>NC_143384.1:7036172-7676379 GCF_980474605.1 Leiobunum rupestre
ATATAATTTATAAATATTTAATTAAATATAAGATTAATATAATTTAAAAATATTTAATAAAATATACGAATTATATAATTTATAAATATTTAATTAAATATAAGATTAATATAATTTATAAATATTTAATTAAATATAAGATTAATATAATTTATAAATATTTAATTAAATATAAGATTAATATAATTTATAAATATTTAATTAAATATAAGATTAATATAATTTATAAATATTTAATTAAATATAAGATTAATATAATTTATAAATATTTAATTAAATATAAGATTAATATAATTTATAAATATTTAATTAAATATAAGATTAATATAATTTATAAATATTTAATTAAATATACGATTAATATAATTTATAAATATTTAATTAAATATACGATTAATATAATTTATAAATATTTAAAATGATGTAGAATGAACTATAGTACCTGTAGAATAAGTGTGGTAAAATTAAACGACTCTAGGCTTTAAACGTAACTCTTTGTTAATATATTCTTTCAAATCTTTTTACACATCTACACTCTTTTAAATTCAATCTTCAACTGACTTCTTCACGCGCCTCCGTTTTCAAAACTCCCCTCGCGCTCGCAACCCGCTCCGTTTACACGTGCTTTATTCTTTCTCTACAATTTGTTTATCATATACATTTGTTTTACAATTTTGTTACGCTGAATATGCCAAATTATATTACAGTACCTAACGTTAGAACTTCGTAAAGGACATTTGCCAAAGCTGTTTTTTATAAAAACACCATACTTTAACAAGCGTTGGTGGCTGAGTGGTTAGATTCGATTCCCGGCCGGTGCCAATAAATTGCAAAATGATACTAAGACGAATACCGTGAACAATTGGTGGAAACCCTGCCGGTGGACGTTGAGAGGTTGCATAACACTCAGCACTCGGTCCGAGAAAACGCCTGTACAAACACAACAGACTCAACATCCACAACCATCATAACACAAATACCACAATCTCAACACCCACAACCATCATAACACAAATACCACAATCTCAACACCCACAACCATCATAACACAAAAACAACAAACACAACCGTCATAACACGAATTCAACATTCACAACATTAACACATTAACATTACAATAACGAAATATGCAATCAAACTGAATTAAAACTGTCGCGACGGTGAACGTTAACGAAAAGAAGACTAACCAAACCCAACCGAAAATTAATCCGTTAACGCTCACCGTCACACGGTGGTTTTGCCAACCCTTCGAGAAACTGCGAACGCAGAGATTTCGAGAATGCGTTCGCAGGACACAGAGAAAGACTGACACACAGACAGACACGGTGAAGCCACTTAGCGGAAAAAAAACCATTTTCGCGCTGAAAATTGACGCTCGCGAATAAAATTTGCGATTTTTTTCAAATTCGCCGCTAAAATCGCGTCTCCGCGGTATCTAGCGAATGTTCTATTTTTTGACGTCCACACCTTGGCAATAAAAAGCTTCAGCCAATCAGAAAACGCGTTCCCTCGATCTCTTCCGCTCCCGTCCGTCACGTATTAAGCCTAGGTCTTTAGAAAAGCAGCTCAGCCAACTTGACCAAGATACTGAAGTAAAGGTAATTATCTCACGAATAGAATCGTTTATTTATCGAAATTATCAACAGGAACATCCATTTGGTTCATTTTGAACTGATGTTTTATGTTAGGCCTAAAACATTACAAAAAACCCGCGCGAGTTGTTTTCAGCGTTTTTAAATTTTCGCGCTAAAGTGAGAACCGCTTCGCCAGCGACCGAAAAAACGCGTCTTTTTTCTTTGCGCGAAAATTTTATTCGTCTCGGAAATTCGTCAAGTGGGAACTAGCCTTGATTGTTAAACCCCTTCTAGGGGACTTTGTTCCCCCGGAGAGGTAAAAACTAAATAAAATAGCCAGAAATTCCAACGGTAGACCGGTTTCGTTTTATTTGGAACTCATCAGTACAGTGCCGGAAATCTGGCTGGCGACTGTTATATCGAAAAGATAAACTAAGCCTAAACATTAAAAATTTCAAAATGCGTTGCATAGCAACTGTTATGTTCATGTTAAAACTATTTAGCCTACACCGTATTATCTTATACACGCCGACCGCCGACGGGTCATTTTAGATAAGCATCAGTCGACTAGATCTCCTTTTACTCTTTTTACCATCATGTAGATATAATCTTCATTAATAAACTATTGTACTTATCTTAATCTTGTCATGGTTATTATGTTGGAACACAACAAATAGGCTGAGTATTCGAGCCTGTAAAAGAAACCACGTTACCGTCATCGTTGCTGTATCGAAGATTGTCACTGGAACTCTCAACGACTTCAAGTACCTTCAAGAGTCATGTCAGTCTCGACGCAATTCAGTCAATTCGACGACCGAACCGAATATTGGACGCTGTACTCAGAACGACAATACTTCATTGCAAACGATATCGATGACGCTGCCAGGATGAAAGCGACGCTGCTGACATGTCATAGGCCCAGCGACGTACGCCACGCTCAGAAACATAGTAGTACCCGAAAAACCCACTGACAAAGGTTATGATGATTTAATCAAAGTTTCGACGGATTACTTCAATCCAATACCGTCAGAAATTGTGGAGCGTTTCAAATTTAATTTTCAAAACCGAAGACAAGAAGAAACTATATCGAAGTATATCTCAGAGCTAAGACGAATGAGCGAGTTCTGCAACTATGCGACATCATTGGACGATATGCCCCGAGACCGGCTGGTATATGGATATAATAATGATTCTTTACAGAAAAGATTGCTGGCTGAAGAAAAACTCACTCTGTGCAAGGCCATGTCGATAGTTCAAGCTATGGAGCAAGCGACAAAGAACGTTAGCGCAATGAAAAATCAGGCAAATCACGACTCTGACGACAATGTTCAAGCGATATCGTTACTCTCAAAAAAGAGACGCTCACGCAACCCTGGGAAACAGTCGGTGAAGAGTCAACCAGATTTCACAAAGCGGAGAGACGTTTCAAATCAAAATCATGTCGAAGGCAAATGCATCAAAGTCATGTTCCAGCTAGCTGTCCATACAAGGAATCAATGTGTAACCATTGCAAGAAGAAAGGGCACATATCCATAGCCTGTCGAACGAAGCTACTAAAGAATAACGGCGGACAAGCTAACCACATATCTGAAAGGAACTCACACTCTTAAAAATATTGGGTTGTTTTTGACCCAAAATGGGTCGTTTTTTACCCATTGTTGGGTCAGTATTTAACCATACAAAATATTAGGTTGTTTTAGTTTTCACCCAAAAAGGGTTATTTTCATAACGCTATTTTGGGTTAAATTTATTATCTACTCAAATATGGGTTGATCATTAGCTAAAAATATGGTTAATATATGACTGAAGTTTAGGTTATAATTTAACAATTAATTAAGTTGTTTTTTTAACCATTGTTGGGTCAGTATTTAACCAAACAAAATATTGGGTGGTTTTCGTTTTCACCCAAAATGGGTTATTTTAATAACGATATTTTGGGTTAAATTTATAAGTTACCCAAAATATGGTTAATATATGACTCAATTTTGGGTTATAAATTAACAATTAATTTGGTTTATAAATTTGATCACACTGGAAAGAATATCGTAGGGCCTTGGCAATTTGCAATAAATTTAAACATTCGAGCTCATTACGTTCTTCCACTGAAATATCAACACAACATAAAAAAATACATTTAAAATATTGGAAAAATTTGAGTTATAAATAGTAAATTAAATTAAAATTATTCTGTATACCTTTAGAATCAAAAATTAAGAATCCTTTCAAGCACTCATGGCGCAAATTTTTTAATTTCCAGTTTTCCAAAGACTACAAGTTCGATGGACACATTTTCGATGCTCATATCGTCTTTGGCGCGCGGGAACTTTAAATTTGATAGTATGACCCAATTTGGGGTTGCTTATATATTATCTTAAAAACAACCTAATTTTGTTTAACCCAAATTTTGCGTTTCAAGATTTTCAACTACATTTGGGTTATTTTTGACTCAAACAGTAGTTAAAAATGAAATAACCAAAATCATTTAACCCAACGTTTTTAAGAGTGCAGAACCAGTGTCGCCTTCCATGTTGACGATCATTGTAAGAAACTCGAGACGCTACTTTAAGTTTTCGAAGAAGCGGGTTTGAAACTCAATCGAGACAAATGCAAGTTTGCAAAAACTGCGATCGATTTCCTGGGCTACCATATGGACAGCAAAGAACTCCACCCGAAGAAGACTGAGATGATTGCGATTACCGGAGCGCCCGAGCAAACGAAATTGAATGAGCTGAGATCGTTTCTAGGTCTATTGAACTACTACTCGAAGTTCATACCGAACTATTCCACTCACCTGTCCCCGATATATCGACTATTGGAGATGGATGTAGAATGGAAATGGGGTCCAACGGAAAGTCAAACGTTCAAGAAAGCCAAAGAACTACTTACTAACTCGAATCTTCTGGTACACTTCGACACGACCGAGGAGATCAGATTGACCTGTGACGCGTCACCCGTTGGCATCGGCGTTGTCATGTCACACTGGATCAACAATGAAGAAAGGCCAATCTCGTTCGTCTAACGCACACTGTCATCGGCTGAAAAGAATTACTCACAGCTCGAGAAAGAAGCGCTGCCATTGGTCTACGGAGTCACTAAATTCCGGGATTACTTATTGGGAAATAGATTCAAGCTAATCACCGATCATCAGCCGTTGGTAAGCTTACTGTTCAAGAACAAACCAATTCCCCAAATGACGGCAGCGAGATTGCAGAGATGGGCAATAACTCTTTCAGCATACGACTACACTATCGAATATAAGAAGGGAAGCCTTCACTCCAATGCGGTCACTCTAAGTCGCCGGACGCTGAAAGTTCATTACGAAGAGCCACCATTGCCAACGGAGTATGTTCTCCTAATCGATAGACTGAACAAGAGTCCAACGAACCTGTCCGACATACAACGAGCCACTGAAAGAGACAATTTCCTGAGCATAATTATATCGAATGTGGTTAACGAATGGAAATATTACGAACGACAAGATCCAAAAGTCAAACCATACTATAGGAGACATGACTAGCTATCGGTAGAATTATAGTATAGGGTATCCGTCGCCATTTTGTTTTTTAATTTATTTATTTTTAAACAATCAATGGACAATACATTTTTTTTTTTCAAATAAACCCCCGCTTTTCGAGAAACATTGAGAATTTATGGTAAATTTTCAAAATCATAAATTACGTTATTCTATCCAATATAGGTAGAATATAAAGAGCCATTTTGGACTTGACCATAGCGGAGTAATGCACCTCATTTTTATTGCCGAACGAAACGTCGCAGAAATAGTAGAAAATCATAAATACGCACCTATATTACGAAATAAACCTAACCTAACCTAACCTAACCGGGTATTTCTCGTTTTGCCTCTACTCGGTTTGCATTTACTGTGTTTGCATTTACGGTGTAAATCGTAGTTAAGTCCAAAAGTAGTAAGACTACCGACGTGTACCCTACTATCTATCAATCTATCAAAATGAATAAATACGACCAAATTTTCTCTGTATATTCGACCTATATAGGATAGAATAACGTATTTTTTAATTTTGAAAATATACCATACATTCTCAATGTTTCTTGAAAAGCGGGGTCTTATTAGAAATAAAATTGGTTTGTCCATTGATTGTTTAAAAAAAATTGATTAAAAAAGAAAATGGCGACAGATACCTTATACTATAATTGTACCGAGCTATCGACCATGTTAGGTGTGCTGATGATTGAGCAACGAGTCGTAATTCCGAAGGTTCTACGCTCGAAACTACTGGAGCAACTTCAATCACCCCAGAACCCAAGAAGGAGTTCTCATCGTGGCCCGTCTCAACAGCACCGTGGCAGAGAGTTCATAGCGACTTCGCTGGCTTCATCGATAACAAACTTCTTTTCATAACTGTCGACTCGTACTCTGAATGGATTGAAGTAGATGTCGTACCCACAACATTGACAGAAACAGTTATTCGTTCGCTACGCACCAAGATGGCTCGCTTTGGTATCATGCGCACGCTTGTTACGGACAATGCAGCTTGTTTCACGAGCGACCAGTTAAAAAATTCACATCCAACAACGGAATAAAACACGTTACGATTGCGCCATACCATTCACAATCCAATGGCCAAGCCGAAAGAACGGTGCGCACGGTGAAGGTTGCTCTGAAGAAATTCTCCGAAGGAAGCAACATCGCAATCGAAGCCGAAAAGGGGGAGAGTGGTGGAGAATAGTATGTACAAAAGTTAAGTTAGAAGAAACCACCTACGGACTGTGCGAAGGATGATAAAATACGCGAATAAGTAGATTAGATTAGTCCATTACGCCACCTAGACTCGTTTAGATCGTGAATAAGTACTTCTAATGGACTGCAATGTTAAAAATGATAAAAACACGTGAAAAGGTAGAAAATTTCAAAATGTAAATGGGCAAAGAAGAGCTAAAGAAAAATAATTTAAGGTAGTAAGAAAACTGATGAGTTACTCGGACCAATAGCTAGTCTTCGAGCATAAAATAAACACTCAGACCAAATAAATCTTCGAGTCAATAACGAATTAAAAAGTAAATTCAATAGCCAGAAATCTGAACATAAGATCGGTTTCGCTCTATTTGGGGCTCATCATTATCGTTCAATTTATTTAGCACGCGACTATCTAAGTCGAAATGTGCAGTTAAGCATTATCCTTTACAATTTCAAAACTCGTTGCATAGCAACGGAAAGCCAAATAGGGAGATAGTGGTATTAAGAATGGCCATTCTTATTTAAGGGTCAGCGCGATTTCCTATGGCTAAAATTAATACAGCCAAGCGCAGGAGAATCAATAGTCTGGTCGCTAAAAATTTTAAGACTTTATTTTAAGCGATTTTCATGCCCAAGATTCAGTATTGTGGATCCCTAACGGGATTATACTTACTGTCAACAGTTATTGTCTGGCAGTACTACAATTAATTTTAATGTATCAGCGAGAAACGTATTATAATCCCGTCATTTAACGGAAGTTAGTCGACTGTAGATAAGAACCTTCGTTCTGTAATGAGTTAGTGTATCATTTTTGACATGGAAGGCCAACTGATCAGCTCGAATTCAGTTTCCCGGAAAAATGCAAAAATCAAATTTGGTCCGTCTTCGAGTTAACGGTGTTTTTCGCAATTTACTCAAAAAAGTATTTAGATAATTAAGTAGTACCAGAAATAATTTTGTGGAAAGTGAAATTTAGTTTAAAGTTAATTTTGTTTTATCTCTTCCATAAGTTTTTTTAACAAGCTAATTAAAAAAAAATTAATCATTAAATTTTAATTTAGGTGTATCCATCTAGCATTGTGTAAATAATTTTGGGAATTTTAATTACAGTAATGAAGTATGGTAAATATTTGAATAATTTTTCATAACAATAAACATTCTGGGCACTTAATCCTCTATGTAAAGGCGTCTTAATTATTCAAAAGCTTAACGAGTGAGTAGACTGAAATTATTGTTATTTGAGGATCAGTTATCATCAGTAGTGTACGAGCCATACCGTTGTAAAACTTGTAAGGTAGTACAGCCTGAACACGGCTGGAGACCCACAATTCAAGTACTGTTGATAAATGTTTGCCTTTGTGGCTATAAATTACACGTTTGCGTTAGCAGCTTTAGTGAATATAAATTACACTTTGCCTCGGTGAATATAAATTACACATGCAGGGTTGTTGATTTTAATCGATTTTTTTATTGTTTATTAATTTTTAGGTTTTTGTCACTTTTTAAAAGCAATATATAAGCTTATTGATATAATTTTTATTTTTGTATAAATAATATTCAATAGTAGACAGTTTTATCATGTCAAAAAATATTTATTCGAAGAAATAAGTATATTTGTATCACAGGAGTAACCTTGAAAAGTAAAACTAATTACAGTGTGAGAAATAAGGCACTATCACAGGCCAATTGCCAGTTTAAAAATTAGCTGGGCCAGTTTAAAAATTAATTGCCTGGGGTGTTAGTGGCCTTGGTGACCACTTAATTAATTCTAAGTTCTTCCCTTCAAGATTTATAGTTCTTTATTTAACACTCCAAAATTTTGAAATACCCATAATAACTAACCTACTAAGCCTATGCCCTAGCAAGACTCAAGAGTAGATAATTTGACCATAAATGATGAAAGCCTGATTTTGAAGGTTAAAAATGGTAAGTGGCCAGTGGCCAGTTTTTTAATTAAACTACCTATGCTCTACTGGCCACAGGTCCAGTTTAAAACAATTCCTTATTTCTCAGCCTGGGAGAGTCCATTATTTTCAAAGAACCAAAAATGAGGTGGGGAAGGGATCGTGGTAGTGATAGGTAATAGTGTAATATAATGACAATATTGGTCTAGAATATAATAATTCAATAGTAAATCTCTCATTAATGGAAATTCAATACCTTTTAAACAATCTTTTATAGGAACTGATTTAAATCAACGATTTAAAGAAAACAATCATTTGATAAGGATCGCGATTTAAATCACTGATTTAAATCAACTTGATTTAAATCAAACAACCCTGTACACATGGTTGGTTTTTAATTTGAAAGCTCGGCAGAGTTGGAAACTCTTGATACATGATTGAGATAAAAGTAAACGATTAAAAGCTCTTCACAAATCATGCTATGCTACCCATAAACACTATCTCATCAAGGGTCTGTTTTTTAATGAAAGTTTTACCAAAATTAGCATATTTTACTTGCTTACTAGAACCAGTTATACACCTATTATCTTGTTATCTAAGTCTTAATGGGAAATTAAAACTCAATTTGACATAACCAATTATCATCATTATTTCCCAATATTAAGTAAAATATTTAAAATAATATTCAATATATTAAATTACATTCAATAATATTAAAATTTCTGTTCAAAATATATTTAAAATTAAACCTATTTATTTTCTAACTTATGGCTTTTATTTTAAATTATTAATTTTAGGAATAATATGCCCTGTCAGGCAGAGCAAAGGGACAGCTATTAAATAAAAAATGCTTTAATCAAAGCACTTGGAAGGTTGATTTAAGGGGTAGTTGGGATCTATGAAGGCACAGATATTGGAAATGTTTTAGAATTTAAGAGTTATTTTTTTGGAATTATTTTAAAAAGCAAAATATATTTCTAAAATAATTTCCATCGTTTTTCCTCACCTTTTATAGATTTTAAAACCCTTTCCTTAAATTTGAGCCTTGAAACTGTAACAATAAAATGAGAAAATTTTAAATTGTAAGGGATTACGTGTAAAATTACAGCATTTAAATTGCTGAAACTCATTATAGAAACTAAACTAGTAAAAACGTCATCAATAAAAGAGATTTTCAATAAATTTAATCAAGACTGTTCAAGTTAACAGAGGAAATTTGGATGTAATTATAGCTTCTATTTTCACGAACAACAGATGATATTTTCTTCCTATAGAGAGAACCTGCAAGTGCAAGGAGAGCCATGTGTCTTGTCCTTTAGCTTAGAAAAGATAAGTCATGAATTTTCTTATATTAAAAAGACTTCCAAGCAGTGGCGTAAATAGCGCCCCCGCAGACCCCGCGGCGCAGGGAGGGCCCCCGAGTTGTTTTTCGCGGAGGGGCCCCGGAGTTCCTACTTACGCCACTGCTTCCAAGAGACCCTCTACTCAATTTAAAATACGTAATTCAGTTTCCATACATTGTGAAACCAAAGTTACGACTAAATGACTTACTTCAATTCAACTAAGTCTTTCTTGAAAGTCCCTTTAACAATTCAAACAGGGTACTGCAGTGTAACTGCACACATTTCATCAGGCCTTTCTAGAAAGAAATGTGGTCATTTTAATGTAACTCTAAATGTTACCTTTTTTACTACCAGCGGTTACTTGACTTGTGAGGATCATTATGCATGCCAAATTTAAATACTGATGTATAATTCTACTTTAAACCAGAAGTTTAAAATAATAAGTGCAGACTTGGATAGATAGAAATTAGTACATGTCTGTTTTATAAATTCATTAAGAGAATTAGCTTACATAGAAAGTTGCAAACTCCTTTAACCGTTTAATTTCTTATGTATTAATACAAAATTTTAATTAACATATAAAACAGCATGTTAATTAAGGTTATAATATTTTCCGAGTAGTAGTTTGAAAGTTGAAACACAAAACTGCAGAATCCTGTTACGACAGCATAGCAGACGTCTGTACAGGGCTTTTTTTTGTTTGAGACTCGCACACAACGGTGTCGACCCTAGGCCTTAGACACCAGCACACACACAATAACTGATTAATCAGGTTGAGATATGTGTAACGGCCACGCCAACGGCGGGATACGTGGGGATATACTTAATTCTGAACTAAACACGCGTACTCCTTTACAATTTAAAATTTTTTCAGTTTACTGTTTACAGTTTCAAGGCTCAAATTTAAGGAAAGGGTTTTAAAATCTATAAAAGGTGAGGAAAATCGATGGAAATTATTTTAGAAATATATTTTGCTTTTTAAAATAATTCCAAAAAATAACTCTTTAATTCTAAAAAAATTCCAATATCTGTGCCTTCATAGATCCCAACTACCCCTTAAATCAACCTTCCAACTGCTTTGATTAAAGTATTTTTTATTTAATAGAATAAAATAAAATATATCAAAAGATAAGTTAATTAGAACCACATATGGACTGTAATGCAAATAATAAATTGTAAAGTATTGTTTAATAAACATTCAGATATTGGCTTAGAACGTTTTGCACGCAAATTCATAACAATGATATAATATACTTAGCTAATTAATGAACTCAGTATATCAAAGTTGGGAATATTGATTTTTCAGGAAAAAATTCAGAAAAGGCAATGAAATCTTGGTTTTTGGAAAAAGATTTGTAGACCACAATCTGAATTTCCGAATAAAAGTGGACTTTACCTCGGCCAAAGCAACGGCCATAAGAGCGATTAAAAATTGCGTTTGATGACCAGTTTCCTCGATTTTTCAAACAAACTCTCAAATTGTATAATTAGTTTCAGTTTAACTCTGAATATATAATATTATTTATAGGCTTATTGACTTGTTTACGCAACGTGTTTGTTCAAAAATCTTACAATTACGTACTCGTCAAATGAGAGTTGTTCACTGCTAGGGTCAATACTACCAAGTAGGTTTTTTATTTCTATTTGTTATACATGCACAGGGTGTTTCAAATGAATGGTACGAATCAAGTTCTACGGGTTTTTCACGGGATTTTGAGTCGAAAATGATATTTTCTGGATTCGGGTTGTTGTAGCGTTCGTCCGGGGTCAAAATAAAGTCGGGGTCGGGGTGGGTCTAACCCCGTGAAAAACCAGTCGGGGATGGAAAATGCTTTGTATTTATGAATAGAAAAATTATAAAAATACCCCAATTTTACTGGTTTAGATTAGATAGTGTATCTTGTGTCAGCCAGCCTCTGAGTCTAGGCACTAATAGTAATAGTAACAATAGATAAGATAGGTAGATATTAAAATACAGGTCTATAATGTTTTTTATTGAAATTTTATGCTTAGGCATTGCAATTGTTTAAGTAACGTTAAAAGGAACCACCTATGGTCTACATTGCAAACGATGAAAAATTAGCGAATAAGTAAATAAGTCCATTGAGAAAAGGGATAAAAAAGCTAAACCCTAAACAAATTTGAAGAAATTTAAAAACTTAGAAAAAGCTCGTACCGATAGGTCTTCGAGCAAACCGAAAGACGCGAAACTCGAACCAAATAGATCTTCGATTGCAAAACTAAATTAAATTAAATAAATTAGCCAGAAATTCCACCGGTAGAACGGTTTCGTCCTATTTTTTCCTTTTAATGTTTTCCTTTTAACAATAAATTTCGTGTATACTATTCTCCACCACCCTCCCCCCTTTCGGTTTTCCGTTGCTACGCAACTCGTTTCGAAATTTATAATGTTTATGCTTAGTTTCTCTTTACGGTTTAATAGTCGCAAGCCAGATTTCCCGCACGTTACTGACGAGTCCCAAATAGAACGAAACCGGTCTACCGTTGGAATTTCTGGCTAATTTATTTAATTTCATTTAGTTTTGCACTCGACGATCTATTTGGTCCGAGTGTCGCATATTTGTGTTTGGTCCAAGACCTATTAGTACGAGCTGTTTTTAAATTTCTTCAAATTTGTTTGGGGTTTAGCTTTTTTATCCCTTTTCTTAATGGACTTATTTACTTATTCGCAATTTTTTTCATCCTTTCTAATTGTTTAAGTAAGTTGTTTCATATTTTCACAAGTTATTTACAAACGTTGTAACTGCGGAGACTGAGAAAGCCCGAAACAACGGCAATTATGAAACTAAAACTTAAAAAAAGCGACACAAGTCGGTGTCAAGCGTCAAGCGAGAACTACGTCAGCGGCATCAGCCGAAGGTCATTCGGATCATTCCATTCTCGCCCACGAAAAAAGGCAGAGAATGAACCTATCTAGATATTTTATATATTTAGGATTTTAGTGGGCTGCGTCGGCGCGAAACTTTAAATTTACATTACGAAACCATAACCCCGAAAAATGGAAAACCCCGACTTAGTTTGCGACAGTCGGGGTTGGGGACCAAAGTCGGGGATCCTCGTACGGACACTAGGCCGCTGTTGATAACGTAATCGTTTTTATTATCGAACTTACGATTTTGTAATCGCCGCGTTTTTTCACCTTAGTATTTAATCATAAACCCTCCTGGAAATTGTCTCCAGTATTATCGGATTGATTCTATGCAATAAATTAGTAGTTGCAGTTTACTTAATGTCTTCATTGATCGCCTTTTGCTAAGAATTACAATTTGGTCCGTCGAGCCAGATTCTAGTCGGGTTAACTTTACAACTTAACTACGAAGAATTGGTTTCCGCAATTGAAGCAGTAAAGACGGGTCAAGAGTCAACTACAGTAATTCAACTTGAAATATCATGGATAGCCTTCTCAACAAGATGGAAACAATCAAGGGTATAATCACCAGACTGGAAGCAGTGGTCCTCAGCCACTCTACCACACCATTAACAGCTATGTTAATCACCTTGTACAAAGGCAAGGTAGATGTTGTATCAGCAGAACTAGATGCGCTACAATACGTCATTGCAGCGAAGAGCCCCGTTGCAGACTTCGATACCAATAAAAAGGAGTACGACGGGTTAGTCATTCGGATAGACTCATTGGTCATCTTTTTCAATACGCTCGTTTGCCAGCTTCCGCCACCAATAAGCCAACCATCAGGAGACATCAAATTACCGAAGCTTGAGCTACCAACCTTTGGAGGAAGGTACGTAGATTGGTACCACTTTCATGACCTATTCGCAACTACTGTGCACAACAATGGATCATTATCTCGAGCACTGAAATTTAAATACGTAAAATCATCATTTCGAGACGAAGCGGCGGTACTTATCCATTCAATTCCCGTCACCGATGGCAACTACTTGGAGGCCTGGAGTATCCTGCTCAACCGATCCAATAATACAAGGAAAATCATTAGCGCTCATATCAAACGTCTATTCAGCCAATCCTGCGTCAAGGAGCAACCATCAACGGCACTTAGACAATTGATCGATACGACGGCGGAAAGTATTCGCTCATTAAAGGTACTCAAGGAACCCGTAGAGCATTGGGACGCCATCTTACTTAACATTGTTAGAGAAACATTAGACCAGGTATCCCGCCATCAGTGGGAACTATCGTTAACGGGGTCAACCAGACTTACATATCAAGAGCTGTCAATGTTCCTGGAGCAGCGTGCAAGAGCTTTGGCTGCGTCTCAACCAACGACCCATGTTTCAGTACGAGAAAATTCCTGTTATACTTGTGGTGAGCTCACTACATTTTTCATATGTCCGTCGCTATATCAGGCATGAATTGAAGAACGTTGGAACATGGTAAGAAATCAAGCTATCAACTGCCTAAAAAGGGATCATCCAAGATCTGACTGCAAGGCAGGAAGTTGCTAGAAGTGTACAATAATCCTTCAATTCGAAGGCGCAAATGGGCATATCTGGACTGGCAGAGCGCTACTTTACTCAGGATCCCAGGCGAGCCTCATTTCCGAACAGTTCACTCAGAAATTGCCACTCAAAAGAACACAGCTCCAGGCGAAAATCGGAGGAATTGGAAGTGCGGGGATAGGGCGCTCCCGCGGTGAAGTCATCGTGAAGCTACTATCCAAGCTTGATCCCCAATACAACATCAGGACTCAAGCGCTAATTCTCAACCACCGATAAGTTGCCCAATACCGCCTACATTCCAAGAACCTGGACTCATACGAAAAGGCTTATGTTAGCAGATCCAACATTCAATATACCGGGACAAATTGACACGTTGTTGGGAGCTGACGTGTTTTTAGCGGTAGTACAAGATGGGAAGATTACTGGTAAACCTGGGTATCCCGGAGCATTCAACGCCATCTTCGGGTGGACAATTGCAGTTAGATTGGGCGCCGAAAAACCAATAGTCAGTACGACCCATATTCAATTTAACCATTGTACGTTAGAAGAACAACTCGCCAAGTTCTGGTAACTAGAAGCAGGGTTGGCAAATTTTAAACAAAATGTTTAAAACAAATGTTTAAAACTTGTTCTAAACATCGATTTAAAAAAACCACCAATTGGTTATAAACGTTTTAGACTAAGAGTTTTAAACAGGTTTTTTTAATCGTATTTTAATCAAGAATTTTTATAAGAAAATTCAAGAATGCGTTGAAATAATTCTTTATTTCTTTCAAGTAATGTACAAACTTTAAACTTACAAAGCACAAAATTATACATCTAACGTTTCACATGTGTTATCTTTTCTGTTGAGTTGTTTGAAGATTGTTACCATCTTGGATGCCTTTTCCGTCCCTAATCTGTTTCTCAGCTTTGATTGAACTAAACCAAAAGAATAAAATGCACGTTCTATACCTGCCGAAGATGCGACTGCACTATGAAGCTGTTCAACAAGTTCCCACGTTCCTTGTTTAATTTGACCTCTTAAGGCTTTCGACCATGTAAATGTATTTAAACCTTCAAGAGAGAGTTTGGAGAACAAATATGACTTAAATGGAGATGTTTGCGCTCTGAAACGAATTATATCTGGCATTGTAGTTGGATGGAAATTGTTTGCATATTCTAAAGCTGTTTCTACCTGCTCTTCTGTAAGTGTTAAGGTTGTGTCTTGATATCTTGGATCTAGCAAAAATGCTAAAAAGTGAATGGCCGCCATGGCCATATTAAATCGATTCAAGCATTTACGTTCCTCAGCCACTCCAAATTGAATTTTAAATTCGTCCAAAAGATCGATCCAAATTTTAGTAGCTTCGGAAATGGTGCATTTATCTCCCTGTACTTTATCTAGTGCCACTGCAATAATTTTCCGTTTCTTCAGGTAATCTTCTGTGTTCATTTTCAGATTCATGTCAAACACTTTTTTCGATATATCCTTATCGATAGCTACTCGATTTTCGCTGCACACCTTAGATAAAATATGCCAATTTTTCAAGTACGACTCTAGACAATCAGCCAACGTGTTCCATCGAACATCAGAGGGTAGAACTAATTTATTTCCGCCCGATTCTTTATATTTGTCAGCCAGAAAATGAGTGTTTTTAAAGTACTCTATAATTTGTTTAACATGCTCCTTTATTCCTGGGTTTTCTTTATCAATGTCGTGGGCCAACAAGTTGAATATGTGCGCAGAACATCCGTAGGTAATAATGTCCACTGTACCGAGATCTTCCGAAGTTGCCAAACGGGTTCTCATATTTACCATGTTTGATGCGTTATCGGTGACAAAACTCTTCACAATACAGTTGTATTTCTGACAATTTTTTATAGATTTCACAGCCAGGTTATATAAATTTTCAGCATCATGCTTTTGTGCTCCAGTGTCAATAGTTTCGACTAAATGGCATGTATCATCTAACAAATCGGTCACTGAAACACAAATCACAGGTTCCATGTGAACATTGCTCCAGCCGTCTAATGACATTCAAACTGTTTTTCCATTCAGATTGTTCTTCATTTCAGTCAAAACACTTTGGTATACTTCATCGAGTAACTGGTTTCCAACTTGACGACGCGACGGTGGTGTATATCCTGGTCTTAAACTATTGATCAATTTGATGAATTCTGGATGTTCAACGAGACGAAAAGCCGAATTGGTTGCATACGTATATCACGCGATTTGCAAATCAAGCTGTTTCTTTTCGGATGCGGATGTACGAATTACAAATTTACTTATTTTAGCACTCGATGACCCTGAGTTGGAGATTACTGACTGAGATTTTCTTTTGTGATTGGAGAGTGACAGTTCAGACGGAGTAGAGGATCTGGAGGGTACAGATATAGTAGATCCACTGGCAGAACTGGTGTTACCAGGAGTTAATGGTCGTTGAGGAAGGGCCCGGGGTACTACAAATACCAAAGAACAAAATAAATATGATAATTATTAAAATAAATAAATGAAGTAAAATCATTAAAATGACACCAACCTATTTCATTTTCAGAAGGCGACGTCGAATCAAAAAATACGTCTTCTTGTCCTAGAGTTGATAAATTAGCTAGGGGTATGTCATCTTCATCCAGATTATCCTCATCTGTTTTACTATTATTGTCAGAAATATCTATTGCACTTTCCAATGTGGTAAGACAAATGTCAACGTGTTTCTTCATTCTAGCAACCAGTCCTACCATCTCCGTATGACACTTCTTGCACCTCGCTCTAGTTGTTTTAGTTCGGAAGCTTTGGTTATTTTCATTTGGTTCAGTAATATTAAAAAAAAAGTCCATATTGGATCTTTTTTTCGACCAGTTAAACTCATTATACTAGTCGCTTTAAACAAAATCCGAGATAAAATCTAATTACGACTTTCTAATTTCTATTCGAGTCAGTTCGACTTCCTAAACTTCCGAAATTCAATGTAAAAATAAAACCAAAACCAAATATACACCTCGTTCCCTCGCCTTTCAACCTTAATACATCTACCTTAATGACTCACACGGCGTGAGAACTTTAACTGACGTTCGAACCCACGACCGAGGTAAAAAGGTTAACTTTTTAAGATTGTAACGCCATCTACAAGCGTTACTACAAAGAGTTTAAAACAATTATTTAGTGTTTAAAACGTGTTTTTTTTACTTAGAAATAAAAACAGTTTAAAACTAAGAAGAGTTGTTTAAAACAAAAAAAAAACAGTATTTCTGTTTTTTTTTTTTAAACTCAAATTTTGCCAACCCTGACTAGAAGAAATTGGAGAGAAGGTCAACCTGACGGCAGTTGAAAGAAGATGCGAACAAATCTTACAATATAATCATAAACGCGACTCCAGCGGCCACTACATCGTGTAGTTACCGATCCGAGATGAAGCCGAGAAACTTGGAACCTCGAGAGCACTAGTGGTGCGAAGACTGGAACACCTTGAACGACGACTGCGAGTAAAAACTCAACTCTATCACAAGTATAGAGCCTTCATGGACGGATACATGACACTACTAAACCAGTAGAAAAGAAGAATATTGAAAATGCGTATTATTTACCGCATCATGTGGTCTTCAAGGAATCAAGTTAAACGACAAAAATTCGAGAAGTTTTTGATATATCGGCGAAGACATCTAATGGCATATCATTGAACGCCATACTACTTACCGGTCCGAAGCTTTAAGATGATCTCGTAAATTTCTTAATTCGTTTCAGATGCCATGCCATTGCCCTGACTGCAGATATCGAAAAGATATATCGGCAGATTCTGATAAGACCTGAAGATGCTAGCTAACAATGAATTGTCTGGAGAATCCACAGACAAGAGGCCATACAAGATTACGAACTGACAACGGTGGCGTACGGAACTGCAGTTGCACCTTATTTAGCCATAAAGGTGCTCCAACAACTGGCACTGTACGTTCACTCTGAGTACCCGCCAGCCTCACAAGCTCTAGCCAAGGATGAATCATTTTTATTATCGAACTTACGCTTATCATTTTTTGATAATTTAGTATTTTATAATCGTCACATTTTTTCACCTTAGTATATAATCATTGATTCCATGCAATAAATTATTAGTTGAATTTTGTTTTATGTCTTCATTGATCGCCTTCTGCTAAGATTACACCGTTCGAAACGCGATGCGTTTAGGATCAGAAGAAATTTAGGTGTATTCGATTTCCCATAATTATTGTACTAGTGGTTTTTGGGGAAAAAGTAAAACAAATTGTGGGCTTCATAAACTTTCCAAAATCTCCTTTTAAGTGGTACAAAAAGAGAGCGAGCGCACTTAAGCAAAACAGTTTTAGAAGCGCGTGGATTGTCTAGTCATCTTAAAAACTTTACGTTTGCGCGCTACTCACAGCGAAAGATTATTTTGGGCGCGTGCTGAGAGCTTTGAATACAATGAATTTTTTAATACAACTATCTAAAGATTAGGGGCTATCCATACATCAAGGGTTTCGTAACTTCTAAACGGTGGCCCAAATCGAGAAAATGTCATAAGAACATTTACGGCCCAAAATCACGTGTTACACACTGTATTATAAAAAAAGTCATCTAAAACTGAAGGTACGAGGTATTTCTCGCGACGTTTAAAGGCAAAATCAAGAATTTATTCAAGTTAACATAATATTTGGGAAGACACTATTTTGATCGCTGGTATTATCTTTATGCAGGCGAATAATAGATTTCTAGAATCATGAAAACAGCGTTATAGTTGGAGCTACCTATTCTCTGGTAACTTGAACACGTTACTGTCGAACGTTATGGACAGTCCTCCTATACGCATTGTAACCCGACCACCTTAATTAATGGCTTTAAAAATGCCTGATGACTTAGGACTAATATATCATTATTATTATGATCCGCCTAGCTGTTCCACACTTTTGCCTCCAAAATATTAATGTTCGAAAGCCTTAGGTATTTTCTATAAAAAGATATTTCTATTCAACTTTCGGTAAATTGTTGTCTTAAATCGTTTTCAGTTTGTAGAATAATAAGATACCATTACCTTTCTACTTTCTACTAGTACAAAAATGTGCAAATAATTGTCAAGAAAGTGGAGTCACCCATTTATTCTAAATCTCTTTGTATTATCTCGTACGTTAGTAAAGCTTCAAATAGTGGTTCTAATTTCTATCTGAAAATGGAAATCTGTTATCTGTTTCTTACAACAGATTGTAATCAAACAGATAAATAGATATATCAGGTTAACCGCCCTTTACTATATCTGATCGGTTATAATCTTATTTCTTAATCTGAATTTTATATCTGAACAGTTGCGGATTTTTAAACGCGGATAATAAAACAGATGCGCGTGCCGTTATCTGTCTACCAATAAAGATAAGCGTTATATTTTGGTTTTTTATTTGTTTAATTTGGTCAATTTGGATATTTATCAAAAATTAAATAAGCAAAGCCTAACGAACTGATCAACTGCAGCTATCGCGGATAACAGATATAGACTAAAAAACAGATTCCAACCGCTTGACATAAACTCTCTTTAGATAAGCTCCAACTGGTAACTGTTATCTCTAGATTGGTAAGAAAACCGATAATCCGCAAACTAATTAGATACAAAAAATTGCAGTTTATCTGTTGTATGTACTAGCTTCAAATAATATTTAAAAGATTAAATGAAGTTTTTACTATCCGGACAGTAACACGTAATTCGTTTTTACCTCTCCGTGGGGACAAAGTCCCCTAGGAGGGGTTATGCAATCACCGTGTCTGTCTGTCTGTGTGTCTGTGTATCTGTCCTGCGAACGCGTTCGCATTTTCCGTGCAAAGGTTAATCATTGCGTACGCAGTTTCTCGAAATCTCTACGTTCGCAGTTGCTAGGAAGTAGGGAACGAAGTCAAAGGGTTGGCAAAACCACCGTGCCTCGGTGAGCGTTAACGGATTAAATTACGGTTGGGTTTGGATGGTTTTTTTTCGTTAACGCTCACCGTCGCAACAGTTTTAACTCAGCTTGATTGGATTTTTCGTTATTTTAATGTTTATTTGTAGGGTGTGAATGTTGAGTTTGTGTTATGACGGTTGTGAGTTTTGAGTCTGTTGAGTTTATTGTGTTTGTGTCTGTTGTGTTTGTTGTGTTGTGTTTGTACGAGCGTTTAATCTTCAACTACTTCTTATTGACTTTTGGGACGGACCGAGTGCTGAGTGTTAGGGCAACCTCTCAACGTCCAATGGCAGGGATTTCACCAATTGTTCACAGTATTCGTCTTAGTATCAATTTGCGATTTATTGGCGCCAGCCGGGTCTGCTGCGTGCAAGAGATTTACTCTAACCACTCAGCCACCGACGCTTGCTGAGCTACGGTGTTTTTCGAAAACAGCTTTGGCGAATTCATGTCCTTTACGAAGTTATAACGTTAGGTACTATAATTTATTCTACATCATTTTATTATTTATAAATTATATTAATCTTATATTTAATGAAATATTTATAAATTATATTAATCTTATATTTAATGAAATATTTATAAATTATATTAATCTTATATTTAATGAAATATTTATAAATTATATTAATCTTATATTTAATGAAATATTTATAAATTATATTAATCTTATATTTAATGAAATATTTATAAATTATATTAATCTTATATTTAATTAAATATTTATAAATTATATTAATCTTATATTTATTTAAATATTTATAAATTATATTAACTTATATTTAATTAAATATTTATAAATTATATTAATCTTATATTTATTTAAATAATTATAAATTATATTAATCTTATATTTATTTAAATATTTATAAATTATATTAATCTTATATTTAATTAAATATTTATAAATTATATTAATCTTATATTTAATTAAATATTTATAAATTTTATTGATCTTATATTTATTTAAATAATTATAAATTATATTAATCTTATATTTATTTAAATATTTATAAATTATATTAATCTTATATTTAATTAAATATTTATAAATTATATTAATCTTATATTTATTTAAGTAAATATAAATTATATTAATCTTATATTTATTTAAATATTTATAAATTATATTAATCTTATATTTATTTAAGTAAATATAAATTATATTAATCTTATATTTATTTAAATATTTATAAATTATATTAATCTTATATTTATTTAAATATTTATAAATTATATTAATCTTATATTTATTTAAATAATAATAAATTATATTAATCTTATATTTATTTAAATATTTATAAATTATATTAATCTTATATTTAATTAAATATTTATAAATTATATTAATCTTATATTTAATTAAATATTTATAAATTTTATTGATCTTATATTTATTTAAATAATTATAAATTATATTAATCTTATATTTATTTAAATATTTATAAATTATATTAATCTTATATTTAATTAAATATTTATAAATTATATTAATCTTATATTTATTTAAGTAAATATAAATTATATTAATCTTATATTTATTTAAATATTTATAAATTATATTAATCTTATATTTATTTAAGTAAATATAAATTATATTAATCTTATATTTATTTAAATATTTATAAATTATATTAATCTTATATTTATTTAAATATTTATAAATTATATTAATCTTATATTTATTTAAATATTTATAAATTATATTAATCTTATATTTATTTAAATATTTATAAATTATATTAATCTTATATTTATTTAAATATTTATAAATTATATTAATCTTATATTTATTTAAATATTTATAAATTATATTAATCTTATATTTATTTAAATATTTATAAATTATATTAATCTTATATTTATTTAAATATTTATAAATTATATTAATCTTATATTTATTTAAATAATAATAAATTATATTAATCTTATATTTATTTAAATATTTATAAATTATATTAATCTTATATTTAATTAAATATTTATAAATTATATTAATCTTATATTTAATTAAATATTTATAAATTTTATTGATCTTATATTTATTTAAATAATTATAAATTATATTAATCTTATATTTATTTAAATATTTATAAATTATATTAATCTTATATTTAATTAAATATTTATAAATTATATTAATCTTATATTTATTTAAGTAAATATAAATTATATTAATCTTATATTTATTTAAATATTTATAAATTATATTAATCTTATATTTATTTAAGTAAATATAAATTATATTAATCTTATATTTATTTAAATATTTATAAATTATATTAATCTTATATTTAATTAAATATTTATAAATTATATTAATCTTATATTTATTTAAATATTTATAAATTATATTAATCTTATATTTATTTAAATATTTATAAATTATATTAATCTTATATTTATTTAAATATTTATAAATTATATTAATCTTATATTTATTTAAATATTTATAAATTATATTAATCTTATATTTAATTAAATATTTAAGTATTTTAATGTAAACTTTTATCGTCATCAGGAATTGAACTCGGGTCGCATTGCTACGATGCGGATAGTTCACCGCCGAGCCATTGACTTCCTTAGGGAAAATATTAAAGTAAAGGAACCATAATGATAAGGCGGTTTTTTTACTAAACGGATGAATACAATATATGTGTATATTTTCAATTGAACTTTGTTTTTTAATTTTTGTGAACTTGTTAAAGTCTAAATTGTTTACGTATGAAAATTTAAAGGTCAAATCTTGTTTTAGCGCAGTCAGCAGATAAGATGGTTACAGGGTAGAACCCGTTAGTTTTTTGTAATTTATTTAGATTTTTCAGTCTTTTTTTATATATTGCGTGTTAAGCGTATCAATTTTCAAGGGTAATAGTTCATTTATGAAGAAAATATCGAGATGGATACATCGTGCTCTTACGTTGGTCTGGTTTTTAACTGGGTAGTCATTACTTCGTAATTTATTTTAAACGCTTTCTCGACTGATTAAGATGTTTAATGCAGTTCATCAATTGGGTTCCTTTGTTTTTATTTATAAAGAACCCTTGCTATTCCGTCTACGGTCATTTATTGATATACGAGCTGACGTTTAGTCAAGTGGCTTTCTGTGTTTTGTGAATGGTAAGTTTTTCGCTTCTTGTTAATTCATTTTTTATTGGTGTGGATATTTGGATGTCTACGATTCCTAATGCAGTCATTGATTTCCTGGGTGTGCGAGTCATTATATGATATTGGAAATTAGACGGTATGTCACAACGTCAACAGGAAGTCTACGAGTCGTCCACTACCAGATGTCGAATATAGCTATTCTACGGTATCTTCATCAAGGGCGAGTGTTGAAATAAAATGAGCGTTAAAGATGCGGCAACTATTTCGTAAGCGAGAAAAATACAAATACCCTCTGTAGATATTTCTTTCATTAAACTTTGCTTCGTATTATATTCAACTGATAAACTTGAACTGTAAATAGGGTTAAATTCAATTGTGCATTGCTTTAGTACGTCTAACTCGATGTTGTAACTACTTTATTTATAATATTCTGAATAAATTAAAATCGGTTGTTTCGTCTCAATTATTTTAATTATAATTAAAATTGTATACCGGGAGGGATAGAACCAGGATTACGTTTTTAGTAAATAACTCTGAATTGCGGAGATATATCTTTAAGGGTCATCTCGAGAAATTAATACCACTAGTGACAATTCTTCCGAGGAGAGGTAAATTTTGGCTTGCCAACTTGTTTAAATGAACCATTACCAGAAACGTTTCATTGTAAATATTTTAATTTATGTTCGCTGTCTTTACTATTTATTAGAAATCTTATTCTGCCATGAGTTAGAGATAACCAAAAACAAAATGATCCTTCATATTTTATTAAGACTAAGCCACCACCTAAAATCTGAGTAGAAACCATTTCAAACTAAAGATTAACCGCAACATTACCAAACTCAAATGTAATTAAAAAGGTTTTATTAAAGACCCTTTGAAAAGTTTCATTCTAGCTTTATGTACAGAGAAGCCGACAAGGCAATTTCAATATTCCACATTTGTGTATGAACTGGCGTGCAGATTTTCATTAGAATTCTTATCGTATGTATCGATTCGGTTTTAGCTCAGTTGGACGAAAAATTGTAATCAGTGAATATTTATACCACAACTCTACAAAGACAAAACAAAATTAAAACACTGGAAATCACTAGTGACGAAACTAGAGCGTAAATTTTGCAACTTGATATTCCGGTTGACGTTTCTCTTAAGTTTTATTAAAATCCTGCTTTCTGATAGGATTCGATAGTACAACAAAATTCAATACATCGTAAGGTGTGTTATTTTAATATTGAAAAAAATACTTTTCAAGCTCAGTTAGTTTAAGGAGACAGGATTGGCCACTTTAAAGTAATTGTTTACCAATTCAACTAAAATATTGCACTGGCAGAATATCGTATGTTCGTCTTTTTTTAATCGCAAAATGTAAACATAGAAGGAGATCGTCTGTGCAAAAATATTGCGAAAAAAAGTCGAAAGAAGTCGAACTTTTTTTTACCAAGGATGGGGTATAGAATCTCTGTCTTTGAATATTATCAGGTTCCAGTGTTCACTTTAGGGTGACAGAATACAGTGATTTCAGTATCACGTGACACGACGTCACCTATGCTTTTTCCCATAGAGATAAAATCCCGCACAAAATGGCGGCTATAGCCGAAGCTACGAACTGAAACTACTTTATTTCATTAAAAGGACAATTATGATCTTACGGTCGTCTAAAACGCGAATCCTCCCCGAATTGGGTAACTTCAGGAAAACACGTTCACACAATGTATACTGTCGACTGCTATAATTTGGACGCCTTTGTCTTCATTTTAGCAATTAAGAATGAAAATAAAATACTTTTATTGACCATGCGTTATTAAATATTTAAAATTTACACCTAAAGGGGAATTTTAATGTATTTATTCTAAAATAACAACAGAAAAGTTAATTATCATCTTAATTTAAATAATTTGGTAAAATGGTTGTCGTGGTGGTATTGTGGCAACGAAATGAACACTTCAAACCAGTCGGAACACGTGAATTTAAACCAATGAAATGTCGGGCTGAGTGGGTTTTCATGGGAAGCATGATAGGCATTTGTATGATTGCCAAAAATATCTCAAGTAATATTTTTTGAGCTACGACTATCAGTTTTTGACCGAAAAAAATTATGAAATCTGTTCTTTTATATTTCCTTTCTTATTTTCTTAAGTTAAAAATAATCTTTAATATTTTAAATAATATATTTTATTTTGGGTTTTGCAAAAAAATACTTTAGATGTCATAATCTTGAATACTCTACCAAACAATTTATTTTAAAATGCTGATTTCCAATATTCGTAAATGTTTGAAACACATGTATATAACTGGATAATAGATTGTAAAAATAGAAATCTTACGAAACCACATTTCTTTTAACAAGGGTGACTTGAAGGAACGTTCAAAATTCTAAATAAATTGAGATTATGCAAATAAGCGTAAACAGGAAAAGACAAGTAAGTTAATTATAAAGAAGTGCAATTGGTCTTTAAAATGACTCATACGGGTAAAACGTAAATGCTTAATAAAAACATTTCTAATTTTTTATTATCATATAGCCAACACGAGAAATTCATTAACTGACCGATATCCATTTGCTAAGCAATCGATACATACAAAGCGATTGCTTAGCGGGGGCAGTGCTCGGCATTCGATTAATTTTTATCCATGAATAAAATAATCTCGGCGATATTTAAATAATATTTATTTAAATAACCAATAGTTGAATAAAAATTGTAAAATGTTTAAATAATCGAAAGTGAATAAGCCTATTATTTAAATAAAACAAACAATTATTCAAATAAATGCCTGGTTGCGTAAAAAACATTAATAAATAAGTTAAAATGATATTCTTTTTACCAACGTTTTTTAAATAAATAAAAAAATTGGTGGATAATGAATAAACAATTCCGAGCACTAAGCCTGGGTAAATCTCTCAGCTGATGCACTTCTCGCGTTTACCTCTATGTAAACTGAAAAGGCTAATTCGTTTAAATTAGAACACCATAAGCTATTTTCCTTACCGGTAGGTTGTATTATATTTTTTAATATGACTTTAATAACTACATGTATGCAACTATCAATGTTTTAATGAAATAATATAAATAACGCCATTAAACTCAAAGACGTTGTACTTACGCCACAGGGAAAAGCTTGGTTATTTTGAACTTCGCACTCGCGCTAGAAAACCCTTAATTTGTTGCGACTACACTTAAATAAGAAAACTATGATAGAAGAAGGATCAATTTATTGTCGATTTAAAACGCAAATATATAGAAATGTTGGAACAAAGACTTTTAGTTTTTAAAAGGAGTTGCGCCAAATAAAATAATCTCTTGATATTGAAGTTTTTTGTCGTAGAGTAAACCACTGTTGTCATTCAAAGATGGAGCTTACAAAGGGACTTACTTCGAAGGATTGGACGGAGTCATCGTAGATCTTTTCGCAGCTACAGCAAAAGCATTGAAGTAAAACAATTTATTATATTTATAATATATATTATTATATTATAATATAAAAATTAATAATAATATATTATATAATATAATATATATTATTATATTATAATATAAAAATTAATAATAATATATTATATAATATAATATATATTATAATATTATAATACTATATAATATATTATATAATATAATATATATTATAATATTATAATACTATATAATATATTATATAATATAATATATATTATAATATTATAATACTATATAATATATTATATAATATAATATATATTATTATATTATAATACTATATAATATATTATATAATATAATATATATTATTATATTATAATACTATATAATATATTATATAATATAATATACATTATTATATTATAATATAATAAAAATAATAATATATAATATATTATATTATAATATATATTATTGATACGAGTTATTAGTAAGTTTTTTAATTTCTTCAAATTTGCTTAGGGTTTTAATTATGGACTAATCTACTTTTTTGCGTATTTTATCACACTTCGCACAGTCCATAGGTGGTTTCTTCTAACTTAACTTATAATATATAACACAATTATATTAAAACAACGTATAATTTTCGTAAGAAATGCCTGAACCGAAATTATCAGCGAGCGCTTTTTCTTTGGGGGCATTTTGTCATAGAGAGCGGGGAGGGTGAAAACCGAAGAATTTACCAATTTCGGCCGCGAATCCATGAGAGCCAAAAAGAAAAACCCGAGGTATCACGGGTACATTCGTTTTCCATCTAGTAAGGGACAAAGCGATATCTTAAAAACAAAATCGCGTGAAACGTCGTCTGCAAGCCGAGGCTTACCATACCATAACCAAAGAAATGGTCTTGGCCGGCTGATTGGTGCTTATGTTGTAAATAATTAGATAGCACTGACGTCGTGAGTGGCCACTGTGCTTTTGTTCCAAGGTTTAACAGGCAGTGGTAATATTGTCAATTCCTTTGGCTTTTCTTGTGTTTTTACATCCCACCGATTTATGTTTTAGTTTAGGTTTGTTCCTTAGAAACATATTAAACTGCGTAAATAACTGTGTTTGCGACACGGACTATAAAAGATACTTTCCCAACTAAATTTCTTAGTCCGTGCTTATTAAAATTTTACCACTAGAAACGCCAGATGGCGTACTCTTCGAGACCTGGGGGGCAGCATAAAATTCCGTTAAGGGGTATTACCAAACCTCGTCTTTTTAGGGGGAATGGGGAAATGAATCCAACGTTACAGAGATAGGTCGCTGATAATTTCGGTTCATGTATTTCTGTTTTCGTTTTATTCAGACTTCAATTCGTTTTCCCTTTGTGTTCTGAAAATGAAACCAATAAGGTGAACCATATCTATAAATCTTTTAGCTATGGGATATCTGCAATTGATTACCATAACCTTATATTATAACATAAGATAGTAAACCGGTTTTGATCAGATACAATTGGGGTTTTTTTATCTTTATTTATAGTTCTCCGCACGGCTTTGGCTCTAGCCAATTCAGCTCCGAATCTGGAGCCCTGGATCCAACTCCCCTTTGATAAAACCGGCTCCCGGAGCCGCTTCCGCTCATATGGAGCCGGCTCCAATATTTTATTTTCTATATTTTTAGGTGAATCATCAGCGTTTCCAAAGACGGTTAACGTAAAAAATCTGAGCCTCTGCCGGTGCGTTTCTGTGGCCTTTTGAGATTTTCAAAGACCCATTTCGGCGAACGCAGGAATCCATACTTGGAATGCTTATCGTGCCGTAGCGCGTATGTTAAGATCACTCTGACGGCTTTGTCCCCGCCTACCAGATAAAAAAATCCCCTCTGCGCGCACTTCCCTCTCACTTATTTGTTTGTTAAGTTAACATAGTGACGTCAAAAATACCGTCAGCCACATCGAGACGAAAATCTGCCGCGATAAGCATTCCAAGTAGAGGTATGGATTCCTGGCGAACGCTAAAAAGACCAGCTTTTTTACTTTATTCAGGGGCCTTTGAAAACCTAGTTTTATTTCGAGTGGGAAAACTGCTTACGGTTTAATTATCAAATCCCATAATCAGATCTATAAATATTTAGATGAGCGACAGTTAATTGAATGAAAATTCGGTGAAGGACTTTAATTCTTATACGAAAATATGGTTCTCAGAAAGTATTCTTCAAAAATCGATATTCGGTCCGAATCTACACTGTTCAGTTATTTTAACAACAGATTTCCCCCCATTTAAAAAATATTCGGTTAAAAAGCTATTTCTATGTTGTATACTTAATAGCATAGCACTACTTCCATTCTCGCACATACGATAAATGGTAATAACAATAATAATAATAGAGTAATGTCAGTTCGTAACTTTGACCAAAGCCGCCCTTAAATGCGAGTTTAAGGTGACGTGGCGTGACCTCCCGCTGATACTACTCTATAAGCTAAGATATTAAAGGCCTAAATGATTTATTTCAGGTGGTTCGGTTATAATGCGTAGGAGGGTGTTGGAAAACCCTTCATGCCACCCGAGTCACTTACTATCATCAGCAATCTTGCAAAATGCATAAAAATATCGGTAATATACCCGGTGTCGGCTCCTGGCTCCGGCTCCTCAGGCTTGGCTCCAGATCCGGATCCATTAAAAACAAGTTGCGGAGCACTATCTGTATTTCTTAACTGAACTGCGTTTAAAGTTAAAAAAATAGTTTCTTAAACAGCTATAGATTTAAGAACAATATTCATACGTCATATTTATTATAGTAGTTTATTATTTATATTTATTATTTGTAGTTGTTTGTTTTGATATAAATGTTTTCTGCGGTGTGTTTTAAAAATTGGTTTTATACAAGTGAAAAATCTAGGTGTAAATAACCTATCACGGTTGCAAGTACTACAGTTGGATTTTTTTATTGGTAAGGGCCCTCTTTATTTTTTAAATTTAAGAAATCTAAACCAATTTTCGCTGTTTTGAAAAAGCCAAAAAATTTCAAAAAGAAAGTTGTAGAATATACTGGGAAAAGTGGAAATAAGAGTTGCTTGATCTATTTATTATTAACACTCTAGAGGTTAACGGTGATAGTTAGTGTAGGGAGCTGTTGGCTTACAGGGCTTGCCACTACCCTCCTACGCATTGTAACTCGGCCACCTGAATTAAAAGGCTTTAAAAGTCGCTCGATGACTTAGGCCTAGGGTGGTGCCTTGGGTATTAGCCTAGCTGATAATTATTATTATTATTATTATTAAAAAAGCAAATTGGAATACCCAAAATAAAATTATTTGAAATGGAAATGTCGCTTTTTTAACAATATAGATTTAAATGTTTTAATAAATAATATATATAATTATTCGTCAATTATTTTTACCCCGGCCACAACGTAGTTCTTAGAACGATGAAGTTTATTATAAAAGAACTCTTTATCCCGAGTAACCAGACGAAAAAATTGATAGATTCTATGGCGCAAGACTGCTAGGCTTGTAATAGCAATCTGATTTACTTGTTCTTTGATGAAAAAAGTTAAGAGGTTTCAGGTCTAGGAATGTTGATGCCCACCGAACTGGTCCGTTGCTTCAAATTTATGGATGAGGAAACTCGTTGGTTACAAAATTTGCAAAATCCGATGTTGATTTGCTTGCGCACTGTCGTGCTGAAACCAAAGGCCGTGCTTTCAGCTAGTTGAGTAAATTGGGGTTTAGAAAACGGGAAAAAAATGCACTTTACTGCTCTGGCCGGGCTTCTCAGCTAGTTGAGTAAATTGGGGTTTAGAAAACGGGAACAAAATGCACTTTACTGCTCCGGCCGGGCTTCTCAGCTAGTTGAGTAAATTGGGGTTTAGAAAACGGGAACAAAATGCACTTTACTGCTCCGGCCGAGCTTCTCAGCTAGTTGAGTAAATTGGGGTTTACAAAACGGGAACAAAATGCACTTTACTGCTCCGGCCGGGCTTCTCAGCTAGTTGAGTAAATTGGGGTTTAGAAAACGGGAACAAAATGCACTTTACTGCTCCGGCCGGGCTTCTCAGCTAGAAGAGTAAATTAAGGTTAAGAAAACGGGAACAAAATGCACTTTACTGCTCCGGCCGGGCTTCTCAGCTAGTTGCGTAAATTGGGGTTTAGAAAACGAGAACAAAATGCACGTTACTGCTCCAGCCGGGCTTCTCAGCTAGTTGAGTAAATTGGGGTTTAGAAAACGGGAACAAAATGCACTTTACTGCTCCGGCCGGGCTTCTCAGCTAGTTGAGTAAATTGGGGTTTAGAAAACGGGAACAAAATGCACTTTACTGCTCCGGCCGGGCTTCTCAGCTAGTTGAGTAAATTGGGGTTTAGAAAACGAGAACAAAATGCACGTTACTGCTCCGGCCGGGCTTCTCAGCTAGTTGAGTAATTTGGGGTTTAGAAAACGGGAACAAAATGCACTTTACTGCTCCGGCCGGGCTTCTCAGCTAGTTGAGTAAATTGGAGTTTAGAAAACGGGAACAAAATGCACTTTACTGCTCCGGCCGGGCTTCTCAGCTAGTTGAGTAAATTGGGGTTTAGAAAACGGGAACAAAATGCACTTTACTTCTCCGGCCGGGCTTCTCAGCTAGTTGAGTAAAATGGGGTTTAGAAAACGGGAACAAAATGCACTTTACTGCTCCGGCCGGGCTTCTCAGCTAGTTGAGTAAATTGGGGTTTAGAAAACGGGAACAAAATGCACTTTACTGCTCCGGCCGGGCTTCTCAGCTAGTTGAGTAAATTGGGGTTTATAAAACGGGAACAAAATGCACTTTACTGCTCCGGCCGGGCTTCTCAGCTAGTTGAGTAAATTGGGGTTAAGAAAACGAGAACAAAATGCACGTTACTGCTCCGGCCGGGCTTCTCGGCTAGTTGAGTAAATTGGGGTTTAGAAAACGGGAACAAAATGCACTTTACTGCTCCGGGCAGGCTTCTCAGCTAGTTGAGTAAATTGGGGTTTAGAAAACGAGAACAAAATGCACGTTTCTACTCCGGCCGGGATTCTCAGCTAGTTGAGTAAATTGGGGTTTAGAAAACGGGAACAAAATGCGATTTACTGCTCCGGCCGGGCTTCTCAGCTAGTTGAGTAAATTGTGTTTTAGAAAACGGGAACAAAATACACTTTACTGCTCCGGCCGGGCTTCTCAGCTAGCTGAGTAAATTGGGGTTTAGAAAACGGGAACAAAATCCACTTTACTGCTCCGGCCGGGCTTCTTAGCTAGTTGAGTAAATTGGGGTTTAGAAAACGGGAACAAAATGCACTTTACTGCTCCGGCCGGGCTTCTTAGCTAGTTGAGTAAATTGGGGTTTAGAAAACGGGAACAAAATGCACTTTACTGCTCCGGCCGGGCTTCTCAGCTAGTTGAGTAAATTGGGGTTTATAAAACGGGAACAAAATGCACTTTACTGCTCCGGCCGGGCTTCTCAGCTAGTTGAGTAAATTGGGGTTAAGAAAACGAGAACAAAATGCACGTTACTGCTCCGGCCGGGCTTCTCGGCTAGTTGAGTAAATTGGGGTTTAGAAAACGGGAACAAAATGCACTTTACTGCTCCGGGCAGGCTTCTCAGCTAGTTGAGTAAATTGGGGTTAAGAAAACGGGAAGAAAATGCACTTTACTGCTCCGGCCGGGCTTCTCAGCTAGTTGAGTAAATTGTTGTTTAGAAAACTAGAACAAAATGCACTTTACTGCTCCGGCCGGGGTTCCCAGCTAGTTGAGTAAATTGGGGTTAAGAAAACGGGAACAAAATGCACTTTACTGCTCCGGCCGGGCTTCTCAGCTAGTTTAGTAAATTGGGGTTTAGAAAACGGGAACAATATGCACTTTACTGCTCCGGTCGGGCTTCTCAGCTAGTTGAGTAAATTGGGGTTTAGAAAACGGGAACAAAATGCACTTTACTGCTCCGGCCGGGCTTCTCAGCTAGTTGAGTAAATTGGGGTTTATAAAACGGGAACAAAATGCACTTTACTGCTCCGGCCGGGCTTCTCAGCTAGTTGAGTAAATTGGGGTTTAGAAAACGGGAACAACATGCACTTTACTGCTCCGGCCGGGCTTCTCAGCTAGTTGAGTAATTTGGGGTTTAGAAAACGGGAACAAAATGCACTTTACTGCTCCGGCCGGGCTTCTCAGCTAGTTGAGTAAATTGGGGTTTATAAAACGGGAACAAAATGCACTTTACTGCTCCGGCCGGGCTTCTCAGCTAGTTGAGTAAATTGGGGTTAAGAAAACGAGAACAAAATGCACGTTACTGCTCCGGCCGGGCTTCTCGGCTAGTTGAGTAAATTGGGGTTTAGAAAACGGGAACAAAATGCACTTTACTGCTCCGGGCAGGCTTCTCAGCTAGTTGAGTAAATTGGGGTTAAGAAAACGGGAAGAAAATGCACTTTACTGCTCCGGCCGGGCTTCTCAGCTAGTTGAGTAAATTGGGGTTTAGAAAACTAGAACAAAATGCACTTTACTGCTCCGGCCGGGGTTCCCAGCTAGTTGAGTAAATTGGGGTTAAGAAAACGGGAACAAAATGCACTTTACTGCTCCGGCCGGGCTTCTCAGCTAGTTTAGTAAATTGGGGTTTAGAAAACGGGAACAATATGCACTTTACTGCTCCGGTTGGGCTTCTCAGCTAGTTGAGTAAATTGGAGTTTAGAAAACGGTAACAAAATGCACTTTACTGCTCCGGCCGGGCTTCTCAGCTAGTTGAGTAAATTGGGGTTTATAAAACGGGAACAAAATGCACTTTACTGCTCCGGCCGGGCTTCTCAGCTAGTTGAGTAAATTGGGGTTTAGAAAACGGGAACAACATGCACTTTACTGCTCCGGCCGGGCTTCTCAGCTAGTTGAGTAATTTGGGGTTTAGAAAACGGGAACAAAATGCACTTTACTGCTCCGGCCGGGCTTCTCAGCTAGTTGAGTAAATTGGGGTTTAGAAAACGGGAACAAAATGCACTTTACTGCTCCGGCCGGGCTTCTCAGCTAGTTGAGTAAATTGGGGTTTAGAAAACGGGAACAAAATGCACTTTACTGCTCCGGCCGGGCTTCTCAGCTAGTTGAGTAAATTGGGGTTTAGAAAACGGGAACAAAATGCACTTTACTGCTCCGGCCGGGCTTCTCAGCTAGTTGAGTAAATTGGGGTTAAGAAAACGGGAACAAAATGCACTTTACTGCTCCGGCCGGGCTTCTCAGCTAGTTAAGTAAATTAGGGTTTTTAAAAAACGGGAACAAAATGCACTTTACTGCTCCGGCCGGGCTTCTCAGCTAGTTGAGTAAATTGGGGTTTAGAAAACGAGAACAAAATGCACGTTACTGCTCCGGCCGGGCTTCTCAGCTAGTTGAGTAAATTGGGGTTTAGAAAACGGGAACAAAATGCACGTTACTGCTCCGGCCGGGCTTCTCAGCTAGTTGAGTAAATTGGGGTTTAGAAAACGGGAACAAAATGCACTTTACTTCTCCGGCCGGGCTTCTCAGGTAGTTGAGTAAATTGGTGTTTAGAAAACGGGAATAAAATGAACTTTACAGCTCCGGCCGGGCTTCTCAGCTAGTTGAGTAAATTGGGGTTTAGAAAACGGGAACAAAATGCACTTTACTGCTCCGGCCGTGCTTCTCAGCTAGTTGAGTAAATTGGGGTTAAGAAAACGGGAACAACATGCACTTTACTGCTCCGGCCGGGCTTCTCAGCTAGTTGAGTAATTTGGGTTTTAGAAAACGGGAACAAAATGCACTTTACTGCTCCGGCCGGGCTTCTCAGCTTGTTGAGTAAATTGGGGTTTATAAAACGGGAACAAAATGCACTTTACTGCTCCGGCCGGGCTTCTCAGCTAGTTGAGTAAATTGGGGTTAAGAAAACGAGAACAAAATGCACGTTACTGCTCCGGCCGGGCTTCTCGGCTAGTTGAGTAAATTGGGGTTTAGAAAACGGGAACAAAATGCAATTTACTACTCCGGGCAGGCTTCTCAGCTAGTTGAGTAAATTGGGGTTAAGAAAACGGGAAGAAAATGCACTTTACTGCTCCGGCCGGGCTTCTCAGCTAGTTGAGTAAATTGGGGTTTAGAAAACTAGAACAAAATGCACTTTACTGCTCCGGCCGGGGTTCCCAGCTAGTTGAGTAAATTGGGGTTAAGAAAACGGGAACAAAATGCACTTTACTGCTCCGGCCGGGCTTCTCAGCTAGTTGAGTAAATTGGGGTTAAGAAAACGGGAACAAAATGCACTTTACTGCTCCGGCTGGGCTTCTCAGCTAGTTGAGTAAATTGGGGTTTAGAAAACGGGAACAAAATGCACTTTACTGCTCCGGCCGGGCTTCTCAGCTAGTTGAGTAAATTGGGGTTTAGAAAACGGGAACAAAATGCACTTTACTGCTCCGGCAGGGCTTCTCAGCTAGTTGAGTAAATTGGGGTTTAGAAAACGGGAACAACATGCACTTTACTGCTCCGGCCGGGCTTCTCAGCTAGTTGAGTAAATTGGGGTTTAGAAAACGAGAACAAAATGCACGTTACTGCTCCGGCCGGGCTTCTCAGCTAGTTGAGTAAATTGGGGTTTAGAAAACGGGAACAAAATGCACGTTACTACTCCGGCCGGGCTTCTCAGCTAGTTGAGTAAATTGGGGTTTAGAAAACGGGAACAAAATGCACTTTACTGCTCCGGCCGGGCTTCTCAGCTAGTTGGGTAAATTGTGGTTTAGAAAACGGGAACAAAATGCACGTTACTGCTCCGGCCGGGCTTCTCAGCTAGTTGAGTAAATTGGGGTTTAGAAAACGGGAACAAAATGCACTTTACTGCTCCGGCCGGGCTTCTCAGCTAGTTGAGTAAATTGGGGTTTAGAAAACGGGAACAAAATGCACTTTACTGCTCCGGCCGGGCTTCTCAGCTAGTTGAGTAAAATGGGGTTTAGAAAACGGGAACAAAATGCACTTTACTGCTCCGGCCGGGCTTCTCAGCTAGTTGAGTAAATTGGGGTTTAGAAAACGGGAACAAAATCCACTTTACTGCTCCGGCCGGGCTTCTCAGCTAGTTGAGTAAATTGGGGTTTAGAAAACGAGAACAAAATGCACGTTACTGCTCCGGCCAGGCTTCTCAGCTAGTTGGGTAAATTGGGGTTTAGAAAACGGGAACAAAATGCACTTTACTGCTCCGGCCGGGCTTCTCAGCTAGTTGAGTAAATTGGGGTTTAGAAAACGGGAACAAAATGCACTTTACTGCTCCGACCTGGCTTCTCAGCTAGTTGAGTAAATTGGGGTTTAGAAAACGGGAACAAAATGCACTTTACTGCTCCGGCCGGGCTTCTCAGCTAGTTGAGTAAATTGGGGTTTAGAAAACGGGAACAAAATGCACTTCACTGCTCCGGCCGGGCTTCTCAGCTAGAAGAGTAAATTGGGGTTTAGAAAACGAGAACAAAATGCACGTTACTGCTCCGGCCGGGCTTCTCAGCTAGTTGAGTAAATTGGGGTTTAGAAAACGGGAACAACATGCACTTTACTGCTTCGGCCGGGCTTCTCAGCTAGTTTTGTAAATTGGGGTTTAGAAAACGGGAACAAAATGCACTTTACTGCTCCGGCCGGGCTTCTCAGCTAGTTGAGTAAATTGGGGTTTAGAAAACGGGAACAACATGCACTTTACTGCTCCGGCTGGGCTTCTCAGCTAGTTGAGTAAATTGGTTTTTAGAAAACGAGAAAAAAATGCACGTTACTGCTCCGGCCGGGCTTCTCAGCTAGTTGAGTAAATTGGGGTTTAGAAAACGAGAACAAAATGCACGTTACTGCTCCGGCCAGGCTTCTCAGCTAGTTGAGTAAATTGGGGTTAGAAAACGGGAACAAAATGCACTTTACTGCTCCGGCCGGGCTTCTCAGCTAGTTGAGTAAATTGGGGTTTAGAAAACGGGAACAAAATGCACTTTACTGCTCCGGCCGGGCTTCTCAGCTAGTTGAGTAAATTGGGGTTTAGAAAACGGGAACAAAATGCACTTTACTGCTCCGGCCGGGCGTCTCAGCTAGTTGAGTAAATTGGGGTTTAGAAAACGAGATCAAAATGCACGTTACTGCTCCGTCCGGGCTTCTAAGCTAGTTAAGTAAATTAGGGTTTTTAAAAAACGGGAATAAAATGCACTTTACTGCTCCGGCCGGGCTTCTCAGCTAGTTGAGTAAATTGGGGTTTAGGAAACGAGAACAAAATGCACGTTACTGCTCCGGCCGGGCTTCTCAGCTAGTTGAGTAAATTGGGGTTTAGAAAACGGGAACAAAATGCACGTTACTGCTCCGGCCGGGCTTCTCAGCTAGTTGAGTAAATTGGGGTTTAGAAAACGGGAACAAAATGCACTTTACTGCTCCGGCCGGGCTTCTCAGGTAGTTGAGTAAATTGGTGTTTAGAAAACGGGAACAAAATGCACTTTACTGCTCCGGCCGGGCTTCTCAGCTAGTTGAGTAAATTGGGGTTTAGAAAACGGGAACAAAATGGACTTTACTGCTCCGGCCGGGCTTCTCAGCTAGTTGAGTAAATTGGGGTTTAGAAAACGGGAACAAAATGCACTTTACTGCCCCGGCCGGGCTTCTCAGCTAGTTGAGTAAATTGGGGTTTAGAAAACGGGAACAAAATGCACTTTACTGCTCCGGCCGGGCTTCTCAGCTAGTTGAGTAAATTGGGGTTTAGAAAACGAGAACAAAATGCACGTTTCTACTCCGGCCGGGATTCTCAGCTAGTTGAGTAAATTGGGGTTTAGAAAACGGGAACAAAATTCGATTTACTGCTCCGGCCGGGCTTCTCAGCTAGTTGAGTAAATTGGGGTTTAGAAAACGGGAACAAAATGCACTTTACTGCTCCGGCCGGGCTTCTCAGCTAGTTGAGTAAATTGGGGTTTAGAAAACGGGAACAAAATGCACTTTACTGCTCCGGCCTGGCTTCTCAGCTAGTTGAGTAAATTGGGGTTTAGAAAACGGGAACAAAATGCACTTTTCTGCTCCGGCCAGGCTTCTCAGCTAGTTGAGTAAATTGGGGTTTAGAAAACGGGAACAAAATGCACTTCACTGCTCCGGCCGGGCTTCTCAGCTAGAAGAGTAAATTGGGGTTTAGAAAACGAGAACAAAATGCACGTTACTGCTCCGGCCGGGCTTCTCAGCTAGTTGAGTAAATTGGGGTTTAGAAAACGGGAACAAAATGCACTTTACTGCTCCGGGCGGGCTTCTCAGCTAGTTGAGTAAATTGGGGTTAAGAAAACGGGAACAAAATGCACTTTACTGCTCCGGCCGGGCTTCTCAGCTAGTTTAGTAAATTGGGGTTTAGAAAACGGGAACAAAATGCACTTTACTGCTCCGGCCGGGCTTCTCAGCTAGTTGAGTAAATTGGGGTTTAGAAAACGGGAACAAAATGCACTTTACTGCTCCGGCCGGGCTTCTCAGCTAGTTGAGTAAATTGGGGTTTAGAAAACGGGAACAACATGCACTTTACTGCTCCGGCCGGGCTTCTCAGCTAGTTGAGTAAATTGGTTTTTAGAAAACGAGAACAAAATGCACTTTACTGCTCCGGCCGGGCTTCTCAGCTAGTTGAGTAAATTGGGGTTTAGAAAACGGGAACAAAATGCACGTTACTGCTCCGGCCAGGCTTCTCAGCTAGTTGAGTAAATTGGGGTTTAGAAAACGGGAACAAAATGCACTTTACTGCTCCGGCCGGGCTTCTCAGCTAGTTGAGTAAATTGGGGTTTAGAAAACGGGAACAAAATGCACTTTACTGCTCCGGCCGGGCTTCTCAGCTAGTTGAGTAAATTGGGGTTTAGAAAACGGGAACAAAATGCACTTTACTGCTCCGGCCGGGCTTCTCAGCTAGTTGAGTAAATTGGGGTTTAGAAAACGAGAACAAAATGCACGTTACTGCTCCGTCCGGGCTTCTCAGCTAGTTAAGTAAATTAGGGTTTTTAAAAAACGGGAACAAAATGCACTTTACTGCTCCGGCTGGGCTTCTCAGCTAGTTGAGTAAATTGGGGTTTAGAAAACGAGAACAAAATGCACTTTACTGCTCCGGCCGGGCTTCTCAGCTAGTTGAGTAAATTGGGGTTTAGAAAACGGGAACAAAATGCACTTTACTGCTCCGGCCGGGCTTCTCAGCTAGTTGAGTAAATTGGGGTTTAGAAAACGGGAACAAAATGCACTTTATTGCTCCGGCCGGGCTTCTCAGCTAGTTGAGTAAATTGGGGTTTAGAAAACGAGAACAAAATGCACGTTACTGCTCCGGCCGGGCTTCTCAGCTAGTTGAGTAAATTGGGGTTTAGAAAACTAGAACAAAATGCACTTTAAAGCTCCGGCCGGGCTTCTCAGGTAGTTGAGTAAATTGGGGTTTAGAAAACGAGAACAAAATGCACTTTACTGCTCCGGCCGGGCTTCTCAGCTAGTTGAGTAAAATGGGGTTTAGAAAACGGGAACAAAATGCACTTTACTGCTCCGGCCGGGCTTCTCAGCTAGTTGAGTAAATTGGGGTTTAGAAAACGGGAACAAAATCCACTTTACTGCTCCGGCCGGGCTTCTCAGCTAGTTGAGTAAATTGGGGTTTAGAAAACGAGAACAAAATGCACGTTACTGCTCCGGCCAGGCTTCTCAGCTAGTTGGGTAAATTGGGGTTTAGAAAACGGGAACAAAATGCACTTTACTGCTCCGGCCGGGCTTCTCAGCTAGTTGAGTAAATTGGGGTTTAGAAAACGGGAACAAAATGCACTTTACTGCTCCGACCTGGCTTCTCAGCTAGTTGAGTAAATTGGGGTTTAGAAAACGGGAACAAAATGCACTTTACTGCTCCGGCCGGGCTTCTCAGCTAGTTGAGTAAATTGGGGTTTAGAAAACGGGAACAAAATGCACTTCACTGCTCCGGCCGGGCTTCTCAGCTAGAAGAGTAAATTGGGGTTTAGAAAACGAGAACAAAATGCACGTTACTGCTCCGGCCGGGCTTCTCAGCTAGTTGAGTAAATTGGGGTTTAGAAAACGGGAACAACATGCACTTTACTGCTTCGGCCGGGCTTCTCAGCTAGTTTTGTAAATTGGGGTTTAGAAAACGGGAACAAAATGCACTTTACTGCTCCGGCCGGGCTTCTCAGCTAGTTGAGTAAATTGGGGTTTAGAAAACGGGAACAACATGCACTTTACTGCTCCGGCTGGGCTTCTCAGCTAGTTGAGTAAATTGGTTTTTAGAAAACGAGAAAAAAATGCACGTTACTGCTCCGGCCGGGCTTCTCAGCTAGTTGAGTAAATTGGGGTTTAGAAAACGAGAACAAAATGCACGTTACTGCTCCGGCCAGGCTTCTCAGCTAGTTGAGTAAATTGGGGTTAGAAAACGGGAACAAAATGCACTTTACTGCTCCGGCCGGGCTTCTCAGCTAGTTGAGTAAATTGGGGTTTAGAAAACGGGAACAAAATGCACTTTACTGCTCCGGCCGGGCTTCTCAGCTAGTTGAGTAAATTGGGGTTTAGAAAACGGGAACAAAATGCACTTTACTGCTCCGGCCGGGCGTCTCAGCTAGTTGAGTAAATTGGGGTTTAGAAAACGAGATCAAAATGCACGTTACTGCTCCGTCCGGGCTTCTAAGCTAGTTAAGTAAATTAGGGTTTTTAAAAAACGGGAATAAAATGCACTTTACTGCTCCGGCCGGGCTTCTCAGCTAGTTGAGTAAATTGGGGTTTAGGAAACGAGAACAAAATGCACGTTACTGCTCCGGCCGGGCTTCTCAGCTAGTTGAGTAAATTGGGGTTTAGAAAACGGGAACAAAATGCACGTTACTGCTCCGGCCGGGCTTCTCAGCTAGTTGAGTAAATTGGGGTTTAGAAAACGGGAACAAAATGCACTTTACTGCTCCGGCCGGGCTTCTCAGGTAGTTGAGTAAATTGGTGTTTAGAAAACGGGAACAAAATGCACTTTACTGCTCCGGCCGGGCTTCTCAGCTAGTTGAGTAAATTGGGGTTTAGAAAACGGGAACAAAATGGACTTTACTGCTCCGGCCGGGCTTCTCAGCTAGTTGAGTAAATTGGGGTTTAGAAAACGGGAACAAAATGCACTTTACTGCCCCGGCCGGGCTTCTCAGCTAGTTGAGTAAATTGGGGTTTAGAAAACGGGAACAAAATGCACTTTACTGCTCCGGCCGGGCTTCTCAGCTAGTTGAGTAAATTGGGGTTTAGAAAACGAGAACAAAATGCACGTTTCTACTCCGGCCGCGATTCTCAGCTAGTTGAGTAAATTGGGGTTTAGAAAACGGGAACAAAATTCGATTTACTGCTCCGGCCGGGCTTCTCAGCTAGTTGAGTAAATTGGGGTTTAGAAAACGGGAACAAAATGCACTTTACTGCTCCGGCCGGGCTTCTCAGCTAGTTGAGTAAATTGGGGTTTAGAAAACGGGAACAAAATGCACTTTACTGCTCCGGCCTGGCTTCTCAGCTAGTTGAGTAAATTGGGGTTTAGAAAACGGGAACAAAATGCACTTTTCTGCTCCGGCCGGGCTTCTCAGCTAGTTGAGTAAATTGGGGTTTAGAAAACGGGAACAAAATGCACTTCACTGCTCCGGCCGGGCTTCTCAGCTAGAAGAGTAAATTGGGGTTTAGAAAACGAGAACAAAATGCACGTTACTGCTCCGGCCGGGCTTCTCAGCTAGTTGAGTAAATTGGGGTTTAGAAAACGGGAACAAAATGCACTTTACTGCTCCGGGCGGGCTTCTCAGCTAGTTGAGTAAATTGGGGTTAAGAAAACGGGAACAAAATGCACTTTACTGCTCCGGCCGGGCTTCTCAGCTAGTTTAGTAAATTGGGGTTTAGAAAACGGGAACAAAATGCACTTTACTGCTCCGGCCGGGCTTCTCAGCTAGTTGAGTAAATTGGGGTTTAGAAAACGGGAACAAAATGCACTTTACTGCTCCGGCCGGGCTTCTCAGCTAGTTGAGTAAATTGGGGTTTAGAAAACGGGAACAACATGCACTTTACTGCTCCGGCCGGGCTTCTCAGCTAGTTGAGTAAATTGGTTTTTAGAAAACGAGAACAAAATGCACTTTACTGCTCCGGCCGGGCTTCTCAGCTAGTTGAGTAAATTGGGGTTTAGAAAACGGGAACAAAATGCACGTTACTGCTCCGGCCAGGCTTCTCAGCTAGTTGAGTAAATTGGGGTTTAGAAAACGGGAACAAAATGCACTTTACTGCTCCGGCCGGGCTTCTCAGCTAGTTGAGTAAATTGGGGTTTAGAAAACGGGAACAAAATGCACTTTACTGCTCCGGCCGGGCTTCTCAGCTAGTTGAGTAAATTGGGGTTTAGAAAACGGGAACAAAATGCACTTTACTGCTCCGGCCGGGCTTCTCAGCTAGTTGAGTAAATTGGGGTTTAGAAAACGAGAACAAAATGCACGTTACTGCTCCGGCCGGGCTTCTCAGCTAGTTGAGTAAATTGGGGTTTAGAAAACTAGAACAAAATGCACTTTAAAGCTCCGGCCGGGCTTCTCAGGTAGTTGAGTAAATTGGGGTTTAGAAAACGAGAACAAAATGCACTTTACTGCTCCGGCCGGGCTTCTCAGCTAGTTGAGTAAAATGGGGTTTAGAAAACGGGAACAAAATGCACTTTACTGCTCCGGCCGGGCTTCTCAGCTAGTTGAGTAAATTGGGGTTTAGAAAACGGGAACAAAATCCACTTTACTGCTCCGGCCGGGCTTCTCAGCTAGTTGAGTAAATTGGGGTTTAGAAAACGAGAACAAAATGCACGTTACTGCTCCGGCCAGGCTTCTCAGCTAGTTGGGTAAATTGGGGTTTAGAAAACGGGAACAAAATGCACTTTACTGCTCCGGCCGGGCTTCTCAGCTAGTTGAGTAAATTGGGGTTTAGAAAACGGGAACAAAATGCACTTTACTGCTCCGACCTGGCTTCTCAGCTAGTTGAGTAAATTGGGGTTTAGAAAACGGGAACAAAATGCACTTTACTGCTCCGGCCGGGCTTCTCAGCTAGTTGAGTAAATTGGGGTTTAGAAAACGGGAACAAAATGCACTTCACTGCTCCGGCCGGGCTTCTCAGCTAGAAGAGTAAATTGGGGTTTAGAAAACGAGAACAAAATGCACGTTACTGCTCCGGCCGGGCTTCTCAGCTAGTTGAGTAAATTGGGGTTTAGAAAACGGGAACAACATGCACTTTACTGCTTCGGCCGGGCTTCTCAGCTAGTTTTGTAAATTGGGGTTTAGAAAACGGGAACAAAATGCACTTTACTGCTCCGGCCGGGCTTCTCAGCTAGTTGAGTAAATTGGGGTTTAGAAAACGGGAACAACATGCACTTTACTGCTCCGGCTGGGCTTCTCAGCTAGTTGAGTAAATTGGTTTTTAGAAAACGAGAAAAAAATGCACGTTACTGCTCCGGCCGGGCTTCTCAGCTAGTTGAGTAAATTGGGGTTTAGAAAACGAGAACAAAATGCACGTTACTGCTCCGGCCAGGCTTCTCAGCTAGTTGAGTAAATTGGGGTTAGAAAACGGGAACAAAATGCACTTTACTGCTCCGGCCGGGCTTCTCAGCTAGTTGAGTAAATTGGGGTTTAGAAAACGGGAACAAAATGCACTTTACTGCTCCGGCCGGGCTTCTCAGCTAGTTGAGTAAATTGGGGTTTAGAAAACGGGAACAAAATGCACTTTACTGCTCCGGCCGGGCGTCTCAGCTAGTTGAGTAAATTGGGGTTTAGAAAACGAGATCAAAATGCACGTTACTGCTCCGTCCGGGCTTCTAAGCTAGTTAAGTAAATTAGGGTTTTTAAAAAACGGGAATAAAATGCACTTTACTGCTCCGGCCGGGCTTCTCAGCTAGTTGAGTAAATTGGGGTTTAGGAAACGAGAACAAAATGCACGTTACTGCTCCGGCCGGGCTTCTCAGCTAGTTGAGTAAATTGGGGTTTAGAAAACGGGAACAAAATGCACGTTACTGCTCCGGCCGGGCTTCTCAGCTAGTTGAGTAAATTGGGGTTTAGAAAACGGGAACAAAATGCACTTTACTGCTCCGGCCGGGCTTCTCAGGTAGTTGAGTAAATTGGTGTTTAGAAAACGGGAACAAAATGCACTTTACTGCTCCGGCCGGGCTTCTCAGCTAGTTGAGTAAATTGGGGTTTAGAAAACGGGAACAAAATGGACTTTACTGCTCCGGCCGGGCTTCTCAGCTAGTTGAGTAAATTGGGGTTTAGAAAACGGGAACAAAATGCACTTTACTGCCCCGGCCGGGCTTCTCAGCTAGTTGAGTAAATTGGGGTTTAGAAAACGGGAACAAAATGCACTTTACTGCTCCGGCCGGGCTTCTCAGCTAGTTGAGTAAATTGGGGTTTAGAAAACGAGAACAAAATGCACGTTTCTACTCCGGCCGCGATTCTCAGCTAGTTGAGTAAATTGGGGTTTAGAAAACGGGAACAAAATTCGATTTACTGCTCCGGCCGGGCTTCTCAGCTAGTTGAGTAAATTGGGGTTTAGAAAACGGGAACAAAATGCACTTTACTGCTCCGGCCGGGCTTCTCAGCTAGTTGAGTAAATTGGGGTTTAGAAAACGGGAACAAAATGCACTTTACTGCTCCGGCCTGGCTTCTCAGCTAGTTGAGTAAATTGGGGTTTAGAAAACGGGAACAAAATGCACTTTTCTGCTCCGGCCGGGCTTCTCAGCTAGTTGAGTAAATTGGGGTTTAGAAAACGGGAACAAAATGCACTTCACTGCTCCGGCCGGGCTTCTCAGCTAGAAGAGTAAATTGGGGTTTAGAAAACGAGAACAAAATGCACGTTACTGCTCCGGCCGGGCTTCTCAGCTAGTTGAGTAAATTGGGGTTTAGAAAACGGGAACAAAATGCACTTTACTGCTCCGGGCGGGCTTCTCAGCTAGTTGAGTAAATTGGGGTTAAGAAAACGGGAACAAAATGCACTTTACTGCTCCGGCCGGGCTTCTCAGCTAGTTTAGTAAATTGGGGTTTAGAAAACGGGAACAAAATGCACTTTACTGCTCCGGCCGGGCTTCTCAGCTAGTTGAGTAAATTGGGGTTTAGAAAACGGGAACAAAATGCACTTTACTGCTCCGGCCGGGCTTCTCAGCTAGTTGAGTAAATTGGGGTTTAGAAAACGGGAACAACATGCACTTTACTGCTCCGGCCGGGCTTCTCAGCTAGTTGAGTAAATTGGTTTTTAGAAAACGAGAACAAAATGCACTTTACTGCTCCGGCCGGGCTTCTCAGCTAGTTGAGTAAATTGGGGTTTAGAAAACGGGAACAAAATGCACGTTACTGCTCCGGCCAGGCTTCTCAGCTAGTTGAGTAAATTGGGGTTTAGAAAACGGGAACAAAATGCACTTTACTGCTCCGGCCGGGCTTCTCAGCTAGTTGAGTAAATTGGGGTTTAGAAAACGGGAACAAAATGCACTTTACTGCTCCGGCCGGGCTTCTCAGCTAGTTGAGTAAATTGGGGTTTAGAAAACGGGAACAAAATGCACTTTACTGCTCCGGCCGGGCTTCTCAGCTAGTTTAGTAAATTGGGGTTTAGAAAACGAGAACAAAATGCACGTTACTGCTCCGTCCGGGCTTCTCAGCTAGTTAAGTAAATTAGGGTTTTTAAAAAACGGGAACAAAATGCACTTTACTGCTCCGGCTGGGCTTCTCAGCTAGTTGAGTAAATTGGGGTTTAGAAAACGAGAACAAAATGCACTTTACTGCTCCGGCCGGGCTTCTCAGCTAGTTGAGTAAATTGGGGTTTAGAAAACGGGAACAAAATGCACTTTACTGCTCCGGCCGGGCTTCTCAGCTAGTTGAGTAAATTGGGGTTTAGAAAACGGGAACAAAATGCACTTTATTGCTCCGGCCGGGCTTCTCAGCTAGTTGAGTAAATTGGGGTTTAGAAAACGAGAACAAAATGCACGTTACTGCTCCGGCCGGGCTACTCAGCTAGTTGAGTAAATTGGGGTTTAGAAAACTAGAACAAAATGCACTTTAAAGCTCCGGCCGGGCTTCTCAGGTAGTTGAGTAAATTGGGGTTTAGAAAACGAGAACAAAATGCACTTTACTGCTCCGGCCGGGCTTCTCAGCTAGTTGAGTAAATTGGGGTTTAGAAAACGGGAACAAAATGCACTTTACTGCTCCGGCCGGGCTTCTCAGCTAGTTGAGTAAATTGGGGTTTAGAAAACGGGAACAACATGCACTTTACTGCTCCGGCCGGGCTTCTCAGCTAGTTGAGTAAATTGGTTTTTAGAAAACGAGAACAAAATGCACGTTACTGCTCCGGCCGGGCTTCTCAGCTAGTTGAGTAAATTGGGGTTTAGAAAACGGGAACAAAATGCACGTTACTGCTCCGGCCAGGCTTCTCAGCTAGTTGAGTAAATTGGGGTTTAGAAAACGGGAACAAAATGCACTTTACTGCTCCGGCCGGGCTTCTCAGCTAGTTGAGTAAATTGGGGTTTAGAAAACGGGAACAAAATGCACTTTACTGCTCCGGCCGGGCTTCTCAGCTAGTTAAGTAAATTGGGGTTTAGAAAACGGGAACAAAATGCACTTTACTGCTCCGGGCGGGCTTCTCAGCTAGTTGAGTAAATTGGGGTTTAGAAAACGAGAACAAAATGCACGTTACTGCTCCGTCCGGGCTTCTCAGCTAGTTAAGTAAATTAGGGTTTTTAAAAAACGGGAACAAAATGCACTTTACTGCTCCGGCTGGGCTTCTCAGCTAGTTGAGTAAATTGGGGTTTAGAAAACGAGAACAAAATGCACTTTACTGCTCCGGCCGGGCTTCTCAGCTAGTTGAGTAAATTGGGGTTTAGAAAACGGGAACAAAATGCACTTTACTGCTCCGGCCGGGCTTCTCAGCTAGTTGAGTAAATTGGGGTTTAGAAAGCGGGAACAAAATGCACTTTACTGCTCCGGCCGGGCTTCTCAGCTAGTTGAGTAAATTGGGGTTTAGAAAACTAGAACAAAATGCACTTAACTGCTCCGGCCGGGCTTCTCAGCTAGTTGAGTAAATTGGGGTTTAGAAAACGGGAACAAAATGCACTTTACTGCTCCGGCCGGGCTTCTCAGCTAGTTGAGTAAATTGGGGTTTAGAAAACGGGAACAAAATGCACTTTACTGCTCCGGCCGGGCTTCTCAGCTAGTTGAGTAAATTGGGGTTTAGAAAACGAGAACAAAATGCACGTTACTGCTCCGGCCGGGCTTCTCAGCTAGTTGAGTAAATTGGGGTTTAGAAAACTAGAACAAAATGCATTTTAAAGCTCCGGCCGGGCTTCTCAGGTAGTTGAGTAAATTGGGGTTTAGAAAACGGGAACAAAATGCACGTTACTGCTCCGTCCGGGCTTCTCAGCTAGTTAAGTAAATTAGGGTTTTTAAAAAACGGGAACAAAATGCACTTTACTGCTCCGGCTGGGCTTCTCAGCTAGTTGAGTAAATTGGGGTTTAGAAAACGAGAACAAAATGCACTTTACTGCTCCGGCCGGGCTTCTCAGCTAGTTGAGTAAATTGGGGTTTAGAAAACGGGAACAAAATGCACTTTACTGCTCCGGCCGGGCTTCTCAGCTAGTTGAGTAAATTGGGGTTTAGAAAGCGGGAACAAAATGCACTTTACTGCTCCGGCCGGGCTTCTCAGCTAGTTGAGTAAATTGGGGTTTAGAAAACTAGAACAAAATGCACTTAACTGCTCCGGCCGGGCTTCTCAGCTAGTTGAGTAAATTGGGGTTTAGAAAACGGGAACAAAATGCACTTTACTGCTCCGGCCGGGCTTCTCAGCTAGTTGAGTAAATTGGGGTTTAGAAAACGGGAACAAAATGCACTTTACTGCTCCGGCCGGGCTTCTCAGCTAGTTGAGTAAATTGGGGTTTAGAAAACGAGAACAAAATGCACTTTACTGCTCCGACCGGGCTTCTCAGCTAGTTGAGTAAATTGGGGTTTAGAAAACGGGAACAAAATGCACTTTACTGCTCCGGCCGGGCTTCTCAGCTAGTTGTGTAAATTGGGGTTTAGAAAACGGGAACAAAATGCACTTTACTGCTCCGGCCGGGCTTCTCAGCTAGTTGAGTAAATTGGGGTTTAGAAAACGAGAACAAAATGCACGTTACTGCTCCGTCCGGGCTTCTCAGCTAGTTAAGTAAATTAGGGTTTTTAAAAAACGGGAACAAAATGCACTTTACTGCTCCGGCTGGGCTTCTCAGCTAGTTGAGTAAATTGGGGTTTAGAAAACGAGAACAAAATGCACTTTACTGCTCCGGCCGGGCTTCTCAGCTAGTTGAGTAAATTGGGGTTTAGAAAACGGGAACAAAATGCACTTTACTGCTCCGGCCGGGCTTCTCAGCTAGTTGAGTAAATTGGGGTTTAGAAAGCGGGAACAAAATGCACTTTACTGCTCCGGCCGGGCTTCTCAGCTAGTTGAGTAAATTGGGGTTTAGAAAACGAGAACAAAATGCACGTTACTGCTCTGGCCGGGCTTCTCAGCTAGTTGAGTAAATTGGGGTTTAGAAAACTAGAACAAAATGCACTTTAAAGCTCCGGCCGGGCTTCTCAGGTAGTTGAGTAAATTGGGGTTTACAAAACGAGAACAAAATGCACTTTACTGCTCCGGCCGGGCTTCTCAGCTAGTTGAGTAAATTGGGGTTTAGAAAACGGGAACAAAATGCACTTTACTGCTCCGGCTGGGCTTCTCAGCTAGTTGAGTAAATTGGGGTTTAGAAAACGGGAACAAAATGCACTTTACTGCTCCGGCCGGGCTTCTCAGCTAGTTGAGTAAATTGGGGTTTAGAAAACGAGAACAAAATGCACGTTACTGCTCCGGCCGGGCTTCTCAGCTAGTTGAGTAAATTGGGGTTTAGAAAACTAGAACAAAATGCACTTTAAAGCTCCGGCCGGGCTTCTCAGGTAGTTGAGTAAATTGGGGTTTAGAAAACGGGAACAAAATGCTTTTTACTGCTGCGGCCGGGCTTTTCAGCTAGTTGAGTAAATTGGGGTTTAGAAAACGGGAACGAAATGCACTTTACTGCTCCGGCCGGGCTTCTCAGCTAGTTGAGTAAATTGGGGTTTAGAAAACAGGAACAAAATGCACTTTACTGCTCCGGCCGGGCTTCTCAGCTAGTTGAGTAAATTGGGGTTTAGAAAACGGGAACAAAATATACTTTACTGCTCCGGCCGGGTTTCTCAGCTAGTTGAGTAAATTGGGGTTTAGAAAACGGGAACAAAATGCACTTTACTGCTCCGGCCGGGCTTCTCAGCTAGTTGAGTAAATTGGTTTTTAGAAAACGAGAACAAAATGCACGTTACTGCTCCGGCCGGGCTTCTCAGCTAGTTGAGTAAATTGGGGTTTAGAAAACAGGAACAAAATGCACTTTACTGCTCCGGCCGGGCTTCTAGCTAGTTGAGTAAATTGGGGTTTAGAAAGCGGGAACAAAATGCACTTTACTGCTCCGGCCGGGCTTCTCAGCTAGTTGAGTAAATTGGGGTTTAGAAAACGAGAACAAAATGCACGTTACTGCTCCGGCCGGGCTTCTCAGCTAGTTGAGTAAATTGGGGTTTAGAAAACTAGAACAAAATGCACTTTAAAGCTCCGGCCGGGCTTCCCAGGTAGTTGAGTAAATTGGGGTTTAGAAAACGGGAACAAAATGCACTTTACTTGTCCGGCCGGGCTTCTCAGCTAGTTGAGTAAATTGGGGTTTAGAAAGCGGGAACAAAATGCACTTTACTGCTCCGGCCGGGCTTCTCAGCTAGTTGAGTAAATTGGGGTTTAGAAAACGAGAACAAAATGCACGTTACTGCTCCGGCCGGGCTTCTCAGCTAGTTGAGTAAATTGGGGTTTAGAAAACAGGAACAAAATGCACTTTACTGCTCCGGCCGGGCTTCTCAGCTAGTTGAGTAAATTGGGGTTTAGAAAGCGGGAACAAAATGCACTTTACTGCTCCGGCCGGGCTTCTCAGCTAGTTGAGTAAATTGGGGTTTAGAAAACGAGAACAAAATGCACGTTACTGCTCCGGCCGGGCTTCTCAGCTAGTTGAGTAAATTGGGGTTTAGAAAACTAGAACAAAATGCACTTTAAAGCTCCGGCCGGGCTTCTCAGGTAGTTGAGTAAATTGGGGTTTAGAAAACGGGAACAAAATGCACTTTACTGCTCCGGCCGGGCTTCTCAGCTAGTTGAGTAAATTGGGGTTTAGAAAGCGGGAACAAAATGCACTTTACTGCTCCGGCCGGGCTTCTCAGCTAGTTGAGTAAATTGGGGTTTAGAAAACGAGAACAAAATGCACGTTACTGCTCCGGCCGGGCTTCTCAGCTAGTTGAGTAAATTGGGGTTTAGAAAACTAGAACAAAATGCACTTTAAAGCTCCGGCCGGGCTTCTCAGGTAGTTGAGTAAATTGGGGTTTACAAAACGAGAACAAAATGCACTTTACTGCTCCGGCCGGGCTTCTCAGCTAGTTGAGTAAATTGGGGTTTAGAAAACGGGAACAAAATGCACTTTACTGCTCCGGCCGGGGTTCTCAGCTAGTTGAGTAAATTGGGGTTTAGAAAACGGGAACAAAATGCACTTTACTGCTCCGGCCGGGCTTCTCAGCTAGTTGAGTAAATTGGGGTTTAGAAAACTAGAACAAAATGCACTTTAAAGCTCCGGCCGGGCTTCTCAGGTAGTTGAGTAAATTGGGGTTTAGAAAACGGGAACAAAATGCTTTTTACTGCTGCGGCCGGGCTTTTCAGCTAGTTGAGTAAATTGGGGTTTAGAAAACGGGAACGAAATGCACTTTACTGCTCCGGCCGGGCTTCTCAGCTAGTTGAGTAAATTGGGGTTTAGAAAACAGGAACAAAATGCACTTTACTGCTCCGGCCGGGCTTCTCAGCTAGTTGAGTAAATTGGGGTTTAGAAAACGGGAACAAAATATACTTTACTGCTCCGGCCGGGTTTCTCAGCTAGTTGAGTAAATTGGGGTTTAGAAAACGGGAACAAAATGCACTTTACTGCTCCGGCCGGGCTTCTCAGCTAGTTGAGTAAAACGGGGTTTAGAAAACGGGAACAAAATGCACTTTACTGCTCCGACCGGGCTTCTCAGCTAGTTGAGTAAATAGGGGTTTAGAAAACGGGAACAAAATGCACTTTACTGCTCCGGCCGGTTTCCAATCAATGACAATTAATAAAGCGCAAGGACAGTCACTTAAAACTGCGGGAATTAATTTAGAAAACCCATGCTTTATTTGGAGCTGCAAATAACCTCTACATAGTTACTCCAAACGGATAAACTAAAAATATAGTGTACGAAAACGCTTTATCATAATTACATCGTAAATTAATCAAAGAAATCAAATATATGTTAATATTGCACTAATAAACATTTGCAATTTAAAAAAATTCCTATTTACTATTTAAAAATAATAATATTGCACTAATAAAAGTTTGCAATTTAAAAAAATGCCTCTTTACTATTAAAAAATAATTCGGCCGGGTTTAAAAAACGGGAAAAAAATGCACTTTACATTAAATATGCAAATTAAATTAGTTTTAAATAGTAAATAGGTATTTTTAAATTGCAAACGTTTAATAGTGCAAAATATCATATCTTGTAATATTAACATATATTTGATTTCTTTGATTAGTTTAAGATCTAATTATGATAAAGCGTTTAAAATCAAATGGCATACCGGTTGGTATTATGGGCATCCGTGGAATGAATACGGCCCGGGCAAAAGTGTCTGCGTGACACAGATAGAGAGGGGAGGGGGGGGGGCTGAGAAAAGAGAACTAACGCAAGCGAAAAGGGTCGAAGGTCGTGCCATGCAGCAGCTAAGTGAGAAAATTAGAGCCAGAGATATAAACTCCCGTGTCTCTTAATATCCGCGTTTCTTGACAGCGTGAGGTCAGGGGTTTCGGTCTTGCGGTCACCGGTTATTGGTCCCGTGGTCAAAAACTACGTAGGTTAGCAATCTCAAGACGCCCCTATAACCTGACGGCAGGGGCCACAATGCTACAGGCCAAATTTCGTGCGAATCGGACAATTATCTTGGGCGTGCATAGAAGGTAACAAACCAATATATATATATATATATATACAAACATCAGATTTTATATATATATAGATATATACAAACATCAGATTTTATATATATAGATTTCAACCTATTTACTTTAAAAAAGTGTTGTTGAAAAATTAGACAGATTTATCAATTTCAAATAAAGTAATTTTTGTGTTCGTATTAATTTGTAGTTTTTTCATTGCTTTAAAAGATAATTAAAATTAGGTTAATTTAAATCAAATCAACTCTTTTTCTTCATTTTTCAGAATGTATTCTAACTTTCTAATTGAAACGTGAAAAAATTAATTAATTAATCGAACATTTCTGTTATTTTGCTGAAATTAACAAATTCGGTAGTTCACTTACTAATAATAAAACCCTGAAATATTTTGAGTTTCAGAATAAATATTTTTTGAGAAACATTTCCTGATCGAGCCAACTGGGGCAAACTGTATAATCTTATGAAAACAAAATCCAATGAAACAAAATAAATATATTAAACTTATTATTTACCATGGTGAATATTAGTAGAAATTATGTTTAATTCAGAGAAAACGGCATGGTATTAGAAGATAAAACTTATTTTATACAAGACGTTTCGAGCCGAGGCTCTTCTTCAGTCGTTCGTTAGTTTTAATTTCTCTGAATTAAACATAATTTCTACTACAAACAAAATAAAGTTTTGAAAGGTGTTAAACGATGCAACTAAATTCAGTTGATCTAGTAACTGCAGTGTCGCTTAACGTTGAATTAAGATACTTTTAGGATTTAAATTGTATGGTTTGTGAAGCATATGATGTAGTTACAATATTATCCGCTAGAGGGCCCAAGAATTTAAACCGGCATTCCCCCATTGGGCATAAGCCAGTAAGCGTGTAACTTTTAGACCTTTCTTAATTTCCTAAATAAATAAGTAATAGTTTAGTTATAACTGAGTAATCATTCATTATATAACATCAAAACATAACAATGGCGACGAAGATACTTCTTTAGGACCCTTTAACCACAATTTTCAAAGAAAAACGTTAGAGTATCTGACAGCTGAACCCACGAGGACGAAAGGCCGCGCTTAAGCCTAACGAAGTCTAAACCTAACACAGGGGAAGATGGACCACACGTGGACCGACAAAGGGCCGCCATTTCGAACAAGTAGAAAATTTTACATTTTTTGTTGGTTATCAACCCAACTCTACTCAAGAAAGCTGGCTACTGGACAAAACCAAGATCTACCTACCCAACAAACTCCTGGCTCCCACTTCCATAATCACCAAAATCGGGGAATCATTGAAAATAAATAACAACCTCTTGGAGGCGATAATCAACAGACAAACACTACCAAACGACATAAGATTGGGAAGTTACCAGACTTTGATCAGAACGGTTAACAGCATATTTTCTTATCAACAAAGTAGCAGATGTGGAAAGAACGGCAATATTATTATCAGTCTTACCAGCTCCCATGTTGACTTTGTTTAACAGTTTGCTGTACCCGAAAACATTATTGACATCAGACTATCCGGATGTGACTGCACTATTTGATAAACACTTGAATCCAAAACCTTCACGAATTGTGGAACGTTTAAAATTTAACAGACGCTACCGCAAGAATGGAGAAACAGTCGCTGAATACGTTGCAGAATTGAAACGTACATCAGTACATTGTGGATTTGGCAAGCATCTCGAAGAGATGATAATGCACCAATTGGTTTGCGGAATTAACGATGAAGAAATGCAACAACGATTATCCGAAGAACCTGATGACATTAAATTACAAGTGGCTGTAGACCTAGTACAGAAGATTGAGACAGCAAAGCTAAATGCACAGCAAATGAGGTCACACACACACAGCGGGAACAAGCACCAGCTCAAGTAAATGCAATCCACTCGTACCAAAAAAACCTCAACCACGTACACAACACAACCGCACACATGAACAAGTTCCCATGGTATAAAGACCCAAACAGAATGTTCACGATGCAAGAAGAAGGACCGTGTCAATTGCAAATGTCCCTACATAGACGCTACGTGCCATACCTGCAAGAAAAAGGGTCATATTGCCCCAGCATGTAGAACTTCCACCACAGAGTCTAACACGATCAAGTCGAACAAGAACAACAGAAGAAAGAACAACCGCACTAACAATGTACATGTTGAAGACCGCGCAGTACCATTAAATGAATACCCTGTATACAATGTCACAGGTGGAGCCCAACGGAAATGATGATGCGCCTCCACAGGAAATAATAACGTGCAAGATAATGGGAAAGAGTTTTCTTTCGAAGTTGACTCCGGCTCTGGACACACTCTCATTTCAGAGGAGACGTTCCGCCGTATTCCGCCTAGATCGAACATCGGACCTTTTACTAAGACTTTAAGGTCTGTGACTGGAGAATATTTAGACATCCTGGGGAAGGTTGAAGTTCAGATTGAAGACGATCGTAAAAGAGACACCCTACCACTTTTGGTTATAAGAAATAACCAGGCAAGCCTCTGTGGAAGAAAATGGCTATACTCCAAACTGGACATAATACCATCGGTTCTGCGTGAGTATGCATATGTACACTTGATAACAGTGCCACCAAAACAATCCTTGGAGTCCACATTATGTAAGCATGCACCAAAGCAAAAATTGGAACAAATTCTCATGAAATATGAAGAACTATTTTCCCCTGGATTAGGAACGTTGAAGAACGTGAAGGTACAACTTGCCATAAAGGTTGGTAATAAACCGAAGTTTTGTAAAGCCCGTACAGTTCCTTATGCAATGAAAGACATAGTGGAAACCGAAATTAGGCGTTTGGAAGCCATGGGGATTATAGAAAGCGTGGATCATTCACAGTACTCTTCTCCTATAGTTCTGGTTTTAAAGCCACAACGGCCTGGGCAGCCACAGAAAATACGCATATGCGGAGATTTCAAGACTACGGCCAACCCAGCAATGGATACATCAATATACCCATTGCCCAAGACAGAGGATATCTTTGCCACATTGGCTGGCTGTATGTTTTTTACACGCATTGATTTGAGAGATGCGTATAACCAACTTATTTTGCACGAAGATTCAAGAGAAATAACTGTCGTCAACACAACATTAGGTTTATACCGTTAACTCAGACTACCATTCGGAATAGCCTCAGCATCAGCGGTGTTTCAACGCCACATCGACACCTTATTCCGTAACAAAAAGGGCATCTCACCCTTTCAGGATGATATCTTGTTATGGGGGAAAACCGAAGAAGAGCTATTGGAACTCATTGACGAAGTGTTGCTGATCACAAATGGTTTAAAGCTTAGGTAAGAAAAATGTTGTTTTCTTCAGGAGTCAGTGGAATTTCTTGGTCACGTTTTGGATGCAACAGGAATTCACCCTCAGGCTACCAAAATGACAGCCATAATGCAAGCTCCTGAGCCAGAGAATTTAGAACAGTTACGTTCCTTCATAGGATTATTAATGTACTACGCTAAATTCATTCCAAACACATCAACCAAACTTGCACCTTTATACGAATTGTTTCGAAACAAGATGAAATGGTCATGAGATGACAAACACAGGACAGCTTTTAACGAAGCGAAACTGGCTATCAAAGGTTCGAACATTCTTACTCATTATGACCTGGAAAAGGATGTACACATGGCATGCGACGCTTCTCCATGGGGTGTTGTCTGCGTGATTTCACATATTGAAAAAGGGGTAGACAAACGCATTGCATTCGCATCACGTACGTTGACAAAAGCTGAGCAAAACCATTCACAACTGGATAGAGAAGCGTTAGCTATCATTTTCGGAGTGAAGAAATTTAAGGATTTCATCTATGGCAGGAAATTTTCTTTGTACACGGACCATCAACCACTAGTGCACTTATTTGCGTCTGACAAACCAATACCGGCTATGGCCGCTGCACGGTTACAGAGATGGTCGATAATTTTATCGGCGTACCAGTATGAAATTTGCCACAAGAAAGGAAAACACAATGCCAATGCAGATATGCTAAGCAGGATTACTTTAGCAACCTGTGATACAATAACTCCGTTACCCGCAGAATATGTGTTTTTAGTTCAGTCGATTGACAGCTCTCACATATCTATCCAAGATTTAGATAAAGCCACAACAGCAGATCCAATACTTCAACAAGTCAGAAAGTATATGGTGGAAGGGTGGCCAAATAAAAATAAAATAAAAGATGAATTAATCACCTGCTATAGAAGACAACTATAATTATCCAATATCAGCGGCATACTTCTAATGGGAAACCGAGTTATCATTCCTATCACCCATAAGCAAGCCATGATCCGAGAACTCCACAGCTCACATCAAGGAATAGTGGCAATGAAATCTGTAGCCCGATCAAAGGTATGGTGGCCAAAAATAGATTCTGATCTTGAATTTGCAGCCAAATCGTGTGCAAGCTGTAAAGAGAATGCGATCAGACCTCCAGCACAATACAAGGCATGGCCTGTGGCGGATGGACCATGGAAAAGAGTTCATTGCGACTTTGCCGGACCCATTGAAAATAAATATCTGTTAATCACTGTTGATTCATACTCCAAATGGATGGAGATAGATATAACAATTTCTGTCACAAAGAGTTTGCGATCACATATAGCGAGATATGGCATAATGCCAACTTTGGTCACTGACAATGGAACTTGTTTTTCTAGTGGGGAATTCGCTGAATTCACGAAACACAATGGTATACAACAATTAACGACAGCTCCTTACCATCCAGCCTCAAATGGCCAAGCAGAACGCGGTGTAAGGACTGTTAAGACAAGTTTAAAGAAGATAAATGGTGGTTGTACTGAAGAAATCTTCGCCATCAATGAAGGCTTCAACGCATTCCAAAAAGGGACTCTACAGGAAAGAATAGACCGAATTCTATTAAATTACCGCAGGACACCGAATAAATCAGGAAAATCTCCAGCAGAAACCATGATGGGTAGAAACATTTTATCCAGATTAGATATTTGTAATCTTACGGTGTTTCAGTTCACTACAAAATTTTTCAAAGAGGAAGACAGTGACGTCCCAAAGCCAGAAAAAAATAATCTACAAGGTATTTGACTTTGTATCCGTACAAAACTTGGGAAATGGCCCAAAATGGATAGATGGCAAGTTACAGGAAATAGAAGGAAACATGATGTATCGTATCAGCACAGAAAAGGGCTCATGTAGAAGGCATATAAATCAAATTCATTCAAATGTACAGCCAATAATGCCAATGGTCCAAACTGTAGCTGCACCAAATGTAGACCAGATGAGAGTACCAGTAGCTTCACTTCCTCTTAGGCCACAAACAGTACCAGTGGTTTCACTTCCAACCACGCTGCAAGGCCCATGCGAAGTGCAGGTACTAGAAATCCAGCAACCGTTAGTTCCAGATGTCACCCCGGAGCAGATAGATTGCGGCAACTAGTAGTCCCGGAAAACACCCGAACTACAGGAACTAATAAAGATGTACACTCTGTTAAATAAGTCTTCGGCCGTTGTGTTTTTTTCACAAAATTTATTTTTTCTCTTGAACGGAACTAGATAGATGGATGAATAAAAAAGCTTCGTGAATATTTTTCAAAGACCTATCGGGTGACATATCTTGTTCTCGGATCAAAGCGCCACCTTCGTTGAGACGCTATGGCCTTTTGAAACATTTGTCGAAATTCGCGAAATGCTAATTTACAAGTGGAACATTTCAATAATAAAGTCAATCTTTCACTTCACTCGAACAACTTCTGAAATTAATTGGTAAACAAAAGTGCCTTCCCGTTCCCGTATAAATTAGTATCATCCAAACTTATATGGAACAATAAAAACCCGAAATCGGGTGGCCGCAGAGCCGTATGCCCGCACCAGGAGGTCATTTTTCCCAAAGGATACTGTTTGGGCTCTCATTTTGGACAACCAGAGGCAAATTTCGATATTACCAAAAAGGAATAGCCAGCACGTGGCCGCCGAACATAACATTCGATACTGAATTTTTAAAAAATTTTCTGAAACAGTGGCGGCGTTAAGGATAGGCGAGACAGGTTATAGCCTATAGCCTACGTTTGTTTTCACTGGGGGGTCACAAATCCACTTGACAGGGGCAACGAAGAGGGCTCAGTAAGTCAATTTTAGGGCACCAAATTAAAATAAAATATTTAAAATAAATGCAAGACTATTTTCCGTTTTTACGTAATATTTAAGAAAATTTAAGTTTTTAGTCAATATATAGGGTTCCCACAATTGAGGAACCGAGAGCCCACAATTGAGAAACATTATTTAACGATTATTAGCTTACACTAAAAATCTGCTGGCGCTGCACCCGCCGTCGCACCTGTTCTGAAAAATATTCGCCATTGCGTTTTAAGTTGTCCCAGGGCGCTTGAAAATAGTTATGCCACTGGAAAAATTCATATTGCGGCCCGCCCTCAAGCTTTTGAAATTTTGATTTCCGACAATCAAATTACACGTGCGTTTTGTAATGGTTTCTCGTTACCGTTTTCTACTATTGTTTCTATTTAAACGTGATTTTCCTGTTTCGGAGAAAGAATTAGCTCGCGCCGCTTCCAACTAAAAGTGTTCAGTAACGGGTATTGATTTATTTTAATTTTTCTTCCCAGCTAATTCCTGTAATGCCAGTTTTAAACTTTCCGTCCGAGACATACTAGGAGAGCCGAAAAGGTTGCCACACCCGCTATCATTTAGCGCTGAATTCCAACACTACAGCAGTTCGCAGCAATGCTTACCAAAGCGGTGTTTCTCCGTAAAACGGTAAAACTCAGACTCAGTGGCACAACCGAGTCACTCGCTACGACGTTACGCTTTTTAATTCTACGGTGGAAAATGCGTAATCAGCATGCTGAACGTAAACAATCAAAATATCGTCATATTTTTGAGGGACATTGTAGGTAGTTTGAGGTAACTTTATCCCGTTGCGATTATGTGTTGCCGCAAATATGTCCTCGTCCATGACGATTTCTTCGTTCAAACGTTTTTAATTGTCGGTAGATAACTACGTACGAAATGTGAAATTTAGTAACGTTGCGCCTCCGAGTTATCTGTCGTTTAAAATCTAAAAACCGGGGCGCGTCTGGTTGCAAAAGACATTATGATGTTACATATGATTTTATGCATAATTACGATAAGTATGACAAACTATGACATTAAACGAGATTAATAACGGAACTGATTTTCATAGTTATTGCGACATCAAGTTGTTTTATCAGCAGTGACTCCCCTAGTGTTCAAAATACCCCATATTTCCGCCTAAAGCTAGGTTTCCTACAGCGCGCGTCGAAAAGCGACACCCAACTTTGAAAAAAAAAAAATTATGTAGCGCTTTTACGTGCGTTGGTGGAAACGCAGCCTAATGCTCGGTTTTCACTAGCGTTGGTTTTAATGCACTTTTTTAAGACAGAAAAAACAAATGCACGGTCAATGTTTGGTAACGGCCGATAAATACGTTAGTGGAAACCTAGCTAAGTCGAAATATCTGGTTTCCGATAGATCCACGGAATATTAGGCTTAAATTATAAAATTTAAAAGAAAAAGTTTCTCGACGTTACGAGCCCATTTTTTTGGCACGCGTGATTCGCATGCCGGCTTCAAAACGAAGCCAAAGTGACGCGCGTTTCCAAGACGTGCTCTCCGATATTAGGCTTAAATTCTTAAAGAATATTCTTTTTTCCAAGGGCGGTAAGTTGCTAGTGCAAGTCGAAGCTTGAAGAGAATATCAGTGTAGAATAAGTTGTGGTTAGAAAATTAGCATTAAAGCCATAGGAAGTGTCATACTTATCGGTATTATGTTACTTATGATAAAACGTAATTCCAATTTAAACACAGGTGATATTTGAATGCAAAATAAATAGATAAATAATAAATCAAAAAATATTTTATTTTTCATAAAATGGGAAAACAAAACGAAACGGGATATATAATTTATACATTAATAAGGTATAGCGTCGCCTCTTCTTAGGCAAAGCCGCAGTCTACGGCGGAAGGAGTTCGTTAGCGCCCGCAGATATTGAGGCGATACACGGTTAAAGGCATCGTTCACCATGTTCATTAAATCGTTGGCGTCGTTCGGTATTCTTTTCTCCATAAAGTTTGCTATTTTTGACCACAAATTCTCAATGGGATTTAGGTCAGGGGAAAAAGCGGGCCAATCTAAGGTCTCGAACCCTTCAGCGTCTAGAAATGTGTTAACCACCCTGGCAGTGTGCGCGGGGCAATTATCTTGCATAAAATAAATCCTTAAACGATAAAAGCCATCAGAACGTTACTGCATTTTTTATACTGTAAACAAACCTGCCAGCGTTCTCCAAGCCATATATAGCGGCAACTGAGGGCATCATGGAATCTTTTAGTATTTGAATATGCGACTGCCCGTTAAGTCATCCGACAATAGGTCCTAGAATGCCGTATTTACCATCTCCTATGCAGCACCAAACATTCACTGAGAAGCGGCCGCTCCTTTTAGTTCGGTGAATGTTTTGAGAATCATTTCACTGATGGTTATCCAGATTGTCGGAGAATTTAAGGAACTCTGGAACGGTTCGATATACTAGTTAGCAGTTTGCAATACCTTCTCGTCCGAAAACAAAATATAACGAGTGAGGACCTCTCTGGGCCATCGCAAAAGCTGACGACAAAATTCCCGCCGGGCTTGTTTGTGGCGAGGTGTTAGAAATGGCTTACATAACGAGCGACGACGACGTAAGCTGGCCTTCTTAAGTTTCGCCAGCGTCGTTACCACATTATTTCAATAAGTCCCAAAAGTGGTAGTTTCCGTTTTTAACGAAGGTGGCGCTTTGATCCGAGAACAAGATATGTCACCCGATAGGTCTTTGAAAAATATTCACGAAGCCTTTTTATTCATCCATCTATCTAGTTCCGTTCAAGAGAAAACATAAATTTAGTGAAAAAAACACAACGGCCGAAGACTTATTTAACAGAGTGTACATCGAACAATTCAGATTCATTTGACACCACAAATCATAGACGTACAAAACACTGGAGATCCAGATCAACCCGAAGCAAGGGAGAAGAATCAGCAAAAACCAAACAACGATGCTCATAAACCAATCAGTGAGCAGCAAAAGTTAGACAGGCCGAGTCGATCAAGGAAACAACCAAAGAAGTTGGAAGATTATGTTTTATGCAATAATGTTTAGATAAATCTTACAAATGTATAATACCTAAAAGTCTTTCAATTCATGGTGTAAATTAATTCCTTCTTTAAGGGGAAGGTATTGAAGCATATGATGTAGTTACAATATCATCCGCTAGAGGGCACCCTGGACTAGCTAGGGAAGCCCAAGAATTTAAACAGGCATTCCCCCATTGGGCATAAGCCAGTAAGCATGAAACTTTTAGACCTTTCTTAATTTCCTAAATAAATAAGTAATAGTTTAGTTATAACTGAGTAATCATTCATTATATAACATCAAAACATAACAGTTTGTTTACCGAAATCAATCGATCTGATAATGTCCGAGCGTAAATGCAGATTATCCGATATGTTAAATAAATATACAGGCTTAATTTTCTAGGTTCAGATAACGGAACTAGTTCTCTTATAGAATGAGCGTAATGCACTTTTTCACTCTTAACTAGTCTGTTAATGTTATATTTGTTTCTCATTGCAGTTGGACATTAGTTACCAAGACTGTGAGTACCGTGCTATTGATGGTGCACTTTTTGTGAAATTTTTAAACAAGATTAGATATTCAGAGTCATTTTTGATTTTATTTTATTATTTGGCTAAAAAGCTATTTAGCTTAGGGTTAAAAGTTTTCTGATTTTATTATTTGTAGAATTCTAAAAACAAATATTTGTTTCGGTTTTATTTTTGATTTCTTTCAACTAGTTATGGGTTTGATATTTAAAATTATGGATTTTTAATTTAACCTTAATTATAAAAGAATTTTTATGATTTTTGAGGTTCGAAAAATTCAATACTATTTATCAGGGTAAATTAAAGTATTACTAAGGTTGATCTAACCCTATGCATTAAAATTATTAAAAATAAACTAAATTAAAACCACTTTTCTATAGTAGAAAGTTAAAACATTTTACTATGCAAAAATGTTTTTGAATTAATTTTATATCTAGTACATTCAAGTAATCCAAAATATATTAAAGGTCTACCTTCATTAATTTAAATAATGTAATTTTAATATAAGAAAGACGATATTTGGATGTATCCTTACGCCGTTCAGGACATTCATCTTCTTAAACTTCATTATCAATACACTGCTGAAATGTATTACTCTAAGGTCATTTTGATTTCGAAGCGACAAGGGTACGTGTTCCGTTCTCCGCTGTCCAGCATAACTCATATCCCAGTTTCGGTTAGTGAACATTGAGGTTGCGCTATTTAAAAAGGTTTTTATAAATTAATTTTCTGACAGTTGCTCACTTCCGTTTTCCTTTCGTATATTCTTGTTTCCGGAGTTTGCTCGGTTTTTCAAAGAATCTCAAGCCGCAGTTTAATATTTCAAAACGGCCTGAAATACAAAACACCTAATAAATTCAATTACTTCTGGAAATACTTTGAGGCTTTCTTAAATCAAGGTACGTTTAATTGATGATCGACATGTTTTACATTGATCTTATTCGCTTATTAGAACTAGTTACCGGTTAAAATCTGTTTCACTTTTTCATTATTTAACATGCAGGTTCACTCTTAATCAATGACGCTAAAGTAAATCTTATCTTTATAATTTGGATGTTTTCGTTGGTTGTCTTGCAAAACGTGCTGAATTCGATAATCCTGGCAAACCTCGTCGATGGAAACCGAGAGTACATCAACAGTCTGGACGATGTTTTATCACATAAGCAGATGAGCATATATGCCGTAAATAACGCTCGCAGTTTGTATCAGTTTATAGAGGTAAAATTGACATTAAATTAAACGTTGTTTAATGTAATTATAAATATTAAAACTTTTAGCCATGGTTTATTATAAATTGTTTAATGTTTTGACACGCACAATAATCACAAAGAGATAGTATATTTAAATTTGTTTCCCACTGCTAATTACTTTTTGAAATAATAGCTATTGTATTTAAATTTAATTTGAAACGTAAACCCGTTTCCAGACATATAGGCGTAGAATATTCATTAATCTCTTTATTTTAAAAACAATTTTGTTAATTGAGATGGAATGGAATACGTATACATTGATTGTGATGAAAAAAAGTTTTATTTTTATTGCCAACTCAGTGCTAAATCCCATAATTAACTTGATAGGGAAAGTATATTAGCGTAGGGAATTCTTACTTTATTAGAATAATTATCAGGGACCAGGGACACAGGGTGGTGTTGAATGGGGCAGAGTTCCACGGAAGGGAGTATTAAACAAGAAAAATAAAACTTGGTTTGGTTAGGTAACATTTAAAACCGATATTCTGAAATTTGAACCACGTTTAAAGAGTCCATAGAAATGATCAACAAAATCCGGACAATTGATCATCGCAAAAATGTTACTAAAAATATGCAAATATCAGATGATTTAATTATGACTATTAAATTTCCTTTCCATGGTAAAATAAAACTTTTAAATTAAAAAAAAAAGATAAGTTAAGCCAGCGACAGAAAATGGCTCGAAAACGCGAAGGGAAAACTTGTAGATGGCTCAGGCTGTACACACAAAAGTTGGTCTACAGTCCTTCAAGTTTCCCCTGCACGTTTTTGAATGTCATTGGTAAACACGGATATTCACCTATTAAAATCATTCGAAATCACCGATAGTTCAGTGGAAATCAACGAATGATTTTCTAAAAATAATAATCAGGTGTATGAATGAGTGAATAAATACTTACTTCTCTCCTATTAACAAGGATTTCTTTTGCAGCAGGAATGAACCTATTTTACAAAATATTCGCGAGAGCATATAACATAACAAAATATAACTGACATTAAATGTGATATATATAAAACATTAACTAAGTTTTACTTTAAATAATATGACCGAAAATTGTTTTTCTCAAGATGAGAAAAACACAAAAAAGAGAAAAGGTCATTTTACGCCACATCAGCATTCAGCAGAGTTGATTTTGTCTAGTGTTGCAAGTCAATTTTCCGGAAAATGAAAAAGGCCTTTTCTGTAAAACTTTCCGTATTTTTAAAAAATAAAAAAATAAAAAGGTTTTCATTCTATGATTAGTCTAATATTTTGTTTGCAAATTTAAAGAAAGCGGCAGTTTCGCCTCATTTTTTCGAATCTAAAAGTAAAACTAAACCTCTAGACTAGTTTAAACTGATTAACAATGTAATACCATTAATGTTTTGTATTATGTTTACTGATATTAGACATTTTATATCGATAAAAAGTTAAAACATTAAAAACCCTTAAAAAGTAATTAATGTTTAACTTTTTTATTTTTCCGATTTGCGGAAAATTTTATTATTCCTGAAAAATTAACAATACTAATTTTGTTTATTAGCCATTCCTTAATCCACACCGCATTCCGAGTAGCCCAAAAGAGTACCAAAATCGCAATCACCAACCGGTATTTTTTGTTACACAAATGAATTCGTTACACAAATGAATTCGTTACACAAATGAATTCGTTACACAAATGAATTCGTTACACAAATGAATTCGTTACACAAATGAATTCGTTACACAAATGAATTCGTTACACAAATGAATTCGTTACACAAATGAATTCGTTACACAAATGAATTCGTTACACAAATGAATTCGTTACACAAATGAATTCGTTACACAAATGAATTCGTTACACAAATGAATTCGTTACACAAATGAATTCGTTACACAAATGAATTCGTTACACAAATGAATTCGTTACACAAATGAATTCGTTACACAAATTAATTCGTTACACAAATTAATTCGTTACACAAATTAATTCGTTACACAAATTAATTCGTTACACAAATTAATTCGTTACACAAATTAATTCGTTACACAAATTAATTCGTTACACAAATTAATTCGTTACACAAATTAATTCGTTACACAAATTAATTCGTTACACAAATTAATTCGTTACACAAATTAATTCGTTACACAAATTAATTCGTTACACAAATTAATTCGTTACACAAATTAATTCGTTACACAAATTAATTCGTTACACAAATTAATTCGTTACACAAATGAATTCTTTTTTTTATATAAACATTTTAACTTATTTTTAAATTTGAAATTAATAAAGTTATCTAAGTCAAAGCCCTCTCCTTTTTCAATAAACACGTCTTCTTTAATATTTCGTTTTTGTATCTTTATATTTTACACTATTTTTATGTTCTGTACACTTCTTGTAGTGTTCTTTTCGAATGTTCTATGTATGGTTTTTTAACAGTTAAATTCTATGGCGTAAACCACTCCTGTTTTCTTATTGTATTCAATTTTGGGTCTATTCTTAATACCGTTCTGTTAACTAAAGTTATCCCTAATATTTTTTATTGATGCCTAATTTTATCACTGATATTTTCACATATGGTAAACTGGTAACATTTTTATGGTCCCGTTTATTTAACTTACATTTGAAATATTGATCGTTAAAAATACAGCTAAGCTAATGTATTGGGCAACTACTGTTATCTTTGTAATGCAAAATAGCAGATAAACGTTACTCAAAGCCGTGGTTGTCAGAAATCGGACGTCTGCTGAAACGTATGTTTGTTGGTTGAAACCCCGGTTTTATTTATATGGTAGAAGCGCCGACCACAGCTAGATGGCACCAGGTATTTTTCATTTTTTGGAAAACCTCTACTTTACCATTGAAATCCTTGAAAGATAGCGTTTGTTATTAAAAGCATGTGGTTTTTTTTACCTCGACATTTTAATACTTATCGTCGTAACTAAACTAAGGGATTCATAGTTACAAATAAGTTATTGTTATAAATACAATTTTGTCTGTTTAGTGATTGATATCCACGTCGGAAATCCGTTGCAATAGTTAAAAAGTAGCATTTATTTTTAAAATATTTACAAAATTTTAAATAATTTACCATGGAACAAAAATAAAATATTTATAAAATAGATAAATTCAACTTATTTAAAAAATAATTTCAGTTTCCTGGAAAAAAAGGAATAATGTTCAACAAAAAAGTCAGGCGATTCACCTCACTGGCAACTGGACTGACATTTTTGAATAAAGGAAAAGTGGCGATTATTAATTGGCACGACTACTTGCACCTTCTCAGTCCATTTTGCCCTATAGAAGGAGACAATGTTCCGAAATACTACAGAGCACTCAATGATCTAGGCTTAACCAACAATGCCTTTTGGACTAACAACGTGACATTCAAAAAGGATACTTTGGAAAATATGAATGTGATGTAATTTACTGATTTTACTTTATCAAATTACGTTTCATTTATTACTAAAAGACTTTCATTTCTACAATGCGTAAACTCAGTCTAACTCTAATCTGTCTAAGGGCTATTGAAACATTAAAAATAGTAGATGTTTTTTTATTTAATTTCAAGTGTTATAAATGGGATGACTTCAGTAAAATGGTTTTTAAAATGTATTATATTTCAGAATTCGCACGTTTTATGCGTCCGGAATCCCGGAATTTGTTTTGGAAAGATCGTTTCTTCTGCTTGATAAATGTATAACGCAGAAAGACCGAGTATTCGAAGGAGAAACCTTAACCGTGGAATCTCTAGCATTGCCTTTTCTTCTTATTATTATATTCGGACTATCAATCTCGCTTCTTGAGTTATTCATTGAGATAATTTATTCATTTTTCTAAATAATTTGAAGAAACGGAAACTGGGTCAACATCAAATTTGAAACTTTAAAGACGAAATGCTATTAATGGACTCCTCACTGCTCTGTGTTAATGAACTTTTAAGAACAAAGCTGTTTTTTTTTAACTAAAGCAAAGCGCCTAACCAGTGGCGGCTTAAGAAGGCTGGGTCCCCGGGGCGGCGGCAGTGTTTTGTGACACCCCCCAGGACCGTGCAGACTTTTTCACGGGTCCGTCTTCTTCAAGTTTAATCGATCTGATTTGCACCCCCCCCTCGAGCTTCTCTGATGGCACCCCCTACTGCCCTGGTACCCGGGACGGACCGCCCCCCCCCTAACTCGCAATGCAACGGAATGCATCTCGTTTTGTCTAATCAGGCTACCATCTCTGACAGTAATGAAGATTCATGATAAATATTTTCCATAGCCACAACCAACTCGACAAAAATAAACACCTAAGTCCACGCTACGTTTACAAAAGTAGACACAATAATACTGTTACTTCAGTTATAAATTGTGTATTCTTTTAATAAAGCTTGGATGCCTATTGAGAAGCATGTCTTCATTTTGTTATGTCAACGTCAGCCAGATATTTTGTGGGATAGATGGCAGCTAGGAGCAACAAACAAAAGGAGAACGCAGCTAGCCTTTAAACACGTTAACGAAGGATTGTGTACGATTCATTGGACGAGCGTCACAAGCCTTTTCGCTGAACGTTTTACGGGCGGAGGGGGGAAGACAATTTCCGAATTTTCCCCTTCCGACGGCAGCAGGCGCTAAAGCGTCTAGCCAATGAAAAATGTACACAATAAAATCCACGACTTTGGACGGGTTGCGTTCTCCTTGTGTGGGGTGTTGTGTTTGTTGCTCCTAGCTGGCAGCGAGTCTCGTTAGCTGAATGTCATTGGCAATAGCGTTTGTGTTAGCTTTCTGATCGCTAGCAGAAACTTTTGGTGAGGAAGGAAATTCAAAAGGGAAAATTGTATAAAGTCCAGAAATGCAAAATACATCATCTAACGAACATGCGGGATAAAAAATGTCAAGTCAAGAATATTCCTACAGTTGAATGTTGTGTGCGTACTACTAAACGCAGGCTACAAGTAATTACTAGAGATAACTTCGGGAAAGAGTACAGTCTAGAGTTTGGGAAGTTTTGATCAGTAATTAAGTTATCAACTTACCGAAGGCGCTTTAAGACAAGCTTTTAAACAATAATTTAACTATCATAAAATACGACCATGGGCACAAAGTAGGACTATAGATACAGGAAACCTTTTGAAAATCGGAATAACTTTAATTTTATTATCAAACGTTAACGACATAGAACTCTACGCTATTGTCAACCGTAATGAACACGCCTTGACCTTATCAATTCATATCACGTGTGTTTACCGTTAAGTCGAAGCTAAACATTACCGATGGAGCAATGGAAAAATCTTGATTAGTTTGGGATAAAGAAACAGAATATCTTTTGGTAACCAAAAAGTTATATATTCTTGGATTTGGTTATCAATCGGTTGGATGTTGGTGTAGTGGAATTTAAGCTTCAGCCGATTTGTAATAACGTCTGTACTGCAGGTCTTCGAAGTACAGGAGTAACCCATCCGGCAACATAGACCAGCCTCAATACAAACATGGCAGTTGGCCTATGTTGTGACGTAAACAACAGAAAAGCCAGATGAAAGGTGGTTTGAATAAGCACGTTTAAGTGTTTTGTACCAGTGCCTTAGTAGCTAACTTGTGGACATGGAGATCAAAATTAGTCCCGTATCTTACACTCTAAGAAATTACCGTAACCGAACGGTAATGTAACCCTAAGACTTACAGTTGTATCAAATTTTGTCGTAAAATTAACGGTCAAATTAGTGTTATGTTACTTAACATTGTAACTAGGAGGTTATTTTTGTTATAATTTTTTATAAGTTTCAAGCTTAAAGTAACTGACCAACTATGATCCAGTTGTGGCCCAAACGCGAAAATTCCCTATTGCTTCGCCCACTATGGTTTTTACAAACCCAGCTACGGTCAGCATTTTGAAAAATAAATTTGGAATAAAGTCAGTTCTTGCTCTCAGATTGGTCACCCGTCTTATCAAGTGCTATTCCTGCCTCTCTAATCCCTACTTCTTTAATTTAGTCTAAACTATTTCCCTCACCTCTCGCCCTATTTTCCAAAACACCCAAAATTCTCCATCGTATATTCTCAAAAAACTTTTGCATACTCAAATTTTTATTCACTGCGACTACTAGTGGCGAAACTAACCTCCCTGGTGGAATATCGCAACAACACTAATCACAATCTGTAGTTTGGCATCGGGCTAGTCAATTTAAAAAATTTCATAATTTTTTTAAAGACATCTCCTAGTACAATACCCCAAAATTATGTTCTAATTACTTTCATGCGTTGAATTTAGAGAACAATTAGTTTTAAATTGAAAAACAATTATCCTAAAATTGCTAAAAAAAACCTCACAAAGATCTGGGCTAGCTCTGGCTGGAAAAAAAATAATTCAGCTTTTTATACTAAAATGTTTCCTTCGTGTACCTTGCTTTACCCTAAATTATTATATATAGCCTTAAAACGTTTTAAATGAAATACGAGCGTGAAAATGGACACGAAATAATTCAAGGTTTTCCCTAAAACAATAATGAAATTAGTATCACAAGAAAAATAACAGAATTTAAAATAGCATAACGAACAAAACTCTCACCGTACAAAGACACAGACATCTCTCTTCCCATAATCATATACACTTTCTTTGTGTAAGTTCACTACAATATTTGCCTTGGTTTGCACATCAACTGCATCATAAAAGAGTGATAATACGGCTATTTTCTCTGATAAATATAACAGGTTTTGAACTTGCTCAGGGCCGCTTTGGAAATCAATTTTTCAACCATTTCAAACTCCTTCAACTTCTTTTAAAAACACAAATCTTGATTCAGCGCCCTCACCGCCAAGCTGCATTCAATCCAAGGCTTCACATAAACTGCCACAATGAATAAACAAACATCTTGCAACGCTGATTTGTCCTTCACGCTCATTTTGAACTGAGACTGCAGTAAACATATTTTCAAAGAGTAATTAGCTCTTGCCATCCATCGTGTTTGACGCATTGCACCAGGATGTCTGATTTTCATTTAACTCTTATTATCTCCTCTCAAGAAAATAAAAGAAAGTTTGATCAGTTCCCGATAATTGTCACATACAATGGATTTTTGCAGTTCATGGTTAAAAAACGTCAGCAATCCGCTAAAGGTCAGGTTACAAAGATGCTGTTTGACAAAATCAGTGCATGTTTCGATATCATTCAAGCGCCCTGTATTAGATGCTGTTGTATCACAGCTTATTACTTGTACCTTATCATTGAGTTTCCAATCATAAAGTGCGTTTGAAATTGCTCTAGCTTGATCTCTGCCGGAAGAGCTGTCAAGTTTTGGTACAGCAAGAAGTTGCTCCTTCTCTCCAAATGAAATAATGATTGGCAGACGTTCCTCCTCAGAACTTCTCACATCCAAGCCAGGTAACAATTTTCCATCCCAATGAACGGTAACTACTTCGGGCACGTTATTCAGAAAATCTAATTTTATGGAATCCGCTCAATTCTTTCTCATTTATGTTCGAATGCGTTGAATAGAAGATTTGTTGATAGGATAGTCGTTGCTATTTTAAGACCTAATGTATCTACTACAGCCTGAAGTATTTAAACGGAATCCATTACACTTATCTGACATCTATCTAAAGCTGCAAATAACTTAGACGTTATTAAATCTTTCCTTCCTCTTTTTGTAGTAGTTACTGAGGTTACCGATTGAGATGTGGTAGGCACAGGGTCCTCCAGGCTTTCATCAGAGCTAATAGATTTGTCATGTAGTCATTTGTCATACAGCCGTGTGAAGTAAATGAAGTCAATAATTTCCCTGAAGACATTTGCCTGAGTCTCTTTTTCTCTTCTTCCAGTTTTCTCTGCTTTGCTCTTTCTTCCTTCTCAGCTAACTTTTTGTCTACACCTGCCAAGCAACCCGGTCGTACTGGCTCTCTTTGTTTTGTAAAAAAAATTATCTTCATCTATTTTTATTATTTCGAGAGCACCGACCGTGTGCGATATCGAATAAATTATCAAAATTCTCTTGAAACTCCTCCTCGCAGGGTTTATAGATATCTTGATTTGTTTTCAGTTTTTGCAGCTCTCGCCAGACTTGATAAAGATCCACAAGCTTCTTCGCACAGTTAGGAAGAGCTTTGGTAGGTATACTAGCCTTTTCCCCTTTGCGAATGCAAATGCTGGCTTTACAGGTTGCACAAAATAATAATAATAATAATCAGCTAGGCTAATACCCAAGTCACCACCTTAGGCCTAATAATATTAAGATACCAAATGCAAAAATCAAAAAAATTGTTCATTTTGAGCTTAATTTAAACATTTTGCCTAGGAAAAGCTATGATTTATACGTTTTTTACAAAGAAATTATGAAGGAAGCCGTAATTACTTGACGCTTAAAAATATTAGACCGATACGTACATTGGCATACAGGGCTGGCTCAAGAAATATTTTTCACCCGGGCAAGGGGGATTTTTGGCGCCTCTCTTATTTTGAGACTAAATTAAACTACCCCCCACCCGTAAAAAACATTACCATGTCCATGTTATAAATTTACCGTTTTCCTAACAATAAATAATCCCTTCAATCACTTTCTAAATACTTTGTGTAAAAATATTTAATACCTTCTTTATGGTACAGGGTCATTTTTCATGGAGCTTGAAACACTAGGTAAGTTGGTAAGACTAGTATACCTTAAGTACATTAATTATAATGTCCATACTGAATAGTATCACGGTTAATATGTGAAATAAAAGAATTAAGTTTACGAAGAACCCGTGAGTTAAAGATAAAAATAATCCCTGGATATTTTTATTTCAACTCACGGGTTGTTCTTAGTAAACATAATTCTTTTATTCATTACATTAATTGCTTTAACAACTTAATTAAGAAACTTTTTGTGGGATTTTTTAAGGCCTAAACTTATGAACTTTTTAAAGCTGTCGCTTCCTTTTCTGCTTTAAGGGCTTCTCTTAATTTACTTTTTTTATATAAAAAGAACCAGAATGCTTCTATTTCTCATACATCTTAATTCAATTCAACCAAGGACGATGAAAGACAGGGACGTAGCACATTCGCGATTACGCGCCTAAAGCTTCGTTGCGGCTGCCTATTTCTTACGTTTCTCGCTCGATGTCGCTAAAGTCCCAGGTGATTCAATTTTAATTTGCTACTGGCGGTCACGTGAACAGGAACCGATCAGCTGCTGCAGACTCCAAGGCATCATGTCTCCCAGAAAGAAAGTTTTGGTAAGTTTTATTTTATTTTTGGTTTGTTTATAAAATAATAAAAATATATAATTGTAACTAGAAATGCACGCCCATAAACTCAGAGGAACCTCTCGATTTGTCAGTAAAAATTGATGAGCCAGAAATTATAAAAACAAAAACGTATGTATCAACAAAATAATTAATTTTCGCCTTGGCAATGTTTAAAGCTAAATTTTCCACAGGCTGTGCAAGAAAGCGCCAGTTCAATGTACAATAACAGGTACGTTTTAATGGTTTCATTTTTAATATAGTAATTTTAAATCTAAATAAATTTGTTTTCAGAATTAGATTTTATATTCATATTTGAGGAAATCATAATGAAATCACTTGAGAAGGTTATTTCTGAGGACCGTGATTTTCATAGTCCAGAAATAAAGAGGCTAAGAAGAACTATGAAACTAGTCAAATTTAAGGATTTAAAGGAATGGGCGGATCACCTCTCAATTTTGTGCAATATTTCACACAAGACGTATTGGGCTGCAGCTCAAAAACTCCTTCGGGACAGTGCAAAAATAAACTTAATGTCCAGGTTTTGGGACAAAATTGAGGTAAGAATAATTTAGGGTCTTTTTTGTTTAATTTATGGAAATAACAAATTGTTTTAACTTATAGGGCTCAGAACATTTTTCGCAGCCTCTGCGGGTAAATATAAAACTTGTTCCCTTCTCTAGAAGGAAAGGAATCAATTCCACCATAGCTAAAGCTGTGAGAAAATTTTAATAAATAAATGTAAATTTTGGTATGTAATTAGAAATCTTACTAGTTTGTTTAAGCCCAGCCATTGTCTCCCAACTCAAGGTCATTTTCTTCCTTTCTTCATTAGTGAATTCCCCTTCTCGTTCCTTAGCGTAAAGCTCCCAGTCATTAAGGTACCCCAAAAAATCTTCTTTCAGCCACTGTATTCAACAAATCAGTTTTATTAATTTAATACTAAATTAATTTACCATGTATACTAGAATCAACAACTACCTTAAGGCGAGGATCATTGGTGGACCTAAATGGCTCCAGATTAGGGTTTCTTTTTTTGGTAGCCTCAGTGAGATTTCTGACATTAAGGATATCAAACCATTTATTCATATGTTCAATGAATTTCACGGTTTCTGATACCTTGTCCCCGAATTCGAGCTTTAGAGCATTGGTCATAGAACTGCTGAGGACCTGAGCGGCGTACTTAACTCGCATTTTGCTAAAGCTTCCTAGAAAAACATGGTCGTGGCTTAATTTATGAAGGCGTCGTAGATATCCCTTATTTTGTTGTTCTTTTCTGTAGATATCTTCTATTATCTTCCGTAAAATATCTTGCGAGTTGTTATTTAATTTTCTAACTTTGCATTTATCAGTACTACTCCAAAAACAGTTTCTAGCCGTTTTTAAAAGATGTGGTACATCGAATATATAATAGATGTATCTGTCTTCATCGTAGGCATATCGGTTTATGGCTTTGAAGTTGCAACTTTTTGTGGTGTTATTTGTAAAGACTTTGCGATTGGTGGCTGCACCATCTCCGACTACGCATAGTATTTTGAAACCACACTCCTCTAATTTTCTGGTTGCTTCTGAAAGTATTGAATCCACTGTATCTGCTTTTATGGAATGTGTAGCAAAATATGCAAAAGGGTACTTTATGTTTGAGGTTAATCCTCTCAACATTAGCATTAATACATGGCTGGCCAATTTTGGATCCTCCGTTCCGCAAGTTTCCAAAGTAGCCAGCTTCTCTCCAAAATCATTTAACCTTGTAAATCCAATAATATCTCCTGTTGACTTCTTATAGACAAGATCCTCATTGATTTTAGCTTCGTCCATTAATATTGCAAAATATTGTTGATGTAACGGTTGGTCTCTAGGTTTAATTTCTTTAACCATTTTCTCAAACACTTCATCATGGAAACCCGGCGAATTTCCTATTATAGCTTTTTTTCTCAGAAGAGTGCTTTTAGATGGGAGCTGGATGGTTTCAGATTCTCTTAATATATTATACATGGAAGGGCTTTTATGGTATAAAAATAAACACCATTTAACGACTGATGGATGCCAACGCCTTTGACATGGATGTTGATTTTTCTTTTTCAACATAGAGAGTTGCACACGTAAAAACACATTTCGAAAGGAATTGTCATCTGATTTATCTTTTAGATCTGTTTCTAGTATATTAAGTAAAGCATCGTGATCCAATTCAGAAACGATAGTTCCCTTTTTCTTTATTTGCAATGCATATTTCTGTTTCAGCCTTTTATTTTGTTTCCGAAGGTTGTTTTTTTCTTCAACTGCGGCACTAGCTCTTCTTTGGTCAATTTAACTTTGTGGCAATATTTCACGGATTTCAATTTTTGTTTTCTGTGCTGCAGCATCCTCAAACTGGACCTTAATTTCTGGCACATTATACAGCGTCCACTTTTGTTTTTGGTCAATAGTTGGCAATTTTCATGGTGATAAGCGTTTGATGGCCAACAGAAATTAGAAGTTTTCAGATTCCGCTCTTTTGCTATTTCTATTAATTTAGTATCCATATTTCCAGAGCACACAAGTAATTTTTCTAGACAATCCAAAAAAGAACATAAATCTGTGGTATTTAAAACCTTGACAGGAAACTGAGGAATAGCTTTATGCGATACTACTACTCTATTGAGTACCATAAGTTGAAGGTCATGATTCTGATTTTTTGTAATAGTTAAAATTATACCTGTAATAATATCTAGATGGCGCCTTATAGAACTTTGTATTCTAGAAAGTTCTATCTGAAAGGTATATAAACTAATGTATATTGTGATATGACATCGCTGAATCTTAGACGAGTCATGTAAATAAACCTCTCTAAACTTTGATTATAAACCGTCTCATTATTAAATATAACAATACCATTGGTTAATCGGTTTTTCTTCAAGATTTCGAGACTGTCACTGGTAAATGTAAATGCCCAGTTTCTAGGTAGTGGTTGACTATTAAAGAAATCACCTATCTTTTCAACATCAAGCTTAGGTTTCTTACAATAATGTTCGGTTGTACACATCGTAATTTTGTATAGTACATGTACCTATATTCGTTTTAAAATGTATATATAGCGCACGCGCGCGTGAAAGTGAGTTTTTGGTTGCTGTTAAAAAAGGTGTTATTTTGCGCGTGTAAAAATAAATTAAAGTCAGTTCTGTTTTGAAATAAGAGGAAAAAGGTTTAACGCATTTTATGTCGGAGAAGTTCTCGTCTTTTATTTCGCTGCGCACGACATTTTTTGGTCCGTCGAGCCGGATACATTCGTCAACTTGATTATGTTCCTCAACTAATCATCGAATCGGCTATCTTTCCGTGAGAGACAGTGAAAATTAGCGTGGATTCTCCGTTGGAAACCGTTTAAACCATCGATCATATCCCGATCGTAAACGAATCAACATAAGTCATCATGGATGTTCTGGTGAGGAGAAGAGCAGCTATCAAGGGACAGATCACCAGGATTGAAAATGCGGTGGGTCAAACAGCAACGAATCTATCTGACGTCGCCTTGAAGCTGTATGTAGACAAGGTGGAAAAACTTTCGAAAGACTTGGATGAGGTTCACGATGCCGTAGTTGCAAATGTCGATCCCGACGACGACGATTTCGCGGATCACGAAGATGAATACAACCCCCTAATCGCTCGACTCGAAGATCTGACAATCCTACTCGTCACTGAATCGAATGAAAGAGCAGCAAACATTCCAGTGAGACAAGTCAGACCAGCTAGTGATGTACGTTTACCGAAGCTGGAACTTCCATCATTCAGCGGTGGTTACGTCGATTGGCTTCCATTTCACGATCTCTTCACGGGCACCGTACACAACAACGAATCGCTCACCGGAGCTCAGAAGTTTCAGTATTTGAAGTCATCATTACGAAACGAAGCAGCGCTCCTCGTTCAATCTATTCCGGTAACTGACGCTAACTATCTGGAGGCTTGGGATATCTTAAACAATCGGTTCAACAATACCCGGGAAATCATCGATGCACACGTAAAACGTCTCTTCAGTCAAACTAACGTCATCCAAGAATCTTCATCCGCTTTACGAACGCTCATCGATACCACCGCCGAATGCATAAGGGCGCTCAAGGTTCTCAAAGAACCAGTGCAACATTGGGACTCCATACTACTTCATCTTGTAAAGGAAAAACTGGATTCAGAATCTCGCCGACAATGGGAACTTTCCCTGAGGGGGACCGAAAGACCAACTTTCGAGGATCTCGTTACATTTCTTGAACAACGGGCCAGAGCCTTAGCAGCAGCTCCGCCTACAACTACTGCAATCAAGTCGAAGCCTCCATTACATCAGAGACCGAGTACAAAGGCTCATCATGGTGCTCTGAGCGAGACGTGTCACTTTTGCAACGAAACACACTATGTATACAAATGTACCAATTTTCTGAATGCATCTTCGGACGAGCGTTGGAACATGGTCAAGAGGAGTGCCATGTGTTTCAATTGCTTACGAACCGGTCATCAAAGCAATGACTGCAAATCTGGTCATTATAGGAAATGCAACGCACGACATAACACACTTCTACATCAAGAGAAGGAATTAACGAAGACGAAGGCAACCTCCGGTGTAGTTTCATGCCCATCTCGTGAAATAATTGGATCAACCCAAGTTATCTTGGCAACCGCAATGGTCCAAGTCAAGGGACTTGACGAGCAACTTTATCCAGCCCGAGCGCTTCTGGACTCGGGTTCTCAAGCCAGTTTCATCACGGATCAATTCACGAGGAAACTAAGATTGAAGCGAACACGTTTCAACGTCTCAGTTGACGGAATTGGAGCAACCGGAATGAACACCTCTCAAGGCAGTGTCATGGTGAATATTCAGTCAAATATCATTAACACGTCGGAGGTCATCGTCGAGGCAATCGTCCTGAAAAAGGTCACGGATTATTTACCTAACAGTCCGTTCGATCCTGGAAATTGTCTACACTTGAAAGGCTTAACACTTGCTGATCCAACTTTTCATAGCCCTGGACAAGTGGATATTTTACTAGGTGCTGACGTGTATCTAGAGCTCTTACAAGATGGCATTTGCAAGGGGAAAGAAGGTCTTCCAGGTGCCTTTAATACTCTTTTCGGATGGGCAGTTTCCGGTCCATTGCTGATGGCCGGAAGAAGTTCGAAAATAAAGGTCCACCATTGTACATTGGAAGCAGATTTGAAACATCTTTGGGAGCTAGAAGACATCCAGCCTCGAAGAATACTATCTCCAACAGAAATTCAATGTGAAAAGAACTTTGAAGAATCACATACACGTGACTCTACAGGAAGATTCACTGTACGATTACCAAAGATAAACGATGCACCAAAACTTGGAGATTCTAAACAAATGGCAATCCGTCGATTCTCTCACTTAGAACGACGTCTACGTGTTAACCCGAATCTCTATGAGGAGTACCGCAAGTTCATGGGGGAATACATCGCCCTTGGACATATGGAACTCATTCCCTCGAATGAAATAAAAATCGAAACCAATCCATCTTACTACGTGCCTCATCATGCGGTATTCAAAGAAGACAGTACCACCACGAGAGTTCGTGTGGTGTTCGACGCCTCTGCCAAATCTACAACTGGAGTTTCCCTAAACGATCATCTGCTAGTGGGGCCAAAACTTCAAGATAATTTGGTCAACCTCCTTATTCGCTTTCGTCAACATCGCATTGTAATGAAAGCAGACCTTGCCAAAATGTTTCGTCAAATTAGAGTACATCCAGACGACTCCGATCTTCAAAGAATTGTTTGGCGAAACAACTCACACGAACCCTTGCTCGAATACCGTTTGCTAACGGTTACATATGGAACCGCATCAGCGCCATACCTAGCAACTAAAGTCTTGAAGCAACTCGGCCATGACGTGAAAGAGACACTTCCGTTGGCATCTTCGGCTTTACAAAATGACTTCTACATGGACGATCTAATGACAGGCGACGAAACGATTGAGAACGTTTTAAGACTTCAGTCAGAAATCATTCAAGCTACATCTCAAGCAGGATTTGAAATAAGGAAATGGGCGTCGAATGAAGCTGCATTATTGGATACACTACCAGCCAACATGAAGGATTTACAAAAGCCACTATGCATCGAGAACGACGAATCAGTCAAGACTCTCGGCCTATATTGGACTCCTTCGGCTGATAATTTCTCGTTTATGGTTACTTCTCCAGCGTCAAGAAGTTCAATCACTAAACGTACGATTCTTTCGGATACAGCAAGGATATTCGATCCTCTGGGACTGTTGGCACCAGTAACCGTTCGAGCGAAACTGATGTTACAGGAAATGTGGCAGCTAAAATTGAATTGGGATGAGCAACTTCCCCAACCACTTGAAGCTAAATGGAGGTCGTTTCGAACCGATTTACCAGAAATTGAAAACATTACGGTTCAACGGCACATTTCGCAAGCTAATGCTACAGACATTAGCCTGCATGGATTTTGTGACGCATCGGAGAAAGCGTACGCAGCTGCCGTATACCTGAAGACGGTGAATAACAACGGACAAATCAAAATACAACTGATCGCTGCGAAAACAAGAGTCGCTCCGCTCAAACAAATCACACTTCCGAGACTGGAATTATCTGGTGCATTACTTTTGGCTTCTCTGATTCAACTGATCAGGGAGTCATTGAGATTGGATATAGCTGATGTTCATTGCTGGTCGGACTCAACAATCGTCCTAGCTTGGTTGAAAGCTCCACCGCAACGTTGGAAAACGTTCGTAGCCAATCGAGTGTCAGAAATCCACGAGAAACTACCGAGAGCGCAATGGCATCACATTTCAGGAGACAGCAACCCTGCAGATTGCGCTTCTCGAGGAATATCCGCTAGCGAACTGGGAAATCATGGTCTCTGGTGGCATGGACCGCAGTGCCTTATTTTCGCCGCAACAACGCAAGAACTACATGAACTCTCAGAGCCAAATGAATGTTTATCCGAAGAAAGACGAATTATTTCTTTAGTAACACATCATCAAATGGATTTCACGCTCCTTTCCAAATTTTCAGCGCTTAAAAAACTCATTCATATCACCGCCTACATTCTACGTTTTGTCTTCAATTCGCGAAATGCGACAGAATTGAGGATTACTGGACCTTTATCGAAGGAAGGCGCTATCCCATTGGATTCGGGTCGTCCAAAGCAACAGTTTTAACGAAGAGATAGCTTGCCTTAAACAAAACAAAGAATTACCACGGAAAAGTAAAATCCTTTCGATGCGTCCGTACATCGATCAAGATGGGATTCTTAGAGTTGGTGGCAGACTTTGCCACTCCAACTTACCATACGAACAAAGGCATCCGGCACTGTTACCGAGACAGAGCAAATTAACAGAACTTCTAATACAACACGAGCACGAGAAACATTTTCACGGAGGTGCTCAACTACTAACTTCTGTCTTACAGAAACGTTATTGGATCGTCGGTCTTCGTGATGCCATACGTTTCCATATCAGAAGATGTGTTTCATGTGTACGACAGCAGGCAATCACTGTAAAGCAACTTATGGGCGATTTACCACCAGCGAGAGTAAATCCTGCTCGGCCATTTTTGAAGTGTGGAGCCGACTACGCAGGACCTTTTACCCTTAAACTAATGAAGGGACGAAGTCACCTCAGGTTTAAGGAATACATTGCCGTCTTCGCTTGCTTTACCACAAGATCAATTCATCTTGAACTTGTCAGTGACATGACCACCGAAGCATTTCTGGCAGCATTGAAACGCTTTGTTGCTCGACGAGGAAAATGCGCCGATATTTACAGCGACTGTGGAACCAACTTTACAGGAGCCGATCGAGAGATGAAAACATTCATCAAATTCATAGTCTCTACAAACAACAACGATCAAGTATCACGATGGCTCGCAGACGAAGGAATTAATTGGCACTTCAACCCGCCTGCAGCGCCACATTTTGGAGGCCTCTGGGAAGCCGGGGTGAAGTCCGTCAAGTATCATCTGAAACGAGTTCTTGGCACCATGGTTCTAAACTTTGAAGAAATGCAAATGCTTCTTTGCCAAATCGAAGCTTGCTTAAATTCACGTCCTTTAACGGCGTTAAGCTCGGATCCAAACGACTTCAATGCGTTGACACCTGGACATTTCCTAATCGGAGATGCGCTCACCGCAATACCCGAACCCGATCTCACTTCTGAAAACGTCAACCGCCTGTCACGTTGGCAATTGGGCCAACAAGTACTGCAGCACTTTTGGAACCGTTGGCGAAATGAATTCCTCTCTCGCCTTCAACAACGTCCAAAGTGGACTACACCAAAACCGAATCTACGAGTCGGCGACTTGGTCTTGCTCAAAGATGAAGATTTACCTCCAACCAAGTGGAGAATGGCAAGAATCACTGAACTTCATCCAGGACAAGACAATCAAGTTCGCGTCGTAACTGTCAGAACCTCTGACAAATCACTGAAAAGACCCGTAGTTAAATTATGCCAGTTACCACTAGACTGATTTTAATTGTATTCAAACTGTTTACTAAGGGTTATTTATGTATGCAAATGTAACTTTTCGGACTTTTACTATCTCATTTGAAATTCGTTATTTCAAGGCGGGCGGAATGTTCGGTTGTACACATCGTAATTTTGTATAGTACATGTACCTATATTCGTTTTAAAATGTATATATAGCGCACGCGCGCGTGAAAGTGAGTTTTTGGTTGCTGTTAAAAAAGGTGTTATTTTGCGCGTGTAAAAATAAATTAAAGTCAGTTCTGTTTTGAAATAAGAGGAAAAAGGTTTAACGCATTTTATGTCGGAGAAGTTATCGTCTTTTATTTCGCTGCGCACGACAAATAGCTATGATCATTGGTATCGAAAACGTCATATTCCGGGCAAGCTTCAAAAGCTAAAGGTGGCGTTTAATCAGTCTCTTCATTTCACACGAAATCTCAACTTCTTCAATAACAAAATCTACGATAAGGTTTTCCTCTAAATTCAGTTCTTGATTTTGATTTTCATATTGATATTCTGCACTAGTGTCCGGTGGGTTATTTATTCGACTGTATGTCTTTATGGTTTGCGAATTAACATTTCTAGACTATAACAAAAAGTATTCATTAATTTTAAATGTTTGATAAACCATGGCGTTAGAAATTTAAAAATAAAAACAAGAGTATTTTAAAAGCCAAGATACTTCATGGTTAAATTTTTTTTTTGTTTATTTACATTGGCGAGCTTTCGGACCGCGGTCCCTTGTAACTAGAGGTCGGGGACGGTTAACTTTTATTCAATAGATAAAGCTCTCAAAATTATTCGTAAAATGTTTCGATCAAGTAATTTATATTTCTGTATTATCCGATTAATTTTTTCGATAAATTTGAAAAATTAATCTGAAAAAGACGTTTTTATCGATAAAAATGTTTTTTAACCATTTTCCGAAATATTATCCGGTAAATTTCTTTGTTTAAATTTTTTTCCAAAAAAAAATCAATTTAATCATGGATAATGATTAACCGTTACCGACCTCTACTTGTAACTCTCGGCTTGAAAAGGGACCGCGGTCCGAAAGCTCGCCAATGTAAATAAACAAAAAAAAAATTTAACCATGAAGTATCTTGGCTTTTAAAATACTGCTGTTTTTATTTTTAAACAAAAAGTATTACTACAAAATTAAACTAAATAGTGGTATAGCTTGCTTACCATAGTAGTTGTTTGGTGTGTGGAAACATCTCGAGTGTGAAAGATAGGGTTCGGATATTCCACGGTTGGTCCCTTACATCCCATAAAATGATTTGAACAAATATAAGTGTTTTTGGATACCCGATCAGCATGAAAATCTTCTCGGTCTAGCCACTTAATCCAATTTTCACATTTTTCTGAAGATCTCTTGGGCTTAGGCCAAGGGATAAATTCAACTCCAGTCATGTAACTCTTGTAATAATACCGCGAATCACTTTTACATTGCTTAACAATGCACGTTTTCGTTCTCATTGTGAACCGAATTAAGAATTATCAATTTAAGTTAATTACTAAAACGTTAGTTACACACTGAAATCCATTCAAAGACGAGACTAGCAATGTTTTAAAACATTCTCTATAAGCAGACGCCACTACTATCACGTGGTCGAAAAACCATCGTTTTTACTCCCACAGATGGCACACGTTTCTTATCTGTATCACCGTTTATTCCCCCCTTTTAAAGGCAGCCGCAACGAAGCACCGCCGCGGCTAAAAGCACTGTGGAAGCTACGCCTGCTCCGTCCCTGTCTTTCATCGTCTAAGATTCAACTGAAACTAATAAATGTCTTTCTGCGCGTGCGCGTAAAATAGAAGATACTTAACTGTAACCATAGTACAGTCGTTCTAGCGAAAAAAGGGGGTGTACCCGGAACTCTTTGCAACATAAATTATTTTTGGATTTTTAGGTAGATATAGTATAGTTAGTTAACACATAAATTATTTACGTGCGTAACTTTATGCAAATTTTTTTTACGCATGAAAAACGATTCGCTGTTTTCCCTCTTTTTAGGCATATCTGGGATTGCGGTTTTTCAACTATTGCGGTGAATCTACTTTGCCGTATTGACGAAATATTTTGAACTGACATAGAATACAGTATGTTGGACATGCGTGACATGAAACACGCGTAAGAATATAACGATGACGTCATAGATTCAAGATGGCGGACCACAAAAGTACCAATTTCATGTTTACTGTTACACGGCGATACGTATATAAAACTAAATATTTTTTAACGAAAAAAAATTGAAACTACAATGATTATTAGTTTGGAACCTTTTTTATTTTTGTTTAATTTTTTTACAGACCAATAAAAAGTCTTCACTTTCTACCGCGTCACATTTGGTACTGTTAGAACAATCAACACCAGAACAGTTTATACAAATTGTTGAACATTCCACATTATACAAGAACATCTTAATCCACATGGTTCTTCAACAGTAACCTTGCACGAGCACCTTATCATATTTAATAATTTTTCAGGAGCTGGCCCAATATATGTGGCAATAGGTAGCAGTTCTTCGTTGTTTTTTGTCCAGCCCCACAAAACGGGGTCAAGCACTCCTTCATTCAGCGTTTTCCACGTGACACATTGCCATTGCACACGTAATAAATGAAAAATGGCGGCGTTTTCTGTGGGCGGCAACCGAGCCATGTCCAACTCGTTTTTCGCAATTTGCAATTTTCTTCATGTAAATTTCGTAACGTAAGGTATTCAAACTTTGTGTTTCGTGATTACCACCGTAAATCAAAATTAAAGCTTTCAGAACGAGGTTTTTCAATATTTCCAAGTCGCTGCTTTCGTATCCGAACGTGGATATAAAAGCGTCTAACAGGTCGGAGTTAGCAAGTAGTTTAAAAACCGCGGATTTACTTCTTCCGTATAAAGCGCTAGTTGAATCGCACCCGGTCAAAGCATGGGCAAATAAAAGTAATTTGCACGATTTATCCCCTACTTCTTTTTTCATGCATTTAATATCACCAACGTTATCATGATTTATAAACGATTGTAAAAATATGTTTTCCATGGTGTGGTAAAGAAGGAGAACCAAAATATCTGTGTCATCGGCCGTTTTTAAAATAACCGTATCAGCGTCACAAGGAGCGTGTATGACCGTATGGCCACTGTTTTTCAGATGGTTACCAAGATAGTGTAGAAATCTTTCTTTGTTGATTTTGTTGGACAAAAAGGGTGCTTTACTAATTTGTAACTGATAATTATCGTTAAAAATAACAGTAACAGAGGACTGTTTCGATCTTCTGTTATGTTCCATATCTTTTGTATTGGACTGACTATACCCATCGAAAACTACTGTGACATTGCCGAAATACTTTTTTACGTAACTATCGTAGAGTTTAAATATCTCTTCGAAACGACAGCATTTGGGCCATGGTACTTTATGAAGTAGAGCACCGCCATCCAGAATGTAATTAGTACATTCATTTGTCTCCGAATTTTGAGTTCCAGCAATATTATCCAATGTCTTTGCCAAAGTAGACTTGTCGGCTTTGCGCATAAATTGACTTGATGGGTCAAATAATGAAGTAGGCAAAGTACTTAATTCGAACTTAAAGCTCTCCTTACATTCATTAACATTAGTGTCAACGGACAAAAACACCATCATGCGTTGCGTCATTAGACGGGGGTCAACATGGTGAGTTACCCCACCTACGACAATTCCTTTTTTTAAGAACTTTCATTGTGATAGCTTGGTTGGACTTAGATAGCACGACATCTGTAAACGATTTCCCTGTTAGACCATCTTGAATTTTCTTGCCTATTAATTCGGACTCTTCAACGTTGACTTTATTTTGACTGTCGGTAATTCCAGTTATTACGTTGCAAAGTCCATTTATCGAGGGTTCGAAAGGGTTGTGACATAAAAAAAAATTCAAAACTTTGAAAAAGTCTTTAAAGTCTCTCGATATTCTAGAATCTGACAAATCAACATGCTGCTCAGATCCACCGCGTGAAACACCAGTAAGATTGCTTAAAGCAAAAGAAAGTTCGCTACAGGCAGAGTGGCTCATAATCCAAGTCGCTCGTTGACTTTCAGTCATTCCGCCACCATGTGTCAATCCCGACTTACTTTTCGAATTTTTCATCAAAGTTTGTTCTATGAACATATCAGTCCAAACACCGGCCCACATTTTATTTTGTCTTCTTAGTGTAAAGTGAACTTCTTCAAAAATTCGGTATAAGTCAGCTCGCACTGTTTAAAGTTGTCTCATTTGCTGTAGGTATAATCTAGCACACTTAGCGTAGTTATTATGACCGGAACTTGCGAAAAACGGTAACATGAGTTCGACCGCATCGAGGTGCATTTTAAAGTTGGCAGTTCGTTCCGCCCAAATAAACTGTTTCGCAATGTCTATCATGCGCAAATACATGAGCCATAATTTCGCCGTCCTGCTTTGAACGTTTAAAACAGTTTCCTTTTCTTCAATTAACTTTGTAAGCTCGATTAGTTCATCGGATCTCTGAGCTTCTTCAGTTGTAATTTCATTATCAAATAGTAAATCGAAAACGTTTTGTAGTTTGAGTATGATCGGTGGTAGTTCTTCAGTTACATTGTCGTTAGTTTCTGCTGTATTCAAGTCTTCTTTAAGCTGGTAATCCAAGGCATTTGCAATGACAATGACTTTCAATGCCGTAGAGACTAGAAGATGACCTCGGATTGCGCGGGAAAATGCCTTTCCGGTTAGCATATGCGTGACGGCATTGGGAGCGTAGATGACCTCTAACATGTCTTCAATGCCCAACCCACTCATTAACCCACCAACGCTTCCAAGGTACGACATTAGAGTGTGGAACCCACCTAAACGAATTACTAAATTTGATAACTCTTCCGGTTTCACGTTGACAACTTCAATCGCTTTTATCCATAAACACTGATCAAACGTTACAACTGGTATTTTAATTCGGAGTCTGTACGCTTCGCCAACAATAAATTTCAAAGTGCTGTAAACACAACTAAGGGACGTTGGGTTTAGATCTATCATTGATAGGAATGTTGTTGTACAGATTCCAGCGTGGTCGCCTGTAACTGCTTTCTCCATGTACCCCGACCAACCAGCGGATGGTTTTTTAAACATCTTTGACGTTATCCAAAGCAGATCAATGGGGTTCTTTTGAAGATTTTTAAATTCAATTCCCTCGTAACGAATATTTTTAAGCGCCGATCCTACAGCATTGTACGCTAGAATTGGTATTCTCGCTTTAGATGAAATGTCAACTGACGATAAACGATTTGAAATTCTTTGGATATTTTTTTTCTTAGTAGGAGTGGGTTGTTGGATTCTAGCCCGGAAGTGCATAAGATTATCCCCATACCATCACTGCAAAGAAATCGTTCACCTTTAGATCACTTTTGTTCACATTGGAGGCACATACATGTGATCTGTATATATTCTACGAAGGGTTCCCATGTGTGTTTTTACGATCTCTGAGTGTTCACTCTTTTGAAAATATCGCTTATAAGTGATCTCGTTTCACCTATCCGTGATCTTAAAGTGATCAGGGTGCACTTAAAGAACGCATAACACATTTAGAACACGAGTAGCAATGGTTTGGTACACTAAATTATCACTTTGAGAACACCACGTTGTAAAATTTGCTACACCACATAATCTCTTTTCGGACACTTTAAATTTATATAATGCAAATTGGTACACTATGCGTAACATAGTTTTTATAAATCCTCTTAGCAGACGCAAAAGCTTGAGCGTCACTGCGCCACCTAGTCTCATTTCGGTAGCGAATTGAAATTTCATAGTTTTGTTTTATCTCCATTCGCTACTGAAAACTTTCGTTATGCCCCCTTTCGGCGGCCAACCAAAACATGTAGAGGATACAAATACGTAATGAAGTTAAAGCTGCGAGAGCAAGGGGGCTTAGCAGATGATTGATACACCGTGATCCCACTTAGCAGAAGCTAAGCTAAGGCTTCTGCGTCGCTGGCGCCACCTAGATTCGTTTCAGTATGGCTAACACACTTATTTTCAAACATGGACAGTAGGCTATGACTCTTATTCCTGTTTTTCTACGCACGGCGTCTAAAGGCCCCGTGCATGAAAAGAGAAGATACAACTAAATTCAAAATCGTCTGCTTAACTTTTAATTTATCCAAGGACTATAGTGCAAACTTAATAAAGCAGACGAAAATGAGAGCCACATGTGGTATTTTTCCTCAATGCGGATAGCTATAATGCTGCCAGATATCTAATCTACGCCAGGGGCCTATTGCTTTTACATATTTATTTCCTAACACGGTGAGTAGGGGACAATATCGGTAAAACCAAGATTTTTTTAACAAATTGTCAAAATGTAATAAAGTCTTACATTTAACTAAAACTTAACCTTGACGTTGATAAATTTTACTGAACACTGAAAATTAGAATCTATAACAGCTCTTTTCGTGCTTGACCAAAATAATGCACTACATCAGCCCATTTGTAGAAGTGCCGTTCAATATAGAGCACTAAAAGATCACCTGCGCAACAAAATTGGCTCACCTGTTCACTTAAAGAAATAAGGGAACACTGCTGTTTAAGTGTTCCACTGTGTTTCCTGTGTGTTCTTTAATTGAACAAGTGGGCCAATTTTGTTGCGCAGGTGATCTTTTAGTGCTCTATTTCGAACTATTTCTGAAACACTTTCAGAATGCCAAAAAAGCACAACAAGATCACTCAGGAACACTAAAAACACACCTAAGAACACTTATACAGTAGTGTTTCCTAAGTGTGCTTTAAGTGAGCAAGTGAGCCAATTTTGTGGCGCTGGTGATCTTTTAGTGATCCACCTGTACACACTTTTGAATTGCCTAAAGAACGTATGATTCACGCTTGTAGATCACTATAGTACACTAGTTACACACACGAAGTACTATGTTCCAAATGTGATCTCTTGGTGAATAGTGATCCGATTTTGTTGCGCACTTTTAGCGTGCTTTTAGTGATTTACTAGTGAACCTTTTTTTTGCAGTGATGAAATGTGTCATGACCATCAATCGTGACAATATTGTGGTCAACATTATCCGCAACCCACTGAGAAAATCCACCTTCTGGTAGAGAGAAGTTCAAATTCTGATCGACAACTGCGGATTGAAGATATTTTGGAACTTCAACATAAGAAACGCTAAAACCCATATTATACAATTCGTCAACGAGAATACGAGATACAAATTCACGGTTAATTTTAACTCCGATACTTAAGGGTATAGGACAAATACATGACCTTGGTCTGGCTGCTTGAACTATGGCTTGTCCTAAAGAAATCAACTTTACTTCCCAATTTTGAAACGGAATTGGAACTCGTAAGAAGCTTAATAATGTTTCAGGTACATACTCGGCGTTCTTTAAGGTGGAACTTATTTCGGAAGCTGAAGGGTAATAATCTTGTACCTTTCTTAGCATTTGTATATCCGTTTTTATTAATTTAGCAGCTGTCTCAATAATACGACGTTTCTCCCCTTCAGTATCTTCTACTCGTTTTTGTTTGTGATATTCTCGTATTATGCTCGAAACATTTTTCCCAATAGTAATCATATTAGGTAAACCTTTTTTTGTGGAAATAACGATATTTTCTCCAAAGTGGCGCTGTAGTTTCGTCTGAAGATACTTTGGAACATATGTCTCCGCATCATCGGGCATGAAAGATTGTAACTTTTCCCTAACCTCATTGAGAGGTATTGGTTCCTGGTTTTCCTCTTCAAGCCATTTACAGACTCTTAAAAATGGCGAATTCGAGTCTTCACCGTCGTCATCTCGCAGGCAATCTTGTGTTGCGTGTCGTTGATGTTTTTTGGGTATTTCGCGCCCAGTTCGAAAGTTTGTACTGCACGTTTGGTGGTAAAGGGCGTCTGCAGCTGGTAGATCAATAGCTGAAGTTATTCGATCCTTATCATTTTTTGCCCAATCATCGGTTCTCGTTTTGCATGTTTTAAGAACATTTTCTTGATATTTTAAAGTTCGCACGTAAAATATTTCGCCCTTTCCACGCTTTTCGTTTTCGCTAATGCAATTTCCGCAGAATAAACAACTTTGAAACTAAACAAGATCTCAAAGTTCTGCTGCTAGATGGTTCCAAAGACAGTTGAGCTTCCTTGATACGATTTTTGTTCACGTATTTAGAGCGACAGGAAATATGCACTTTTTTTCTTTCAGCTTGTTGACCAAGCACCTCATATAGTTTGTCTCCTCGGTCATGACTAGCCTTTAAGATTGTTTTTAAGCCTTTGTCTGTCAAATTTACCCAGGTGTTTGCTGACTCTAAAACGTTTGAACAAAGGCAACAGCTGTCCATCTCCAGCAGTACTAATGTAGCAGAAGGTAATTACAATATACGACCATTTGTTAGGTTATAATAATGCTCGTTGTCGCAAGCATGGTTTCTTGAAACAAACTAAAACTAGAACTACCTACAGATATGATTTATTTAGTTTGCTGGTGCCACCTAGAGAGACTCATATTTTAAAGTTTATAATATAGAAATATTTAAAAATATATAAATAACAGCCTAAATAGTAATAGTTTCGACTGTAAAAAATTAGAATAACAATTTTGTAATTTATCTTTAAAGTTAAAAACCCGATAGATGGGGTGTTATTCAACTTGGAATAACACCGCGGTTTTTTAAAAACGGTTTATGCTGTTCTATAAAAAAATATATTTAGTTTATATTTATGTATATTCTATAAATTTTTATATACGTATCGCCGTGTAACAATAAACATGAAATTTAATAGAAAAACACATGAAATTGGTACTTTTGCGGTCCGCCATCTTGAATCTATGACGTCATTGTTATATTTTTACGCGTGTTTCATGTCACGCATGTCCAACATACTGTATTCTATGTCAGTTCAAAATATTTCGTCGATACGGCAAGTAGATTCACCGCAATAGTTGAAAAACCGCAATCCCAGATATGCCTAAAAAGAGGGAAAACAGCGAATCGTTTTTCGCGCGTAAAAAAATTTGCATAAAGTTACGCACGTAAATAATTTATGTGATAACTAACTATACTATATCTACCTAAAAATCCAAAAATAATTTATGTTGCAAAGAGTTCCGGGTCAAACCCTAGAACGACTGTACTACCACGGACACACGACAGATTAAATCGTACCGATAGACTACTTAAAAACTAGCCATCGAAAATGATTTAAATGCAGGTTCATAATAGTCTAAGAAACAAATAGAATTCTTGAAAATGACCTGCTAGTTTATTTATCATAAAGCTGGATAATTGACAACGAAATAGCAAGCAAGTACATAGAAGTACTGTATTACTTTGGGCTTCCTTCTATTCTTGTGGCACTAAATTGATTAGAGTGTGCAATAACTGGTGGGTTTACCGGGGAGTAGGGGTCCGGCTCTTGTAACCCATAAGGGCGGTGGCGCACTGGGAGATGTTAGCTCTGATCAAATGGTCCTATCTCCACCTCCGACTTCGGCCAGGTTTGGCTGGAATCTGAGCTTCGACTCAGGCTAACGGAGAGGGTCCGTGTAAACTAGCCGCCTCGGCGGATTGGGTAGCCTGCTGTGGAGCGGCGGTCCTCCGTGTGAGGGCCTTTTGGAGTCACACCGTGATCTCCGTGGCCAGCTGTGCCGGGTTATGTGTATGACTCTTTACGTAGGTAGGGTGTCGGAAGGCGTTGCTATAGCATCCACTCTTACTCGCACGGCTGTGTGCGAAGTGAAAATTGATCCACCCATTGCTGCACCTTCTGCTGGGTTGAGTGGCTTGCGTAAAAGGTCCGACCATCAGTAGTAGGGTACTACTACCCGAGGGGCTATCGACTTCCCGTAATCGGTGTACACCCTAACTGTAATGATTACGTATTCTTCTGTTATCTTTTGTACTCATTTGTAATCTTCGTACTCATCTGTAATCACCGAAATCATTATGAAATAACGCGTACTCATCTGTAATCACGTGTAATCATTTGTAAAGTGCGTAATCATCTGTAATCACGCTTATTCATTGTAATTATCCTGTACTCAATTACTCATCTGTAACAATTTTAAAGTTTTGGGTTGCCTGTGTACTCATCGTAATCATTATGTTCTCATCATAATCATTCTGTACTCATCGTAATCATCTGAACTCATTAATAATTACGTAATCGGTATACAGGCAAATTCTTACTGGCTAGCCCCACGCTACTACCCATGCTGGATTTGTCACTTGTCCGGGCTTGGGGACGCTGGAGTAGGGCACTATGATGATAGGCCTCCGGTGGTATGGCCCCTGTTGCTAGGTACACCGGGCTAAAAATTCTGACACACTTCTATTCCTGTAGTATCGCCCAACCACTTTTTCTTTTTCATAGTATATAATAATTTCAATTTATTATAATGAAAATACCAGGAAAATTCTTCCGTCAGAACTACATGTATGCACCGTAATTTTATGGTTTATTTACTAATTTAAAATAAATAGTCGTAAAAAACGATCATCGACGATGTTGGACATTTTGGTTGAGAAAACGGTTTGTATTTCTAATTAGCTAAAGATTTTTCATATTATGTTATGCTTTCATTAAAAATTTTATAAACAAATCCAATTCTTGGTAAACTAAAAAGGCGCACAACTTAATTAAGCCGCCCCTGTTGGCATAGCTGAGAACTCAGAGCCCCCCTCCCCTCAAAAATCACAATGGGGCCCCTTATTTTCATTTTTTTTCAGTGAGGGGCCCCCCTCGGACCATCAGCTACGCCACTGGATAGGTCGTCTATAACTTCATAGCGAGTGTGTAAAATATTGGATTCGGGTAATGGAGTTTAAGTTTATTTTTAGGGGAGGTTTCAAAAAGATGGTGAAAGAGGTCTCTGGAATTAGATATTGTTCGGTAGCGAATTGTACTGATACATATTTAAAAGAGTGGAAAAGTGCTCTTTGGGATTTGCATACTGACGCCCAAGGCTTAGGAAAGCCAACTAAGGAGAGATTGTCTATGATGCGCAGGGGCGAAGCTAAGGGAGGGGCTGGGGGGGGCATTGCCCCTCCCTACTTTTTTCCAGAGTTGGCAAATTGAAGTTGAGTTGGCAAATTGAAAAATAAAATTAGAATGTATGTATTTAGAATTTGTAATATTTCCCTATTTATCTTAAAAATATATGCAAAACCTTATTTGTGTTGAATTTTGTGTTCCAACTTGCATAGGCCTAAACACCTGACTAATAATATTCATTCACTTTCCAGCTAAAATGTCCTAATTTCTATTATACTGGCATGGAATCCTACAGGAAGTTTAGTTTAATTTTGAAAACTCTACTTCCAGCTGCTTACCATTTGAATTACAAAAGAGGGCTATGTGATGTTTTTTCTATTGAAGACCAGTTTTTTATGGTACTTATCAAGTTGAGAAGAAATATTGCTGACTTTGAACTGGCTCTCAATTTTTGCACATCTGAAATAACAGTGGGAAATATAATAGTCACGTGGTAAAATTTTATGTTTCATCAATGGAAGGAGATTAATATCTGGCCATCCAAAGAAATTATTTCATTTTTTACGCCGACTGATTTCGAAAAAAAGTTCCCTAACACTAGAACTATCATTGATGGGACTGAAATACCTATACAAAAACCCGGTGCTCCATTGGCCCAACAAATTACTTTTTCTACTTATAAGAACAGGAACATTCTAAAGATTCTTGTAGGAGCTAGTCCTGGAGGCCTTATTAGCTATGTGTCTCCTTGCTATGGTGGATCTGCTTCAGATCGAAGCATCTTAGAGCGAAGTGAACTATTAGACATTGTTAGTGAACATGATGAAATAATGTGTGACCGAGGATTTAATGTTCAAGATTTATTTGCTCACAGAAATATTAAAATTAATATGCCAACAATGGTTAAGAATATGAACCAACTTCCAGGCGTTAATGTTGTTAAGGACCGTAAAATTGGGAGTAAGCGGGTTCATATTGAACGATTAATAGGCTTAAGCAAAACATACAAGATTTGAGGCGGACCACTAACAATATATCAAACACAGCTTGGTTCAGAAATATGTTTTGTTTGCTCAATGCTTTGTAATTTCAGAAAATGCATTATTAGTAAACATGCTTAAGTCAAACATGATTCGCCATGTTATTATGAAAAAGCCTTTCACACTCTTTAAGTGGCTTCTTTTTTAAGTGTTATTCACATAACTATGGTTGTGTATGAATAAATTCATGACAATATCAAAAGCGGTAATATTCATATACAACCATGCCTGTAATATTTATTTGCGTATTTATGTTTAAGATCTCATATTTTTAGTATTGAATTTTAGTAAAGTTTAAAAATTGTTTTTGTTTATTTCATTTCGAAGAAATAAATGTTCCCTATACCCAGCAGTATCGATGAAATTTGTATAACAAATATAATAAATTAGTTGGTTTTGAAATTCTTTATACAGGCGAGTGAGCCTCTTTCTTTGCTGGATATATTGAGGTAAATGTTCTATTTTGGGAAGAAAGGTCAAACGGCAGCTTCTACTAGGTAGTGGTTAGATACAAGAGTACTAGGTAGGCTAGCCCACAAACACAAAATAGTCCCATGGATATCCTAGAAATATTAGGTTAGCATATTCGGATATCCCTAAGATGACCAAAAATCCCTAACTTTGACCTATTAGATGTACTGTGGATGCCCAAATGTCCGCATTTTGACATCAGTGGAATATCCATTGGAAGTGGGGTCAGATAACGAGAGATATCAGACGGACATGCACACGATATTCGTATGTCCTAAATTACTCTTTCTGGTGTTATATGGACATCAGAAAGTGAATCTACGGAGTACCCCAGCAAACACAAATAGGTCAATTGGATATCATCTATGGATATATTTTGTAAGAGAAATAAACGATTTCACTTAAAATTTTCCTCTTGGGTTTATTAAGATAATGTACAAGAATAAATATTATTTGAAACAACATGTAACGAATTATGGTAGAGAAAACAAACTTTCCTCGAGTGAGGAGCCCGGCGGAAAAGTGTTGAGAACCGAGGCCGCATTGCCTCGTTGTACGGCGATTGCGATTCTCTGTACTAGGTAATCGGTCGAACGCGGGTCGCCAGACACCTCCCGAATTTTGCGGCCAATCGCGTGTATTAATTCCAGGCCGTCATGACCGAAAGATCCCAGGGTCTCGACGGCAACGGCCTGGAAAATGAAACGATTCTCTAACCCCGAGTATTTGGCTTTTTTCTTCGATTCGGCCAGGGTAGCTACCCAGAGTGCGGCCATTGAAGAGTTAGCCAAATACGATAGAGCTAAAGGATCCGCGCACGTAAAGTCCCAGACAAGCGACTTACCGCCGGACCAAGGGACTAACGACATGCCGTCCGGGCGTTTTCCATCATCACGCGATAGACCAGGTGGTTCCAGGACGGAAGGCACGCCAGCGGAAACGAGAGCGCGTCTCAGGATATCATTGACCGCGCTATGACGAGAGAGCCTACCGGAGCTTTTCTTGCAGCGCAATCCATGCGAGCCAAAGGAATCAACCTGATTGCCGCAGTTGCACGATTTGGGACCCCAACCGAAGACCGACGGCGATACGGAAGGAATCATCATCCAAATGAGACGGCGACGGAAGAGCGTTCAACTACGCCCTGGACTCCTTCGAATTCACTGATAGGAGCTGGGCTTTATCCCGGTCAGTTGAAGCCCGAGCGGCTAAAAGTGATAAAGTTTTGTCGATCACAGGGCCTTCCCAAGCGCGTTGGTATTTTAAAGATCTGGCGAAGGTATACTTTCAACGCTAAGGCGTTCCCACTGGCGGACGGCGTCAAGAAATACTTGGTACTCCGAATCGGTGAAGGAATCTGGGAGAATTTCGCGAAGGATATCAGAGACGCTCGAGAACGAAGACAAAAAAGCGGGGAGAGCTAGCTTCATGGCATGGCGGATTCCAAGGCCCCCTTTAGCCACCGGAAGCGAGGACTGTTCCCATGGTGAAATTTCCATCAAAGTATTGGTGACATTTTCAAGGGCCAAACGCAGTTTGTCATCCAACGATCGGAGGTAGGTCTGACATCGCCATACCGGGGCGCTACGGTGGAGGTAAGACAGCTTAGGGATGGTCATGGAATTTTTTAGCAGAAAGAACCCGTGGTGAGCTGTTACTTGTTCTAAGTTCTTTGTCATTATATCCAGAGCTTCGATTTTACTCGAGAGACAGGCAGACATGGCCTCATCGACGAGATTAGCGCCCAGGATGATGAATTGGGATCGTGGTAAAACTTTAATGCCCGGGGCCACCGCATCGAACATAGATTGGAAATGGGCGTCGGTGAGATCACAACGGTTGAGAATGAGAAGCTCGCATTTCGACGGGTTGAGCTCCAGGCCGACGTCCGAGGAAAGAGTTTTTAGGTTGACTAGGTCATCGACGACTACACCTGGTTCTCCACCCAGCGAAGAATCGTCCAATTACCATATGTTCAATTCTGAAGACATACAGGAAGCCACTTTCTGGACCACGAGGCCGAAGAGGGCCGGTCCTAAAGGGTCTCCTTGTTGAACGCCGCGCGCAGAAGGTATTATGGATTCGCCGTAAGAAAGGTGAGAGGTGACCCGATAGCACTGGCGCAGGTAGAGATAAAGTTCAGGGATTTCCCTATAAACTCATTCAAGCAGGCGGTCGCGACGCACCATGTTAAACGCGTTGAGAAAGTCCACTTTGAGTAAAACCTTCGGCTCGAGATGTGGGTGGTTGACGTAGCGACGGGCTGCGTGAGCAGCGGCTTCAGCACCGCCCTGAGTTCCAAAAGCAAAATTGAGTGGGACGCAAGAGAGGACCCAAGGTCGGCATGATGCGAGAGCAGGCAACCTTTGCGACCAGACGACGAAGAGTGCATCCCACCGCTATGGGCCTCACGCCTCCGTCCTTTTTCAGAGGAGCGCACAAATTTGCGCCGTATAAAACTGGACATAGTGCCGATGGAACTTGGCCGGCGAGCATGAAGTTGCAGAGGCTTGTGAGAGATTTAAGCAAACATTCGCCGGCAGCTCCTGCACCGGGCCAAATCAAATCCTTAAGATGCTGAGGTTTTAAGCCGTCGAGACCACCTGCCGAGCCGGACGGGAACGACATGATTGCAGTGCGGACGCTGGATTCTTCCACGTTGAGCCTAGGGATACTATTTCATTCGTCAGGTTCGTACGAAAAATCCTGATGGGTATTCCCTGTGGGGTGTTTACCTTTGAGTACCTCTAAAGTAGTAGTTGGGGCAAAAGAGGACTCTGACGAGATCACACGTACAGCACCCGAGATATCGCCGTCCGCGATCTTAGCCTCACAAATCTTTCCAACGTCCCGTTTTGATGGCCGTTTCTTAGATGGTTTTTTGGGCTTGCTAACCGCGAAAGTAGGAAATGAACCTGTCTCGAAGGCCTTGATGTGATCTTTGACTGCGGTGGTGAGCGAAACCCGTTTCCCTTCGGAGACAAAGGGAACTTGCAGACACATAGAGGGGAAGAAAAGTAGCGCCCTTCAAGATTCAAAACTGTTGTCCTTAACGACCTTGTTGAGTGAAGAGGATAGTGCCATAGACGCCATGTATCTAGCGTTTTTCGGAATGCGACTAATAATACGCCGATCTGATTTGAAAGTAGTAAGTTGACCGACAAGGTCCGCGTAACTGTCAGCAGGCACGGAGAATGACGGCGGAAAAGAAGCTGTAGGGGAAACGGAAGGTCTTGTGCAAGAAGATCGAGCATAATGACCGTTTAACCTCATAAAAGATTTCCCGCACTGATGACAGGACTGAAGTACGTCTTGTGAGGACATTATCTTGCGCGAAAACACACCCGGTGCTAAACGAATTGCACCCGGAAGTAAAACCCCCGAAAAACGTAATTTAGTAGAGTTTGAAACCACTGTCGCGAGTTCGACTGCATCACAGAACGAAAGGAGAATAAACGGCGAGACCCAAGTCCTAAATTTTTTTTTGAAAAAAAAGAGGACAAAAGCGTAAATTGCAAGCCCGAATTAGCGGGGTCATATGTACAATCAGAGAAGAAACATTAACACGAACCAAATATAAAACGCCCGTCATAGAATACAGGTTAACTTAAAGCTGGCACAATCAAGCGAAAAGTACAGCCGGACAAACTAGGCGCGGAGAAAGGTACACTAGTCACTAGAACAACACTAAGCAAAAGGGAGGGATAACTACAAAAATTTAAAACACTAAGTACAAAAAGATCTAAATAAAGATAATTAAAGGGAAAATCGTTGAAAAAACAAACGCTGACAAATTAAAAATAAAAAAAAATAAAAATTTTCCGCAAACAGTATTATAGTTTACAAAAATAAAACACCGAAACGAGCGTCGCGATGCCGGGGTAATACAATATTTACACCAAATATAAGGTGGCCGAACAAAGAAGAAACTGAAATTTTACGATTTTAAATTAAATACACCTGCCACTAACGAACGTCACACATCAAAACGGAAATTAACACTCTAGAAAAACGAAATTAAACAGATGCGATTGCTACAAAAGGGAAAACACTGGAAAATAAAGGCCGAAAGGGGACCACGCTGCCGAGCGACCGAACCCGGTTATTCTTAGAATGTTTTGATATACATGAAATCTATAAGTTGTGCATTTCTTATCTTCATTGGGTATATATTATTACTAATATTGCGTCATTGTTTTTAAGATTAATTGGAAAATGGAAAACCAATTCGTAGTGTAGCTCTGTGCTCTTATATTTTAATCACGGATATCTACATTCCAACCATAGAATAATCTCTATTGCAATGAATTAAAATAAAACTCTTAATATATATATATATATATATATATAACATCTATGTATATATATTTATATATATATAAATATATTTGGTTAAATTACAGATTTAAGGTCACACCCTGTGAAAGTTAGGGTGCGACGATGGACAATGTGATGTCCATATAACACCAGAAAGAACAACTTAGGACAAACGAATATCGTGTGCATGTCCGTGTGAAATCTCTCGTAATCCGATTCCCACTTCCAACGGATATTCAACGGATGTCAAAATGCGGATATTTGGGCATCTCCAGTACATCTAATAGATCACAGTTTGGGTTTTTGGGTTATCTTTGGGATATCCGAATATCCTAACCTGTTCTTTCTTGGATAGGCCTATCCATGGAAAGATTGTATTTGCTGGGCCCAGAAACACAAAATCATCCCATGAATATTTCAAAGCGAACCAAATCTCTTTGGGACGCCCTACCAAATTTTGATGTAGCTAGAATATTCTATGGATATCCAAAATACACATCTTACTTTGCATATATTTAAGATATCTCAAGATGCCCAAAAATTTTAAATCAATCTTCCGGAACCAAGAGATGTTCAAGTGATATCCGGCGTAATTATCCCTGCTAGATAATAACCAAATAACAGTTTTTTTATCTGTTTTTCAATGTGGATTAATCCACTTAGAAAAACAGATAATTTGGATGTGGTGTGGAAATCTCTCTGACATCGTGATGAAAAGAGATTTTGGATATATTTAGCAAAGCATTAGGATTCACACTGGATATTCATGTAATGGTGGTTTTTTAGATATCAGAAAAAGATATTTGGATTTTTATTCGATATCCGAGGGAAGACGTACATCTTCGATATTTTTATATTAGCTAGCAGGGGCAATTCGAATATCCAGTGCAAGACGATTGATTTAAAATTTTTGGATGTCCATAAAATATCGTAAACATATGAAAGTTAAGATGTGTTTTTTGGATATCCATAGAATATTTTAGCTTCATCCAAATTAAGTAGGACCTCCCAAAGAGATATGGATCTCTTAGAATATTAGAGGGAGATTTGTGTTTGCTGGGTTGCTACTAGCATGTGGTTGTTTCAACTTGTTAATTAAAAATGCGACAAACAAAGTTTTGTCAATTTTTATACGATTTTATTATTTTTTAAATTGTATTTTTGTATTAGTTTTTATGAGGGTGACCAGAAATGAAAAAGTTATTAATTTTATCAAGAAATAAAGAGAGTTATACCTTTAAGGCTTTCTTTGTAAAATTTAAAGCGAAAAAGCCAGCCTTCCAAAAGAAACTTTTCGCCGCGCAAAACTAAACAAATTTCTGTAGCGATGTTAGGGAGAAGCAGAAGTGACGTATTTTCTAAATCATACGCAACGGTAATACTACTCCCTTTAAATCCTTTAATACACTAAAAACTTTCTTCAAACTAAAATTTAATAGGTATTTGAGAGAATAATTTGATTAAATATTAATTTGGTTCAAATTTCTAAACGTCGCGCGATTTGGTCAAATTATTTGGTCATTTTCGAAATTTGATTCGACAAGTAAGGGGGAAAGGATCAGTTTGAATTTAACCCACCTAGTTGTAATTTGATAAATGTCAATTAATTTTAAGTTTATTTTTAAATCAATATTAATTATCACACAGTTTAAAGTAAAGAATGTCTACGAGTTTCTAAAAAATAGTTTGCTTTGTGTCATAGGCCTAACAGGGTTTTTTGGCGCAATTTCAAAAGTAAGCCTATTGCCGATTTGTTACTTTTTTGGTGTAAGTTGATATTAAGTTAAGAAATAATTTTTAAATTAGATATCTGAGCCCTATATTATAAATATTTATTTCAAATATTGATTTTATTAAGATTACAGCACCTTTTAAGGCAAGTGTCTCATCCTATTAGAAAGACCAAGAATTGTTAGTATTGTTTCAAACACATTTTTTCGTCGCGTACTCATTATACCCAAACAGTTCAAAGAATTAAAAAATATGATGTCACATGTAGCGCCATCTAAAGACAGGTAGTAAACGCGAACTAAAACTAAAATCAAAACCAAATACGGCGTCTTTTATTGTAATGGCGGAAGAAGTGGTTGAGGCAGATTAAACCACGTGTACAATTTGTCAGAAGTTAAATAAATCTCAATTTAGTTTCGCTAGTGAAGATTCTATTCGAAAAATAATAGATTGTGCTAAATTACGTTCAGTATTCGGAGCTAAACAATTCAATATAGTGCTTCAATTGTGCAAAGAAAAGAACCTAATGATTTGTTAAAGATTGGAATTAAATATCACAGAACCTGTTACCAAGAACTTACAAATAAACATAAGATCCTACTAGCAGAATAAAAATTAGTGTCGATGTTGTTTTTGATTCCACGAAATCTGTCAAAATTCAGCTTAAAAAATAATATACCTTAAACATGCACATGTTTCTATATGTCATAAAAATAATTAAATCGTAGTTCACTCAACGTTACCACTCATGTCATCGAAAGTGAGACGTTCAAGTAGAGATATGACAAAGAGCTTTGTATTTTGTGTTAAAAAGAAGGAACAGAAGTAGTGCATGAAGTTACCACAGCAAATATTGGAGTGCAACTTAAAATAAAAGCTACAAAATCAACATATAGTGGTACGAGATCCCGTTTGAGTTGCAGCAGTAGCTTTCAATTTTAAGTACCACTTATCTTGTCTTACAAAAGTGAAACGTGAAATATTGAAGACAAATCCAATTGAAATTTGATTTAATGAAAACCATAATGAATAACTCGATTATTCACGCTGTTTCTTTCCAACTATAACTTTATTAAACGCTAAATATGAATGACTAACTACGTACAAAAACATCCTTGAAGAGAACGGGATGGTTGCTATCGAGTGTCATAACTGCAAACCACACTTAAAAAGGCTGATCGTAGATTAAATTCCGGATATTCATTTTGAAACTCTCCAAGAATCTGGGACCCGGAAATATTAATGTCCACGAGTTCGGTATCTGCTGCTGTACTATACTACCAAAATAAAAGTAGGTTAAATTATGACTTGGTTTTTTTAAAGAAAAGCTGCCACTTTCATACGAAGCGAAGTAACTTATTTTCCAAAATGGCATTTTGAGGGAGAGTTTTCGAATTTTGAAAAGCCTAAAATAATAACAACGTTCTGCAAAACTGTCGTCTGCGAAAATCGTGGAATTGAAACTAAAAGAGGCAGTTGATTGAGAGGTTCTGTCACTGGTGGATCACTTTCTAGGAGTAGTTATGACTAGGATACAAACTACATAAAAACCATTAACACAAAGCAAAAGCAGTTTGATTTCACAACCAGATACACCGTTGACCGTTGGTCTAGCGCTTGACGTTGATAAAAACACTGGTTCGAAACAAATCGTTCACAAACTGCATGATTTGGGATTATCTATAAGCTACGATAAACTTATTTCCTTAGAAAAAAGATATGGCTTAAAGTATAAGACGAGAAATGTCGAAGCATGGGGGAGTATGCCTACCAACGTGGTTAGTGAAGGATAGATTCACTTGGTTTGCTATGGATAATATCAGGAATCCATAACGCTATTTGGAATGAATAACGTCTTTGATTTCCCGCCGTTGTGCCGGAACAAAGGAGGCGTAGCTTATAAGCCGAGACTGTTAGCTCCTCCTCCCATAAAAACACGTCACTAACGTGTCGTTTGCTCTGTCGTCTATTTGCTAATTATGGTCTTTGGTGGAGTTGATTATAACATTAGACCAAAACATAAATAAGAAAAAAGTTCTAAAGGAACTAAAAAACGGCTGGAAACAGTACTAATTGGGAAAGTTGTTTCGGAAATCAACATATTTTTAGATAATGGAATTTTTAATATTTGCGACGGTTTAAAGACAGTATTAAGTTCATGTAAGAAAAGACAGAATGATTTTAACACTTTGTGACAAGCACTATGGAAAAACCTATCATGATAATTCCAAAAAAGCTACTTTTTTAAAAGAATGGTATATAACGAATGAAAAAGTATCTGAAATTAGCATATCATTGGGAAATCAGGCATTGTTGAATTGTAAGTAATATTTTTTACTACTTCAACTGAATTACCAACTTGCGCTGCTATTAAATAAAATAAGTTTAATATTTATAGACATGTGTTCTGGAAACCCAAATGGAAATATATGCCAAGATGATTTACGAGAGACTTTAGAAAGTACATCAATTAGCCATTAATTCAACGAAAGAAACCTGTACGAAGGTGATGATTTTTATTTTGTAATCTTTAAATCTTAAAATGTTATTGTTTTCAGGGGATATAACAACCGAAAGCTTGAAAAAAGCAATAGTTCTAATGTGGACTGACCAGAAATTTCTATCTACTCCAACTTCAGACTCTGATCTTGTTAAAGTGATACATTTAATTTCCAGGGAACCGTTGGAATATTTTCTGAAACTTGTTGGAACTATTAAGACGGAGATTACTAATAGTGCTCCCCAGACCCCATCATTCTTTTTTGATGACAGTGATGTTCCTGGTTAGTATTGCTTAATATATTCCTAAAAATATTGTAGATTAAAAATAAATTTTAAATTTGCATTTCAGAATACAGAAATTTGGATAGTCGACTTATTTCGCTAGGAGGAGGTGGCCTATGCCTTATGCAACGAAAATATGTACAACAACTATCCCAACCCACAAAGAGAAGCAGTGCCCTGACCATGTTAAAATTAATTAAAATGGTATACCTAAAGCTAGAAGACAAACTAGAAGATTTGTCCTAAGACCTACTTTCAAGAGACGAAGGCTTCCTGTATTTTTTAAAACCCCAATTTGTTACCTATCTTTATTGCTTTGACTGTTTAGTGAAGCACCATTTTAAAAATAGATCTCCAAATCATTTTACGGTGTGTATAAAGGTTTATTTTAAGGAATATTCAAAACTTAACAAGTTCCTTTTAAATTTTATAGGCAATCTGGTCTAATGTTTGTGAAAATGAACAGCTAAAGCAATTGGTTTTCAGTGCACTTGAAAAAGTCATGCCTAAAGAGCCATTGCTTGAGCAATTTGGTTTGGAATTGATTAAAAAAATGATGAATGCTAGGTTCGGTGATTTAGTATTTGCAAACTTCAAAGATGACCAAGAAAGCAATTTAGGAAAAGGTGGTGCAATGCTCAGGGACGAATTATTTCACCTCAAAAGCAAATCCAAGAATTCTCAGAAAAAGAATAAAAAACAAAAGTTAGAAAAATTACCAAAGCCAAAACTACAATCAACCTCAAAGCGAGAAACAAAATCTAAGAGACGCAAAACGGTTAAAGGGGATGTGCAAAATGACACCATAGTACCCGACTACTCAACTAAAGATGTACCTGCCTCACCACGAGGATCTACAATTGCAATAATTTCAACTGATAATGTACAGTCAGTCACACCAAGAACACTTACCCAAGGATCTCCAAATGCAATATTAGTACCAAATAGCTCTGTGATTTTGACGGGACCTTCTTAGTCATATACTTAATGTCCCCAAAAGCATTGTGATAACAGAGAGTTTGAAATGTGTCAGTCCTACAATGACAACAATAAAAAATACGGAAAATAGTCCAATTCCCTGAAAAATATTTAGTATTAGATCTAAGAGAAATGTTAAAGTTCCTAAAAAATTAAATTTGTGATATTTTGAATAAAGTTGTTTATTGTAATTGAACGTAGAATGCCACAAAATATTAATTTGGTTTCCATTTGTTTCTTTTTAAATCCATTTCAGCTAGTGCTAGTGGGGCGCCTCTATAATCGTCATGAGTGGTTTTCTGACCATGAATATCTTTCTTCATTAAAAGGTTTCGTTGAGCGTGTGCAAAATTTATTCCAGAGAGTTTCCCGGAAGTGGAGTATCTCATTTCTCCGAAAACACTTTCGATGGCACTTCCATTGATTCGAACGGGTAAAATAAAATTTTCAGGATAATCAGAAAGATATTCTTTGCTGAAAACCATAACTCGTAGTAAATCCCAGGACTGCCAAGATATAAACTTTTTTTGAGAAGGCAAATTTAGGTTGAATTCACTGTCAGAATCTAGTTTAAAAGTAAATTAAGATAAGAATTAGACATAGAAGTCAGGGACTACTTAAAGGCAAAGGCGTATCTAGGATTTCATTGGGGGGGGGGTTGGATTTGAGGTCAAAATTTAAAGGGGGGGGGGAATGGATTTTTGAGTCACCCATCTTAACATTTAAATACGCCCTTGATAAAAGGTAATGTAATGTGGTGGGTGGAAATGTAGGTAGTTGAAGTTATGTGTATTGTGAGAACATAGTACACACAAAGGTAAAAAAAATAATTTTTAACACCTCCAACCACCAAGTAGCGTTACCCTTTAATACTGTGGCGTAGCCAGGGATGGGCACAGGGGGCCCCTCCCAAAATATATGGTTGTATGAATAATTTCTATTTTTTTTGGACATTGTGTGCCCTCCCTGAAAACAAATCCTGACTACGCTACTGTATTAATAAAATTTACATTTACCAAGAATTTTATCTAGCCATTCAACTAAAAAATTGTATCCATTCAGCATAGAATGTAAAACTTCCTGATCTGATATTTTAACACTTTTTTTTCTTATTCAAGATTCCATCTTCATAAATCATTTTGGTGTGTTTTAGGTACTTTCTGGTCATTGAAATTTCCTCTGCGTTAGGTGGTGGAGAGCCACTAATAGGGCAGGCTAAACTCTTTAATGCCGTTATCATCTCTTTTTGCTGAAAAAGAATGTTAGTTATTATAACGCAGCTGGTGCTTGCAGTAGTGCACCCGCAGGAAAAAACAGGGCCATGCAGGTGGGGGTTGGCAGGGGGTCAAAATCCTTTGGGCCCACAAGGGACTGATAGGGGACCGTTGCCCAGCAAAGAAACTCGAGAGGGTGCAAATTATAACTTTTGAAAACACTTTAAAGGTCGAGGGGGGGGGGTGCAATCATGATAACTTGGATGGCTTGAGTGCTAGTTCTACTCAAGTTCAAATACCTGCATAGTCTTAGCCGGTTGGACATTAAGCTGAGTCCAAGAATCCCAGTCAACAAATTGTTTAATTAAACCCTTAACCTTTCGCGCTTCACCTCTCTTTGATCGGGAAATTCCATCTGCGTATAATTGTTTAATGGCATTCCATCCAAATTGTAGTCCTTCAATTTCAAACAATTTTTTTCCATCTGGTCTTGAAGTTTCTAGAGCTGCTATTGCATTCTTTACCTATTCAATAAAATTTAATATTAAGAAAAATTTTTAAGTCAAGCAAATTAAATTAAAAATAGTACCCCATGCGATGGGCATATAATGCAGTGAATCTTTCCCCCTGGCTTGAAAGGGTGTGGAAAAGAAGGATCTACGTCATGATTTATTTTCCCAAACTCATCAACTTTAAATCCAAAACATCCATTGGTCCCCATTTACTCCTTGATAACGGTCAAATTTGTTGATGCTCCATCACATACTAGGGCTCGAACGTTAAAATTGTTTAATTCAAACAATTGAATAACATCAAAGAGGTACCCAATGAGTTCCTAAATTATAATACTGTATATTATTGTTCAAATACTGTAAACAGAGTAACTAGTATCTTACATCTTTCTTTACGGGGCCACAGGAAGTTAAATATGGACCCATGACATCAAAATGGTATGAAATATCACGCCAAAAAAACTGTAAAATGTAGTTTGTTGGTTTTGGCACATTTTCGGACTTGAGGTTATCATAAACGTCAGTGAGAATGGCACATTCTTCAGATTGCATCGCTAGACCCTGGAGTTCGTTGCTTGAGGAGTTCCACATTACTTTCGAAATAACTCTTATTTCATCGAAAACTAAAATTCCAGTTCAAAGGGGTTCTGAAAGTCCTTTACGCACTTGTTCTTCTTTAATTTTTGAGTACAGTTTTGCCTGGTCTTCAACGTATTCATCATTCATACCAGGTTTCTGTAATCGAGATCTGGTAAAACTTTTTAGAGAACTTTCAGTCGGTAGCTTCAATATATTGAATGATTTTAGTGCTGTAAAGGCAGAGGGACTTCGAACGTAGACTGCTAATGCAAGACGAAATGAAATCATTGACCATGAATTTCCTCTAGAACCATTTTCTATGGATCAAGAAATCAGTAAGAATATAAACGAAAAGAGTTAAAAATAAAAATTTTAACTTACTATTTTTGATCTGATCTTGGTAAAATTCGTCTTCTTGTTTTTGGTGAAGAAGTCCAAACTCTTTTTAATGTACGCGATATTTGAATATCATTTGATTCGTTGATCACTGTATTTAGTTCTTCAGTTGGTTCTGAATTATTGTTGATTTGTTTAACTAACTGACTCAACTCCTTATGTTGTGGCTCTGTTAAAGAAATTTTCTGTTTTGCTAGTTTCTCTTCGAGTGAAGTTACCCTTTTTGCAAATTATTCTTCCTTTTGATAATGTTTGAAACTCTTTTTTTTTAAACTGCGAGGACTTAAATAAGAAAAAGCTCTCTTAGAGCTGTCATCTGTTTTTAACCGTTTGATTTGTTTTGGTGTATGGAGAACATCTGGATTTTCATCATATACTACATCAGAGTTTTCCACTGATGATTCCTTTTTCCGCTTGTTCCGACTGAAGAGTTTTCTTTCCCAGTAATAACAGTTTCTACATATAGCCTTGTTTTTGGAATGTCCTGGTTGAATTAATATGGAGCACTGTGGTGATTCTAGACGGTAAAATGGCGCATTCACAATAACCAAAGAAATTGGCTTTCTGTACCCATCAACGTTGAGAAATACCTCCTCCTCTTTAAAGCCCTCGCAGATACGCCAGTTTCCACAAGAAGTCAGTTTTTTTAAAAATTTCATCAACTTCGGATTAACTACCCAGCAAGATTGATCATTTGTACCTATTGCTTGTAAATTGTTAACTTCTCCCAAAGTTTTGTATTCAATAACTGGCTGTAAGCTGTCAATTTCTTTCCCAAATACTTGAAGTATTGCCTTTAGTTTCTTGATTAATATTACAACCCTCACAGGATTTTCATAGCAATTTGCTTTACTCCAGTATTCTAAATCTGAGCAGGAACTGTTAGGCCTTTGTTCAGGATTTGGCGGAAAATAAACTTGATCTTTCCGGACAATTATTATGGCTCTTTTATTAGAAGCCTGGTCACAAACTACTTTCTTTTCTAAATCATGAAATAGTTTTAATGATTCATCTATTGCGGATTCTAATACGAGAAAAATATCTACTTCAGATAAGCCGATAGGTTCTGCCATTGTTTCACGATAATGAGAACTTGCAGACGGCTAACATAAACCCGTAGATTTTTAACAACCTATGAAACATGAGAGCCTGTAAAACTGTATTTCACTGTTGTCAATTTGTGGGGAAAATCTTCTATAACGACTAAATCGAAACAAGTTGAGTAAGTATCAAAATCCAGCCTAAATGGTGTGACCAATTGGAACCTTCTCGTGTTGATTAGATTTTCGGAATCACATGATTATTAACTTATTAAACACGTGATTCCAGGATGCCAATAGATGGCAGACAACCCGCCTTTAATTTTGGGTTCCCGGTTACATTGGCAACACTGACAGTTGGTTTGTTAAATTCTTTATTAAAATTTTGCAGCCCCAATTGGGAAAAAGCTTAGGTTAACGTCAAAGGAAGATGCAATTAATAGACTCAAAGATTCTGTAGATTCTTGGTTTCCACTTGATGAAACTTATAAAGAAAATAACAATTCGTAGCAATGGTGGCATCGAGTGATGAGGTAACGGGGATTTTCAGTTATCTTAACGATGTCATCCCAAATAATGAAGTTACTCAAGAAATTCACAAACTTGACAAATATCAAGCTGAATATGGAAGTTCAGAGGACCCTTAAATTTAATAGTTTAAAAACCAGCAGAAATTTCGGGTAAAAATTATAATATAATTATTTTTTTAATAAAAACAGTATTATGTATTGTTTAAATTATCCCAGCTTGCGAAAATCTACTTGGCAATAAAAAAGTGAAATAAAGCTAGCCACTTTTTTGGCAGATCACAATATAGCTTTCCAAACCATTGATCATTTAATACCAGTTTTAAAAGAAGCTTTCCATGATTCAAAAATTCTTAATGAAGTTAGTATGCATTGAAGAAAATGCTCTGGAATAATTAAAAATGTTGTTGCCACAGTAGAACTTCAAGAAACTATTAACTATTTACAACAAGTGCCTTATTCAATTTTAGTTGATGATAGTACAGACATTTCATCATCAACATTTATGTGTTTATTGGTTCGATATGTTTCGCCTACCACTGGGAAAATACGAACTGAATTACTTGAATTGGTTCTTTTAGATGCCACAGATTGCTCAGCTGAAAATATTTACAAGCAATTCAAGGCGTGCTTATTGTGGAATAATCCTATTAAAAATCTCGTAGGGGTGGCTTCGGATGGTGCAAATGTCATGGTTGGAGAACGCAATTCATTTTTTTCTCGAATTAAAGAGGATGCCCCAAATGCAACATTGTTAAAGGCCGGTTTTTTGGCAATGTTTCTAACCAGATCTTCCGGTGAACGTGGCAATTGCTCACATTCTTTTGAAGCAACCAGGGCTGAAGAGTGACAGATACATCTTAAAGGCCAGTTTTTGGGCAAGGATTTCGTTACAGACCGAAAATGATTTTGACGAAGGACCTCGGTGGGGTGAGGTGGATACGAACCGACTTTCTTTTCGCTTCCCAGCCATTTCAAACCCCGAAAACTTAGAGAGTGACCCGAGACGAGACCCAAAGCGATACGGAAAGGACAAAGGAGGGGTTCTTTATTGCTATCTAAGTGGCCTAACAATGAGAAGAAGCGAGAGTTTGACAGAACCGTATCAGTCTCCGTCCCAAAAATAGACGATTCCTATTGCCTGACGCACTTTCTCTTTGAAACATATTTGCGAAATAGCCTAGAAAATACAAAAACTACGCGATTCTGTGAAAAAGGGGTAGTCATTGAATCAATGAGACGTTATTCAAAACTAGTTATAATTTTAATTATAATACGGCAACTCAAACATGTATCAAAATAGATACACGATAAAATAATGGCGGAATTCAAATTATGACAAAATTAGATCGCAATAGAAGAACTAGGGATTTTTTTTAAATGCGTGCAAATTATAAAAGTCAGTTTTATATTGAATACTCACTTTGAAAATTAACAAAATATAGCTAAAATAAAATTAACCAAATATAGCTTTAATGAAATTAACTAAATATAGCTATAATTAAATTAACTAAATATAGTTAAAAATTATATTGGTAAAAAGTATTTCTAGAAACTAAAATAAATTATGTATTTGGTAACTTATACGAAAAGGAAAATTTTATATACCGTAGTTCTATACATAATGGAAAAATTAAAAATACGTAGTTGGGTGAGCGTTCGGGATTAAAACGGCCTATTCACATGTTCGTTCCAATCTAACACCGAAAGATTTTGACGCACTTCGTACATTCAGATGTTGTAATGTATCCGTTTATCTAAATACATCAGATCGGTATTGCTATAGCTCTCGGTGAAGCGAGTATAACGGCAGTTCACAAAATCCTCGGCGTATTTATAGAGGGTCATGCTTTTCAAATATCTTGATAAAATAAATATCGCTACTGGATCATTTACAACAATATAACTTGGAATGTATTCTGCATCTTTGCAGTGCGATTCTTCAGCACATTTTTTATGTAATCCCTGAAAATGATCGACACAGTTGTCTATAAGTCTTTTTAGTTTCGCGGGACAGGAATCATAGTTGTCGAAAGCCCAGTATACGTGGTTTTTGATTAATTTATTTTTATCTTCTAACTGTGGGTGCCACGTTTTCCCTCGATTAATTTTAGTTCCCTTTCCGATTTTGATCGCATCTCTATGTAAATTTTTTACCCCGTGCCACCTATCATTGGTGTTTGTGGTTCCTTTGTCGCTGTGAGTTTTAATTATGGCGTTTACGGTTGTGTTGCGGTCGTGATCTTTTATAGTCACACCATTTCTTTCGAAATGTTCGTACAGTTTACGCACACCAACCACCTCGTGCTTTTGGCTTGAATTTTCATCATTTTGGTGACATGTTCTATACCTACAATTTTGCGCGTGTTTTTCCCAAGAGCAACGATATAGCTATGAAAGGAATTTTTTATGCAAGCGTGTCGCGCGTCACTTTCAATTGAAATTATTTTTACCGGCAATGATAAATCGGGATTATCTCCAGGCTCTGTTTTTGCTTCCTCGTAAAGTGCCACTATAATTGATTCCGTTTGTAATCCAGTCAAAATGGCGCTGATTTTCGCTAAAATTATTCTATTCCGACTTTCTGGCAAATTACCGAATTTGGCAAATTTGCAATTTTTTTTTAAATTGTACTGCCAGCATACCGGAGCACAAAAAAACAAACGTACATAATCCAATCTACTAGAAAATTATAAGAACTGCCAAATGACGATGATGTAATATTAACCACGTGATTATTCTCACACACACAGCTGTAGATTTTAACACGACCAATTTCATTTTGGGCATAATAATAAACATTATTTTGGAAATTACCTAAATTATCATTATCAAAAATGGATTCGGTTATTGGTTCTGATTCAGGTATAATAGATTTATCTTCAGCGTGGGTTATCGGGTGACATTGTACCTCCTTACGATCCGATAACGAAAAATTTAATTTTAATAACTCGACGTTTATGTTTGACCGTTTCGTTGGTGATTCGTAATTCGTTTCAATGTTATATAAACTCAAGTACTCCATGGCTTTTTTGAATATAACTGATAAAGAAAGGCCTAGATGTTTTCTTCGCGCATAAGAATATTTATTTTCAAAAGAAGTTTTTTTCATTTACATTAGGGAAAAAGAAGTTGAATTGTCTTTGACATTTTCTAAAAATTTTATACATTTTACAGTTTATTGGTAGAATTTATCTTGGGGGAATATACATTTATACTAGATAAAGTGTCATTTGTTTGTTTTTCTGGCAGTGATGGAACTTCTGTCATTTTGTTATTAACGGTGTGGTCTGCATCTTCAATAATTGGTTCGATGAGGTTTTATAAATAGATTAGTGCCCTTATAAAAATTGTCTTCAAACTGAAGCCCAGTTCACACTAGACAATTATTTGGACCACTAAAATGTATCCAACTAATTGTAAGCAAGAAAATTGCATAGTGTGAACAGACAAATTGTTACTATTGTTCCCACTTTTTCTGTTCACACTAAACAATTTTCTTGCCTACAATTAGTTGAATACATTTAAGTGGCCCAATTAATTGTATAGTGTGAACTGGGCTTTACTAAGGGGCTGTGACATTTTACAGTAGAAAACGTTTTTTCAAATTCGCACCTTTCGTTTTCAGAAGAGAAAAATAAAGTTATTGTTTTTCTATATTTATGTTTTTCTTCCCTTGCCGGTCCTTCGAGAAGTGTCCATTTGACTTAACGTTTCATCGGAGAAATTCTGGCCGACGTAAGCTGACTGTTCTCGTCTACGTTCATTGTAATATAATTATAATTTAATTCTTAGAAGGATTATTTACAACCTAAAGAAAACACGCGAGAAGGAACTATTTTGAACAAAATTATAAAATTTCACTATATAAAAGGTATGGAAGGGAAACAATTTACAATCGAAAAACACAAGCGAGAAATGCGTATTATCAGGAAAACACGAACAAAGACTATTTTTAAGAAAATTTTGTAATTTCGCTGGGAAAAAGTTATGGTTGGGTCTGAAAGGGTTTCTTCGCGGTAAAACGGAAAATCATTCTTTTTCAACAGAGGACAAGTCTGAATTCTTGAAACGTCGAAATTGGCAAGGGTGGCAACTATAAAGCTTATAGCCAGTCCTATCAAGCCCAAGGGACATCGTAAATTTTAATACGTTGAAGGTTGAAGGTCGCTTCTCCCATGACGGTTTCAGTTGAAAATGTTCATCCCAACGAAGAAGACATTGACCCTCAGAGAGGAGGAAGAAAATGGAATACGATAATTATTCGAGGCTAAAGGTTGGGACTTCGAGCCTCAACTAACTGGCCCTTGTGAATCGGTATGGATGTGTGCCATTATATTAAGATTAAATTAAATAAACTAGTTGAATCAAATTCTGGTGCGTGTTTCACTCTCTCACGAAGCTGTCCAAGTGGAATTTTTCCGTGTTCTCTCTGTCTGTCAAAAGCGGCAAATGTGCATCGATCTCTTAACGGTCGTTGAGGGAACTGTGCTCGGTACAATCTTTAGGCTTCTATACTTTTTCCCTGAGCCTGCCGGTACATAAGGTACATATCCGCGTTCTCATAAATAGTAAAATGCACCATACTTATTTTAAATTTGGATACAAAATAATAAGTCGTCGATACAGCCGCTCTTTTGTTCTTTAAAAAGCACCCTACCTTTAATAGTAAAGAACAAAGTCTTAAGGGCCTCGCTGACTTTCAAAAAGTGAAATATCGAAATTAAAATTTATCATCCTGACCTAATGCGTTCAGTGGAAATTGAGTTATACGCCTACACAACTAACTTTAGGTCGCATTAAGTATAGATTAATCAAAAACGTATGAAGTGTGATTGTCAATGTAACTTTTTACTTCCGCCTAGACTAAATGGTCAGGCTTCACGTAAATCAAACTTTATCAGTACCATTCGGTGTCTTCAACAGTTTCCTAAACCCTCGTGCGCTTTCCAAGCTAAGAAGCATCCATCGAGGAAAATACTTTGAATTGGCATTCGCCTCGTACAAGTTGTTTTTCTCAACAGTTCTGACCACGTTTAACAGTATCGATTAAACTCGATTCTTTGAAATATAGAACTTCGCATTAGTAAAATCATTTTAGTATTTAGCACTCTTTTACTAGTACAAAAATAAACTTTGGAATTTGCTTTTGTGTTTATTGACTCACCGTTAAAAACAAATGAATGGTAAATGGAAACAATTGGATTCAAGACAGAACAATGAACTATTCCTTGTTTTGGGGGCCGGTTTTTGTAGGCCTAAGACTCTGAAAGCATTTAAGGAATGACGTTCATAGGACCATTTGGACTCATTAGTACCCAAAAATTAATAACATAATTTTCCATAGCACCCTGTATACTTCATGATGCTTTTTGTTTAACGTTCTCAATTAGAATGACGCTTTATTTATAAGGGTGTCCATGTTCGTCAAGGTTTAAAGTGAAGTGTTACGTGTACTTTACCCATTTCGAACTTAACGGAAACTCCCATCTCACTCAAAACGTTGTTATCGATGGATTGAAACGTATTGGCGGAAATTGGCAGGTAATGAGGTCGGGGAAATTCCTTGTCCACCACTATTCGGAGTATGGGCCCTGCTTTCGACAATATCGGAATATATGAAAAGGTAATGAAGACCGGCGTCTAAATCGACGGTGAACATTACGACTGTCTCTCAGATCAGAACGGCAGTTTTGGTAAAACTTTTGGGAAATCCCAGCATGACCGCCAGGTGACCGCCTGTTGACCGGGCATAGTTAACGATTAATTTGTTTTCACAGACCCCTATCTATCCATATATGTGAACCAGTACTTAGCTTCCATTGGCGTGCCCGGATTGAAAATATCGTTTTCGGTTCTCACGACGTTTTTCAAGTTTGAGTTGTTTCAGAACGTTCTCGATATTTTCGTAGTAGCAAGCATTTAGTTCTATCATTCTTAAGTAACCAGTACTTTCACTAAAAACAATTATTTTAGTCTCAATGGGTAAAACAGACTCTTGGTGTTTGACACACGATAGTTTCTAGTCGGGGACAACCAATGTCTTCGATAAAAAACGTTTATAAAATTATAGATTTTTCTAAATCATTTGTCGGATGACGATAGCAAGTTTGGGTGCAGTTGCATACGGATGATCTCCTTCGTCCCAGCCTTAGTCGCAACTGTTTCTCGTTAACCATTGACACGGTCTTTTATCATCGTACGATTAGTCTGAAATCAGCAGATGCTTTAAAAATACAGACATAATACTCACTCGTCTACTTCAAGAATACGCATATTTCCTTTAGAATCCATTTCCCTCGAACTATTGTAACAATTTATGGTCAATTCTATCTTTTAACATGTACGAACGTCCCCCATGGCAATTTCTATTCTTTTATCATGTATGCACGTCTCCCATGAAAAATATTCCTTTGGCACCGCTCTGGTATTACCCCGCTCTGGTATTGCCCAAACGTCGCCAATCGTTCTGCTGTGTAAGGTGATAGAAAGTTTCCAAGACCGGTGAGCCCCCCTTTTTCACGCGATTATCATAAGCCACGCTGGACTGCTTGAGGTCCCGGGTTCAAACCCCGGACGGACCCCCGAAATGTGAAACTTTTTAACATATGTAATTAATATTAAGATTATAAGTTCGTTTGTCTAGGGGATTAATCTTTAAGTGCCAACATTAGAGAACTATAGAAGAATTAAATTTATTGAATAACATCAACGTAATCGGAAATGACTTGTTAAAAGGGAAATGTTTTGCGTCGTCTCCTTCCCTGGAAGACTACCGTTCCCAGTAGAAGTAACCCGAGTTTTATTTGCTAATTTAATTCATAATTTTACGCGTTTACTTTTATTGTGAATACTATTTAAAACTATTTCTCTAAATTACTCGTCTATAATAGTATACGTTGAGCCTGGATATCCATATTTCGGGTCATCTCGGTATTTTCCAAACTCTCCGCAGAGTTCAATCGCGTTATTTTTGGGAAAAGATGACCAATACTGTCACCCGTTATGTGCGCTCCTGAACCACGTGTCAAGTGAACTAAAATCCCCAACTAGCACCCGCGGTTATCATGAAGTCCTTTTTACCGTCCGACCCATAGTTAAATTAACTTCGTATATAAATAGGAAACTTCATGTTGTAGAAGTGACGCCAGAATTTTGGCACATCTGGTGGCGGCACCCGAATAATATTATTTGGTGAAGTTCGCACTACTCAAAGTACGTACTTGAACCTTGGTGTAACGCAATCCCAATTGCAAAGGCTTAACCGAGCTATATGTATGAAAAGTACTTTTTCTTGAACTGAGAGCAAATTTAAAAAAAGAGCACTAAAGAAATAGCATTCAGTAAAGATTTGATTTCAAGTTTGTTTTAAACGCTATTTCTGGTATTTTTGAAGACATTTACCTTGCAAAATACGTTTATTCCCAAAACTCCGACCTCAAATTTATCAATATGTTCTACGCTCTTGAGAACACAGCCAACTGGCGCAGTCACTAGATGTCAGGGCACTCTCGTGAGAGTCAGTTTGCCCCATTGAAGTTTCCTATCTATACATTATACGAAGTTATTTTATCTATGGTCCGACCCTTGGCAGGTTGTTTCGGTTGATTTAAAGGGCCCTTTTGTCCCCAGTAAGCGCAGTTTCACTCAGTTGCTCGTGGTAATCGACACCATGACTAAATGGGTGCAGTTGTTTCCTGTGACGTCCCTAGGATGTGTTATTTTTCAATTGTGTTTCACAATGACAAGGAGACTACCCGAGGTGTTACACACCGATTTTGTTCAAACTCGGGGGATTGGTAGACCTTCATGTAACTTGAAAAATCCTAAAGGGATTTTATTCAATGGGCAACGGTTTTGCCATGGCAACCAAAAATGTTTTTGACACTATAAAATTAGTAACATGTAGGTCTACCAATCCCCCGAGTTTGAACAAAATTGGTGTGTAACACATCGGGTAGTCTCCTTGTGAGTTACTTTTTGGTTGTTTGGTCGACCGAGGTCGTTCGACATTAGGTTGTGGGGGATTTGTAACAATTTATGGTCAATTCTATCTTTTAAAAGTACGAACGTTTCCCATGGCAATTTCTATACTTTTATCATGTATGCACGTTTCCCATCGAAAATATTCCTTTGGCCCGGCTCTGGTATTGCCCAAACGTCGACAAAAGTTCTGCTGTGTGTAAGGTGATGGAAAGTTCCCAAGACCGGTGAACCCCCCTTTTTCGAGCTGAACCGCTAGAGTTCATGTAAAAACTTCGAAGATCCCGTTACAACTTTTGTTCCTCGGATATAAAACTCGGGCACTCGTGTCAAGCACCCTCTTTCTAACTCGTTCATGAGATTGTGATACTGACCTAACTAAATCTCGTTCCTGACCATGATGCCGACCTAGCTCAGTTTTACTCAGCTGGTGCCGCTCTTCGTAAACGTTTCTCGGGACCTCGCCTAGGTGGATCATCAGTGGTCAAGATGACCCGCGCCGTACCTTACCGTGAATCAGTGTAGGATTGCCCATCACCAGTAACTTCGCCTCTTCGTCATCACCGGCCGTAAGAAATGCATAAACTTTATTCGCAAAAGTTGGGTTAATAACAGAGCAAAACATTCCCGATTACGAGGATTTTGTTCAATAAATGTAATTCTTCTATAATTCTCTAATGTTGGCAGTTATTTTAAATCTTAAAAATTAATCCCCTAGACAAACGAACTTATAATCTGAATATTAATTACATATGTTAAAAAGTGTCACACTATGAAGAAGTTGGCATCGACGATCATGATCATTTTGGTATAAACACGGCGGCTTGCTCTCCTGGCAATATACCGGTCCGTAGTCTTCTATGTTCCGGGTTGGAGGTATTGAGATCGACGAATAAGTATCCAAACCTGATAGCATTAGCTTGTCTGAAAGCGTCAACAACATACATGTATTTACTGTTGAATGTTGAAATCTGCTTCATCAAATAAAGAATCGAAGACTGTTGTTTTAAAGATTATCAAATGCTGAGCGTTGAGGTTCAATGTTTGAATTTCTTTTGGGCCCGCTAAAGGCGGGTTTATTCGACCCGACCCGACCCTACCCCGCCCCGAGGCGAGTCGGGTTTTCGATATAGTGATTTTGGCGGGTTGGGTTGAATCGGGTTTAATTTGTGTTTGGACTAAAAATATCTCTGGGCACCGCCGCCAGTTACCAGAAGTATCGTTACGTACCGTCTGTTCCAGAACCAGCATTTTATTCCTGCAAGTATATATTTTGCTTTTTAAAATAATTCCAAAAATAACTCTTTAATTCTAAAACATTTCCAATATCTGTGCCTTGATAGATCCGAACCACCCCTTAAATCAACCTACCAACTGCTTTGATAAAAGCATTTTTTATTTAATAGCTGTCCCTTTGCTCTGCCTCACAAGGCATATTTTGCCTTAAGTTTATTATTAAAAATAAAAGCCATAAGAAAATAAATAGGTTTTATTTTAAAATATATTTTGAACAGACATTTTAATATTATTGAATGTAATTTAAAATATTGAATATTATTTTAAATATTTTACTTAACATTTTGAAATAATGATGATAATTGATTATGTCAAATTGAGTTTTAATTTCCCATTATGACTTTGATAACAAGATAATAGGTGTATAACTGGTTCTAGTAAGCAAGTGAAATATGCTAATTTTGGTAAAACTTTCAATCAAAAACAGACCTTTGATAAAATAGTGATTATGGGTAGCATAGCATGATTTGTGAAAAGCTTTTAATTGTTTACTTTTATCTCAATCATTTATTAAGAGTTTTCCAACTCTGCCGAGCTTTCAAATAAAAAACCAACCATGTGTTATTTATATTCACCGAGGCAAAGTGTTATTTGTATTCACGAAGGCAACGTGTAATTTCTAGCCACAAGGCAATATAAATAGAATGGGGTACAGTACACAGACATTGTAAATAAAAATAGCAACAAAGGCAATTAATGAGTATATGTTATATTAAAAAACTAAAAAGAAATTCTACGCGCTTAGTGTAAGTAAGCACATTTATCAACAGTACTTGAATGGTGGGTCTCCAGTCCTGTTCTGGCTGTACTACCTTACAACGGTATGGCTCGTACAGTAGTGATCCTCAAATAACAACAATTTCAGTCTACTCACTCTTTAAGCTTTTGAATAATTAAGACGGCTTTACATAGAGGATTAAGTTTGAATGCCCAAAACGTTTATTGTTATGAAAAAGTATTCACATATTTACCATACTTCATTACTGTAAATAAAATTCCCAAAATTATTTACACAATTCTAGATAGATACACCTAAATCAAAATTAAATGATTATTTTTTTTAACTCGGTAAAAAAAAACAGCTGGGTAAAAGAAAACTGTTGGAAGAGATAAAGCAAAATTAACTTTAAACTAAATACTACGTTATTTTTAACCTAGAATATATAATCGGGTTCAACGGGCTAATTTTCCCCACGAAGCAAAGGCTTAACGGTTAAATGTTAATTACTATTCAACTGCAAGTAAATTAATTACGATAATGATAATTTTTACTTAAAAAATACTTAATTACGTATAAATAATGAGATTTAAATAAAGTTCCCATAAGAAATGGTTTATTATTTCTTGAGTAAATTGCGTAAAACAACGTTAACTCGAAGACGCACAAAATTTGATTTTTCCATTTTTCCGGGAAACTTGGCTACGAGCTGATCAGTTGGCCTTCCATGTCAAAAATGGTACACTTACTCATTACAGTACGAAGCTTATTATCTACAGTCGACTAACTTTCGTTAAATGACGGGATTCCAATACGTTTCTCGCTGAAGTTGACAGTAGCAACAAATCCGTATGGCTATCTCTGTACTGTACACCAACGCTGATACATTAATAGTAATTGTAGTACTTCCAGACAATAATTGTTGACAGTAAGAATAATCCCGCTAGGCATCCACATTACTGAATCTTGGGCATGAAAATCGCTTAAAATAAAGTCTTAAAATTTTTAGCGATCCGACTATTGATTCTCCTGCGCTTGGCTGTATTAATTTTAGCCATAGGAAATCGCGCTGACCCCTTAAATAAGAATGGCCTACCGGCCATTCTTAATTGTGCGAGGGATTGTCCTTAATGTCCTTAAGTCTAATCGAGAAACGTCGTTCAGTTTGTCCAATATAAAATTTTTGCCAATTACATGGAATTATATAAACCCCTGGGAGATATTTCACATCGCGTTTGTCTTTCAAGTTGGTTAGAAGATTCGTTGTTTTATTTCATGGTTTGAAGGCAACCCCCTAATCAGTATCTCCAGGAAACTATATAGGTAATACACTTGGAATGACTAAAGCCCCATTTTCAATCACGATTTTTCCGAACAAAAATCACGCTTTTGCGTCAAAACCAACCGCAAGAAGCTTCTCTATCGGCTTTTTTTTGTCACGAGAAGCAAATATCTAAATGGATTTGATATAGGCTTATTTTGAAATAAAAGCGCGTCAAAAAAGCAAAAGCGAAAAGCCTGAACAATATCGTAATTGAAAACGAGGCTTAAGGAAGATTTTTACGGCCGTGATGAAGCTCGTAGAAATGGGCGTGTCTTAAAGCGGGAAAACTCACGAGAAAAACTCTGGCGCCTCGCTACCCTCATTCGACGAAAACTCGTCATTAAGACTATTCCTGGTTATTATATTATTAGCTTACCTGATTATCTCTTTTATAACCATACAAATACCTGAAATTAGGTATCACTAAACTTCTTTCGCGAAGAACGTTCAAAATATTAAGTACGATAACAAATTGAGGTTTTTAAATCCATTGCTTATAAACCTTTTTTGCGCGGGAAGATCGCCTATTGTCACCATGACGACGCATTCTTTTCGCATCAAACCTTGAGCCAATGAATTTGAAATTTCGTGTTACGTCTTACACTTGACGAAGTTAAGCCCCTACTTTTTCTCGACGCGCTCTCGTGTCACCGTCCTAATGGAACCTTAGACATTCCAAGTGTATAGCTCTATTGTTTCCTGGTATCTCTAGTTATTATATTACTTATTTTAGTAGATATTCCGGGGTAGAAAAATAATACTAATCAACAGGTGATTAACTTTCTTTGGGAACAGAGCTTGGTTGCATTTCGTAGTTCTTTTCTATTATTAAATTTATGGTATGCCCGGTCTATAATGTCAGGGGTGAAGCCCCTGCCTATTGCGATATGTTTCAAGAAACTCAATTCTTTGGATAAAGCTGCAGGCGTGTTACAAATATGCAGAGCCGTATATGTATTAGTGTGTCTAAAAATGGGGTAGTTTTTAGATGATCATTAGACTTGTATCGCATGATAACGGCTGCTTACTCGCAGATACCGAAACATGTCGAGAGTTTTTAATTGTAAAGATTTTTAATTAAAAATCCTCAATAATGTACTAAACAACGTTGTTTGAGTCTTTCTCTTTCTCGATATTGTTTGACGTTTTTGAAAAACGTATGTTGGGCGGGAAGGTGCTAGATAAAGAATTCCAATGAGAACGTTGTAGAGCACAGTCGATAATGTGCAAACTAAGGAATTCCATTAAAAAGTCTAATTTTCACGAAGATACGAGGTGATTTAAACAACAAGTTGACCATATGGGGCAGTATGCAGTTTTGTGCACAAATTTAAAAAATGTCTTAAATACATTTTAAAGTTTATTTGTATAAGAACATTTACTAGTAACGTTCAATGATATCTCCGTTGGCCACGATGCAAGTTTTGGCCCGAAGAGCATCTCTCGAAATGAGCCGGTGATCATATGAGAAGTGATTTGATGAAACCCCGTAAGTCATCGTCAGACATGTAAATTAGCCAGGGGCAGAAATAATATCATCGCAGAGCTTGATGGAGAGTAGCTCGATACGGATGAGAGTGGTGATTGTGAAGAGTTCTCCAAACGTTGTTCCTTGAAATCTAAGATCGTCGCTTGTACTACTAATACTGGCTCGAGGGTACGCAGCTAGAACGATTTCTTCCATGTTGAGGTTTTGAGGACCTTGTCCACGGAACATGGGCTTGACGTTTCTGTAGTTTTCAAGTCTCGAACAGCTCAGAGCAAGGTGTTGGGTTTGGTCTTCTGTCAGGAAAGTGAATACTAAACATTCGACTTACTCTATGGGCGCTACGATTGACATCTACGTAAAATAGCTCAACCATAAAGTGGCATAGTTGTTTATTATACTCAATAAATATTAGAAAATGGTTTTAACCTAAAAGCTTTCGAATTAAATAATACCTGACAAAAGCAGCAGAAAATAATTTATTACTATGCCCTCAGATTTTTTAAATTTGGATAAATAACATGCAAAATCCTATTTTAAAACATTTTTTTAAATTTGAGCACTAAACTGGCTATGGCCTCATATGAACCGCTCGTATTTTTATCATCACCTCGAATCTTCGACAAAAGATGGTATTTCTTTGTTGGTACGTTATCGACAGTTTTCTACAACTTTCGCAATGGAATTGTTTGTCTAGCACCTTCTTTCCAAAAAAAAATGATTTTTTCAAATATTTGAAAAATATTCAACATTTTCTGTAAATTTGGATTTTAAGCGTTCCCATACAAGACATTATACCATAAAAATCTCGTAACTAAAACTCTTGTAGTGTCTTTAGAAAAATGCACAGTCAGAGCAAAAAAAGTATATGTTATTCATCGAACTGCTTCAGCTGTCCCTCAAAAACGTTTCAGATGTTGGGCGCAAGCAGCTGTCATAGATTCCAAAACTAGCTTTGATCTGTAAGTATCTCGATAGACAAGTTGTAAAGAAAAAGTCGCCGTCTAGCGACAACACGAAATAAATTTTGTGTTTTCATATTTAAACATTTTAGTTAAAGGGAATATAACCGCCGGGAGTAGTGGCGAATTCCTGTAGTCCCAAGCGTCTGGGAGGCAGAGTTTGTGGTTGGTCGTGGGAGGACAATCACAAATTCCCCAACAGGTGGAGGTCATACTTCCGCCACGGGTGTCCCGTCACTATCCCCAAGTATCCCCCTGTTGGCGTGGCCGTAACACACACCAGATTAATTAGATGGACGAGCGGACTGAATTGTCCCACTATCGCTCGTAACGCGTTTAAAACAAGGGAATATAACCTGCAAAGCAATCTTTATGGAATACCCCTTCAATTTTTCAAATTAACCTGTATAGTGACGCCAAACCCTTTAAAAGCCAAAGGCAAAAAACTACAAACGTTGGTGTTCTACACCAAATACCTGAGATTATATTCCCTTTAAGTATTTTTATCGCTCTTCAGTGACATGTTTGTCACGTGTTTTAATACATTTCGTATTCGCGTGCTTTTATTCCTTTTCGAATAGTTTAATGGCGTTTTTGGTAATGAAAGTAAACATCAATAATGCTTTTCGCTTACATTGCAACAATTGAAAATAGTTTTTTGAAATAAAATCTCTTTAATAGCGCGTATTTACAAATTACATAAAACCATTTGAACAAATTCTTAGTTCATTCGAATTAAATGAATAAACATTCTTAGATTCTAAGGATGGCGGCGGCGGCAGCTGGGATGTTGGCTCCAGAGGCGGATGGGGTGATCTTGAGACCAGAAGCGGCGAGGTTAGAACCACCTTGGGCGTGTCCCTTAACGGCGCCGGTGGAGGCCACGAGGGTGGCGGAGGATCCGTGAAGGACGGCGGTCGGGCCGACCAAAAGGGACCCGGTGGCTGGGCCTTGACCATCAGCACCAACACTGACACCTGGTACGGCAGCGGCGGAGAGTCCACCTGGGTTGGACAACACAGCTTGAGCAGGAGCGGCGGCGAGGATGGTTGGAGCGGCTAGGGCAGGAGCAGCGAGGAGGCCTGGAGCAGCGATGCTTTGAGACACGATTCCAGTTGGGATTCCAGCGGCGTAACCAAGACCAGCTGGGATTCCAGCGGCGTAACCAAGACCAGCTGGGATTCCAGTGGCGTAACCAAGACCAGTTGGGATTCCAGCGGCGTAACCAAGACCAGTTGGGATTCCAGCGGCGTAACCAAGTCCGGCGTAACCGTATTGGGCTCCCAAAAGAGTTGGTACTCCGACCACGCCGGCGTGGGCGACGGCGACGGCGGCTACCAAAGCAACGAATACCGAAAGCTGTAAGAAAATAAAAATTTAAATGAAATATTAGCACGATATTAGGAATTCTTATTATTTTATTGTGGCTGTTACTTCGGTGTCTATTATTTGGAAAAGTCTACTAGTGCGTGCTAAGCTCACGAAGACTTTATTATTTTCTAGCTCGTGTCCGAAAGCTGTTTTTAATTTCTACTTACCCTTAATTAAATTTTAAAAAATCCTGTATTTTTCAAGTATTTCAGTAAAATAGTTTCAATTTAAGATAATTTAAAATATGGTTTACAACTACCATAATAATATTAAACTAGGTTTTAAGATTAAAACAAAATATAATAACGATATCTATTTTTAAATTATTTAATTATTTAGAGTAAATTGTATTATTTTTACAGCTAATATTTTTTAAATTGTTTATAGTTAATATTTTTGAAATTGTTTATAGTTAATATTTTTGAAATTGTTTGCAGTTAATATTTTTTAAATTGTATACAATTAATATTTTTAAATTATTTCCAGTTAATATTTTTAAATTATTTCCAGTTAATATTTTAAATTATTTCCAGTTAATATTTTAAATTATTTCCAGTTAATATTTTAAATTATTTACATTTAATAATTTAAATGAGTTACAGTTAATAATTTAAATGAGTTACAGTTAATAGTTTCAATTTTATTTTAGTAAATATTTAAACTCTTTCATTAAAATGATAGAGTTAAAGCTGGTTTATAACTATAAGCTAAGATCTGATATCTCGACTACAAGAACCGTTTTATTTTAAATTGACCAAATTTTAAATGAACCAAACTAAGGTAACTTACGTGGGCCATTGCTGCTTAAAAGAGGTCTTGGATGTTATATTCCAAAGAAACGAAGAAAGAATATTGTTATAAAAAGCCGGGAACTCTTCCTTTTTATAGCGCAGAGAGGGAGCGCCAACGCCTGCAAAAAAAACCTTCGTAAATGACTGCGAGGGAAATCATTTGCATTTGTTTTTATGAAGTCCTTCGAAAACTGTCTACCGCCACGTATTTAACGATACGAAAAAGGTAACGGTCCTTCTCATAAAAGCTTAGAGATATTCAGCAAATAAAACCAAGAAAAATATAGTTTGGTACTTTTATAAGTCATACCGCAAATACGCATTCCATTTCAAGTTGAAATTTCTTTAAGGTTAAAAAAATGTATAAAATTACCTTTACTTTTCTTAAGCGATTATTTGATTTTGACGATGAGGAAAAGTAAATGCTCTCGTATTGGTTGAATTTGCTGCTTTTAAATCGACCATTTGGAAAATTTAAACAACATGTAGAGTCAGTTTAATAGATTATAGATTTCCTGAATCATATATTATATTGTCATTCTAATATTTTTTCTTAAAAATTTTAACAATCTTAAAAATCGTTTTTGATCAATGATATGTTGTAAAACAAAATTGAGATGTAATATTATATATAAAATTTAGAAGTTCTAATTTTTAATTTTGGGGTTCTTATTTTAAATTAGAGTTAATGTAAATTGTGAATATATATGTTAGTAGAAAAATATGATGTGAAAACCATGTTATTATTATCATTGTGCATAAATAAAAATGAAAGGTAATGTATGTACAAATGTGCAAGAAGGACAATGTCTGTAAGAAATAAGAACATATGCAGAAAGGGTTAATATAAAAGTTAAAATGTTCTTACTTAAAGAAACCTGTAGACCTATTAAACGTTTTATGGGTAGTAAAGTTCTTTGAATTCAATTGAATTGAATAATAAAAATATGTATCATTATTAACTTAATTAAAAAATTTGAACATGGTTGAATATTATATTATTTATTTTATTATAGTTCTAACAGAGGTGATTACGATTTCCACGTTTTAACCAAATTTGTTACGAAATATGCTGAAATAGGAAATGTGCAATCTTTTATCAAAATTATAAGAAATTTGCCTAATTTTCCGTTAAATCCAAACTCTTAGTAGATTGGGGCTCGCGTGATTTTGTGTTGAAAATTTAAAAAAAATCGCGTGCTGAGATACTTGAACCATACGACAGAAAGTAACCAAATCATGTGACCACCGATCGTTTTCGGAATCACCTATTGTGGATATACAAAGTAAAAACATAAGTCACAAAATTTTAAACTTATTACACAAAGTAAATTATATTTTTTTAATTTTAGTAGAAGTATGCAATTAAAAAAATTGTGTTATATTATTGTATAAAAATTATGTGTACGTATTGTATCGCAGAGAGATTCGGATAATGACTGATACAGAACCTAATAGTGCATGAAGAGACATTGCATTTTGAACAGACAACGAACCAGCACTGGTCATAACAACCCTTTTTTTTATAAAATATACTTCATACCAAGTACGTATTAAATTTCAGTTTTAAAATTAAGTACTTTGGTGGTTTAGTGATTTGATATTTTCAAATATGGCCAAAATATTAGTTATAATTAAAATTTTAGTTTTAAATAAAAGGATGGGACTTTATTTTGTAATTTGTATTTATAAATAAGAAGATAATGGAAAAATACATTTTTCACTATTAATTATTTAATGTATTTCAACTTCGTGTTACTGTATGATTCTTTATTAATGATTCAGCCATTGAAGCGTATACAAGTTGGCGAATGTGAATGACAATAGATCTACTGTAAAATCTCAAAGGAATTGCAATAATCCAACAAATTGGACGGAAAACAACTTTAATTAAGAGATACTATTTGGTTGGTTTTATTATATTTCTACCATAATTACATTTTTATTTTATCGCAAGAATAAAATTTAAATTGAGAGGTGTTAGGAAAATAAAATGGCCCCACCAACTTGTTCTTCGGGTTCAAGAGGTCAATTGGAATCCATAACTTTCTATCACATTTTCTGCTACAGGCCACGATATCGGAGTTACGAAACAATTGTTGTTCGAATGCCCCCCTTTTCATTTACCCTAAAACGAAAAAGTTCATTAATTGAGATAACGAATGTATGAATGAATTTCCTAAAAAACATTCATACATTCGTTATTTCCTTTTACAATTGAATTTTAATGAAGCGTGCTCGTGCGTTTTGGTTACCATGACAACATATGCGATTTTATATTATTAGGATTAATAACTTTGCAATTTTTTGGAACATGAATATATTCATTTCAACCATGAATATCAAACTATATCTTTAAACTCTAAACCAACTGGGGTCTTTCTGCGTTTGCGTAATCACTTGAGCCAATCAGGAGCAGTGGCGTAACTAAGGACCCGCAGACATTTTCACAAAATAGGGGGGCCTTTTATTTCATTTAAATTTTTAAATAATTAAAAAAATTATGGAAAAATATGGGGTAAAAAAATGTGTGTTTTTTTTATATCAAGAGCCCTTTTGATATCCTGCCACTGATCAGGAGACAGGTGTTTTGTCGTTGACTCGATCCACAAACCGTATCCGGGATTTTGCGATTTAACCGGCGAAGAAAATGACTCGTGATTTTTAGAAAAATGCCCGTAATTTTAGAAAATTACTTGATAATCGTTAATAACGGAATTTATTATAAATATTCTTACCTATTTTCGTTAAAACAAAAAAATGTACTTACATTTTAGAAACTAGATGTCGCGCTAAGCCTTGGCACCGAAAGCTATAGAAACGTTTAAAACGTTGCCCATCAATACAATTTTTTTAAGCTAGGGGCCCCGCTCACCATAAAAAATTGAAAAGGGGGGAGAGTTTTGCGGGGGGGGGGGAGGGCTCTGAGTTCTCAGCTACGCCACTGCTTCGAGGCTGCCAAAGGTAATCACGATTGTTTATTTTTTTGCTAGTTTGTTAACTGAAAAGTTTTCAACCATTTGAATAGAGTATTTTTTTATAGGAACTAGTAGAGCGCGGAAACATAAAAGATGTTCGGACAACAGAAAATGTAGCCCAGAAACAATTTTGGATGCGGGCCCGTCAGATCCGAAAAACGACAACGGGGGCAACTGCTGCCAATATTGTTTCCAAATGCCATGTATTTCAGCCAGGAATTTTCCATGGGAAGGTCCGGGACAACGTCCACATAATCCAGCAGTTCGGAAACTTAAATATAAAATGTTTTGGATCCCAGATATCTCGCGATAAAGGCGAGTCTTGAAGCGGGAAGAAATACCGAATATTACGCGACTCACCGAAGAGATCAAATTCCCGTGTGCGTGGTGAAAAAGGTTCGCGAGATGTATCCAAATCTCGATGGAATTCCTCATATGGGACACCAATGACAATGAGGAGAAGACATCATACTTTTTATTTTTCCAAAGTGACAATTTTCTCATTTATCCAATGGCGTAGATATGCGAACGGTTTCCACGTCCAACGTTAGTTCCCTCCCTCTGGCGAATTTCTGGCAACTACAATGCATTTATCTATCATCCATCTTTCTAATATTGTAAACATTTTCTTCAAATATTGAAATTTGTATTAATGTAGCTGCAGATATTAGTACAGACTAGAAAACTAAGTAAACATTTACTAAAATTTAAAATTTTACTCCCCATTATTTCAGAATTAGTTTTAGACAAAAATCGTTTAATAATTTGCTAAATGTATTTTTAATTCTCGTGGTAAAGTGAAAAAATAATTATTAAACTGTCTCTAATTGCTATGTATTCCGCTATAATTAAGTAAACAAATTGCATACGATTATGTGTATATCGATTATCGAAATTGTCGTGCACACCTATACAATTCCTACTGCGTATTTTTCTATTATGTATCGAACTACTGTAGATAAAATTTTCCTTTTCGTATAAGTTACCAAATTCATAATTTATTTTAGTTTCTAGAAATACTTTTTACCAATAAATTTTTAACTATATTTAGTTAATTTAATTATAGCTATATTTAGTAAATTTAATTTTAGCTATATTTTGTTAATTATCAAAAAAAATTCCCTAATTATTCTATTTGGATCTAATTTCGTCATACATGTAATTTGAATTCCGCCATTATTTTATCGTGTATCTATTTTGATACATACATTTTGAGTTGCCGTATTATAATTAAAATTATAACTAGACGTCTCATTGATTCAATGACTTCCTCTTTTTCACAGAATCGCGTCGTTTTTGTATTTTCTAGGCTATTTCGCAAATATGTTTCAAAGAGAAAGTGCGTCAGGCAATAGGAATCGTCTATTTTTGGGACGGAGACTGATACGGTTCTGTCAAACTCTCGCTTCTTCTCATTGTTAGGCCACTTAGAAAGCAATAAAGAACCCCTCCTTTGTCCTTTCCGTATCGCTTTGGGTCTCGTCTCGGGTCACTCTCTAAGTTTTCGGGGTTTGAAATGGCTGGGAAGCAAAAAGAAAGTCGGTTCGTATCCACCTCACCCCACCGAGGTCCTTCGTCAAAATCATTTTCGGTCTGTAACGAAATCCTTGCCCAAAAACTGGCCTTTAAGATGTATCTGTCACTCTTCAGCCCTGGTTGCTTCAAAAGAATGTGAACAATTGCCACGTTCACCGGAAGATCTGGTTAGAAACATTGCCACGTATGTGTCTGGCTCAGCTAATCGATGCGCTCAAGTTTCGAAAGCGCAAGATTTTTTCAACGTTGAAAGAAAGAAAATACTGAAACCTTCAGCTACCCGATGGCTAGCACTACAACCTTGCATTTGTAGAAATTTAGAAAACTGGACTGCCCTGGAACATTATTTTCAAATAGCTGTTGTTGAAGACAAGCTGAAATCTGCTGAACGTATACTCACTGAACTCAGGAATGAATTTAATAAGTGTTACTTGTTATTTTTAAAATATGTGCTTAACGATTTCAACTTATTTAATGCTCTTTTTCAATCAAGAAAAATTCTAATTCAAAGTTGGTTTACGTCTCCAAAAACCTTTATTAAGAATTTTGCCAGAATTTCATAAATGAGGAATCACTAAAAAAATCTACCTTGAACCAGAATGCGAATTTGTATTTAAAACACTACCAAAAGAAGCAGCTGTGGAGATTAGAAAAGTTGTCCGGAAGTTTTACGTCCAGGGTGCCATCGAAATGCAGAACCGATTACCTTTTAAAAGGGGTTTTCTTAGTGAGCTTTCTTTTTCATACCCAACTACAGCTCTTTAAAGACATTTAAGTGAAAATTCAATTAGCTTTGAAGGGTTTTCTCAAATATATAAAGAAAGAGTAGATTTTAACAACGCACAAGTGGAATTCAGAAAACTTCAAATAGCTTTCAGTGAAGATGAAAAACAAGAACTTATGAAATATCCAATTGATGATATGTGGACTCAAATTTCAAAAAAGCAAGATTTTAATGACGAAAATATTTTTCCAAATATTAGCAAATTAGCCAGTATAGCACTGACTATGCCTTATTAAAATATCGTGCTGTTTTTCAGCTAATTATTCTATTACATATAAAACAATGAAATGTATGAAGATAAATTTGGGGCGTATATAGTTTAATATTGGTTACCTAGAAGGTGCTATGTATTAAATATCACTTTCTGAAGGCTAGTAAAGAAACTAGGGAAACACCTCACTGCATCAGGTGTTAAAAAGATAGAAAATAAGTGTATATTTGTTTGTTTTTGTTTATTAATTATTTCTTATATGTAATTATAACTTTGCGTTCTTGAACTTAAATTACCTGTACAACTGAAATTGATTAAATGAAATTTTATTGTAAAATATTGTGACCATCTAACGAAAATTTAACCATGCTCCTTTCCCTTTAAGGGTAAATTTGAAAGTAGGCCACATCCTGAGAAATAGAGCTAAAAGAATGTTGCGGGAGGGAAATTCCCTCCGATCGTTTTGTTAAACGGTCTTCTTCTAGAGAGGTGGAGATCGTACCGGGCACATATAGTCCCAAACTTGCCAAGGCCGAACTCTGACCTTCAAGGTAGGAGCTTCGAGACTATTCCAAGAAATTTTCATCGCATCCCCCTCTCTTGAAGGGAACCGTTGGTCTCATGCTAATTGGCGCCTTAATATGACGCCTTTGGCATCATTGGACGTAGTCCTCCCTTTGGGTTTTTTAATGTGTTATAGTTCGCCCCATTGGGCAACGTTATTTTTAAATCTTCATTAAATGTTTTGATTTACTTGGCAAACCTCAACCCTATTGTTATCTTTTAGTATAAGCATACCCCTAGACATTAACTTTACTTCCAATCTCCTAGACAATTTTATTTATCTCGCCCAGCCCAGTATGAAAGCGACGCGGGAGCCCGGGCTATTGTCTTAGTTTGACCAATGTAGTGAGGATATAGTTGTAATTAGGATTAGCCAACCTCTTAGTCTCTCCTCATGGTAATGGAAAAGTTCATGCTAAATATATTTTTGCTACAACACTCTGTGTCTTTGGATCAAAGCTATGCTGACGAATCGTGTGGTGGTATCATCCGTGCTTGGTGAATCGCTTATGGTCGCCACCAGCCATGGTTGGCCGTAAGGTGGTGTTCTTTTTCCACTGATGTGGTGCCTAGTTGTGGATAACCAACTGATTAACAGATATGGGTGCCGCTGCTTCAGCTAGGCTGACGATATCGCCATCATCTTAACGGGAAACTTCCCCAACAATAATAGTGATTCAATAAGAAGGGCTCATGTGTCAGTGGAATGCTGCTACAGGGTAATTGATCTTACGGCTAATCCTAATAAGACGGTTTTTGTTCCTTTTACTAGAAAAAGGAAACAAAACTTTTTAATGATATCTCCTTATTTAGGACTATCTTGAGAAAAACCTCTGAGATGAAGTACCTTGGCGTCATTATAGACAGCAAACTAACGTGGACGCCTCATCTTCACTTGGTAGTAAAGAAAAAGATGTTACTTTGGAAAAGCATAAGTGCAGTAAGCAGATCATGGGGACTTAGCCCCAAAGTAACTCATTGGCTTGATCGTCAGCCCATTGCTATCTTATGCTGCTGTGGTCTCGTACACTCTAAGAAAAAAAGGCTCCATGTAGGTCGGAAAAAGGGTTTTCAAAAATGTTATTTCGAACCCTTTTTTGGCCTAGTTAGGACCTATTTAAAAGGTTCCATTTATCATCACCAAGGGTTTTTATTGAACCCCGTTATGGTTTTATTTAGCACTGTCAGGGGTTCTACCTGACGCCGCCTCGGGTTCGATTTGACCGCCATCACGGTTTCATCTAGCGCCGAAGGGGGTTCCAGCTTAAACCGCTTATGGTTCCACCTAACACCATCAGGGGTTCAATTTTAAGCCCTTCATGGTTTCATCAAGGGCCGTCAGGGGTCCCTCTTAACACCCCTACGGTTCTACCGGACGCCACCTCGGGTTCGATTTGACCGCCATGACGGTTCCATCTAGCGCCGAAGGGGGTTCCAGCTTAAACCACTTACGGTTTTACCTATCACGTCCAAGGGCTCTTCTTCAAACATACCACAGTTCAATCCAGCACCACATAGGTCCTTTATTAACCATATACAGTTCTAGAGAGCGCCCCTAGGGGTTAATGTTTAAACCGGTAACGGTTCGACTTTTCCGCTTAAGAGGTGAGGTTCATTTTTAAGCCCTTCACAGTTCTAAGTACCACCTCAACGTTTAAATATTTAAAACCCAGAATCTCCCGGGATTCTATTTCCACACTCTATAGTTCTATTTAGCACCTTCAGAAGTACGGTTCCGCCCTTCACCACAGAGAATACTACTTCAAATCCTTTAAGATTGTATTGGGTTTGCTTTTAATTATATACCTTAGGTTTATAAGCCTAGTGTTCTTTATGAGTTCTATTCCCATTAGCAGGATAAATCATGAAAAAAGTATTCTTATAAGTCAAAATAATAGTATTTATTTTTCTTTTATATACCTAATTTGCCAACAACGTTGCAGAGAGCAATTGCCATTTTTTGGGGTATATTCCAAAAATTACCTTTTGAAAGTATTCCAACATTTTACAAAATATTTTGGGGTATTGTAGCTGGAAAACAAAGTACGAAGCAAAAAGACAAACAATTCCTTTTTTTAAATTTGAGATATCTTCATCCGAAACAATAGCGTTGCGTGACGTGCTTCGGTTCAGCCTAAAAGAAAAAGATCAGATGTTTGGTATGATAACTAAGAGTTTTTTATCAATGATGTTGAGTCATCCATCATTGATAACAAATTCCCTCCGAAATAAAGATAGCGTCTTTTATAACACAATTATTTAGGAAAATTTTAAATATGCTAATTACGTATAATCTAATACTAACACGATAAATAAGAAATTACTCAATAAAATTGATTGCGGCTATTTGTGCATAAATGACTAATAAGGACTTGGCAGCATGACGTAGGTAATACGTCACCTATGCTTTTTTCAATTGAGAAAAAACGAATACCAGCATGGCGGCCATAGCAAAAGGTGTGACGTCATGCTGCCAAATTGCCAAGTCCCTATTGAAAATTTGAAAATCGATGGTATTTTATTGCGCACAGTATTAAAATCAGTTAAAAGACCGACTGTAGTTTCTGCTTGTTTAAAAAAAATTGAATTGTACGAAATTACTCGTAAATTACTTACTTCGTAGAACAAAATGCTTCTTCGTCCCCTCAATTCTTTCACCAACTTTAAACGCCGCTGAGCCGATCTAAATATACACAAAAACTGCGAAACAAAAATGGTAGGCCGTAGACGGGAATTTCGACATGAGAAAAATTTACAAAAAAAGGATTTCGTTTTGAAACGCAAGGGAAACAACGGTCAGCTTCAAGACATTTTAACCGCTATTTTCCTTCCCAGGGTCTCTATCTCATAGGCGTGCGCAGATCTTCTCGTCAGGTGCGGTTAATTAAATCTTTTCCGCTCCCATTTATTACCAAAATCTTTGTTAAGTTAAATTGAACGTTAAAAATCACTCCACAGTGACTGTAAATTTCCATGTTAAAGATCCATTAGTCAAAAGCGAAGAGCACGGTGTCTAAAGAAAGGTTTTTATAGTAGATAGGATAATTATATAGTCCACTAACCGCTATGCGATTAATCAGGTTCAAGATATATGTCAGGGCCTCGCCAACGGGGTTATATGTCGGGATAGGGAAGGGATACCGTTGGCGGAAGTATAACAACCACCAGTTGGGTAATTGGTGGTCATCCTCTAGCGGTCATTCTCATTATCTCCCTCCCAGACGCTTTGGATTTCGAGAGTGCACCACACTCCGACTTCACGGAATTTTTTTGTGCTCGTTATGAGCCATTGTAACGGGTGGGACAATACAGTCCGCTCGTCCATTTAATTAATCAGGTGCGAGATATGTGTTACGGCCACGCCAACGGGGGGATACTTGGGGATAGGGTTGGGAAACCCGTGGCGGAAGTATGACAACCATCCGTTGTGGGATTAGTGGTCGTCCTCACACGGCCATCCACAATCTCTGCCTCCCGGACGCCTGGGATTACAGGAGTGAGCCACTACTCCCGGCCTTCACGGAAATTTCTTCTCATATCGTGTCCCATTGTCGTCTGTAAGCTGAACTCACCGAAGTGAACAGAGTAAATGTAAGCCGCGTTCACAAAGACATTTTGTTGAGAAGAATTCTAAAGTAAAAGGGGGAAGAGCATTCCGCTTTCGGCGGGGTGATCCGACTTCAGCCTTTCTCTTTCTCCTTCTGCACAAGGTCAGCAGTTCACAAAGACTTCCTTTACTCGCGCTAACAGTTACACAGTTTTATTTGTGGCAGCCAATACGCACCGAAACCACGAGGTAAACAAAGTCTTTCGGGCCCTCGGGCCTCGGACTCCACTCTATCTCTCGAGAAAACCGGTGTTTGTGTATCACATGACCTACACGACGTCATAACCGCTTCTCTATTGGCCAAAACTGGCACGTGATTTTCAGCCGAAGGTCGAAATATCAAACTGGAGTAGATACGGGTTGACCGCCGATTTCCCTCTCGTCTTGAGAAGTTTTCTCTCCCCTTTCGACGCCCGGCGGGTTTGTGAACCGCCGATTTCTAACTTCGTCTTCTACCTTTCGCTTTCAACTTAAGCTATTTACCATTTTTAACGTCTTTGTGAACGCGGTTTACGAGCGAAGCACAAGTTGGGAGGGGAGAAGAGAAAGTATGCCTTGGCAGGAAAGAAGTTAAAACAAAGAATTAACGCCATGTAGTGAGGAACGGATTAACTAACGAGGAGACGACCCGAGGTGGTTCTCACCGATTTGGTTCAAAGTTGGGGTTTTGTTAGACCTAGATGTAACATGAAACCCGTTAAAGGGAAAAGTTACGCTGGGCTTCCGTTTTGCCATGTCAACCAAAAATGTTTTTGACAACATAAAATAAGAAAAAGTCTATGTAAAATAACATGCGAAAATGACAAATTCTAAGGGTCCCCCCTGTGCAAAACTTCAATAAATAAAAAAATAATAATTTAAAAAAAAATAAAAAAAAGTAGTAAAATTAACATTTTGGGATTACTTTGGACAAATAGGGGGGAATAAAAACCATTTTGGGTGAGCTCGAGCTAATTTGAATAAATAGGTCGAAATTTTAGGTATAATAGAAAATATTTGTAAAACTTATGCCGTGATAACTGCCATATATTTTCGCCGATATATCTTAAAATTGCTACATTACATTATCTGAATGATGTAAACAGATTTTAAAATTTTGATAGAAAAACGACGCCATTTTATAAAATGGCGGATACAAATATAAATCATGATGCAATAAGTTAATTTTCTACGTTTCATTATCTGCCCGAATGAATTTGTACTATAAATTTTTATAGAAATCCGACACCATTTTGGAAAATGGCGGATATCAATAAAACTCATCGTGCGATAAGTTCCGTAAATATTCGTCGATTAATCAGAAATTTTCTACGTTTCATTATCTGCCCGAGTTAAGTAGACCTATGGGTTTTCCAATAATAATCCGACGCCATTTTGAAATATGGCGGATATAAATATACCTTATGATGCGATAACTGCCGAAATTATTTGTCGATTTACGTGAAATTTTCTACTTTACATTACCTATTAAAGATAATAAATCCTATTAATTTTAATATAATTCAAGGCCATTTGAAAAAATGGTGGATGTCAAAATGTCTCACGGTCATATAAGTTCCGTAATTATTCGACGATAAATCTGAATTTTTCTGTTTCATTAAATGATCGAATAAAAAAGTCCTTTCTATTTTGAAAGAATTCCGAATCCATTTTGCAAAATGGCGCCTGTCTGAGAAGTTCCGTAATTATTCGTCAACTATTCTGAAAATTTCTATTTCTAATCGAGTAAATTAGTCCTATTTCTTTTGAGAGAAATACGCTGTTTTTTAAAATAACGCACATCAATGTATCCCTTGGTGCGATAAATTCTGTATTGTTATTGTTAAAAAAATTATATTACACTTCATATAAAATTGGTAAATTTTAATACATTTCGGCAAAATCCAATAATATTGGTTAAGTTCTTATACCATTGGATTAATAGAAAATAATTATGGTTAAATTTATAATTTAGGCATAATTTGGGTAAATTGAAATATTATTAAATTAGTTCAATTGGCATTGTAGAATTATTGGTAATTCGGGAAATTATTGGTAAAGCAGAAAATGGTTGTAATTCAAGAAATTTTGGGTAATTTGGAAAATTATTAGCTATTGGGAAATAATTGGTAATTTGGGAAATAATTTGTTATTCTGGAAATTATTGGTAATTCTGGAAATTATTGGTAATTCTTGAAACTAATGGTAATTCTTGAAGCTAATGGTAATTCTGGAACCTATTGGTAACTCGGGAAATTATTGGTAACTCGGGAAAATATTGGTAACCCGCAAAATCATGGGAACCCGGGAAATTATTGGGAACTCGGGAAATTATTATCGCATTATGAGATATTGATATCTGCTATTTTGTAAAATGGCGTCAGATTTCTATCACAGAGTAAGGGGCTTATTTATTCGGTCAGATAATGTAATGTAGAAAATTTCACGTAAATCGACAAATAATTTCGGCAGTTATCGCATCATAAGGTATATTTATATCCACCATATTTCAAAATGGCGTCGGATTATTATTGGAAAACCCATAGGTCTAATTAACTCGGGCAGATAATGAAACGTAGAAAATTTCTGATTAATCGACGAATATTTACGGAACTTATCGCACGATGAGTTTTATTGATATCCGCCAGTTTCCAAAATGGTGTCGGATTTCTATAAAATCTATAGTACTATAGTACTACTTTTTTTTATTTATTTTTTAATTATTATTTTTTGATTTATTGAAGTTTTGCACAGGGGGGACCCTTAGAATTTGTCATTTTCGCATGTTATTTTACATAGACTTTTTCTTATTTTATGTTGTCAAAAACATTTTTGGTTGCCATGGCAAAACGGAAGCCCAGCGTAACTTTTCCCTTTAACGGGTTTCATGTTACATCTAGGTCTAACAATCCCCCAACTTTGAACCAAATCGGTGAGAACCACCTCGGGTCGTCTCCTCGTAAGTAGCACTGATCAAAGCTAGTGTATTTTATGATTTATCGTCGTTATGTGGAGATGCTATCGCCATCTACCTACGATATTATAAAATAGACTGAAAAAACAGCCAGAAAGAGCAACAATAATTTTTTTTTTATGTGGTCGATCTCGAGTCGAGCATTCATTAAACCTTTAGCATATGTAACATAATTACTCATAAGTATGCCACTAGCTCTATTTCTTCAATAACGGATTATTTCGTTAATATTTCGTAATATTTGACGTCATCGAATCTCAAATGCCGAAAATGCTGTCGTATAATTAGCTCTACGTCTGATAAACCGACGGCCATTATTTTAGTAAACCAACCGGTTTGAACAACCAAGGCTTAGGAGCTAAGATTAACTACAATATAGTGTCAAGTAATTAATTTACAAATTAATGAAGTTCTCGGAGACTCACGTTCTAAAATAAATTTGCATTGTCAAATAAAAGAAGCAGGTTTATTGAAAAAAATAGTTGAAATTCAGGTGAGCTTTTCTGGCGAATCTACAGTGCAGATTCTTTTGAGCCTAGGCCTAACTCTTCTAGGCTTGATATGGGTTTTAATAACGCTGGTGGATGATCCCACTTCGAAGACTTGTTCCATTTTCGGAAAGCGATCACTTTTTGGTCATTTTCCCCAACTTTTTATTTTTCTAAATTACTCATTATTTAACTTAATCCGCACAAACCGAGCGAGTTTATAAATTTCAATAAAGCTACATTGGGCTGACTAAATTCCGAAGCAAAAAATTCCTTCTCAATTTAGAGGTTTTCCATTGGCTTCAATAAAATTGTTACTAGCCAATAGTGTGACTCCCAAAATTACTAGGATGAATAAAAAGGTTAAAATCTAACGTAGTCCACCCAAACATGGGCAAAAGATGCCATTGCTTAGATGTAAATAATCACGTTCAAAAAGTAAGCCAAAAAAGTTCGTGTCCGTTTGCTTAATAAAAAAGCAAGCTAAGAAACAATATTTTTGTTGTTTGTTTGCTGAGCGTATTACACATCGATTTCTTAAAATAACACAAAATTAACTAAAAAGGATTTATCAGCGAGCGAGCTAAATCTATGCTACACAAATCCCACTCTCTCCTCGTTCGCTCTCTCTTAAGTGATAGAGCTTTCTCTAGACGTGGAGATGCCGAGTTCAACGGTAGCCGCTTACGGCGCGACGAACGAGTCTGTCGCGAACGAAGAGGGCTTTCGCTCCCTTTGATCGCTCTCGGCGCAGAGAGAGCCCGCGCCCGAAAACCTCACCGTCGCGTTCGCATTGAGCTGATTTTTTATTGAACGATGGGGCCTTCTCTTTCCCTTCCACCTTTATCTTGAAATTCAGTTTTCAAAATAAAGCGTTTTATTTGACCTCGGCCTTGACACGGTATTAACCTTTAAAATTTCCTAGAAGAACATTTCATATAGTTTCGAAATCGAACTTGAAAAGGTGCACGAATTAAAATTAGGTTTGGCGGTTGAAGCGCCATCTACTGGGATTTTTAGAGAAAAATTGCTTTTGGGGGGCTGTTATATCAACCCCCTGAGAGGAGAACGGTACTGCAACTTCTCCCTCCAATATCGGACCTTCTTGCCAGTTCTTTTATTTAATTTTGAAACCGATTGTTCAATTAAGTTGTGGTTAAAAAAGCTTAACCTAACCATGGGCCAAATAATGATAAATCCAGGACATGACTCTGGTACCTTCATACGTACTAAATCGGTCGTCCACCAAAAGTAACGGGCGACCATTTTAGTAGGCGGGGAAACGGTGCAAATAAAAAAAATTGGGAGCAAAATCAAGCAGAAATTTCCCGAACGCCATCTTGTGTTGACTAAGTCGAAATTCGGAAATAAGTGGCGGTTGTAATTCGAAAATCCTGCCATATTGGCCCCTCATTTTTAGATTATTGTTAACGATTCTAGGAAAGTATATGTTTAATATTATATAATTATACGTATTATACTAATTATGAACCTAGTACGTAAAAAAAGTACTTACATTAATAACCACACGTAGATATGATAACTGTGAATAAATATTCCAGGATATTTACTACGACGACCACGTGTATTATTTTTGAAAACTGCCCCTAAAAATTTTGCCCCATAATGACGTAGGTCCGCGATCGCGCATTTTTCCCAATAGGGGGCAATAGTGGTCGGGTGTTAGCACTGTAGGACGGGTTTTTCGCATAGAGTCATGTCCTGGATTTATCATTATTTGGCCCATGACCTAACTCAATTGGGCAGGCAGTTTTAAAAAAATAGGTTAGGATAATTTTCCACACCCTATATTTAAATAAATTGTTGACTAAGATTATTGAAAATATGATGAAGGTACTTATTTGTTGCCTAACATTAAATACACATTTAGCTTCAACATTTATAAATAAAACTTAAATTTTATATTTAATTGATTGTTTCACCAGAAGTAAAAATTCAAAAATACGGATCATTAAGTAAGAAACATAGTGTGATTATACTGCACTATTTTAACAATAATATATGAATGAAGTTAAAATAATACGAACTTTCTTAGATTAAATTTTTTCAATAGGAAAAATATTTTGAATATGGTTAATCCGAATTTCATTGGAAAGATGGAAGCGAAAGAGGAGACCCCATCGTTCAATAAAAAATCAGCTGCATGCGAACGCGACGGTGAGGTTTTCGGGCGCATTCTCTCTCTGCGCCGAGAGCGATCAAAGGGAGCGAAAGCCCTCTTCGTTCGCGACAAACTCGTCCATCGCGCCGTAAGCGGCTACCGTTGAACTCGGCATCTCCACGTTTAACGAAAGCCTGCTCGCTGAAGAGAGAGCGAATGAGGAGAGCGTGATTCGTTTAGCTTAGATTGAAATTGCTCACATAGAGATCCTTCGATTCAACTCACGGTCTTTAATAACTCTACTTATAAGTAATTAAAGTTTCGACACTTGAATTCTCACTGTTTATTTAGTACTCAGAATTTTGCCCATGTCTGAACTGTCCACTTTTTACTGGTTCGTGGTGAAACAAACCGTTAGTGAAGAGTATAAAGATAAACCATTCGGGAAACGTAATAAACAACCGGAAATAAAACCATTGCAATTTTCAATAAATCCATATTTTAAAGAACCTTTTGAAGTTCTATTTAAACCTCTTGGCTTCAATAAAAAGCCCGGGACTGCAAGTGGAACCCCTAGGTTCCAAGAAGAACCTATTCGTGTTCACGTCGAAACCCCAAGGTTCCGTGATAACCCTATATGTTCCAACGCGAACCCCCATAAGGTTCCATATAAAAAAATTGGTTTTATAAAGAACCCTAAAGTTCCAGGAAAACCCCGATGGCTCCAAGAGTAGCCCAGAGGTTCTAAGTAGAACCATTTCTGTCAAGAAATACCCTAACGGTTCTACAAAGAACCATTAATCTCAAGAAATACCCCCTAACGGTTCTACAAAGAACCCTTGGGTTTTAAAAGACACCCTTTAAGAACCCTTTTTTCTAAGAGTGTAGCCTAGAGTCCGTATTAAGACTGTGTAGAGTGATCTGCGCACCGTATAAAGGTAGGCTTGTGTCATCATTACAGAAGGTATGAGAATAGCTCCAAGCGCTTCTCTAGAAATGCTCCTGAACATTCTTCCTCTTCATCTATTTAAAGACAAGAGATGCGCCCCTTTCAAGGGACGTTCCTAACGAGGGACATCTCATAAAAATTGACGTTCTTTACAAGTGACGATCCTAACAAGTAAAGGTTTTAAACAGAGGGACGTTAATAACAAGGGACGTTTTTTTAACAGAGGGACGTTCCTAAAAAAGGGTGTTACTAACCAGGGACATTCCAAAGCAGGGACGATCGTAATAAGGACGTTCCTAACCAAGGACGATCGTAACAAGGGACGTTCGTAACCAGGGACGATCGTCAAAAGGGTGTTCATAGAAAGGGACGTTTTTAAACAGACGGACGTTCCTTTCCAGGGACGAGTGGAACAAGGGACGTTCGGTAAAAGGACGTTCGTAAAGAGGGAGGTTCCTTAAACGGTAGGGTACGACACTTCAAAGAGATTTTCGGGTTATGAGAATATGCATCGAATGGGACACTTAATTGCAGCCGACACTTTCTCTAAATGGAATCTATCGTTTGCAAGTTTTAATGGTTGTATATATTGAAATGAGCTGAAACCAAATTTCGACCTTGAAAGTCAAGGTGTCCTCTGAAATACACGCTATTCTCCCAATACATCATTCTGGCCTTATTCTTTAATAATGCAGTTGCTGGAAATTTCTAAAGGATTTAAATATGCAAGAGCATTTGCAAACACATCAAACAAATGTGAGAATTCGATATTGTTCATTTCTCTTGTGGGTATAAGCGCCAGGCTAACTGTGCCCACGAAAAGTGTAAATTTGTAATATATATTTATCTAGGTGGCGTACATTAAGTATCAATCGAAAGAACAAATAAATAATGTTGCGTAATATGATACGATGCATAGTTAAATTTCTTGATATTGAATTTTAACTATAATTAATCTTACTTACAGACAAATTGGCAATAACCCACGAAAAGCAATTGGCTATACTATACGTTTTATTTATCCCGCTAGGGTGCTCTTAATTAAAACACTATCTCACAACAGTCGTCTACAAAGTCTTAAATAAATATGCCATATCAAAATCTGATAACCTATAGAAAATTACTTTAATAATAAATTACATCGTATATGGAATTTAAGGATACAACAATCGTTATATTTAGTTTAAGTTGCTTGTAAAACCACTTACTATTAATATTTAAAGAAAATTCCACGAATTTCCATCAATTTTTTTAATAATAAATACTTGGATATGAACCTTTTTTTGGTTTAAATCGTAGGGTTTTATTTATTGGAACAATTCACTAAGTATATTATATATTTTTAAGCAAATTGATGTTAAACGTCGCGTTTCTCTTTTCACAATTCGATTAACTTTTAGATATTTCCTTTATAGAGTATTTCTTTCTATAACACTTATCAGCTGCACGGTCGCCACAAAGTGATAAACAGTATTTAGGTACGCTCCTATCGGTTTTAAACTTATGATTTGTCGTCATCATCGACATTCGGTCACCCCTAGTTTTAGTCAAAAAACAATGACACCTTTCGTTATGAACAACGAGGGGAAGATCACTTTGTTACAGGGTGTTCTTATAATCATGACGAAGATTATCATTAAGTAGCAAAAAAGTCAACATTAAAAAGGTTTTATAGGAAGACTGCTTCTTTTTCCAAAACGAAGTAGTTTCGAAAAGTCAGTTTTTCTCGTGAATGCTTTATTTTTTTTTTAAATAACGGTAACTAAAAATATTTGGAAATCGAAAGTCAGGTTTTCCGCCAGGAGAAAAATTAATTTTTTGTATAAACAAGCCGGCCCAGGCCGTAATATTAGTTCCACATCAGTGTATTAGAGTGGACAAACATATACACCCTTAGTAGACACAGGTAGGCAAACTAATACAAAAGCTAATGAGGCTACGTGATTTATTATCGTTTGATAAATAAATTGCCATCCTAAGTTAAAGAGTGGATGCCGCCCCCCATCAGCTGACCCGGGTGGGCAAACTAATAAAAAATCTGTTGGGCCCATGTGATTTCCTATAGTTTGATATAAAATTCACCATCCTATGTTAAAGAGTGGCCACCGCCCACCCTCACACACAAACAAACAACAACACTTAACGTAGCAATAGTCCCACTTCGATATATATATCTCGATGTGGAACTAAAAAGGACTATTTACAAAATACGTTACAAAACATATCATAGTTTTATGTTGGAACCTAAATTGTCAATTAATTTAACTTCAGTCGCAAATAAGTAATTGTTTTTCTCATCTATAATACTATAAGGTCCCGATAAGGAAAGTTCTAAGCCAAATTGTTTACGGTCACATACCCGTTACTAAGAGGTAGGTATTTCAAATCTGCACCTCCTAGTGGCTACGTCCTCAACTATTCATTTCTGAAATAAATTTCTCAAAATGCATTATGAATGCGCACAAGCCGTGAGCGACCGTTTTTAGTTCCACATCGATATATATATCGAAGTGGGACTATTGCTATGGACGGATTGTCGTTAAGTGTTGTTTGTTTGTTTGTTTGGTGACGGCGTGGAAAGCGACTACATGGCAGATGGCGCTGCGAAAATTATTTGCAGTTATGAGAAACCGGGACTCGAACGCACAAACGGCCAGTCCAATATTCCAAATCACGACGCCTTTACGCTCTCGGCCTTGGAAGCTTACCGTAATTTGTTCGGAACTTCTACTGTATTCTCGTCAGTTTTAGCGACGCGGGGGGAGTTGGCTAGTTAAGTTGTCGAAATTCTAGTCCCTTTTTACGCCTTATTTTACGTATATTTTCGGAGTTTAAGGTCAAGTGAACCTCAAACTTCGCGTCGGGTGGTGGGTGGTGGGTGGTGGGTGGTGGGCACACTCGCTTAAGATGCCTCGCTCGAAAGTGAGTACTCGAATAAACGAGCTCGAAAATTTTAAATGTTCGGGTGGTGAGCAGTGGTAGGTGGGCACACTCGCTTAAGATGCCTCGCTCAAAAGTGAGTACTCGAATAAACAAGCTCGAAAATTTTAAATGCCCTCTTCCCCATATGTACTTAAATGCTCTAAAAGCCCCACAATTATATACTTATTTTCTTATTTAAATAAATCAACAAGAGACATTAAAAACTTCATCACTCGTTACACCAAACAAAAGGTTCAAGACAAACTACGAGTTCAATCTACACTGACGAACTTCCTTTTGGGTAATAAAAGCAATAGAACCATAAAGAAACAATTATAAATTGAAGTCACTATCGGGAGAAGGTATTATATTATTAAGAACACGCGTACGCTTAAAAAGTTAAAGCATTGAAGACTCTATTTCCCTTCACACACCGCCATTATTAATTATTGGACTCTATGAAGGTAAATTTTTATTACGATAATCTTTGCCGTATACCATTCGCAAAACTTAGGTATATTAACTTACAAGTTCACGTAAAGACTACCCGTTTATCGAAATTTAAAATAAAACTTTTTGTCAAATTACCTTGCAAGTTAAGTCAAAACCAATATGCATTAATCAAGAATGTATTTATGAACTAAGAATATGGGAGACCAAAAAATCCAAAGCAGTCGGACTTAAGCTTAATTACATTCAAGGGTATCTTTTTGAATTTGTGCAATAATAGGAATTTTGGTGTTTGAACCATACCCAAATGTTTGATATAAATTTCCTAAAATAAACACATTTAAATCCCAGTTTAAGAATTTCTTTAAATCATTTTTCCACTAATTTCAATAATTTAAAAAAAAATGTTTGTCGTGTTTTGCTTACCTATTTCACCTTTGATACATTACTTTCCGTCTATCTAACAATAGTAAATCAAATGGCCTCAACAGCTTTTGTATTGGTTTCCCCACCCGGGTATCCTGAGGGTGGGCGGTGGCCACTTTTTAACATAGGATTGTAAATTGTATATCTTACTATAGGAAATCACATGGGCTCAACAGCTTTTGAATCGGTTTGCCCACCCGCGTATCCTGAGGGTGGGCGGTGCCCACTCTTTAACATAGGATGGTGAATTATATATAAAACAATAGGAATACACCGATGTGGAACTAATATTACGGCCTGGGCAGACTTGTTAATTATCTAAACACGCGGGAGAAATCTCCTTCGCGAGTCCTTAGCACCGTAGCCAAGGCTTATTCACAATTTTATCGCTTTAAATCTTAAAAACCACACTTTTCTTTCAAAAATGATTCATCAGAACCTAAACCTGGCTATTAGAAATAAGAGTTGCGTTTCTGAAAGTATTTTTTTTTCTTCCAAATTTGAGATTTAGACGTGGTTTGTGTGGCATTTATCAACCCGGGCGTGACTGCTCTACCAAGTAAGATAATATTTTAGATGTAGAAATTTTGAAAACGAAGAAGGCGCTACTGCCCGATAGTCGTACGTTAATTTTCTTCTCTCCTGGACAACACCATTACCATGGGCCCCTATGGTAGACCTTTACTTTTTTGGACCTTATAATAGGCTTATGATAATACTATAATTGACCCTAAAGAAAAAGTTTAAACTTTGTAAGAAATTTATGAATTTTTAGCGTTACGTAATTTGTAAACAGCCCCAAAATGAAATCTTTATTAAAATTTATAATGAAAAAAGTGGTATTTTGATAAACTTGGAAATTTCCCTTTAAAGCTTTTTACGTATCAACAAAAAATATAGCTTGTTCGTTCCAAAATTTTGATGACGTTATATGCTTCTTTAATAGTTGATACTTTAAAAAGTCATATCATAGTCGGTTCAATTTTTGGCAAGATTATAGAAAAAGGGACATTTTCCGACTTGGATATTAAATGAACGCACTTCAATTCTATTTGAACGCAGAAAAATCTATTAGGTCGATTTAATAGTGTTATAAATTAAAAAGTCACTTGAATTTCTTTGCAGATTATTAAAACCAAAACAAATACGGTGCGTGGAGCTAAAGTTATTGCTCCCACAGGTAAGAATTAGAGCCACGGCGATAAAGTGCTAACGGGAAAAAATAACCCGTGGTGCTTATTGCCGATTTTTTTCAAAGTCAGGCGTAATGTAGACCTATATGAGATATGAAATTTAACAAAAGGAGACGCTGCCATGGCAACCGAAAATGTTTTGACGACTTAAAACAAAACAAAATTTATAAAAGTATGGAATTTTTTCGGTTTTGCAGGGTTCCTACCGACGAAATTTAAAAATTTGAAAATCTCGAAATGGGTAATTTAGACCACGTTAAGTTAAATTTCATGAAGTTTGGGTAAATTGCAACATTTTTGGGTTAAAATTGTAACAATTTTTGGGGAAAATAAGGAAAAAATCTTATTTTTGTTTTAAGTGGTCAAAAAATTTCGGTTGCCATGGCATATCGAATGGGTAGTGCATCGTCTCCTTTTTGGAAATTTCATATTAGTCCACATTACACCCGACTTTGAACTAAATCGGAAATAAACACCTCGGGTACTCTCCTTGTAAGTTCTGCGCGCTGGTTAGTTCTTAGTGACAAAATGGTACTTTGTTGAAAACTGGCTTCTTAATATTCTTCATATAATATTTAAGAATAAATGTTGTAAAGTACTTCTTCAAAAAGGTTTAATTAAATTTTATAAATTTATATTTGAAAAAATCGATAAAACTTAGTTAGTTCAAAGTTAGAAAAGTTAGGTTAATTGGGAATACTAGCATTGATAGTCACAAAATAGATGGATTATTCTTAGTTCAAAATAACTAATTCATAAAAATGCTTTTATTTATGAAACATTAACTATAAGGCTTTCTGCTATAATATGAGCATAGTCATTTTTTCTCTAACTTAGTAAACTATTTTCTTAATATCGTCAAATTGACTTGAAAATTTTAATATTTCTCCATCACCGTTAAACTATTGGAGGAAGGCATTGCTCGCTAGTTTTTAAGCACTTGAGTCCAATACCAGCTTGTTGCACTGACAATTGTGAGTGAAAATTCGGGACAACTCCTTCCCCGTTGAATTTGCTCCACTGGCTAAAGGGGTATTCGCCTGAGTTCTTCGGTTTCACCCTTCCATAAAAACTTGTTGAGGTTGAAGGTAATTGTTAGTGACACGAAATGATTGTCATTATCCTCGTACACGGTATAACTGAATGAAAATATAATTAAATGTCGCTAGCTGACTAGGGCCTAAAATGTGGTCTCAGAATTAACCTAGATGATGATTAATATTATTTTCCCTAGTTATAACCAAAAATGTTTTTCCTAACACTTAGGAAGATTTACTACTTTCAGACGATTCGCGGCCAACACTGTTTAGTTTCCCCCTGTGTGAGATAAATGGAATGATAATTGTTAAACTACGTTAGATTGGCGGACCCTTTCAGTAACCGGGCTGGTTCGATTTTTTTAGAGGGAAGAAGCTTACGGTAGCTAAATATCGTGTCAACATTGTCATTACTCCTAAGTTTATAAAAATTATTTATTCAAATTGATAAATCGACAAGAAATAATTATTTAATGCAACGAATTGAGATGCATAATTATAAAGTTACTGTGCTTATTTTATTTATTATGGCTAACACTAGGATAAGTAACAATCTTGATATCGAAACTGTAATTGAGGTGGGGTGGCGGAGTGGTAAGCACTTTCGCCTCGATCCCAGCTTGTGGCACTAGGTGAAATACTCGGAACAACTCCTTCTGCATTGAGTTTGTAAGTTCTCTCCCCACTGGTTCTTCGGTTTCCCCTTCCATTAAAACATGTTGTGGTTAATGGTAATAGTTAGTGTAGGGAGCTGTTGGCTCGCGTGGCATGCAGCGTTTGCCACCACTTTCCTACGCAATGTAGCCCGTCCACCTGAATTAATAGATTTATAAGTCGCTTGACGACTAAGGCCTAAGGTGGTTAGGCCTATCTGTTTATTGTTATTATTATAACTTAACAAACGTTTTTTTTTGTGAATTTTAGGTCCAGTTGATGCATCTACGAGATATGGAAACGTAAGATTTATATTTAATGTACATTTCTATAAAAATAATACCCACTGAGTAAGTAATTCACACCATTTGAAGAAAAATTGTCATTTTGAGAATTTGAAATCCATTTAAAAATACATACACTACACATCGTTATATGCGAAATAACTTTGTTTTGAATGACGGAGGTAATGAAAGCAATATCTAAATTTATTATACCGTAAAATCTGTCGAACGTTTTATATGGACGGCAAATTCCCATCTAGTAAAACTTTATAATATTTACTTCACTTCTCCCCCAGAAGTTAAATAGATTAAAGTTAATGGGTTAAAATTAATGTCCTCCTTTCATCTAAAATCGGACGTCCCTTAAGTCATAACGATAGTTGAAAATAACACGACGCTTTGACGTATGGAGAAGGCGGATTAGTAAATAGACAGAGGGTGGGATTAAACTTACGGAACTTGAAAAAAGATAGCGAGGTAAGGGAGGACCTTTATAAAGTTCAAACCTACGGCCAGGTGTCATTAAACCCGCCATTAGAGTAATAGAATATTCAGGGATTAACTTCTGGAATCAAACGGGACCCATAAGCCTAATCCTTAGAGTCCTGATGAGGCAACATCGGTTAATATTAGTACTTAAGGCTCAGATATAAACAAAACTGCAGGATTTTTAATTGTTACTATGGCCTAGGAGCAACAAACACAAGGTGAACGCAGCTAACCTCTAAACACGATAACGCGGTGTTGTGTACAAATATCATTGGATGAACCTTTACGATGAACGTTTAACGGAAAGGGGGAAGACAATTTCGTAATTTTCCCCTTCCGACGGCAGCAGGGGCTAGAGCGTCTAACCAATTAAACCTGTACACAAGAAAATGCACGACTTTGGACGGGTTACTTTCTGCTTGTGTGGTGTGCTGTGTTTGTTGCTCCTAGCTATGACTGACTTCAAAGAAAATAATATTTCTTCTGTTATTAACGATTGCAAATTAATTTTTCCATTATATTTTCAGTGTATCGAAGACGGCGGAAACATAGAGAAAGCTACCAATGAAGGTAAGTGTCTGAAAATTTACCTTATCAAATTTTCGTCAGCGTTAAGCTCTGATAAAAATCTAAAATGTTATACCCAATCATTCGCAAATATATCGGAATGTCTTTGGAATGTGACATTTGTATATTTAAAAAGATCTTTTGCAATAAACTGAAAGGCCTATTTTCTTAGCTACAATTTCGTTTAAAATTTCTATAAAAAATACTGAAACTAAAGGGGCAATAGAAATTCTGAAAGAAGTGAATACGTGTAAAGGCAACCAATTCAAAATTGTTGCCTTTTTAAAACATGCTTTATACGTACTCATTTGATTGTTGATGTAGCGGAAGATTTACAAGTTTATAATCATTCATTTAGCATTCAACCTGTTCTCGAAATTTCCAAAAGAATCCTATTTTAGGGGTGGGAAACATTCTTTGACAATACGCTTGGGCTACCCTTAAAGGTCATGCCCACCTTAAAATGCACACATTGCTCAAAGAAGCCACCCTATTTACGTTCTACTAACACGTTCCATTGCCAGGTTTAAAATCTTAATTTACTTCGCATTTTGGTTGTAACATTTATGACACTGTTTGATTTAAGGAAATTTAAATGTAGCAGTTCTTTACTAAAATTGCATTTTCAATTTCTAGAATTAAACACGAAAATAAAAAGACCAGTGAAAACTCACGGAGAAGTGAAAACGTTTAAAAGTAACCAATTTAGAACCTATTTACTTTTTACCTAATTTTTATATGGTTTCAATTTTAATCGTTAACCAATAAATTCAATGACTATTTCTGTGCCTCAATTATTTTCAGGTACGTTATGAGGGTCGGACATCCTAAGAAAAATCCAAATTACACCAAATAATTTCGTTATTATTTTCATTTTAAAGTTAACAAAATTTTCAGCAATATAGAATAATCTAAAATTCTGCATACATTTCCATAAATTCACATATTCTGTGAAGGACATCAATGGTTTGTTTAAAAATCTCGTTTTTCTTAAAACCTTAAATTAACATTGCTGAAATCCACTTACAAATTTAAATCCACAAAATAATACTGCAATGATTTCACATTTTTTAAACAAAGTAAGATTTCGGAAAAAATCGACGTAACCTGGTAAACATTAACTAACTACAAAATTATTGAAATAAATCAGAAATCCACAAAAACAAATCTCAAAGATTATTTTAAACAAGTAAAGTCCTTTTCAAAGATACACCACGCACTTCTCCCAATTAAAGAAACCCATTGTATCAGCGAATCCCGCACATGTTTTTCAAGAATGTTCGATCACTGAACAGATTTCTGCAGAGAAAAAAGAAGTGTTACTACCAAAATTTTCACAAACGTTCTAACGCCTCATAATTTGCTATTTGCTTTTTAATATTTTAGGTGACCATGTCTGGGTAGAAGACAAAAGAATTAAACGAGCAAAATCTTCTTACCAGAAAACTTTTTCAAAAGACGAGGTGCGCAAGTTACAGGTTTCTCTTTAAATAGCAAAACGAAAATTTTCAAGAAGCATTGTGTTTTAGAGTTACATTTAACCCTCATGAAATTTAGGGTTTAAACTTTTGCAACAAGAATTATTTAAGGATTTCACAAGCCTTTATTATCAAACCCTTCTACACAAATTATTAAAAGAAAGTGAAGGCTAAATTTAATATTCTTGTTAACTTAAAATAATTCCCCAGCCGCTTTCTCTAGACGAAAATATGGCGCAAAGAATATTCAAGAAAACCGCTAAGTATACAATATATTTGTCAATGGAATTGCCTGAAGTCAGAATTTGCTACCTTTTCTTCGTTTTTATGTTAGTTTAGATTGAGTAAAAGTATGATATCATTCTAAATCACATTATTGGGACAAAACTCGTTTTAGTCTTTGTTGGCTAAATTAATAGCATTATTGTCTTTACTAGTAAATAGTAAGTAATATACTATGGAGACAGATACTTCATGGTTTTAAATGAACTTTTATTAAAAATAATATTGGGGAAGCTTTTCGAGCCCACTCGGAAGAGCGCGTTCAACAAAAATAATTGTACGCTGATTTTGCTATCTGTTTGTATTTGGATTTTTCGCCATTTCTATCTGGGTTGAAAAGGAGCGAGTGGACTCGAAAAGCTTCCCCAATATTCTTTTTAATAAAAGTTTATTTTAAACCATGAAGTATCTGTCTCTATAGTATATTACTTACTATTTACTAGTTTAAATTAACCATGGTTAAATTTTGCGTTTATGATTATTGTCTTTACTATTGCTGGATCATTTTAATTAAAGGGCTTTTCACAAAACTCACGTCAATTACACTAACTTAATTCCTGGGGCTCTCGATAATTACTTACACCAAGAACCCATAGACGTACCAAGAACAGAGGAAAGGAAATTTTGCTGGATCGTCTCCTAATCGATTTTTTTTAAAAGAGGCGGAGCTATTGAGTCTTCTTCCACTTTTGTTACTTCTAACAAGAAGGCGTGAGCCCTTACATATACAGAAAATTACATATTATTTTTAAGTTTACTTTAAGATAGTGTTCGTACGGGGACCCCGACCCCGACCCCGAAAGAAGAGGATCCCTGACTTTTGTCCCCGACCCTAACCCCGACCCCGACCCCGACTATCGCAAATCAAGTCGGGGTTTTCCATTTTTCGGGGTTATGTTTTCTTAGTGTAATTTTAAATTTTCACGCCGACGCACCCCGCTAAATCCTAAAAATATAAAATAGATACGTTCCTTCTCTCCCTTTTTTCGTGGGCGACAATAGATTGATCCGAATGACCGATGCCGCTGACGTAGCTCACGCTCGACTCCGACTTGAGTCAATTTTAAGTTTTAGTATCATAATTGCCGTTGTTTCGGGCTCTCTCAGCCTTAGCTAAGGAGTGTGGAGTTACAACGTTTGTAAAGAACAGGGCTCCCAGCGATATTTTTTTTAAATATTATAGGAATTATAGGAAATTTCATAGAAAATATAGGAATTTATAGGAACATTTTTAGCCAAAAAATAGGAATTTATAGGAACATATTAGCTAAATATAGGAATTTATAGGAACAATTTTGAGAAAATAGGAAATTATAGGAGTATATTGAAATTATAGGAAATTATAGTAACTCTGGGAGCCCAACCGTTGAAGTTTTCGGGAACACCGCACCTAAGCCAGAGCTAAGCTCTGTTTAGAAGTTAATTTTTTCCCAAACGTTAAGGCTGTTTTCTTATAAATTATTTTTAAAATTATAAGAATTTCTGGATATAGCTATAGAAAAACTAGAAAATTTCGAAAAAATAGGAATTTATAGGAACAATTTTGAGAAAATAGGAAATTATAGGAGCTTATAGGAATTATAGGAACTCTGGGAGGCCTGAAAGAACTTGTGAATTTATAAAACCACTAATTTAAACAATTACAACGCCTAAGCTATAGACCTCTATTTTAAAATCTACCTATCTTATCTATTTTTACTATAGTCTTAGTCGATAATACAAAATAACGGTAAAAAATGCCGCCGTAAGTTTTGTAAAATATTTTCGGCGGCGTAATCGTTGGCCATTTTCGGTGTGGAGATAGAGGCCGAAAGGCAGGCAAGGCTGCCAGATTTCGATAGATCGAAAACGGCCAACTCTCTCAAATGTTTTCGTTTTCAAAACGAAAATTTTACGGCGTAGCTATCGACTAAGACTAGAGGACGGCGTTTGAATAAGAAATTATACGATTGTTTATATTTATCCATAACCGAGAATTATTCAGAAATATTCGAAAAAAATGATTAATTTTGCATGTTAAATCGTTGTTTATTCGTATAATTTATTCGTATAAAACAAATAATACTAATTTTAATGATTAATTGAAATTTTTGCTGTTAATTTATTTGTTCCGCCGACCTCTAACTAAGACTATTACTAATAGTCCCTACGCTCAGAGGCTGGCTTACACAAGATACACTATCTAATCTTAACCAGTAAAATTGGGGTATTTTTATAATTTTTCTATTCTTAATAAATACAAAGAATTTTCCATCCCCGACCCCGACCCCGACTTGTTTTTCGCGGGGTTAGACCCACCCCGACCCCGACCCCGACCCTTACTTTATTTGGACCCCGTACGAACACTACATTAAGTTGGCTTTAGGTGTCCTCCATTAAGCGAAATTAGAGTTGGTTTTAAGTGGTTTTAAGTAGGTTTTTAATTAGTTTAAGTAGTTCTTAGACCGCTTAATTTTTGGGTTACTTAAGTTACTACAGGCGGAAAATATAAAAAGGCGGGGCCTCTTTTGAAAATATAGATTAGGAGGCTCCACGACAGGCTAAAGATATGATAACGTGTTCTTAGTACGTCTATGGGTTCTTGCTTACCCAGTACGACACAAAGGCTTTGTAATATACGTGTATAGATATTATAATTGTGGGTCTTCTTCATTTAATACGGGCCGCTTGTTGCGCTTTTTACTGATCGAACCTGAATTGGTGATGCCTTAGCTCCGTCATATCAAGCAGATAATACCAATTTTAATTGATAATAACGAAATGTTCAGAAAATATTTTACGAAGCTATTTCTTATTTTTACGTAATAAAAGTTGATAATTTTTCTATAGGTCTATCGTATGGATACGAATCCGAGAGGGAAATGCCTGATAATCAACAACGTCAATTTTGTAGATGGAGACGTGATATTGGGATCAAAATATGACGTGGGAGCATTAAAAAACGTATTCACACAGCTTCATTTTACAGTGGAAGTTAAGAATGATTGTACCAAAGAGGTAGAAATAATTTAAGAAGTCTTTATAAGTACGCAGTTGAAAAGTTCAGAAGCCTAGTTACGTTTCGGTGGCTTTTTAAACCTGAACTTCGTGGTAGCCCATTGTCAAGGTTTTTGGCCTGACAGAACATTTTTTATGATAATAATTTTCTAGAAAACATGCTCGAGTTAACATGCAAAAGTGTGATTCAAAAGTAATATCCAATTAAAACCAAACTTTCTTGGTTATATGGCGATTTTTTTGTTCATGTGATTCAAAATGGACAGGAAAACGTCACCAATGTTTTCATTTTATTTTTACTGAAGTTAACTTTAAACAGAAATACTTTGAGGGAATACAATTCAAATATCCCAAATATCCGGATACTTAGAGCCTTTTATTCTTGATCTAATAAATCAATATCATATTTCAACGTGCAAGTAATTAAAAACGAAATTCTAAAGTGAAAAATATCGGCACAATTTGTATTGTTCTAATCAAATAATAATTTTGATTTGATTTGCCTTCATTAATATTAAAATTAAAATTTAAATATGATACTAAATTGATTTTTATATTAGGGTATGCAAAATCTATTGGAGTCATACTCAAAAGAAAACTATGATAAATTCGACGCTTTTGTGGTTATAATATTGTCGCATGGCGAAAACAATGGGCCATTAGGAATTGACTACGAGGAGTTACCAGTCAAAGATATCTACGAGAGTTTCACTAGCACAAAATGTCCGAGTCTGTTGGGAAAGCCGAAAATTTTCTTCTTCGAAATGTGTCGAAAGGGTACTGTCTTTAAATCCTTTATATTACTTTCGCAAATGTTTTCTATTTTCTCTTATATACGCACATAGTTTACATAGTTCAGTTAATTTATGGTTTAACTTCGGACAAAAATTACAACCCGGCTGAATATTTAAATAATTTCAAATGTTTCATGGCAAAACCTAGTAAACGTAATTTTTTAAATATGATATATTTTTTCTATTTATTAACTGTACCGCTTATGGTAACGTAAATAATGTATTCTATGGGTAGCGGAGTGGTTGGCAGCAAGAGGAATCGGGATCGATTTCACGTTTTGGCACTGCGATAAAACTCGGAAGAACTCATTCCGCATATTAGAGTTGGCAAGTTATTCGTTTTCCCCTTTTCATAAAAACTTGTTAAAATGAATAGTTAATGTAAGGAGCTGTTGGCTCACGTGGTATGGAGGACTTGCCACCACCCTCTTACGCATTGTTACCCGGCCACATAATCTAAAAGCAGTGATAATGCCAGATAGCTAATTCAGGCCTAAGGTTTTACATTGGGTACTTACCTAGCGGAGTAGTGTTAGATCTCATATAGGAAGTGGCAGTTTGAAGGTTGTACATTAAACGTACTCTTATTGTGTGCTTTCGTTATCAGGATCGCTTAATTACTTATGATTACATGGTAACTATAGCGACCGTCCAGGCCACTATCAATTGCTCATGTTCATGTTTAGCAGACTATCTTTATTTGAACTCTGATAGCAAAACGATACTTTCCTACAGACGATAAAGAAAAAAAAATGAAAGCAGATATGGCCGAAGACCAACCCATTCAACCTGAAATATGCGACATCTTTCTATCTTTTTCGACAGTCAAGGGCTACATTTCATACATAAACCACGACGACGAAGAAGACGAAATAATGGGAAGTTACTACATTCAAATTCTTCGGGATTGCCTAGTTGAGTTCGCCTCTACGAAAGACTTGATCGAAATACTCAACGAAGTCGACAAGAGGGTTCGAAATTATTTTTACAAATATTCTGATTCCGAAACTCAAGTAACTTCTTACACTTCGAACGGATTTAACAAAAAGCTTTTCTTTAACCCTTGATTATTTAGAAAATTATGAATGTTAAATCAAACCTTTGCAGATAATAAAAGTAAACATTTAAACGATTTTTGTAGCAAATAAAATTAATGGTTAGGGCAATTGTAAAATTTTAGAAAAGCGGCTTTGAATGTATACATGTAGCTATTGACACGATTGCCATAAACTTTGGAAATAAAAAAAACCAAGCCTAGATATTTTCTATCGTAAACTATTTGCAACGTATCCCAATGAATGAAAAACACAAGAAAAAAATCATTTTTAAATTATTTATGGTGTTCAGTTGTAACTTTTTTTAACTTCGGTTTCGAAATGCTTGGTTGATTTTGTCTGCTTAGTGTCAATATTAGAAAGGCTAACTGCGAAGGGTACAACAACTCTTAGCAAATCATTTCAATTAATAAATTTCATGAAAATCGAACCTTTTTTTGGGGTTTGGAAAAATTTCAGTTTCAATCAGAAAGTTGATAAGAGGTAGTGTAAATATGCCGCTTCTGGCGACTATCATGATAACATTGTCTCGTGATATTTGAAAGCTATGTAAAGACTGCTTTCCCGTAAACCTATTGTTTGTTTGGCAGCCATTTTTCTTTATACATATCTAACATTTAGTTGGTGGGCATTTTGATTTTTTCTCATTTACGTAATCTAGAGTTGGCAGTCTTTTATCTGACTTTAGACTAAATGCCGTCGGTTGATGGCTAAGTATGATCTGCTATATTTTCTAGAGTTTGGATTTTTTACCCTCCCGCATTCCTACAGTAGGCAATGCGCAATAAAAACAAGTTATAACCCATTCAATGGATTTTATTCCAGAACTTTGTATACAAGGTAATAGGTAATATTAGGGGATCTTGGATAAAATCCCCCCGGGACATTATTCCCCCGTTGTGGTTTTTTAAGACTAAACCCCCCCACGTAAAAGACAAAATTCCTCTCAGTAAAAGACAAAATACCCCCAGTTCCAAATGGATTTTAAAGTTTTGGCCTAATTTTTAAATTTAAATTATATTGGAGCATCGAGACATAACATTCAAAACAATGCGTATATAAATATAAGTAAAATAGAGTAAATAAAAAGGTTTTAGCTTTCTCCCCAGCCAGGGTATGTAAACAGTAGATCGCTTTTGAACCCAACCCAACCCAACCTGACCAAATCTAACCTTACCCAACCTAACATAACCCAACCCAACATAACCCAACCCAACCCAAATTAACCCAATCCAACTCAACCTAACCCACGCAACCCAACCGATAGAAACATAACTTTCTCTAGTAAATAATGTATCTAAATTTTAATAAATTTACTCTCCACCCAAAACCCATATTTTTACCTTTGATCCCGTTAGTATGTGGCGATAGAAACATAAAATCGGTAGAAATTGATGAAAATTCTCCAAAAACGATCCGCCGTTTTGGGGGGATTTTGTCCGAAAAGTGAAATTAATGAGAGGATTTTGTCCGAACAATCAATTGGAATGGGGGAATTTTGTCCTGGAGGGATTCTGTTCGTATTCCAAAATGAGGCATTCAATGAGTTGGGTAATTTGATCAGAAACAGGTAAGAAGAGACGACGATATCCGGATAATATCAGTTTACGTTGATGATTTGATACTCGCTTGTAACAACCTAAGCTAGATGAATATGGTTAATGGGGAATTGGGAAGATGCTTTGAGATAAAGGACCTGGGCAGGACCCATTACTGTCTGGCTATGGAATTTCATCAAGATCTCGAGAAGAATACTATTCGAGTCACTCAGACAAAGTACGGAGACGACGTCCTGATTCGTTTCAGCATGCAGGACTTCAAGGCGGTCATCACACCAATGGATGGAAACAACAAGCTACAGAGAATCATTCTCCTGAGGATATGAAGCGTTTCCCGTATTAATCATTGGTTGGTTCCTTGATGTACTTGGCAGTTTCGACACGTCCAGATCCTGCTTATTCATTCCGCATCCGAAGTCAAATTAAAGAAGCTATGACCAGAAACATTGGGCTTTTTAAAGGGTTCTCTCAATCATGGCTTTGAATTCAGGAAGACTGAATTGGAAACCGAAGGATTCGTTGACGCAGTGTGTGGGGGGTGCTATCAAAGGCCGAAAATAATGCACTGGATACATTTTCAAACTGAGTGGAGCCGCCATTTTCTGGGAATCAAGAAAGCAACGCACCATCGCTTTATCCAGTACTGAAGCTGAGTACATGGATGTATCCGATGTGGCAAAAAAGCAATCTTTATGTGTGGTTTCCTGAGCGAGCTTCGTTTTCCAATTGAGACGATTGTGGTATACAACGACAATCAAGGAGCTCAGAAACTGGTGCGAAATCCTGTTTTCCATGCCATAACAAAACACCTTGATATCCGGCACCATTTCATACGGGATTCCTCTCAGAAAGGATTGTTCAATATCCTGTACATGGCAACTGAGGAAATTCCCGCTGATAAGCTAAGCATCAATCCTGTTTTCAAGCTCTTGGTATCCGGTTGTTCACTTTGGAAGAAACAAGACCTTAAACCTTAAAGGGGACTGTTGGAAATAATGTAATATAAAAGGACGTCGTTATCGTGTAATCTTGAGTTCCGTTCCATCTGGTTTTTATGGCGCATTTATATCATATATAAACTGTGTTTTTAACATTTTGTAATTCGGTCAATCTGTGGAAGCAATTGACATGGTTCACCGTTTATATTAATATTGTAAAATAAAAGTTATTTTTTAACCATTCTACAAATCCTCTACTCGTTTTTGTTGAAGTTCCAGCCAGCTACTGTCTTATTTATTAACACCAACCAATTAATATGGTATGTAGCGCCTGGCTATCGACGGTTGATTAATCACCGTGGTTGATCATGTGCCAATTTTAATAATTTCCTCTGGTTGAAGGCCCCCTTTATAACATTATATAAATATTATATTTAAAAAATAGTCTGGCAGCTCTGATCCTTCCTGTAAGAAAAGGAATTGGCCAAAAAATATTCATTTATTCAATCCATACACTTTATAAAAGAATTTCGACTCGTTGTACTTATTAAAATTCTTGGTTGCAATATCAGTGGAAGACTTAGCTTTAGAATTTTAAGCTCGTGCAATTAGATATAAATAAATAATATTTTAATCTTCCTTAAACATTTCCCAATCATGGCAGTTTTTTTGGCCGAGTAAACAAAATAAGGATGTACGTTATATTTCTTTAAAAGAACCTTAAAGGGGTGTTTTGAAACTCTGAGCCAGCATCGGTACATTTCTTAAAAGGCACCCTTTCTTTAAAATTATCCTTAAAGGCTCGAACTATTAAGCTGGAAGTCTTATTTTTCAAGGAATAAAACCATATACAGGGTGTTTTAAAAGGTTATCGAAAACTTTAAAGGAGTTGTAGGGGTGAGTTGAATAGTATGCCTGTTTTTTTAACATTTTCCTAAGATTAGTTAAAAGAGCGCCAGAGAGCTTTAAAGTGTGGCCTACTAGCCCCTAGAAGTAGACTGCAACAAGTGCAAAACCAAGAAGCAGGGAAATGCGATGATTAAGGTTTGGGTTCGTGTGATAGGTAAAATGGACTTTGTACACAAATCGAGGTAACCAGCGTAAAAAGGAAACTTAAACAGTACTTAAAATCGTGATGGACCGCGATTTCATAAATTTATTGTAACTTGTACCAAAAACATGTTTTTCTACTTTGTTCTTCTGTGTTTAATCTAACTCATTGCACATTTCTTATTTACTCAGTTGTTTTTTGTTATTTTTCCCAATTCCCACGCATTTGCAAATTCATCGTACCCCTGAAATCGCATTTCCCTGCTGCTTGGTCTTGTTCTTGTTGCAGTAGACTTCCAGAGGCTAGTAGGCCACCCTTTGAAGCTCTCTGGCGCTCTTTTAACTCATCGTTGGAAAATGGGAAAACACAGGCATACTTCTCAATTCACCCTCTACAACTTCTGAAATTTTTGCATACTTTTTTGAAACACCTTGTATATAAAATGTGACAATTGCCTTCCATTATTATATTTTAGAAATATAAGGTCTAATACATCCGCCATAGATGTCTCATCTATAGTAGTAACGTTTAATTGGTTCCGTTTAAAATATAAACTTCTCGCCTTGCGTCGCGTGTAGGCTGGTTGTCTCTGAAATAAATCTGTTTCCGCTTTCAAAATTTTCGGGAAAGCCATTTTAAAAACGACGCTGTCGGCGTAGCTAAAGAGATTTCTTAACATCGTTATAAATTTTGATCACTTGTTCCGTTCCTTTTCCTCCTCATTATTACATTACAATAACATTGAGATACGATAGCAAACACTTTCATTTTAAATAATCAAATTACATTTCAAACTAGAAACATTTTGCGCAATATCCAAATATAATTAGCTTCAGTCAACAGATCCGTCTAACCCAAATTCTTTTTAAAGACTAAAGAATATATTTTCATAACTCAACTGAGGAATGACGACTAACATCATTTGTTTTGCGCTGTCTTCGAAACTCGTGTGGTATCCTATCTAACAAGAAACGTAGTGAGTAATGGAGCTTTAAGAAATGGTGTTTTCGCAATTTTAGCTATCACATTTTGTTAGTGAGCTCTCGTACATATATGTCGCACATGATGTTACTTGCTGACAAAATCATGTTAATTTCCTGATCGGTAGTATGATTGCAACTTTTTAATTTATTCCAAGACGAATGATTCAGTATAAATCCATATATTGTCGAGTAAAAGAGATGGTACAAATGTTTATTTTGTCCTGTTTTCGAGCGCACATCAACCCACCTGGAAAAATAAAATTATTCGATCGAATGGGATTTCGGTTGAAAGGGACGATAACGAAAAAACTAATTAAGACATTATTAACGAATTTAGGGTATTTTCAACCGCTTATTGTTTGGACCATGTTTCCATATTTTTCGTTTCACAAATGTTTGGGACAGTCTCAGCAGTACTCTATGCTTTTGCTTCTTGGTACCCTGAATCAATTACGTCAAACTTGAATCAAGTCGAATGCCTCTTAACACCTCTAATTCAATCGTAACATCGTCGATTATTTCATCATTATCGCTTCGTCTGTATACGGATCATGTCGAGATTAAATCTTTTTATTACAAGATAAAATATAAATGGCTCATGAAATTTTTAGGCATATTTTTTTGCAAATCCAGCATTTTTTCTAAAATCCGTATCTTGTAAAGGTATCTTTAAAATGTGCTTGTGGCACGGTGGATCAAAATTACGTGGGTTATTTATAAGCGAGCCACTCTGGTTTTCCCCTGAATGTTTTCACATTTTTATCCTTTATTTTCTTTGGTTCTTTTACTTAAAAAGATACCTTATGCAGGGTCGTCTTTCCCTTACCCATCGCGTCTGACTTTTAAAAGTAGGTTGTCTATCGGTTTCTCTTCAAACGTCTAGTTATCATTTCGTTGGCCTGTCTGAAATAGATTGACCAACGTGAAGACTTGTGTCCTACCGTTGAAATAACGAACTAGTTTAAACATGTTAAGCTAATGTTGGGAAAACCCTTAATCAGTACAGGTATGCCTAAGTTACCAATGGCGTGGTATATCTCAGCCAAAAATTACGTGATCAAAAAGAAACTTCTCAAGGGTATAAGTAAAAAGTCAACATCCAGGTCAAAGTTAAAAAAATAAATAAAAATAAACATATTTTCAACCTACCTGACTTTCTGCGATGCCATTTATGACGCCTTATAGGATAAAAGTTGCTAAAAAATGAGCTACAACTAGTCTATATCACCAATAAAGAGATCTAGGGTTAAAGGCTCCAAACGTCGCTTGATGACTTAGGCCTAAGGTGGTGCCTAGCTGATTATTATTATTATTATTAGCTGCCGTTAAGAGGTTGTGGTGTATTTGTAACTTAAGACAAAAAATTTCAAAGTTCGGAAAAATTGTAACCGGGCTTCATTTTTGCATGAACTTTTTAGTAATGTGCCAAGCCTAGTGATGTAAAATACCCGGGTATTTATAACGCAGGGTAAATACCTTGGGTACTTACCCGGGTAAATACCCAAAATACATAAATACCCAGGTGTTTATAAACACCTTTAATTTCTTTGTTAAATATTTTTTAATTTATTCAATTAAGAATATGGTAATTGAAAAACCCACAAACACATCAAGTTATTCTCATATTAAATATTAATTATGGTTTTTTTACTTTTTTTGCAAATTTTACATAGTAACATTACATATGAGATAACTATTAAATATCATTTATTCATTATCTGGATGATCACTTGAAAGTTCAGTCTCTGCTGCCCCTGGCTCTCCTCAGACTCCTCATCATGACTATTTTATTACCAGGCTTAACACTAACAGTAACATGAGCAATTAAGGATTTTATTCATTTCATGTGGGCCATTAAAACATTTTCTGATATACTTTGTCATTTTGTTGACGTTAGAATGTTTGTATTCCTTACAGCAATATATATGAAAGCAACACCTTTATTTTTATCTTTGAATAACTCCCAGGCTAGAAATAAAATTGACTAATATAAAACTGCTTTTAAAAATGTAGTTTGCCCAAATTTCCCTACCTAATAAGCCCAAACCAAGCAAAAGATGTAGACAAGGAGGATAACAGATAGCTCCACTCGACCCGATACTAACTAACGCCCTAATCATAAAAACCCTAGTTTTGGGTATTTACCCGTGCATGGGGTAAATACCCGGGTAAATACCTATTTAAAAATACCCTACCCACTGGGTATTTACCCGACTTACATCACTAGCCAAGCCCAAAAATACGATCAATTAGAGGAACTCACACATCTGTATAGCGGGGGAAAATGTGTTTGCTCTATTTTCAACGTTCTTCCCTACCAAAAAAGTCCAATGCAGAATGTTCATACTCGAAATCAAATTTGGGATTATCAGTTTGAATTCTAAGCTTCAAACGCGTCATTTGTTGAAATAAAGGGCCTAGCTGGGGACATTTTACCTTGCAATAGGTGGTTTAGCTCTAAATGCAAAAGACTTTTAATACATTATTTATTAAGGCTAATTTTTCCCGATTGCGCGTGAATTATAATTGATATTTATCTCTTTGACCATCTTTGACTTTTGGCTCAAATGCCGTAGCTCAACAATAATCTGGTGCGAAACAAAGCTGACATTTGAAAATAATTTAAAACGCTCGATTTGTAGTTTTTTTTCGGTTGTCTGAAGGAAATAGCTTGAAATTAAAACAAATAAAGGTGATTTTACAGAACTGTATTAGGTCAAGCGGTCCCAGGGGTTACGGCTCCTTGCTTCATGAATTATGTGATTTTCTCTTAGGGACATTTCGTTTGAGCACTCAATAAATGTTTCGTTTGGAATATTCTTGTTGAACCAATGTAATAAAATGCTTTCAATCTATGGTCATTACTTTTCGGCCCTTGGCCATATCGACTGATTATTTGAGTTAATAAGAAAGTTTGCTCTTAAATAATGAGGTGCAGTAGTTAATGCAAAATGTTTCTATGCTTGTATAGAGAGATAAATGGTAAACAGTTGTTGTTGGTTTTCATCAGTAAAGAACACATATTGTATGCTTTTTTTCGAAATATTTTAAATTTTTTTCTATTTGTTGACATTTTTTATAAAATACTTATTGTTTTAATGAGAGTTTATGAACTTACCGAACATTTGGATTTTCTATGTTAGAGTTGACGTTTTCGCATTCATTTCACTTATTGAAAATCTCCTTCGAAATGTTTTTTGTTAAATGTTAATAGAAATATATCACTGAACACATTTGATAAGAAATTAAAAAAGAACATATTCCATAAATTATATTTCTGATATCTAATTTTTACTTATCAGTATTATAGCAGAGGGCATATTCTTTAAGTACATAATTTGTACGGGAAAGATATTCTTGTGAATACCAGCATGAAATCGATTGAAGACTAAGAAACAAATCATTAATGCATAAACAATAGTTTCCTTAATAAGATTTTATGTTAAAAACGTCAATACTTATTTGCCATATCCACAATATTTATATTCGTTATGTTCATTTATAAAATGCAAACTTTTTGAATACTCACTTAAGCTTTTATTGATTTGGTATTGCTCGGCTAATTTTAAGTGATTCTTTGAATGTTCTTTTTGTTACAGCTCGACCGAAAGTGATAACTAGTCGAGGCCATTGTCTAGTTTACCAGCTATAAATGATTCATATGAAATCTTGGTAAAATTACCACATAAAATCGTACAGACTGGCTTTAAAACAACATACGCAATTGAATAAGAGAAATATACTTTTACGGATTTTGATTTGTTTTTGCCAAAAATAAAATAAAACTCTATACCCTGAATTACAAAAATGAATCAAGAAATCTTAAGACAATCCTAGGGAGCTCTAAGCAGTCTTTGGGGGTTTGAACGTATGGAAACATTATCTTAAGAACTCTTGGCAAAGTTAAAGGGAAGTTTTTAGAGAAATTGCTATGGAATAGATTTGGAAAATATTTCTTCAGCTTTCTGAAGAAAGGCAAATATAAATTTTGAGAGATAAACTTTAGGGAAATATTGGGAAAATTTGTGTGTAGAAAACGTAAAAAAATTTAAGGGAATTTTAGAGACAAATTTGGTTTTACTTGGGATAGTAGTCTTAAGAACTTTTAGCATAAATAAAGTTTTGGGAAGAATTTAAGTTTGATTATATTACTATTTTTCGAAAGACGAGGGTAAATTTAAGAGATGGGCCCATGATGTAATAACTCGTTGTTTAACCGTTTTTCAACGCTTAATTTTAAGTTGAGATTAAACGTTGAGTGCGACGTTGACGATGTCCGGTGACAGAACCAGTCTGGTAACGTATAAAAAAACGTTATTGTTTCTATAATACTCTAACAAATACTGACGTTATTATAAACGCTGTTGAAACGTTTAATGAACTGATCTTTAACGTTGCCAACAACGATTAATAAACCTTTATTTACTTATATATGAATATTTTTAAACCTGTATTCAAAGTTTTTAAATAGTTTAAATTAGTTGACAGTATATAGTACTATTGGTCTCACTAATTGCATGCTATAATGACTAACTTTTTATAGGTCTTTCTTAAATACTACGGCCAACTTAGATCTGCCTATCAGTCCGAGTATCTGCTTGGTTTTTAATTTGTTTAAATTTATTTTACGGTTTATCTTTTTTTCCCCCTTTCGTGATGGACTTTTCTACTTTTTCGCGTTTTAAAAGGTTATTTGAATTCAGTCCATCGGTGGTTCGTGTCAGCTTAACTTCTTAGATATGCTCGCACGACGCACGTAGATACAAATAATCTTAACTTTTATACAATAAACATTGAATAAAAAAACTGCATATAAATAGACAACTATAAAATGAAATAGTAAATCATATAATCAAGGCTGTAAAAAAAAGGCGCGTATCACAAGTCGTAAAAAGTAACCGATGATTATAAAAAATAATAACGGGTAAATGAACGTTTTAAATAACTATTAAAATATTATTTGATTAAACAAGATTAAATAAATTTAGATTTAATACAAATAAATTCGCTATACCGTTAGCTAATTTAATTCAAACGTTTTTTCTACTTATACATCAAAAATCTACTAGTCAGTAACGTTGCTCTCGCTGCCTGGGGACCCAAAATGAAACTTTTTGAAATATAGGAAAGAATATAATGCGCAAATATAACCAGATCTTGTTATATAAATAATAACACATTTAAATGGGTGTAAATATTTAATAACCATTTAAAAATTAACCAAAATACATTTGTTATAAAAATCAATTACAAGTTGTTTGAGTTTTAATATTTAAAATTAAATCTAAAACTAACATGGTTAAAATGTAAAATCGAAATAGATTATAAAATATATTAACATTTTGAGAAATTTTTACGGAATTATTTGGGAAATGTTTAGAGAATTCTTAAAGAAATGTCTAGATAATTTTAAGAAAAACACATTCTTTCTGGTTTCTTAAGAAATTATTTTAAATATGTCTTAAGACAATCTTAAGAACGTTCTTGGGAAAAGCGGGCCAATTTCCCCATATTTCCCAAGGGAATTACTCAAGAAATTCAAAGATTTTCGTTAAAAAATTTCTTAAGATTTCTGGAGACATTTTTTAAAAGGGCTGTATTTGAATTTCGAGTTTTCCGATTTAATTTTTCGTAAATAATTATGTTTTCTACTTATTTTGTGTAGAAAACTAAATGAAAGGTTTCTTCTTTTTAAAATTGAGTGTTTAAACCCTGAAGCTGAATAAAAATTACACGATCAAAATTTTGAAATTCACCAGTTTTTAACTTTCGGCTTTCGTCTCTTTCGTATGTGGTTTTTTGGGGATTTCCTGGCAATTATTTAATTTTTTTAAATAACGGTTTTATCGATCGTTTTCTGTTTAATTTACCTGTTGTTACGTTGGTATTTTGTACTTCTACTCCTTTTATATATTTAGGTTGTTATGTGTAAACAATTGTAGGTAACAGTAATTTCCGTATGCAGATAGATAGGTGAATGTTTTCATGTGGGTAAGTGGAAAGTAGGGCGGAGTTTATTGGCAGTCAGCTCAGTAGATCAGAATGTAGGATTTAAAGCCAGTGTCGGCTCTAGGTGAAGTAGCTCTTTTTTTCAACAGATGTCGCTAGTGTCGAAATCAAAACAAGATGCTGAAGCTACATTTTGACCCAAAAGGCGGGACATAAAAGTATGCTTCGCGTTGATTGGCTAGTTTGTAAATTTGTCAATAACTTCAATTACAGTAATTGTTTACAATATATTTTATATGGGATATATAATTTAGGTTAAAGTTCACTAAGTAGAGTAAAAGCGGTCTAAATATGATACTCTATAATGGCTCTCTGACGACGTTATTGTTTCGCTATTTTGAAATTTAGCTTCATGTACCATTAACGGATGGCAGCACGATCTCTAGTAAAGTCATTTTTTCGAAGAATCGGATAGATTCATTGCCATCTCTAATAACAGGGGCCTTTTCATAATACAGGTGGCAATGATAGAGCAGACAGTTGCTTTAAAGTAACCTTTATACGTTTCTATTTAAGTAAACTAGAAAGTAGGTTAGTAGGTAAGTAAGTATCACACAAAGGTTTTAACCAATTGGCGACCTTAGTATAGCCTGTAGAAGGGTTTTATTTTCTGAATTTCTTAATCCATAATTGTCCAAAACTAATCTGGCTCCCATGTTTTAAAAAATTGGTTTTTAAAAATATTTTTGTTTTAAAAATATAGATCTTTGCAATAAAGAAATATGAAAAATATTCCTTCCTTATTTTTACCAAAAAGAATAAAACGTTTTTTTTTGCACCGAGTCAAGGTTTCGAAAAATGTTAAACAAATTTCAGAAATATTTAAAATTTGTCTAACTTCACCATATATTTCTTTACTTTAAAGGGTTTAGAAATAAATATCTTTGAAATAAAATTATTTCAGGTTACTATTTCAACAATCTTTTTCTAGTTAAGGTCACTCTAAAATGATGGACAATCAATTTAAATTGATAGGTGGGGACCAATACTTCAAATACAGGTAATGTGATAAATTAACTTCTGTTCACTTTGAAATTTTATTAGGTTTAATGTTTTGATACGCAGTAAATAAATCTTTGCATCCGACGATTTTGATAATACCAGCAAATAAGCATATATACCTTGAAGTCGTAATTGTAAAATTGGCATTTTTTAAACTGTGTAGTGACTGCAAAGACGAGCAAAGCTACATTTTATAAAATTTGCAAAGGCATAAATGGTCGAGCCACGGTCTAAGCGAATATTGTTTTTCAGAAAATGCTTTCTTCTCCATTGAGTCTTACTGAACACAGCCATTGTGTCACAATGAACAAGCTTAGTATTAGTCGAAGTGAACTTTAATATTCTTTATATTGCGAGGAATATTTCGAGGAAGAATTACTCAAGTTATTGTATCCAAATTGTATTTAGAGCTTCTTTGAAGCCAGTCTCAAGAAATACAAGACTAATTTCCTTAAGCCACCTTGAAGCTGGAGCACCACATTTATTGAATATCAAAGCAGATTTTCTTATCTAGCGTTCAGAAAGACGGAATACATAAGACGAAAACCAAGACGATAATTTTCCCTACTTTGGCGAAGGAAAATATTGAACCAGATATATTAACGATTTTTAAATGGGGCAAATCAATTAAATTTTCTAACATTATCTTTATTTTATAACATCAACTGTCATCTCTGTTGCTTTGTTAGAATTGTTATAATTTCTTTCTTTCAGAATGTCACAGAAGTATAGAGTGATGTTCTTTCTTACGTTGTTTTCTTTTATAGGTACAAATATCAACCTCAGTTGAACGTTGGAACAATTGAGGTAAGTGAACCTAATTTCTTTAAAACAAGTGAACTTTTCGTCTAAGAAATTATAAACCACGGTTATAAACACGTTTAGTCGGATTATTTTTGGTTCCATAAGGCTTAAAATTAAGGCAAGCGCCCTGTGCGACGTCGTCGAAGGGGAAAATTTCAAAGTTAAATTTTGGTTTTTGACGAAAGATCATTAGAGATGTTAACTTTTAAATAAATTTATTATTAATTTGTTCATATATCATTATTTTTTAAGGTATACCTTTATAGTTTTGGCAAGTGTCTGTTTTAAATAATTCTTTTCGAGTAGTGTTTCACGATAAAGCATTAACCAATAGGCTCAGTAGACTTAATTAAAATATTAACTCGAAGATCGAAGTTATATAATTTATTTTATTTTAATAATCTATTTTTACACCTTTTCATTATGAACGTTTTTATCTCCTTACGTGTTTGATCATTCTTTGAGTAGACTTAAGCCTAAGGGTATAGTGGGGCCCTTAAAAACCTGGAAACTAAGGGCGCTGGAGGTAGTTAATCGGAAACTGTCTTTTATGACGTTTATTGGTCTGAAATTCAAAAATGAAGATCATATGTCTGAAATGTGGTTACTAAAATTTAAAAATGCATTAGTTCTATGTTCTTAATCTTGCAATGTTCTTAAGAAATATTAAAATAAAGTATAATGAAATCTAGCCTAGCATAATTTTCACGTAAGACTAAACCTAACCGAAGCAAAAATAATTTTAACCCAAACTATTTTACGATAGTTTTTAAGCACAAGTAGTTTTCAACAATTTGAAAAAAAGTAACCCATGAAATTAACATTTTATTAAAAAAAACAGGAGTGGTGTACGAAATTAATTGCAAATGTAATAAAACATAGATAGGACAAACAAAGAGACAGTTAAAAAACAACAAAATGAACATAAAACTTGTCAAAAGAAAAAAGATGGAAGTAACAGACTTGCAATGCATGTAAAAGGTGAAAATAGACATGAAATAGACTGGGGCTCTACAAAAAATTTATGCCAAGAAGAGAGATGCTACAAAAAGCTGTATATATTAACGATAGAGGGGAATTAAATTTAGACAGAGGAAATATAAACTTAAAAAGGGGGGGGGGATAAAATAAAAAAATTAAAAAATGTACTAGACGCATGGGGTAATGTTGTTTAATATCAAACGGGTATAGAATTGTTTTTTAAGTATCTTTATTATTATTTTTTTAATTCTGTAAAATTTGTGTATCAATGTGCAGTATTAACGATGTAACGGCTGACGAAGGACCACGGTCTGAAAGCTCCCGAAATTTTTTTAATAAATATCCATGAAGTATCAGCTCCGTTGATATTTATTTATTTTTAAAGATTAAATTTACCATGGATTGAAATTTTAACATTTAGATTTGTTTGGCAAAATGGACCAGATACTAGTGGTAGAAGTACATTATTTCCCAGATCTAGTTGGTGATCATTTTATTTTTGCATAGTTAAAATATAATTTACAACTCATTAAAGATCAAGTCGCGCAGGGTCTAGCATATTTGATGTTAAGTGGCGTGATATGCCGCCTTTTTTATAACAACGTTTATGAACACACCACTATAGAACTGGTTCATATTTCTGATTTGACAACGTTTGGTGGCGAAAATATTAAGACCATGCCCATAATTTGTTTTCACGATGTTTATGAGCTGAAATATGAGCTGTGATTAGATGGACGACACCTTTTTGTTATAACCCGGAGGACCTCAAGAATTATAACCATCAGGTTTTGGCCAGAATTTTATTTACTGAAACCCTTGCCAAAGATTAAAATTACTCTTTATGGGAATTTATAATTTGAAGGTAATTTAAAAATATGTTAAATAAAATATACTAATCTTTTCCCCTCATGCTAAAAGGATAAAAGCATGTAAATCAAAGCCTAAGGCTGTAGTATGGAAATAATTTTACAAAATAAAACACCACAATCACTAGGTAATGTAAATAATCAAACGAGAGAAGTTTAGTTAAGGGTGGTTTCCACTTTTAGAAGCGAGCCAAAGCCCCCAAAGAAAAGAACCGTTTTCAATTAGAAAAACGCGAGGTATCTCGTGACAATATTTCGCTTTTGGTTAACTGATAATAAAAATTTCGTAATTTTAAAAGTAAATTTTTTTTAGTATAGATAAAAGTTTCAAATAGATTTTAAAAGCGAATGGAGTTTGACTCACTTGATTGGCCACATCAACAAGGATAATCTATATTAGAGTTTAGTTTTCATTTTGAAATTTATCAATAGTTTAAACTTTTTGAATCGTTGTAAATCTCAACAAATTAGCAGCCTTGGATAAAAATTCCAACTTTTATGAACGCAATGGACCACATTTCAAGGAAAATTTTGGGAAACTAACAGGAATTGTCCGATTTTAAATTCGTGGAGGTTGAGTTAAGAAAGGCAGAAAAACGCAACAGATTCAGATAAACTATAATTTTTTATAAATAATTTAAAAATAACATTTTCTAGGGGACATGGCTCTTCGATGAACCTAAACAGATGTTGGTTTTTGCGAAAGATTTCGTTGAACGATCCCTGAACGTCCAGTATGTATGCGACCTTCGCCAACAATGTGAAAAATAAAATTGATAGATTTAATATGGCTAGGTCTATATTTATCATTAAATTTTCGTTTTTAAAACTTAAATTAATTTTATTAAATGTATTTTTACACCAATATCAATTTTTTATATAAAAAAAACTATTTTCCCCAATTAAATAAGTAAACCTGCATGGTTTTTAAACCCAATATTTTATCTTTTTTACACCATCCCCTTATTAAATTTTTGTCAGTGCACCTTTTAATGTTGCTCTGGGAAGGCGGTAAGAATTATGTGGGATTTAGAAGATTCGGATCTCGAGTTATATTCTTTTGAAAGTTCAGATGATGAATCTAATGTATGTGATGTAGACGACTTACAATTGTTAGTTGATACTCCCCAAAAATCCTCTAGTGCACAAATCCAAAGAGAATATATGGGTAAACACGTTATTGGAATGGCCATTAAAAAACATTTATTCGTGCCAACGAAGTTAGAAATAATCGATAATGAAAAAATATCTCTACATGTATAAGATCGGCGGTAGCACAACCAGAAAATTTTGGTCCCGCATTATCCCAAAATGAACCAACTAGAAAACGTTGTAGACCAAAAAATTCTATAGATACTCGGTCAAAAAAAAGGACGAGGGGACGACCAAGAAAAAGTTTAAAGTTTTATTGGGAAAGTTAAGATAGTTGTACCCAAAAAATCCTTTGGAAAATAAATTGAAAACATTAGGTGATAAAACCTAATTTAAAAAAATCCATTGGGGAAAAAAGGAAATGTATTAAGAAGAAGAGAGTAATCCATCCATTTAATATATCCATTAAAATAACTAATTCACCCAAATATTTGTGAGAGAAAAAGTACCTGAACAGGATTATCTGGCAATTTTGATTATTTTTATTTTATTTTTAATTACTCCAACTTGGACAGCTTCATGAAGTTGTTGAGCAGAATTTAAGAGAAAGCGTACGGCAATTATAAATTAAATAAAAAATGCTTTTATCAAAGCAGTTGAAAGGTTGAATTAAGGGGGAGTAGTTGAGATCTATGAAGGCGCAGATATTGAAAATGTTTTAGGTTTAAAGAGTTTTGTTTTTGGAATTTTCAAAAGCAAAATATATTTCTAAAATAATTTCCATCGATTTTCCTCACCTTTTATATATTTTAAAACCCTTCCCTTAAATTTGAGCCTTGAAACTGTAACAGTAAACTGAGAAAATTTTAAATTGTAAATGAGTACGCGAGTTTAGTTCTGAATTTTTTCTATTCTAATCGAAATATTTAAACCAATTTTTAAAATCACACGCATTTAGCCATGGCTAAATTAATAGGGCTGTATGATCAAAATCTAGAAAGAAAAAGACAAAAATACGAGGTGGCTGCATTGCTTGATAGTTGATACGGCACCATATTTTTCAAATGAAAAGCTTATTTCTGGGCTTCTGGCGTTGATTTTCAATCCGATAGACGTCTGCTACGTTGTTGTAACTAGCTCGTGCAGATTTATTTTGCAAATTAGTACTCGTATGATAACCTAATTAATTTACTTTTTTTATGTTAAATTAAAAATGTTGTATGAATATAAAATAAATTAAACGGTTAAAGGAGTTGGCAACGTTCTATGTTAGCTAATTATCTTGATGAATTAAATTGATGTTATATATGATATATACTTATTTCTATCTATCATAGTCTGCATTTTTAAACTTTTCGTTTAAAGTAGAATCATGCATAGAGTAATATCGGCGTGACGTATGTCGACGTCACCCATGCTTTTTCCTATAGATAAAAAATTGTCCTCAAAATGGCGGCCATAGCCCAAAGCTACAGAGCGATACTACTCTATTAATTAACCTCATTAATCCATGGTAGAATTACACATAACAACACGGAGCTTTATACAGTTTTGGTATGCCTAATGAAAATCTGAAGCTCCAAACAAGTCGAGTAAGCGCTGGTAGTAAAAAAAGAGACTTAAGAGGTGCATTAAAACGCCATGTTTCTTTCAAGAAAGGCCTATTAGAATTTATTATTATTGGAAGAAAAACAATGACTTATCTTTTCTAAGCCACAGGGCAAGACACACGGCTCTCTTCGCACTTGCAGGCTCTCTATAGGAAGATAATGTCATCTGTTGATTGTGAAAATAGAAGCTATAGTTACATCCAAATTTTCTCTGTTAACTTGAACACCGTCTTGATTAAAATTATTGCAAATCTCTTTTATTTATGCCTTTTTCTAGTTCAGTTTCTGTTATATATGTATTTATACAGTGATTTCAGTGTCACGTGATACGACGTCACCCATGCTTTTTGAGTGAAACTACTCAATATGTGTATATAGAAGTTAAATGCTGTCATTTTACACGTAATCCTTCACAATTAAACATTTTCTCAGTTTACTGTTACAGTTTCAAGGCTCAAATTTAAGGGAAGAGTTTTAAAATATATAAAAGGTGAGGAAAATCGATGGAAATTATTTTAGAAATATATTTTGCTTTTGAAAATTCCAAAAACAAAACTCTTTAAACCTAAAACATTTTCAATATCTGCGCCTTCATAGATCTCAACTACTCCCCCTTAATTCAACCTTTCAACTGCTTTGATAAAAGCATTTTTTATTTAATAGCTGTCCCTTTGCTCTGCCTCACAGGGCATATTTTGCCTAAAATTAAGGTTTGTAAAAGAAAGCCATAAGTTGGAAAATAAAAAGTTTCATTTATAAAAATATTTTAAATAGAACAGATCAATACTTTGCTGGACGATATTTTACTATATTATTGGATGTAATTAATGGTATTTTAAATAGTTTTAAATATGTTATACTAAACAATGTATAATTGTTTTATCTCAAATTGACTTCTAAAAAGATACGATAATTTCAGATCTGGCAACGCTGTTTCTTAAACCCACATTGTCTACCCAGCAAACACAAAATCGTCCTTTGGACATCCGATTGACGTCACACTCGGATCTTTCCTTCGTCCGTAGGACGACCCAAAATCCGCGGTTGACGTCGGTCGGCAGTGATGGTTAGTCGAGGGAAATTTCCCAGATCTAGGGAAATTTTTACCCCTAAAAATCCAAAAAGGGAAAAGGGAAATCAGGCTAAAAATTTGCGAAATCTAGGGAAATTCCACGTAGGGTGATTTTAAAGTGAAGTTACTAATCTAAATAATCACAATATTTAAAATAATTGATTTAATTTTATGAAAATATTAAAAGAGAGTAATTTTAGCAAGAAAGCTTAATGTTTTCTATTAACCTAGCACCCCTGCAATTTTGCTTTCCCCTTTTTCGTTTTATTATCGAGGACTCGTCTGCTCCTCTGAATGGTGACTGTGGTCGCGTGCAGTGTGAAAAATTATTGAACCAATTATAATTAATCTAATAATTTCTAGTTTCTAGTCATCTAACTCTGTTGATTAAACTAATGGGGAAAAGTTAAAAAAATCGTTATTTCGTTTAATAACGTACTGTTTTTCAGCTAATTATTCTATTACATATAAAGCAATGAAATGTATTAAGATAAATAGAAAATTAAAAATATATAAATTCTAGTTTAATATTGGTTACCTAGAAGGCGCTATGTATTAAATATCACTTTCTGAAGGCTAACAAAGAAACTAGGGAAAATTTTGGTCAAAAAGGGAAGTTTTAAGTCCCTGTGAGGGAAATTTCAATTTGGCGACTTGACATCACTGGTAGGGACATCACTGGCCTCTAGGACGATCCTAGGGATGTCAGCTGGATTTTTAATAGTTCTTATGGGGTTTTAATTTGGATTAATTTTGCGCCAGCAACGACGTCTTAGGGACGTTAATTACTATTTAATGATAAAAATAATTTATTCACAGTAAATTTAAAATTTTCAGTGAAACTTTATTTAATAATTTAAAATATGAAATACATACAATTGTGAATTACAAAAAAATATTGCAAACCATACATATTTTCTGCTATTTTAATTTTGAAAACTATATGTTCATTAATGCATTTCAATAAATTATCGCTTTATAAATTTGAGCTTTAAGTGAACCCTTGACTGAGAGTGAAAAATAATAAAATGTAATGGGCCAAAGTGAACCACCCCAAAACTTACTTTTGGAGTTACAATTTGACTAAATAAACTACTGCTTTATGAATTAGGACTGTATGTAAACCCTTGAATGAGATTGAACAATAATATAACCTAAAAGCAAAATAATAAAAGTTATTGGCCAAAATGTACTTTGAAACCAGCGAATCATCCTTTCCTTTCAAAGACACCACCGCAAAACTTACTTTTGGAGTTACAATTTCGCTAAATAAACTACTGCTTTATAAATTAGGGCTTTAAGTGAACCCTTGAATGAGAGTGAACAATAATACAACCTAAAAGCAAAATAATAAAAAGTTATTGGCCAAAATGTACTTTGAAAACAGTGATCGTTCCGCTACTTTTCAAGGAGACCAACTCAAAACTTACTTTTGTAGTTACAATTTGACTAAATAAACTACTGCTTTATGAATTAGGGCTTTAAGTGAACCATTGAATGAGAGTGAAAAATTATACACCATAGAAGCAAAATAATAATAAGTTGTTGGTCAAAATGAACTTTGAAAACAGTGATCGTTCCGCTACTTTTCAAAGAGATCACCCCCAAACTTACTTTTGGAGTTACAATTTGACTAAATAAACTACTGCTTTATGAATTAGGGTTTTAAGTGAACCCTTGAATGAGATTGAACAATAATACAACCTTAAAATTAAATAATAATAAGTTATTGGCCAAAATGTACTTTGAAAACAGCGAATCATCCGTTCCATTCAAGGACACCACTCCAAAACTTACTTTTGGAGTTACAATTTGACTAAATAAACTACTGCTTTATAAATTAGGGCTTTAAGTGAACCCTTGAATGAGATTGAAAAATTATACACCATAGAAGCAAAATAATAATAAGTTGTTGGTCAAAATGAACTTTGAAAACAGTGATCGTTCCGCTACTTTTCAAAGAGACCACCCCCAAAGTTACTTTTGGAGTTACAATTTCACTAAATAAACTACTGCTTTATGAATTAGGGTTTTAAGTGAACCCTTGAATGAGATTGAACAATAATACAACCTTAAAATTAAATAATAATAAGTTATTGGCCAAAATGTACTTTGAAAACAGCGAATCATCCGTTCCTTTCAAGGACACCACTCCAAAACTTACTTTTGGAGTTACAATTTCACTAAATAAACTACTGCTTTATGAATTAGGGCTTTAAGTGAACCCTTGAAGAGAATGAAATATTTGTGTTTTATGGGTACTGATCAAGTGATTATCTTTCCCATAGACCATGAGAGATATCATACTAATTTTTATCCTTGAGGCACCAATTTCAAAATTTTATTAAACGGTAAAGCTCTTAATAATTGACAATAGTTAACAATGATTAAAATAATAATGGATACTATATAATTAATTTACTGGGAATTTTTGAAACTGCAGCTCTTACCGTGTTACATTCATGCGTGCGTAGGCATAAATTTTTAAAAGTGAAATAAAATTAATTTAAAAAGATTATGGATATTTTAATAAACAATGTTCACATTATTTAAAACCACTCAACCAAATAAACCATTAACTTTAGTAAAAATGTTTAGTAATAATAGTTAGTACTATGTGATAGCTAACATTAAATATGTAAAAACTAATCGATCCAGTTAAATGATTAATTATTATATAAGAAAGTTGTATAATTTAGCTATTACCGTATACGTACAGGGGTGCAAAGGCTTAAGTTTTTAAATGTTGATTACAATTAATTTACACAAGATTATGGTTATTTTATTTTTTTAAATAATTCTTTATGTATAATTAAATGCACCACAACCAAATTTATTTACAAATAGTACGTTTATTAACATTGAGAAGATTTAAAACTTTTAAGGCGGTACCGACCAAAAATTTTATTTTCAAACTTTGGAATAGGGTAGCTCATGAACTTCCCAGCCGATAAGTAAAGCCGTCATGTCAAATATGTTTCAATAAAGCAAAGCCTTCGGTAGAATTTTACCTACTGTCGAGTAACCCATGTAATGTATTGCCATTATGAAGTTTGTTTATTTTTAAGTTGACAGTTATAACTAAGCCGTGTAGCTATCACTAGCCTCCCTAATATTGAATCTTGGGCATGAAAATCGCTTAAAATTTAAAAGTGAACAAAAAAGCTTATGTTTTTGATAGCATTAATAGTGCTTTCAAAGTCTATGGAGAAGCATGTTGGCCCCTTATAAAGATTCCACTATCGTGGAATCTTACTAATGCTAATAAGAGGTTTAGTTAAGTTAGTTTCTCTAAAACCCGTTCATAATTTAAGTAAACATATATTTAGAAGGTGGGCGCAGAGTCGTCGTTAGCACTTTGAACTCACAGCAAGAGGAGGCGGTCTCGATTCCAGCTCGTGGTACTAGGTGAAAAACTCGAAACAGCTCCTTCCGCGTTGAGTTTGCAAGTTCTCTTCCCACTGGTTTAAGGGGTATTCCCTCGAGCTCTTCAGTTTCCCCTTCCATTAAAATTTGTTGAGGTTAGCGGCAATAGTTAGTGTTGCGAGCTGTTCGCTCGCGTGGCATGAAGGGCTAGCCACCACCCTCCTACGCATTGTAACGCGGACACGTGTTTAAAGGAATTTAAAGTCGTTCGATGACTCGGGTCTTAGGTTGTGCCTTGGCTATTAGCCTAGCTGGTTATTAATATTATTATTATCATTATTCTTCATTTTCGACGCCACTCAATGTGATAAAAACTACTTCTGCGTAATTTCATTTAAAGGATGCTGTTTCCAAAATTATTGTAATAAATCAGACTTCAGATTATCCGCATTTACCTTCAGATATTATCATATCAGCTGATGTGGTTCAAAATACAAACGAAATAGTTTAAACCCGATACTAATCTGATTTCATTGTGAATCAACAGCAGATTTTAGATGCCTCACATTTTTTAAATGCCCTGATAAAATTCCATTAGATATTGGAATATTTATTGATATTGTTTAAGACGCACTAAAATTTTTGTAACGTTTAATAATGATAGTTATGTTTCTTAATATCTTAGAATTAATTATGATGATCACAAAATTAAATTGGAAAAAATTAGGCCTCTCCGGGATAATTATGAAACATTTAATGTAAGTACAGTTTTAAATCTCATATTAGTACTAATATTTCAGCAACCACACTTTATTATTACCGCACTTATAGAAAACAAACTCAACGATGAGAGGTTTATGAGATAATTCACTAATAAACGTTTTCAATAAAATTAGAAATAAACAAGCCATAATAATTAAATACACGTAAATGACGTGGTCGCCAACAGCGATACAGAAATATCTATTAGATTAATTAATTGAACATAGCTTTATATAATATTTGGTTTCAAATCGGTATCTTCCCATTGCGCCGAATCGCATTCGACCGATATCCCATTAGAACGAATTCCGCCAATAAAATTAGCCCAAAGGCGGGTTTTGTATTTTTCTAATCGACCGACGCAATATTCACAATTGAGCGACCACAAAAAAAATAGTTTTTCTTTCTACTCCTTTAGGTTAGGTGAGTTTAGGTTAGGTTAGGTAGCACTGCATGCTGTTCTGACAGATGCTGAAACGGATGAAACCGAATCCTAAACCCGGAGAAGTGCGGGTTTTTCGGTCGAATGGGACAATCCCATTAGATTAAGTGGTTAATTTAGTTGGTGATTACAAACAAATACCAATGTCACGCAAAAAAGGAATTAATAAAACAAAAACAATTTCCACTTGTTTACTTCATTAATTTAGGGCTACCTATTTTGCCTCCATTATTTTATTAGGTTTTCACCATTTTTTATAAATTTACGGTAAATAATACAATTACTGCCGGTTTTTCACTTCACTAAAAAATTTATATTTTACCAGTAAAAGAATAAATCCCCAGTAAAATACTTTTAATTTTAAGTATTTTACTGGCAGCAAAAAAAAATGTTTTCCCACAGGGTTTCGTGGGGTTTCACTGATTCTACGCTGTATGACAGAACTGGGACTGGTAAGGTATCGTGGGGTATCGTGGTGAGATATTTAGAACCAGACTGTCAGTGGTCCGTAGGGTACCAATTCTTCGTAAGAAAGCGTGGAGTGTAAGGCCCTCGATTTTTAATCGGGTTTCATGGTATAGTATTTTATGCTGTAGTTGAGATTTGGGACCAGGTAGATATCGTGGCTCGCATGGCATGAAGGGTTTCCCACCACTCTCCTAAACCCGGCCACCTGAACTAATGGCTTTTAAAGTCACTCGATGACTTAGACCTAAGGTGGTGCGTTGGGTATTAGCCTAGCTGGTTATTATTATTACCCGTTTACTGGAAGGAAACCCAAGTAATGGATGATTATCAATTTACTTACTTAATCAAGTTTTATAATAAAAATGCGAACAAATATTTAATTAATTTATTCATTAAGTTTCTGATACTATACATGTATACATGTATATTCATATGCACATTTACAATAAATAACGGAAAAAATTTACAGGACAGTTTGAATAAAAACACTTTAAATTTTTACCGGAATATATTTTATTGAACTGATCATTTAATTTATATTGTTAATTTAGTAATAGTAGTTTTTTATTTTAGGATAAGCACATGACTTTTGTACCAAATACCCTACAGACATTTACTTCTCTTTCTTCATTCGTACCATCTTCGGTCTTGGACAAAACTGAGATTTTAATTGTTTCATCCAAGCCAGAAAGGATTGTAACCAGCTCAATGTCTTTCTTAGATATGGACAATGAGGTAAAAATGGTTTATTTAAGCAATACCAAGACGTGTTTTGTTTCTTTTTATTCTAAATTTCGATTCCTTGTTAAGTTAAGGACTTGAATAATATCTGTTACAGTTGTGCACCTACGGGATAATAAACCTCAATTTTGAGTTCCACAAACTTAAAAGTGTAAACATTTTACATGTTATATCGAATAAATTGTCAGTTTCTGTCAGCTAGGAGCAACAAACACAAGGATAACGCAGTGTTGGGTACAAATTTCATTGGACGAACCTTTACGCTAAACGTTTTACGGAAAGTGGGAAGACAATTTTTGAATTTTCCCCTTCCGACAGTAGCAGGTGCTAAGGCGGCTAACCAAAGAAAAATGTACACAAGAAAATGTACGGTTACTGTCGGGTTGCGTTTTCCTTTTGTTGGGTGCTTAGTTGGTTTCTCCTAGCTGTCCGTAATTGGTGAAATCTCGGGACTGTAGTGGTTAATGAAAATACGGGATGGGGTAACGGTGAAACGTACCTATCGAACCTTGGAACGGCAATTGGTGCAGCGGTGGGCGAGGAAGTAAGGGCACTGTAAATTATCCTCGTAGCTTTACTAGTTAGTGATACCAGTTACTAAACTGTTAATTACATTCAAAATTCATGAAAGAAATAACAAGGTTACCATGTTGTTTAAATGTTTTATCAGGTTTTGATCAGTTTTTCGGTGTCCATCGTCATGATTGCTACTATTCTTTCGTGGACCATGCTTTTATTGGCTAATCAAAGATATTCACCTTTCAAAATTTCTGAAATTCTACAAAAACACTTAAATGTTCTTTGGGATACTATATCTTTGCTGTTTTTTGAACGTAAGTTTTTGGTCACATATTACTTTGTAGTGAAAATTATTTTGCTGGAATTGACTCATTTCCGAGGTAACCGAAGATTCTTCGTTATCAAAGCTACCAGAATTATTCTTTCTGAAAACTACAACAGTACTAATAGCGCCGTATTGGCTTGTTCTTACTGTTGAATTTAACGCAAAACGTATTTGAATTGCATAAATTAACAAAGGTTGGTTTACAGTAGATAAAAATCAACGTATCGTATTTTCATAGTTGACAATTTGGACTGGTGACTAAAAAGTATAGAAGAGCAACATTTAACTACTGCAGCTTTGGTTCGGCTTTGAAGTGTATCTCAATGTTTCAAGTCTAGTGTGGAGATAAATCGTTCAGATAACTTTTCCTCTTGTTCATGTTTATTTTCTGTGACTGGGGCATGCGCAGTTTAATTCAGCGCCTTAACGTAGTTTTTAGGAATTTACAAAAGAAAATTAACATTTGGTTAAAGGGGTTTTGGTTTTACATTTCTTAATAAAGTCGTATTAAAGTATTTTAAATTATTATTTTAATTGTATTTAACTTTGTAATGTAAGCCTCACTGCTTGTTCTTAACTTCTTCTGTTGAGCAAACTCCAGGGAGGTACGCAATCATTTAAAAACGTCTTTAAATATAAAAATTGCTAGTCTATTACTAAAAGTGTTAACGTGAAACTTAGGGTTATTAATTTGAAATTGGTGCCCTTGACGAATTACTGACTACGCCACTGATACAACAAAATATCATTACAGTATAAAAGTTACGTTGTTAGACCAAGTAATACAACGGATACTTTTTTCTGCAAATCAGTGTACGCATCTCCAATTTGTATCGTAATAGTTAAAACACTTATAATGAAAATCAAGAACCCATCGAAGTACTGAGAACGACCAAACATAGCTTTGGGCCTTAGTTTAGAGATCGACTACTTCATTTGTATACCTCACCTTCTTGAAATTTCGTGTCGACCTCTATTGACTGATAACGGAACTAACATTTAGGGCCCGGTGCAGAGACGATTTAAAAATTATCGTAACTTTACGAGGATTGTAAAGTTACGAGAGCGGATTTACGATGTCGTAAAGTTACGATTTTGTAAATCGAAATCGCGGTGCAGAGACAATTTTTCGGGCTCTCGTAAATGACGAGTCTGGTATTTGGGAATCGGTTTTTGTTTAGGCTCCGCCCACTTATTGACCAATGAGAAAGCGTTATTTTGACGCAAAAATTTAAACATTTGTTTGAAGGCTCAACTCTATTTTAAAAGTTACTTATTTTTTTGTGATTTTATACATTTTAAGAAAACAAGTTAGCTGAAAGTATTTTTTTGAGAAAGAATATGGGGAAAATGAAACCAGGTGAAGAGAGACAACCAAACTTTAGTATAAGAGAACTTCAAGCAATTATTAATTGTTTGGAAGCTAGGCCTGATTTATTGAAAACCTACAAAAGTAGTGAAGATGTGGAGAAGGCCTGGGCAGAAATTGCCCACGAAATTGCCTGTATATATGGGTATGGGCCTCATAAGAGCGACAGTAAAAATAAGAGCTAAGTGGACTGATTACAAAAGCACCGTTAAAAAAGGAGGTGTCCGTTTGCCGTTTAATAAGTGAAGCTGCGTTGCACGGGATTAGAGGAGTTGATAGTTCACAAGTCAGGCACCAGGTTGGTTGTTTGTGCAAAGCTAGTGTTTTGAAATGAAACCACAATAGTCTAATTAAATTTTAATGAAAAGCTAGAAAATCCTCCATTGTAACAAGTGAAAATATTTCAGTGTAGCACGACTCATTGGCACTCCTAACTCTGGACTATTTCGGGTTACTCCCCTCAATATGCCAGCAAGTGTGGGTGGTGACGCTATAGATTTTTCACTGAAGAGACATGGTAAAATGGGCTTAGAAGTAGAATCACAGTTTCATTGGTTAAACATAATCTTGTTTAGCTTCCCAAATTGATGAGCTTGCATGAGAAAAGAAGTTTAGAAATATGGAAGAGTTGGTCGCAGATATTGGTACATTTCATAAACAGATGCAAGAGCAATGGGTAGTGAAAACCCATTTCCTCCACCTAGGCCTACAATGAAACCTATAGGGCTCAGTTTCTTGTTTCAAAGGCAGATCTGATACTGATATCGTTGTTCACATTTTGCCAGAACAATCTGAGTACATGATTTTCACAGGTTTAAAGCTTGGTTCACATACGTTAGCAGCTTTTCCATTTTCTCTGTGTTCTTGCGTTCCACAGCACTACAGAAGGCCGAGTGGGAAATGAGAAAATACAGAAAATTTATCCCGGTGAACCCAGTTTAACAATTTGAAAATTTAAAAAAAAAACTTAAATTGGGTATTAAATTTTAGTGGGAAAGACTTTTAAGATAAATGTAAGTACATTATAAAGTAATTTTGGGTCAAATATTCAGGGGAAAATCTACAAAACTCTAAGTTAATTTGAACGATAATAATTGTGGCTATACCGTGGAATGTGGTTGATAAAGACTTTTGAAAATATTGATAAACTCACGTGACAGTTTAAAAAGAAGTCACAAAAGGCAAACTACCAGACACCCAGCACCTAAGCTTTCTTTAACAGCTGCTAACACCTTAGAAAAAACAGCTCAGTCAGTTGTGAATTATCAAGAAAGGTTAAATGCAATTTTGGGTTCAATACTTTCCGAAATGGTAGCCAAACGGTCACAAGATGCCTAACTTGGCATTGCATTTTCCAATCATTTAGAAAATGCAAATAGAATTCTTATTGGCATTGACAACACTCAAGTACCTGTTGAAAATCTTTACCTTGGTGTTACATCAATTCCACTTCCTAACCCTAAAACAAAAAATCATTGATATGTCTAATCTTTCAAAATAAAACTGGTGCAAATTATTAATTACTAATCTTTAGCACTAAGATTGATGTTTTCAAATATATTATCATCCTTTCATATGCATTATTTCCATCTATTTATATTTTGTAAACCACTCTATAAACTCATTGTTCATTATGTACCTCTTTCATTTTTCACAGCTGTTATTTTTTTTACTCTGATCAGCTGGTTTTTATTTCTAATAAGAAGCCTCCATCTACCCACCAGATTTTTTTCGCAAAATAAAAGGCGCCCTTTTTGAATTTTTAATTATTCAAATAATTTACCATGTTTTCTTTTAATATATTTTTTTATTGGCGAAGAGCAATTAATTTACATTGAAAAAAATATTTGAAAGTAATCGACGAATAACATATTATTGAACCAGTAATAAATAACAAAGAATAATATCACAAGAGAACAAAATCATTGGAGTTATTAGAGAAACTAGAGTTTTTAGTTCCAAAATTAGAATCCTTGACCACGTGATTTCATTATAAGAAAATTTGTTTTACAAGTATGTCCCCAAATTAAATTTAATAATGGGAGAGGGCGGTTTTAATTTTAAAAATCAAATCATATCGTAGAAAACTGAAATTATTCTTGATGTAAATTTCTTTGTCCATTCAAGTTTTCCACCAATTGATTTAAAATTTGATTAGCCCGAGCATGTAATTGAGCATTAGTGAGTTGACATGGGGGATCCTGTTCGCTTGTGCCATCTCGTTCTTCTACCATTGCCTCGGGCATTTCCACACCCTTGTCAAGGTAGAAATTGTACAAGATGACACAAGCGAATACAAATTTTCAAACCTTAAATCTGGGGCATACAGCAAATTGCCTCCTTAATCACTCCATGATCCTTGATACTGTGTATCTCTCGCCCATGTGGCCGTCACCCACTGTATACTTCCAGTCACGTAAAAATTCAAGCAAATAAGTATCTATAGAAAATAACAATGATTAGAAGTGGCAACATATGAGCATTAAAGAGCAACAAAAGGTAGGAAAATGTTAAAAGACCAAATTATTTTACAATGTTTTACACTCGGTTATTTTCCCTATGCAAATTTTTTATCCTCCGATGGTACATCTCCTAAAAACTGACCCTATACCACAAATATTCTCTGGTTTTGTTTTGCACCCCTAGCTCACGAAAGGGGTGAGGTATCTTCCTTCCCAGATATTTTCTTCAAACTTTGCCCAATCGCTTTTCTTACTCATTTACTACTCAAAATCTAAGCCTAGATAAATATCAGTTTTGAGTATGAAAGAGTAGGATTAAAATATGTATTCCAAATGGTTGTACAAAGAGTTAACAGAAGTGTTTGTCATATAACCGGTGTTAAAGCACATAATAGTAGTAAAAAAAATTACATAGTAATAAAAAATATATTCCTACCTGGGAAGCTGCAGATAGTGGTCTCAATGTTTCATGGTCAAGGTCGGGCCTTGGCTCTTTCAAAAGTTTAATGAATACCCTTTTTGGAAGTCGATAATTTGCTAAAAACTCTGTCTGACCAAAGGGTCTGGTCTCTCGTGATAAATACACTCATTTCCAACTGGTTCAACAATGTTTATGCCTCGATTAATTTCCTCAGCTCTTCGCATCGCGAGCAGAGTGACAAACTCCGCCATTTTTGTTATCAATATTTCGCGTCGTTTACGTCTTTACGAGACCTCCAGAGCACTCGTAACTTTACGAGCGAAAGTCACTCGTAAAGTTACGAGCCTATTGTCTCTGCACACCATTTTCGCGAAAAAAATCGTAAGTTCTTTGGCCACGCCCACTTCCTCGTAAATTTACGAGGATTGTAAAGTTACGAGAGTGAAAAAACGTCTCTGCACCGGGCCCTTAATGAGTAAATGGAAATATAATTAGTATTACACAATACAACCGAGTTACAGCGTTTCCCTTCGCCCCGACTTTGCCCGAGAAGTGCTCGGTGCTCGACCTTGTTCAGATAGGTAATAGCGCGATTCAAAATAAAACAAATCACGGAGATGGTGACGCCATCGCGTAGTGAATATACGTACACAAATAAACAATACATAAATGTCCATGAAATACAAAATACCAGACTCTAACATATGATAAGTTGTTCTTTTTCCAGCAGCAAGCAACGTAAATATTGATATATTTTAAAGGTGTTTAAGCCTTGTATACTTTAATTGAAATCGAAGAGTTTAAAAATATTAGAGAGTTTTCGAAAACAACTTTCGTGCTCAGACCGCCTTATGAAAGGCACGTTTTAGTTTTTTTTCGGCGTCTACTCAAGTTTAGCGAATAAACCTAAGATTTGTTAAAATCATTTTGCAACCGTACTCGTTTTCTAGAGTGGTTGAACCGAACATAGAATTTTCATAATGTTCGACGTACTTTACAAATCGTAGCCCGAAAACCCAAACACTAGTATTATGTTACATAGCTAAGTCTGTAAAGAATTATTTAATGGGTAAGACCGTTGACGATAAACGCCGTTATATTTCACGCATTTTTAATATACTTTTTAAAAAGGACCGTCCTTTCCGATACTCTATTTAAATATGTATTTTTCAAAAGACTTTTGGTTTCCAGCAACGGAGATTTGTAAATTTATTGTCCCTTTCATTAATATTCAATGCATTGTAATAAATTAAACGTGATTTGTTTTCTCCCTTAGCGTTTCCCGTCATACCAAGCATGCTGTCATCAAGAATTGTCGTCGGGACTTGGCTTTTAGCAGTGACGTACACCATGTGCGTTTTGGGCTGTTTCCTTCAAACTAAGTTTTCTATAGTGACGTATGACTATGTCGAAACCCTCGACGATCTTATGAATCGACACATACAACCTCTGATATTAAAAAATGGCTTAGTTAACCAATATTTAATGAACAAGGTTAGACATTTTCTGAATGCTACTTGAAACGTTTTACTATATACTCGTTGAATTAAACAGGGTTTTTATTTTTCTCTAACATTCCTTTTTTTCCCAAAAAACTATTGAAGTTAGAGTATTGAAATTTGTAGGGTATCATATGACGTAGATTTAGTTATAATTTATATTCTTCAGAAAACTAGATAAATAAATTATCATGTTTAACAAAAATATATTTTGGATCGGTAGGTGGTAGCCGAAAACTTTCAATAAGGAAGTTGTATAGCATACTTGAAAACGTTGATTCCATCGGGAAAAACGATTTTTACTACAGATCTAACAAAGGAGACTACCCGAGGTGGTGATCACCGATTTTGATGAAACTCGGGGGTTAGGTACACCTTATGGTAGTATGAAAATTCCTAAAGGGAAAAGTTGCAATGGGCTTTAGTTTTGCTATGGCAAATGAAAATGTTTTTGATCCCTCCATTTAAAAAAGCATGGGATTTTATCGGTTACCCAAATTTTGTTAAATTTTTACCAAAATTGATAAATTTTACGCAAAATCCTTGATCAATTTTACCCAAAATAGGTCAAATTCATCTTTTTGGTAATTTTTCAAAATTAAAATTTTTCAAAATTTTTAAGTAAGTAAGTACCCTGTGAGAAAATTCCCTACTTTTTTAAATGGAGATTTTTTTGGTTTTGAGAGATCAAAATCATTTTTGGTTGCCATGGGAAAACTAAAGCCCAACTTTTCCCTTCGGCAATTTTCATACTACCATAAGGTCTACCTAACCCCCGAGTTTCAACAAAATCGGTGATAACCACCTCGGGTAGTCTCCTTGTAAGAGCAACAAACACAGCACCCCACACAAGGAGACCGCAACCCGTCAAAAATCGTGCCTTTTCTTGTGTACAGTTTTCATTGGTTAAACGCTTTAGCGCCTGCTGCCGTCGGAAGGGAAAAATTAAATTGAACCTTTACTTTCAATCTATCACTGATTTTCCCTTTAAATTAATTACAACAGCTTAAGGTTGATGCGGTGATCCACCGTTAAGCTGAGCTCACAGCCAGCGGGAGTAGCCCAGATGCTTGTGATTCCTACCTCGTTCTGTAAGAGCTTCGAAAAGTTTTGCCCGTTCAGACGACGTCGCAAAAAATGCGCCAACAGTCGATCGGCGACTATACCCACCCAGGTAGCACCATCACGTACATATTACGGGTTTTATCTAGGTTTCTAAAACGTATACGAAACGCGTTTGGTAAACATTGATCATGTCATCAGTTAGCACGTGTTTCACCACGTAGTTTTTAAGTGTTAAATTACGCGTACATTTAGATTAAAAAAATCGCATTAATTTTGGAAACAATAACCGTGTTTTTTACTTAAATTATACGGTATTAATCAACGATTTTGCGGGTATTAAGGAGTTATTTTTGTGTATTTATCGGGTAGTTTCCTTGAATTCAGGTATTAGTTCGCGTACATTAATTTAATATTTTTTGTGTGTCAATCGGTTTTTTTGCGTGCATTAATTGTTTGTTTTGTGTAAATTAATTGGTTATTTTGTCTGCATTAATTGGTTATTTTGTGTGCATTAATTGGTTATTTTGTGTGCATTAATTGGTTATTTTTTGTGCATTAATAAGTTAGTTTATGTGCATTATATGCCTATTTTGGGTGCATTAATTGGTTATTTTGCGTGCATTATAATTAGTTAGTATTTGTGCATTAGTTGACTATTTTGGGTGCATTAATTGGTTATTTTGGGTACATTAATTGGTTATATTGCATGCATTAATTAGATAGTTTTTGTGCAATAGTTGGCTATTTTGGGTGCATTAATTGGTTATTTTGCGTGCATTATAATTAGTTAGTTTTTTGCATTAGTTGGCTATTTTGGGTACATTAATTGGTTATTTTGCGTGCATTAATTAGATAGTTTTTGTGTATTGGTTGGCTATTTTGGGTGCATTTAATTGGTTATATTTAGGTGCATTTATTGGTTATTTTGCGTGCATTAATTAGATAGTTTTTGTGTATTGGTTGGCTATTTTGGGTGCATTAATTGGTTATTTTGCGTGCATTATAATTAGTTAGTTTTTTGCATTAGTTGGCTATTTTGGGTACATTAATTGGTTATTTTGCGTGCATTAATTAGATAGTTTTTGTGTATTGGTTGGCTATTTTGGGTGCATTAATTGGTTATTTTGCGTGCATTATAATTAGTTAGTTTTTTGCATTAGTTGGCTATTTTGGGTACATTAATTGGTTATTTTGCGTGCATTAATTAGATAGTTTTTGTGTATTGGTTGGCTATTTTGAGTGCATTAATTGGTTATATTTAGGTGCATTTATTGGTTATTTTGCGTGCATTAATTAGATAGTTTTTGTGTATTGGTTGGCTATTTTGGGTGCATTAATTGGTTATTTGGCGTGCATTATAATTAGTTAGTTTTTTGCATTAGTTGGCTATTTTGGGTACATTAATTGGTTATTTTGCGTGCATTAATTAGATAGTTTTTGTGTATTGGTTGGCTATTTTGGGTGCATTAATTGGTTATATTTAGGTGCATTTATTGGTTATTTTGCCTGCATTAATTGTTTATTTTTTTAATTATGCGATGATAAGGTACACATTACACAATGAGTTTTCGTCTAATACCAGAAAGAATAAAGTTTTTACATTTGTTTTATAATGATAAAGAATTTGTTTAATAGTGCATGTCTTACGCATTCTTTTTCTAAAGAGAATGAAAATTAATACTTAGAAGTGAATAGTTTAATAAATATCATAAACATACGACTAAGAAACAACTTCTAACTCTTAAAGCAGTATTTCTTAAAAAGATCTCCATTCTCTATAATTCTGCTCAATTATCTTACAAAATGTATGTGAAGGACGTTCACTACGAAATGGTTTATTAAAATTAAAGATATACTTATAATTAATTTCATTAATTTAATGAATAGACCTCAGAAAATAAGTTTTTCAAAATATATTTATAAATCGCTTTTGAAATCTTGAAAGTGAGACCTTTTTAGTGTTTGAAAAGTCAAACAACCTTACGGAAAACAGTACGCCATAAGTAAAAACCTGTTATTACATGAAAGAAAAGCTTAATTCATGAAAAATAAGTCCTTATTACTCGAAAAATAACCCCTTATTGTATTCCAAATATCTGCTTAATACACGAAAACTAAATGCATAATTTACGCCAAATAACCTATTAATACACGGAAAATAACGAATATTGCACAACAGTAACTTAATAATTCGCGGAAAATATCCCTAACTACATGAAAAAAGAAACAATTAATGCACGCAAAATAACAAATTATTGCATGAAAAGGAAGCATTTGGCACATGAAAAAAACCAAATTAATGTACTCGAAATAATCTCTTAATGCGTGAAATTTAAACACTAAATATGTACACGAAAAAATAACTCCTTTTCACACGCCAAATAGCAGCTTAATACCATTTGATTGAATGTAATTTAAACTTTATAAGCGCGTTGTATAATCGGTAAGTACGCATAATTTAACTATAAAAAAATCTGGTGAAACACGTGCTAACTGGTGACATGATCAACGTTTACCAAACGTGTTTTTGCACGTTTTAGAAACACGTAGTATGTAAGAATTGTTAATACCTGGAAACGTCCAAAACCTACTAACAAATATGCGAAATGTTTTCCTTAAAAAGTTAATCTTTAAATTTTATTTTTAAATGATATTGGCAGCTAGGAGCAACAAACACAGCACCCCACACAAGGAGAACGCAACCCTTCAAAAGTCGTGGATTATCTTGTGTACTTTTTTCATTGGCTAGACGCTTTAGCGCCTGCTGCCGTCGGAAGCGGAAAATTCGGAAATTGTCTTACCCCCCGCCCGTAAAACGTTCATCATAAAGGCTCGTGACGCGCGTCCAATGAAATTCGTACACAACCCTTCGTTAGCGTGTTTAAAGGCTAGCTGCGTTCTCCTTGTGTTTGTTGCTCCTAGTTGGCAGTGACATAGCCAGAAACGCGTCTAAGGTCATGTCAGACTATGTAAAAGTGAAAAAGGGAAAAAGAAGGTGATACAAATTTTGCGTAGTCAGATATAAGCCCAATGGAGGGTTTTTACAAGGAACCATTCAGTTGTCTTCACCACTGGTTATTTGTCCACTTTTTGAAACCTCAATTAGCAATCTACTGATATATTTTGCAAATATATCCGGTATAGCAGGAGCACGTGTAATTTAGGCATTTATTAACTTGAGCACAACGTAAAGCTTAACACTTTTCCAACCTAGTTATTTATCTACTATTTATGTATGAAAAACTACCTGTCTACTAATCTAGTTATATAATCACCATATCTATACGTAGGAAACACGTGTAGTGAAACACATGACTTTAAAAGTGTCTTATAAACTAACTTAACACGTTGAAACGACGTATATATATTACTCAACACGGAATTTAAACGATGAGTACTAAATATCAACCTAATATACACGTGCTCATGCTACCTGGGTTCTCAACACAAGAACAGTGGCGTAGCGAGGATAATTGGCCCCGGGGCAAAACCCACAAATGAAGCACATGTAATCAGTAATACATAGTGTAAAGCGGTACTTCACTTACTATATATTAAATGCTATCATTTTTGGAAAACTACCTTTTTTAAATTAAATTTTAACAATGAACCCATGAACCTCCAATTTTTAAATTTTGACAATCACTTAAAGTACAGAGTATTCACTGTAAAAAGTTTGATAACGCGTTTTTAAAAAAAAAAAAAATTCAAAATAAAAATATATATTTTTAAAATGTACTGATACTGTATGCCATTGGAAAGAGCATACACAGCTGAGTAAAGGGCCCACACTTAAAACTAAGTAGTTTAATTAGAACAGCTGCTATGATAGTTAGAAAGTTCATTTTTTAACTGTAAATAGCCATATTTTCAAAACCGTTTGAAAAAATTAAATCCATACACACTATCTATATGCGAAATTTCATCCAAATCCGAGATGATCAGTTTAAATTTTGAACATAAGTGTTAAACTGTGTTAATTAGACATGGAATGCCCCTGAGTTAATGGCATTAAAATCGCTAGATGACTAAGGTGGTGGCTTGGGTATTAGCTAAACTGATTATTCTTATTATAATAGAGAACGTTATTCAAAATTTAACGTCTTTAAATGCTTTATTCCATTTTTATAATGAAGATTTTAGAGTGATAAAAAGGTATTTTTGGGGTCAAATTTAAAAAATTTCTAAGAATTGCTGCCTGAAAACCAATTCGTTTACTGATCAATGCGAGGGGCTAACCACTCTTAGAAAATCTGTACACCGGATTACGCTTAGATTACCACTGCCAAAGGCAGGGACTTCAAATGCGTAATCCCATTAGTACAGTCAAAGGTACGGCTCTGTACACCGATTACGCGGAGTGATCAGCCCCTCGGATCAATGTTCACCCTTGAATTTTGGTTCTTTCTAAAATTTCGCCAGATAAGTAATTTCAAAATATCGAAATTTTCTTACACGTTTTTGTAGTTAATAATAGTGGTTGGTATTTATATTTATTTTCATATGTTATTTATAAAATATCTTCCGTTTAAGGATCCAAAAACCACAAAATGGTTGACTTCATTGAACGAAGATAATTTCTGTTCTCTGCGGGACCTTTTTACAATAAAAGGGTATACTAAAGTTCTGGAAGGACAAAAATCGTTTATAACTGATGAAATGTTTTTAAAATGGGTTTTTGGAGCGATGCTTTTGGGAAATACGAGTGTCCTGAAAGAAATAAATGAAAAGTATGGTGGAGTATATTTTGCAAAGCATGTAATCAAAACTGATTACCTAATGATTCCAATGAATAAGACATTTATCAAAAAAAGCGAAGTCCTAGAGGAATATAAAGATCTTTTGTAAGTACTCTTTTGTGAGCCTATTTCAACCTAAGATCAAAACTGTTTTTCTTCATAATGCATTTATAATTGCGCTCACATTTAATTAAATTAAACTATAACAATAGCAGTTTTTCAGCCTACGAAAGAGATTATATAATTATTTTTGTTATTAATTGTTTACGTAAAACAGATATTTGTAACATTATCGTGTCTTCAAATGATGGAAAAATGAGCAGCGGATGGACTTTGAACATAAACGGAATGTTTTATTTGGCCACTCGCATCATGTATTGTCCATTTTCGTGTGCTCTTTGCGATATGGGCTCTAATTTAAAATTTGTTGATTGTTACCAAGCTTGAGCTTAATTGATTAACGAACAGCTTATGTATTTCCACAAGCTGTCCAAGACTTTTAAAATTCAGATCCGCGCTCGTTGGTTAGATAATCAGAAGTTACTCACGCTCGCTACGACCATACAGAAGTTTGGAAGAAGTTTGTTACGCTGCAGTTTGTTGGATAGATCTACTAATAAATAGTTTATAGCCATCAAGGCTACTTGGAATATTTCTAATAGATAGATAAAGCTAATACTGTTCTACACAATTCATAGCCACCGTATCGTTTGTTTCGTGGTTGATTTGTTCTAATTATATGGAACCTTTTATCAGTGGCGGCTTAAGAAGGCTGGGTCCCCGGGGCCGTGGCAGTGTTTTGTGACACCCCCCAGGACCGTGCAGAAGTTTTCAGGGGTCCGTCTTCTTCAAGTTTAATCGTTCTGATTTGCACCCCCCCCCTCGAGGTTCTCCGATGGCACCCCCTGCTGCCCTGGTACCCGGGGCGGACCACCCCCCCCCTTAGGCCGCCACTGCCTTTTATATACAGGATGTTTCAAAAGGTTATGCAAAATTCTTACGAAGTTTTAGGGGGTGAGTTGAGCCCTTGGAAGTAGGCTGCAACAAGCGAAAAACCAAGCAGCAGGGAAATGAGAAAATTAAGGTTTGGGTTCGTATGATAGGTAAAAAAGGACTTCGTAAACAAATCGAGCTAACCAGCGTAAAAAAGTAAACTTAAACAGTATTTAAAGTCCTTGTTGCTTGGTTTGGCGTTTGTTGCAGCCTACTCCCAGGGGCTAGTAGGTCACAGTTTGAAACTCTCTCACGCTCTTTTAACTCATCGTAGGAAAATTGGACAAAAGAGGCGTACTTCTCAACTCACCCCCCACAACTCCTTAAAATTTTTACATAACCCTTTGAAACACCTTATATACGATATATCAACTATTGTTCAAGTAATTTTTTAAATGTAAAATTTTTTTTTAAATGGACTTCCGGAGTCAAATCTCAAACACACATTTTTTTGTAATTTATGGACCCAATGCGTCCAAGTTGGTCACTGCACATCATTAGCCATCTTCTTTGCACACTGACTATTTAATTTATTATTTTTTTCATAATTTTTAGAATTCATCCGATTTTTGAATCCAAGCCTCTTGACTACTTGGTCAACGAGTTTGTTAATTGTATAGATTTTATACGTTGGCGTAAATCAACAGACGACGTCAAATCTCTGTCTCGCTCGGACTTACTTGGACCTTTTCAACTTTACGCCTGTGGATTGGCATTTTCATGCTTGATTGTCATCTGCGAAGTAAGAATTTTTGTCGGTTGGAATTTGGCCTGTCCACTTTAATCTGTAAGTCAGTAATGCGGAGCAAAACCGAAACAGAGTAGCAAAATGCTACTGAAATATCAGTAATGGGGAGCAAAACCGAAAAAGAGTAGCAAAATGCTACTGAAATATCAGTAATGGGGAGCAAAACCGAAAAAGAGTAGCAAAATGCTACTGAAATATCAGTAATGGGGAGCAAAACCGAAAAAAAATAGCAAAATGCAACTGAAAAATCAGTAATGGGGAGCAAAACCGAAAAAGAGTAGCAAAATGCTACTGAAATATCAGTAATGGGGACAAAACCGAAAAAGGGTAGCAAAATGCTACTGAAATATCAGTAATGGGGAGCAAAACCGAAAAAGAGTAGCAAAATGGTACTGAAATATCAGTAATGGGGAGCAAAACCGAAAAAAAATAGCAAAATGCAACTGAAAAATCAGTAATGGGGAGCAAAACCGAAAAAGAGTAGCAAAATGCAACTGAAAAATCAGTAATGGGGAGCAAAACCGAAAAAGAGTAGCAAAATGCTACTGAAATATCAGAAATGGCGAGCAAAACCGAAAAAAAAAATAGCAAAATGCAACTGAAAAATCAGTAATGGGGAGCAAAACCGAAAAAGAGTAGCAAAATGCAACTGAAAAATCAGTAATGGGGAGCAAAACCGAAAAAGAGTAGCAAAATGCAACTGAAAAATCAGTAATGGGGAGCAAAACCGAAAAAGAGTAGCAAAATGCTACTGAAATATCAGTAATGGGGAGCAAAACCGAAAAAAAAATAGCAAAATGCAACTGAAAAATCAGTAATGGGGAGCAAAAACGAAAAATAGTAGCAAAATGCATCTGAAATATCAGTAATGGGGAGCAAAACCGAAAAAGAGTAGCAAAATGCTACTGAAATATCAGTAATGGGGAGCAAAACCGAAAAAAAATAGCAAAATGCAACTGAAAAATCAGTAATGGGGAGCAAAACCGAAAAAGAGTAGCAAAATGCTACTGAAATATCAGTAATGGGGACAAAACCGAAAAAGAGTAGCAAAATGCTACTGAAATATCAGTAATGGGGAGCAAAACCGAAAAAGAGTAGCAAAATGGTACTGAAATATCAGTAATGGGGAGCAAAACCGAAAAAAAATAGCAAAATGCAACTGAAAAATCAGTAATGGGGAGCAAAACCGAAAAAGAGTAGCAAAATGCAACTGAAAAATCAGTAATGGGGAGCAAAACCGAAAAAGAGTAGCAAAATGCTACTGAAATATCAGTAATGGGGAGCAAAACCGAAAAAAAATAGCAAAATGCAACTGAAAAATCAGTAATGGGGAGCAAAACCGAAAAAGAGTAGCAAAATGCAACTGAAAAATCAGTAATGGGGAGCAAAACCGAAAAAGAGTAGCAATGTGCAACTGAAAAATCAGTAATGGGGAGCAAAACCGAAAAAGAGTAGCAAAATGCTACTGAAAAATCAGTAATGGGGAGCAAAACCGAAAAAGAGTAGCAAAATGCAACTGAAAAATCAGTAATGGGGAGCAAAACCGAAAAAGAGTAGCAAAATGCAACTGAAAAATCAGTAATGGGGAGCAAAACCGAAAAAGAGTAGCAAAATGCTACTGAAATATCAGTAATGGGGAGCAAAACCGAAAAAAAATAGCAAAATGCAACTGAAAAATCAGTAATGGGGAGCAAAACCGAAAAAGAGTAGCAAAATGCAACTGAAAAATCAGTAATGGGGAGCAAAACCGAAAAAGAGTAGCAAAATGCAACTGAAAAATCAGTAATGGGGAGCAAAACCGAAAAAGAGTAGCAAAATGCAACTGAAAAATCAGTAATGGGGAGCAAAACCGAAAAAGAGTAGCAAAATGCTACTGAAATATCAGTAATGGGGAGCAAAAACGAAAAAGAGTAGCAAAATGCAACTGAAAAATCAGTAATGGGGAGCAAAACCGAAAAAGAGTAGCAAAATGCAACTGAAAAATCAGTAATGGGGAGCAAAACCGAAAAAGAGTAGCAAAATGCAACTGAAAAATCAGTAATGGGGAGCAAAACCGAAAAAGAGTAGCAAAATGCAACTGAAAAATCAGTAATGGGGAGCAAAACCGAAAAAAAATAGCAAAATGCAACTGAAAAATCAGTAATGGGGAGCAAAACCGAAAAAGAGTAGCAAAATGCAACTGAAAAATCAGTAATGGGGAGCAAAACCGAAAAAGAGTAGCAAAATGCAACTGAAAAATCAGTAATGGGGAGCAAAACCGAAAAAGAGTAGCAAAATGCAACTGAAAAATCAGTAATGGGGAGCAAAACCGAAAAAGAGTAGCAAAATGCTACTGAAATATCAGTAATGGGGAGCAAAAACGAAAAAGAGTAGCAAAATGCATCTGAAATATCAGTAATGGGGAGCAAAACCGAAAAAGAGTAGCAAAATGCTACTGAAATATCAGTAATGGGGAGCAAAACCGAAAAAAAAATAGCAAAATGCAACTGAAAAATCAGTAATGGGGAGCAAAACCGAAAAAGAGTAGCAAAATGCTACTGAAATATCAGTAATGGGGACAAAACCGAAAAAGAGTAGCAAAATGCTACTGAAATATCAGTAATGGGGAGCAAAACCGAAAAAGAGTAGCAAAATGCAACTGAAAAATCAGTAATGGGGAGCAAAACCGAAAAAGAGTAGCAAAATGCTACTGAAATATCAGTAATGGGGAGCAAAACCGAAAAAGAGTAGCAAAATGCTACTGAAATATCAGTAATGGGGAGCAAAACCGAAAACAAATAGCAAAATGCAACTGAAAAATCAGTAATGGGGAGCAAAACCGAAAAAGAGTAGCAAAATGCAACTGAAAAATCAGTAATGGGGAGCAAAACCGAAAAAGAGTAGCAAAATGCAACTGAAAAATCAGTAATGGGGAGCAAAACCGAAAAAGAGTAGCAAAATGCAACTGAAAAATCAGTAATGGGGAGCAAAACCGAAAAAGAGTAGCAAAATGCAACTGAAAAATCAGTAATGGGGAGCAAAACCGAAAAAAAGTAGCAAAATGCTACTGAAATATCAGTAATGGGGAGCAAAACCGAAAAAGAGTAGCAAAATGCAACTGAAAAATCAGTAATGGGGAGCAAAACCGAAAAAGAGTAGCAAAATGCTACTGAAATATCAGTAATGGGGAGCAAAACCGAAAAAGAGTAGCAAAATGCTACTGAAATATCAGTAATGGGGAGCAAAACCGAAAAAAAATAGCAAAATGCAACTGAAAAATCAGTAATGGGGAGCAAAACCGAAAAAGAGTAGCAAAATGCAACTGAAAAATCAGTAATGGGGAGCAAAACCGAAAAAGAGTAGCAAAATGCAACTGAAAAATCAGTAATGGGGAGCAAAACCGAAAAAGAGTAGCAAAATGCTACTGAAATATCAGTAATGGGGAGCAAAACCGAAAAAAAAATAGCAAAATGCAACTGAAAAATCAGTAATGGGGAGCAAAACCGAAAAAGAGTAGCAAAATGCAACTGAAAAATCAGTAATGGGGAGCAAAACCGAAAAAGAGTAGCAAAATGCAACTGAAAAATCAGTAATGGGGAGCAAAACCGAAAAAGAGTAGCAAAATGCTACTGAAATATCAGTAATGGGGAGCAAAACCGAAAAAAAATAGCAAAATGCAACTGAAAAATCAGTAATGGGGAGCAAAACCGAAAAAGAGTAGCAAAATGCTACTGAAATATCAGTAATGGGGAGCAAAACCGAAAAAAAATAGCAAAATGCAACTGAAAAATCAGTAATGGGGAGCAAAACCGAAAAAGAGTAGCAAAATGCAACTGAAAAATCAGTAATGGGGAGCAAAACCGAAAAAGAGTAGCAAAATGCTACTGAAATATCAGTAATGGGGACAAAACCGAAAAAGAGTAGCAAAATGCCACTGAAATATCAGTAATGGGGAGCAAAACCGAAAAAAAAAAGCAAAATGCAACTGAAAAATCAGTAATGGGGAGCCAAACCGAAAAAGAGTAGCAAAATGCAACTGAAAAATCAGTAATGGGGAGCAAAACCGAAAAAGAGTAGCAAAATGCTACTGAAATATCAGTAATGGGGAGCAAAACCGAAAAAAAATAGCAAAATGCAACTGAAAAATCAGTTATGGGGAGCAAAACCGAAAAAGAGTAGCAAAATGCAACTGAAAAATCAGTAATGGGGAGCAAAACCGAAAAAGAGTAGCAAAATGCTACTGAAATATCAGTAATGGGGACAAAACCGAAAAAGAGTAGCAAAATGCTACTGAAATATCAGTAATGGGGAGCAAAACCGAAAAAGAGTAGCAAAATGGTACTGAAATATCAGTAATGGGGAGGAAAACCGAAAAAGAGTAACAAAATGCTACTGAAATATCAGTAATGGGGAGCAAAACCGAAAAAGAGTAGCAAAATGCTACTGAAATATCAGTAATGGGGAGCAAAACCGAAAAACAGTAGCAAAATGCTACTGAAATATCAGTAATGGGGACAAAACCGAAAAAGAGTAGCAAAATGCTACTAAAATATGTTCGCTTTTTGTGTGGAAAATGTTTGATTTGTGATTTTCTTAACATTTATTGGTGACATCCCATTATTACATTATTTTGAGCACCTAAATCCTTTTTAGTATTATATCTTGTTTTTCCTTACGTGTTCTAGCTATTTTCAACTTGCATCTTTAGAAAGCCCAATAAAATAGCGCAGCTTGTGTGCAATGAAGATGGCCCAATCATTTCGGAAACTCATCGTGGAAATATTTCATTGAAATATAAAAAGACTAAGAACTCAAGAATTCCAAATCCCAAATTGACATTCATTCGGCACAAAGAAAAACCTAAGGTTATTTCGGTGTCGCACCGATAGTTCACTGCGATGAAAACTTTCAAACACGTTAGTATTGAAGATATTCTTTCAATACATTCAGTTGATATGTTATATGTTACAATAAAACTAATTTTATGTGAACTTTATTTAATCAATGTTTGCCTTGAGATTTTACAAGAAGTATATTACTCCTACACGATCTGACGTACGCTATTCGCGGTTCTACTATTGGGAAATTGCCCTTTAGTATTAATGTTTAAATTTGAATATTAAAACCACTAACCAATTTTGTATAATTTCTTCCTATTTTAGAGTGTCAACCATATGAATCACAATATGACTAATTAATTTGCTATATAATCGCACAAATGCATTTTCGATCAAAGTTTTATATCCTGAACTGCATTGTGGGTTGATTTATTAATAATTTTAATTTAACTTTTTCCATAACCTGAATTAACCATTATATTGGAAATGATATGTTAACAAATAAATTATACAGCAAAGCTAAATATTAAATTTAAATTTTTATATTTAAAATAGTAGCGATAATTTTTTGTTAAAATTCTTAATTTTAGTGTAATATTTTGATTAATGTTTGTAAGTTGTGTTCGCAGATGTATTTTATCATGAAAGTTTATTATTTTGATGATATGTTTAAGTAAAGTGAGTGATTTAAAATTTGGTTGTGAATTTTATAGTTTTCTGCCTTTGTTGAAAAGCGTGCAAATTTAATAATTTAATAATTGAATCGTGCAAACTTAGAATCAACATCTTATAATTTCGGTTAAGAGCTTCCTAACTTAAAAAGTCGGCGTAACTAATGTCAAGGTGTGTAAACTTTTGAGGTCATTTTGTTGTCCCCATAGCTTCTAACAGCAGGGGCATCAAAGGTATTTAGGGTTGGAGCTCAAAATACACCTAATGCGGAAAACTCTAGATAATACAAAGATATCAAGCATTTGATTATTTTTGTTTCTTTTTATTAAAGAATGGAATATAGAGATGGCGGTAGAGGCGTCTTATTGCAATGTCTATTTAGAATTGTAACTACGTATTTAAAAATCTAGTTAAATGTTTTAAAACAGAAATTTACTGTTATTCGCTTTACAAAACAAGGGTTCTTGAGCCCCCTTTGTACCTTCCAGTTTCAACGCTGCATTCTAACTGGTACTACTCTTTTTGTTTTCAAATGTATCATATCTAGAAACGTTAAAGAACTAATAAAATCAGAGGTACTAAATAAATTAAATGCATAATAATTGAGTAAAATTACCCCAATGCTTTTTCACTTACCATTTTATTAAAAGCTTTTAAAAATAAAGATATTTAACAAAAAATCGTATAATAATTAGTTGTTTTCTGAATTCTTCTGTTTTTTGTGTGAATTTGAATAAATTAGCTAAAATACATATGTAAGAAAGCTCAAAATAATAAGAATTTGCTTTAAAACAAAGGAATTTATTTACTTCGAAACTGTTCGAAAAGTGCAATGAATTTTAAGCGTGAAACGGCTTTACAAGATGCCAGACATAGCACTATATTTTTCACGCTATAGTCATATAAATTTGCTTTTTCAATCCGTTTCACGATAAAAAGAAAAGTGCTCGTTACATAAGCATATTTTACTTAGATACGTAGAAGTATAATTCTTTAAACAATGAATTATAAATTGAGTTGCAAACTGGAAAACTATTCCTTAAATAATGTAAACAAATATATGATTCCTAGCTTTTACATGATTGTTTATTATAAATATCTGTTATTTCAATTGTAAGTTGAATCAGTCATTCGAATGCGGTTAACTTCGATATAAGAATGAACACAATGCACTGAAGAAAAGCTCGGATTGGGAAGTCCTTGAAATATGCAGTGCACAGCTCAAATAAATTGTAAGGAAATTTGTATTGTTGTTCACCACCAAATTAAAAGATTAAGAAAAGAGCTATAAATGTGTTGTCACAAGATAAAAATCACTTTTAAAATCCGAAAGCAGTTATTGGGTTAAATAATCCCACCAATCAGATTTATTGTACAAACACAGTCTTGTTTTTACAATATTAGATTAATATAAAAATAGGTGCTCCATATTCACTGCTTGAGAGCGAAAGTCAAGCAAGTCGAGATGCCTGAATTTTCAAAGAAATTCGTCATACGAATCCTTGAGTATTTTCACATAAGGCTGCCTCATAACTTAATCTTCAATGTTGCTTTAACCTTCTTCTAGTTTGTTTCAATTACAAGATTATTATCGGAATATTCTACTCAAAAAACTTCAAATTTAATTTTATCAAAATGAGGTTTTATGATATACTGGACCTTGGCTCTCAGGTATCTGTTTAATCCTTCGGCCTAGCTTTTTGTTAAATTAACACATTCTTAATGTTTTTGTACCATTTGGAAATTTGAAAATTGATAATTTTGACGTTTTATCTTCATTATTTAAAATAATGATAGTTAAAACAATTTGCCTAATGGCAAGTTAGATTATTTAGCAAAGCAAAAAATTTCTAGAAATTTGTCATATTATAATTTAATTTTCAAGGATAAATTAAAAACTTGTAGAGGTTAACGGTAATAGTTAGTGCAGGGAGCTGTTGGCTCGCGTGTCATGAAGCGCTTGCCACCACCCTCCTACGCGTAGTAACCCGGTCACCTGTTTAAATGCATTTTAAGTCGCTAGATGAATTGGGCCTAATATAGTGCCTTAGATATTAGCCTAGCTGATTATTATTATTATTATTTTTAATTATAAATTATCACTTAAATCGTAAGAAGAGCACCGCGTCGAAACGATGAAATCTAATTTTTTGGCAAATATATTATAAATAATAATAATAATAATCAGCTAGGCTAATACCCAAGGCACCACCTTAGGCATTAATTAATTATGGAAGGGGAAACCGAAGAACCCGGGGGAAAACCCCTTAAACCAGTGTCTTAATATGCTGTTCCGCGCCTAAACGTTTGAGCCTCAATTTCGAACAAACCATGAGCGGAATCTCTGTTATCATGGTACCTTGTTTCACAACTTCTTAATTAAATATATCCAACAAAAAAGAGTTTTTATTATCTACGATTTTTACTGTAATAATTATGGTAATCCAAAATATAAGCTGGGCTAATCATAGACTATTTCGTTTCCATGCGGCGCTTTACCGCAAAAAAGCGGCGCTTAACCAAAGCTACGATCCATTTTAATTGTTCTAGCTACGTAATGGCTGGAATATCAAATAAGTAGCAGGGCCGGATTAAGCCATTTTTCTCCCGGGGGCCCAAGATAATTTGCGCCCCTAAAACCAAGGCAGTCATTCCGGAGACTTAACACTTTCGTTTCTTAAAGGTTGTAGGGGAACAGTATAAAATTGTTAAACTAAAAATTGTAAACAAACAACAATATATGGTTCAAACTTTTACTTTTTATTGCGCACTATACAACAAAAGCACCATAATTAGTAATCACAGAATGATTTAGATTTTTTGGAAGTAATTTTTCCAAATTACGTTTTCGCGCTTTCTTTTCAGAAAATTTATTAATTGTTTCATCTCAGCTAATGCTATTTAGAATATCTGAATATAGCTAAGGAATTAAGTCTTTCTTGGTGGATGGTAGAACGTAATTAATTTTTCACTCTCTTTAGAGTTGAGAAGGATCTTTTGCCCGAACAGTTAGAGCAGGGTAGGCATATAAAAAACCTTAAAGCTATTTCGATATTGGGAAATGAATTACTCAATTTATTTTCTAAAATTTTTAAAATTTTAATAGCTGATAGATTTTCTAACTTCATGCCGAAAGCTGGAAGTAATCCCTTTAACTGTAGCAATTCGTGAAAAATATTTGGCTCAATGTCATCAGAATAATACTCCCTAAGAATTTTGGAACCGTCTTCGATTTCGTTGTTAGTAAGCTTGGGTAATTCAATAAATACGTTGAAACGATTTTGTAGCAAATCATAGGCCTGTGATCTTCGAGAAAGTTCACCGCGTAACGTATCAATTAGGACTAGAAATGTCTAGTATACTTCATTTTTTCTTTCCCAGTCAATTCAACCTCCTGCGCTAGACCTTCATCAACTGCTCTTTTTCGCGTTTTCTTCCTACATAATTCCCATTTGTATTCTTTTTTTCCACACAAAATCTCGGCTTCGATTTTAAAACGTTCAAACTCATCCCACAGTGAACTTACGTACACTACCAAAGAGTTATATAAACAGGTAACAGTTGATAATTCTATTTGCTCTCCTTGAAGAATCTTGCTAGTTGAATTAATACGATTTAACACTGGAGTCCAAAATACGACCATAAAAGCTATTTCCAAAGTACACATTTTGTCTAAGAAAGAATTAGCTTCGTGGCGTGTGGTTACTTTCTGCTTTGTGTCGTTAGACATTTCAAGTAACGCTTCTTTAATTTCAGCGTATCCACAATGCAGAGAATTACAAGCGTCTTCCCTGGCTGACCACCTTGTACTTGAAAGGGATTTAATGGTTTTTGCTTCGTAATTGTTTTTTAAATGACTAGATAGTACTTCCCAGCGGTGAGTTGAGCCGGAAAAAAAAGTAAATGGCTTGAAGAAAGGTGAAAAAATCGATAGATATGTTTGTACAGTCAGCGGCAGATGTACCAACCAAATTCAGAGAATGTGCAGCGCATGGAACGTAGGCGGCAATTGAAGCTTCTTCTCGAATCAATGCTTGAAGTCCGGCATATGCACCTGACATTATCATATGATTGGCCGCTGCAGTTTTTTATATCGATTCCATGAGCTACTAAATCTAAAACAATCGCGTCCCGCATCTCAGCGCTTTTGTGTCCAACTGAAGACAGAAATTTGAAGAATCTTTCTACTGGGTCACCATTGGGAAGAACATAGGCCAAATATCAATGTTAATTGATCAATTTTGGATATGTCTGGGGTAGAGTCAACACTTGTCGAAAAATATTTCGCGGCCTTAATTTCATTTAAGATTATTTCTTGTACTTTGTTAGCCATAATTTCAATCAACTCATCGCAAATGGTAGAAGACAAATGAGAAACATGTCCACGACCCAAATTTCCCCTATCAGATATATGTTTGGCTAAAAAGGGGTCAAACTCTGAAATCAGTTCTAATATACCCAGATAGTTTCCATTGGATTTGGATCGAAAAGTTTAATTTTCTCCTCGTAGGGCTAAGCCTCTAGTGGCTAAAAACTTAATAGTCGCGACCACCCTTCGTAAGACATTCCTCCAATAATCTATTTCTGTTTCATATTGTTTTTTCAAATGCATATTAATTGCGGTGTTACATTTTACGCTACAGCGTAGAATTAATTGGCTTTGACAAGTTAAATGGCCAGCACTCTTTTCGTGCGACGTAATTTTCTCATACTGCTTCTTCCAATTAATAAATCCATCTTTGACAAAAGCAGATTTTGTACAATTTGGATTGGCATCTGTCGCGAATAACAGACACGGAAAGCAATATAAAGCATTCGTAGATTTAGAGTATAACAGCCATTCCCTTTTCATATTTTCGCCGTTGACTAGATTTCTTGTAAAAACATCTTTCGATAAAAGTATGCTCGATTTTCTTAGAGCAGGATCATTTCCAAGTCTGTTTTCAGTAACATTACAATTAAGCATATTGCATTGTTGACTAACTTGGCTTTGTTGTAAGTCTTCTGGAAGTTCTGGTAGCTGAGATATGGTGCAATTGTTTTTTCTTGTTGTTGAACCCGATAGATTGTCCAAACAACTAGGGTGAACGTTAAGGGGTAGCTGTTGCTCTTCAGAAGCTTCATGGGCAGTCTATAATTTAGGACAAATCCGATTAAATGTTTTTTTTAACTTATCATATATCGGCCACCAAGTACGTAAATTAAGATGTGTTAAGATGTGTGAAAATCTTATACATCATACAGAAACCTAAATTATCAGGCGACAGAAGTATTGAAAATTATGACAGAAAACTTTAAACTTCAATATAAAATGTTAGTTATTAGGGCTCTGCAAAATAATAATTACACCAAACTCCCCAATGTTCTGAAGTTATCGCTATTGTGTCGTCTAAAAACGTTTATTTAATAGTCGTATTACCCACTGCATCAAGAATTTAACATACAATCTAAAATAGGCGCTTAGGATATTCTATTATTTATGCGACGGTTCTGGGTCTCTGAAACCCGAGGACCATATTTTAGTTCACATTTCAGGAATCATAACGACTCTGCCTTAATTAAAACGCCTTTACGCATATAAAATAGTTGATACAATTACAAAAGAAACAGTTTTCCCAGGGTATCCTCCCAGGGTAATTAACTCTGATCTTACCGGAAATATTTCCTCATCCACTGCAACCGCTTCATATTCTTTGGCTTTGCAAGGAAAAAGTTGTGCATTCACAGTTTTTTCCTTGATCGACCAGTTCACTGATTTTTGGTTTGCTAATGAAGAAGGTGTCAAGTTTTGGTACCTTATCCAAAAACTCTTTTTGTCGCCTTGTTTTCTCTATAAGCCTTTTCCGATTTTGTGCACCGCTAGGTCTCTTATTTTGAGCATAAAACGTTCGTAGAACGACTAAAACCGCGGGAAAATGACTAGCAGATAACGGTCTTTGTGCGGGTCTATATACTCCTTCGATTCCAAGAAGTATATAGACACGCAATAGAACCGCCAGATAAACGGAAATAGGTTTACGCACACTATTAGAAGTGAACAGACAGCTAAATTCTCTAATAGCAAAATACACGATCACGCTCATTACTAAAATGAAATACTAAATCCCAAAAAAAGTATTAAAAATGGTTTCTAACATACTCAACTTACTAAACGAACAGAAGTAAATCTCTTGAGAAATTATATAAAGTGTAAACCAAAGAATCTAGCTCAGTGCCACCTTGCCCCCCCCCTTAACCCGGCCCTGATAAGTAGATTAGTTCAGTATGAATAGGATAAAAAAGCTAAACCCTAAACAAATTTGAAGAAAACTTACAAATAGCTCGTACCGATAGTCCTTCGAGCAAACAAAATGACGCGAAACTCGGGCCAAATAGATCTTCGGGTGAAAAATTAAATTAAATAAAATAGCCAGAATTTCCAATGGTAAACCGGTTTCGTCCTATTTGGGACTCGTCAGTACCGTGCGGGAAGCTAGGCTTGCGACTATTGCACCGAAAAGAGAAACTAAGCCTAAACATTTAAAATTTCAAAACGAGTTGCGTAGCAACGGAAAGCCGAATAGGAGGAGAGTGGTGGAGAATAGTATATCCAATTAAATATGTGGTTGATTGAGGGTAATCTTTAATAATTTAATTAAACATTGAGGAAGGAGTTATTACAGAGAAAAAGCTACGTTTAACCACTAAAAAATTGGAAATTCATTATAATATAAATCTAAACAGGCGATTTATTTCAAAAACTATTGAACCTAGAAATATTTGTGGTGGAATTAGTATTCCGGTAGACACGTTTCAGTGAAATTTCGTCGAATTCTGTAAATGTTTTCACAATTTTTCAAAAAATATTGTTTCACCACTAGGTGCTAGATGAAAAATATCAATTAGAAAGTTGTAGAGCGTTAACGAAAACCCACGAATATCGTTGGTTTTATGAAATTAGACCAATTTTACATTACTAAATACCGCATGAAAAATTGACAAGTTGCTCAAGCTAAAATACACTTTCTTTCTTTTGGATTCGATATTTTTTTCTGGGAATTACTTTAACATACATTTTTAAATTTTTTTCGTACATTTAGTATTACATTTTATGTGCAGACTTACCTTTTTTGTACAAGACAGTCTTGCACTTGGACTTTCAACGGTATGGTTTGGAAATGCACGACTAAAGCTTCGTGCATTACGTTATTTTCGTTGATCAACGTCGTAAACCTATATTTTTCCTATCGACCCAATGACATTTGGTAATTTTGGATAGAGCTCTACGCCTTTGATTGACAAAACATACCCAGCGTGTAATAGTTGTAAAAAAACACTTTTCCGTAAAATTTTCAGAAATCTCTGAAATTTTACTAATTATGGCTTAGGTAAATTGGTTTTTCAAAAACAAGTGTTACATTTAATTGCAAAGTCCGTATTAATATTCAGGTTTTAAATCAGAAGACAGTTTTTCTTAGATCAGTTAATGTAAATGTTACACAACGGTTTCAAATATTCCTCCATCAGCTGCAATGCAGGCGTGAGCTTGAACAATCATATTTGCCTATCGGTACCAGCTATTTGTAAGTTTTGTAAGTTTTTATTTTTTTTAAAATTTGTTTAGAGTTTAACAATTTATCCCTTTTCATAATGTACTAATCAACTTATTCGCTAATTTTATTATCTTTTGCATTGCAATCCATAGGTCGTTCCTTAATTTTAACGTTACATTTCTATTCATTATGTCAATCGAACCCTTTTACTCACATTTACATTAACATCTTTACACGCATTCAATACACGTTTATAACTACAAACCACGGCTTTCAAATATTGAACGACTAATGCGTAAGAAACAGCGTGGTTAGTAATGCCAAATTTAACATCGAAAAAATTAACGGGCTCTGGCTGGGTGGCTTTAGAAAAAGGCTAGATAAACCTTAACACGTAGAATGAAATTAAAATTCTTGATGTCACCTTTACATCGGCAGAAGAGAATCTAGTTTACCACGGCAAACAGATACGTGATGAGGTAATGGAAGACTTAAATAACGCGTCATCCATTGCTCACATGTCTTCAAAAAATCAACTTATATTTTGCACAGTATTTTCTTTTATGTCTTACCCATTATCTTATCTCATTACCTACGAAATTTTGTAATTTTTAAAACGCTGGGTTTTAGATTTATTCGACTGTGAAAATATGTGCCTTATGGATAAGGAAGGCCTTCAGCCCTGGATATTCTTTATTTTGCCCTAAAATCTATGGTAATTGGAAAAATCATTGGGTTTATTTTACTCAAATATAAGCCATTTAAGTAATTTCTAGAAATGTTTTATTTTAATAGATTTAAAGAAGAGAACTTGATTTGCAGTATTAGAGAGCAGCGTTGCTACTGGAAGGTTCAAAGGGGTTCAAGACCCCTCGAATTATTGAGCGAATAGAAGTTAATAACTTTTTCAAAAATATTATCCCGATACAATTCTTAATAGACATTGCATAAAAGACGAAAGTTTGAAAACCTATAACACCATCTTTATTCTCTAATCAAATGAATTATTACCGCCCATCCTTTAATTCTTTCGATGAAACTGCTGTTAGAAAAAAACTGCAAAAGGAATTTAAATATTCACTTTTGGGTTAAAGCTGCAAAATTATTTAATAAAAACTGGGTAGCTCATCCTTTTCCGGACGTTGTGATAGGAGATATGATCAGTCATATGCAAAACAGATTTACTAAATTAATATCGGCCAAACAAATTTCAGAATCTGAAGAAAATTATATTTTGTACTCGCTCCGCTTCCTTGAATTCTCACTGAACTTCAAATGTAATGCGATTTTTCGATGACCACTCTACCGATTTCAGAAATCCATTTTTTGTTCGATAAATAGAAACCCGATACCTGTCGTGACTTACTTGTTATGAGCCCCAAACAATCTTTTTTTAAATTAACGTTTACGTGCTCTCTCCTCTTGAAAAGTTGTAAAGGCAAAATTAGTTAAAGGTAATATCGGACGATATATTGGCCGATATTTACCAAGTTAACTATCATAACAGTAGTGTATATGAGAAAATCATTGTAAAAGACGGTTCAGTACACTGTCATACCATTTTATCCTAATTTTGCATTAAATAAAGTTTCCAAAAGCATATCCGAATATGTTTTTTTTTTCATTTTACTGTTTTAAAAAGGTCCGATGTAGCTTTTGAAGTCTTTCGTGCGTGGCGGGGACAATCAAATAAAATATTATCATTAATTAGTTAATCCATAATTTGTTTATTTTTAAAAGTGTTTCTGTAAATTTGTTTTATACTGGTATCGGCCAATATCGGCTTAAGACAAATAGGTCGATCTATCGGTGCAGCCCTAATTAAAGGGTAATATTCTTTTACACAATCAACTTTTTTCAAGAAAATTGTATAGGGTGAACAGACAAATTGTAACAATTGTCCCCACTTTTTCAGTTCACACTATTCAATTTTGTTGCTTACAATTTTTTAGATAAATTTAAGTGGCCCAATTAATTGTATAGTGTGAACTGGGCTTTAGAGTTTTAATTATTCAATTCATGTTTCTCGGTATATTTAATATTTTGCTTACTCCACAGAAAAGTTTCGAATTTTCACAAGCCAGACGACAAGGACATCATAGAATACCGCCTCTTTGGTGTTCCTGGATTACTTAAGGGAGGTTTTTTTATATATAAACTAAAACCCAGTGCACACTATACAATTAATTGGGCCACTTAAATGTATCCAACTAATTGTAATCAAGAAAATTGCATAGTGTGAACAGAAATAGTTGGTACCATTGTTACAATATTTCTGTTCACACTATGCAATTTTCTTGCTTACAATTAATTGGATACAATTAAGTGGCCCAATTAATTGTATAGTGTGAACTGGGCTTAAGATAGTGAGTTTTCTACTTATTTATAAGTTTACTTTTACTGAAATAAAACTATTGCTGAAGTTAAACTAATTGGCTACTGTTATCAAAGGCTAGACACCCATAAAATTTCTACACTTCTTCTTTCAGTTAAAATTGATTTTCTTGTCGGTCGATCTATACTAGGAAGCCTGGAGCTTGAAAAAGTTTGGTTTGATCGTTTACCTACTTCAAAAATAAATGGTTTTAGCTCTGGAACAAGTTCGGGGATTGCACTTCCTCGCTTCATTTTGAGCGCAGCTCTTTCGCTCTCAATTTTCATGTTGAAATTTTACCATCAAATTCTCTTTGTTTAGCAATGATTAAGATGGTGGTGAATTTCGAAACCAATTAGAAATTCATTTTCAAAACTCGAAATTCAACTATGTAAGTTTTATTTTATCAATCAATGTAATATCACGAATAAGTATATAATACTCTTAAAATGAACGAAGTAGAAGCTATGCAAGGTTCATATTTGCATTTCATTAAGTGCTTTCACTGTTTTATGTTTCGTCATAGTGACCCGGAGCAATTAAGACGCCCAGAGTCAGGCATGTTTATCATATTCGGCAATATAGAGAGGTGAGTACCTGTTCGCCTTGGGTAACCCAAGGAGCACTACTATATCATTAAGAATTAATACCCGGCGGGAGTGTTGCAAAGTCCCGAAATCCCACGCATCTAAGATTCAGATTATACTCACCACCATGTGGTTTTCATACTTCTACATATAGTGGAAGGCCTTATGGAAGCGCATGAAACATTCATCCAAACGGGCCAGCTTGTTTTCGAAACGTGAATGAATATAGTCCGATGAGCGATGGTTTTGTTTTTACAATTTGTAGAGTATAAACTTATTATTTATCCAGATATTGTACACTTACTTTAGGTCCACTTGTTTATTCCACGCCTCGAAAAAAAATTGCGTACGAAAAGTGTTAAATATTTTCCCTGATAGACTTCCACGCTATGTGAGTGGTTTTCTCTATCCCTAAATGTCTTTCCGTTGGGGTGATCTCCGGACCCTGATAAGTCAACTGGGGACGAGCGGAATGTACCAATTCGCACGTCCAAAGTGGTCGTGTATGACACTAGACGCTTGAAGTGCACCGATATTTAAGTGCTGTGGCAATGTTTTTCTATAAGTATATCAATTTACAATTCCATATCTTAAAGAGGAACTAACGTAAGCACAGTGAAAAAAACCTTTAAGCCTCGGCGACACTGTCAGTGGCCGTGTATGACACTAGACGCTTGAAGTGCACCGGTATATTAGGGCTGACGAAATGTTTTTCAATAAGTATATCAATTTACAATTCCATATCTTAAAGAGGAACTAAGTACAGCGAAGAAACCTCTAAGCCTCGGCTACACTGTCAGTGGCCGTGTATGACACTAGACGCTTGAAGTGCACCGATATTTAAGTGCTGTGGCAATGTTTTTCTATAAGTATATCAATTTAAAATTCCATATCTTAAAGAGGAACTAACGTAAGCACAGTGAAAAAAAACTTTAAGCCTCGGCGACACTGTCAGTGGCCGTGTATGACACTAGACGCTTGAAGTGCACCGATATTTAAGTGCTGTGGCAATGTTTTTCTATAAGTATATCAATTTACAATTCCATATCTTAAAGAGGAACTAACGTAAGCACAGTGAAAAAAACCTTTAAGCCTCGGCGACACTGTCAGTGGCCGTGTATGACACTAGACGCTTGAAGTGCACCGGTATATTAGTGCTGACGAAATTTTTTTCTATAAGTATATCAATTTACCTCTTTAAATAAAGCGAATTTCTTAACGAAACCCCGCCCAAAGTGTAAGTTATGTTATTCAACCAATAAAAGCAATTATCAAGCAAGTACTTAAATGATTCCTATATTTGTGGTAAAATTTATTTGAATTTCTCTTACTCGTGTTACATGTAAACTAGGGTTCACAAATTAAATTTTTTTGGCCGACGTTGACTATGACAGGCGCCAAATGTACGTGCACGAAGTTTTATGGATCCACCTTTAGCGCCCTAATGTTGTATTGAGGTTAAGTGTTGTTTGTAGTTTAGTATTGATTATAACTTAGGGCCGTAATGAAGAAATATTGTCAGCTGTTCTTCCCACGAAAAAAGTAAAAATTTATAAAATAAATTTATACTAGCTTTTTTCATTGCGCTTGTACATGTACGTGATCATTAAGAGATACTAGGGAGAGTAGTTTTGATATTCTTAGTGCTAGGTCTCTTTTGGTCCTTCCCTTCACGTGATGATGTAAATATTATTTGAATCTCACTATAATTTAATTTTTGCAAAAAATGGATTCTTTGAAACACTGTGCCTTGCATTAATAGCATTATTTAATGGTATACGTCTTTTGTAATTAAGCTTGAAAGACAACGTTCATTTTCAATTTGGAATAGATCTTAAATTTTAATTTCATTGATATCAAGATTTTTGCAGATTTCCATTGCAGTTTCACATAATGTTTCTAAAACTGAATCGTTGCTTTAATGGCCGATACTAATTTTCGCATGTAAACTCTTTTTGCAAACTTTACGCAAGTTTTGATATTTTCAGAAATAGCCAATAGTTTGCAAATCAGATACTAATTTGAACCAGATTTTTGTAAAATTTTAACAGATATTGATAATTTCAATTCTATTTACCTCGATATCATAGTTTGCAAAAATATACTATTTTGCGCAAGGTTTTTGCAAACTTTCCCTATTATTGGTATTTTCAATTCTAATTACCACAGATATATCATAGTTTGAAAAAAAAATACTATTTTGCGCAAGGTTTCTGCAAACTATGATATATGAGTTATATATAATTGAAAACACCAATAATTAGTATTTGATTTGGATATTTCTGAAAATATCAAAGTTTGCAAAAAGAGTTTGCTTGCGAAAATAAGTATGTCCCGCTTTAATGTATTTGTACACGATTAAACCAATCGTTCTGCCACAGCTTAGTGAATTTTCTTCTCTTAAGGGGCAAACACAAGAAGCAAATTTAACTATCATTTGAGGAGCCGGGTTTTATCCCAGCTGCCATGGTGGCACTGGGTGAAAACTTGTAACAACTCCTTCTACGTTGAGTTTGGAAGTTCTCTCCTCACTGGTTTAAGGGTTTCTCCCTCTAGTTCTTTGGTTTCCCCTACCATAATAACCTGTTGAGCTTAACGTTAATAGTTAGTGTAGGGAGTTGTTGGCTCGCCTGGCATAAAGGGCTTGCCACTACCCTCCTACGAATTGTAACCCGTCCACCTGAATTTATGGCTTTAAAAGTCGCTTGATGACTCAAGTCTAAGGCTGAGGTACAAGCCTAGCTGATTAAAATCTATCATGACGTCCTTCTTTTCGAATATACACACACGAATTGATTGGAAATGAATTTACGTGCCTGACCATTTACGTGCGAGACAAAAATATCAAAATGATAATTAATATAAGAAATATATGTTAGTTCCATCTTTCTTAAATTTTTGCACCCGCCTACTTTTGGGGGTTGTTCAGTGAGAGATAATGAAAGAGTAGTTGGGTCAAATTAGCCTTCCCAATCCCTCAACCTCAACCAACGAAAACTCGTAGTTTACAGAACAATAAAGATTAAAAAAGCATGACTATTCTGGATAAAAGCAAGTGTTCGAATTACTCCTAGGTTAATTAACGACAACTATATTAGAACAAAGCGAACTGATATTTACTGACAAAATGATACACAATCATCCAAAAAACGCGGTGAGGTTAGCTACAAAGCTTTCTTTGTTGAAAAACAATAATAATAATACGACTCTCTGGCATCTAGGAGCAACAAACGCAGCACCCCACGCAAGGAGAACGCAACCCATCAAAAGTCGTGGATTTTCTTGCGTACAATTTTCATGGGTTAGACGCTTTAGCGCCGACTGCTGTCGGAAGGGGAAAATTCCGAAATGGTCTATCCCCTTTCCGTAAAACGTTCAGCGTTAAGGCTCGTCCAAGGAAATTTGTACAAAACACTGTCTTAGCGTGTTTAAAGGTTAGCTGCGATTTCCTTGTGTTTGTTGCTCCTACGTGCTGGCATAGACAAGAGACCGCCAGAGGGAAAAAATCGCGAAAAAGATTAAGGTTGTTTTGTATGTGGGTACCAATAAAACGAACAAAAACAATGTTAGACTAAAGTGGAGGGTAGAATTCAAAGTTTCTACCAATATACAGTATGCGAACGAACAGTAAGCATTAATTACTGTTTTGTCTTCCAGAGTAAACTGCGTTTCAAGAAAACCAATTTATGAAACTTTCTACAAGTGGAATCTAGAACACCAAACATTTCGGGGCAAGCCGTTTGGGAACAATTAAAATTTGTAAATAAATGGATATAACCGTTTGCCGGGGATATAATGTATGTTAGTTTGTGCACTTAGATTTAGCGTTGTGCCTAATTGAATCAGATCGTTCTTTCTATCAGTGCAGTGTGTTTGGTAGGGTGACGAGTGGGCAAAGCTTGCACCCCTGGGGCCAATTTGGAAGGCAGTAAGAGTATTCATTCCTACTTTAAATCACGGAGCGTCATCGTCAGCATAAGAACCAAACCTTACCTGCTGACGCTAGTTAACTAATGCAGTTTGTTATTCGTTAAGCAAATTAATACGTGCAGGATGGTGCATTTCTCTTTTCGAGATCTTATGCAAAACCGGTCTTTCTTCGTATTCAATCAAGGAACCACAACAGTGCTGTGCATCTCTTTTCAATCTTTAAAATAATGAACGGCGGGAAAAATAATTGGTAAAAAGTCTATTGATGGCGCTGAGGCTGGCCGATCACATCAAGACAAACGGAAACTTTTTAAAAGCTAGAAACGACTGCTGGAGAACTCCATTCTGTGGAGTCTCCTAAGTGAGCTCCACGTTTGTTTGACGTGTTTACTATTATAATAGAGGACTAACACTTTGTTAAACTAATCTTTACTGAAAAAGTTTATATAGTATCAGAACTCTTTTACAATATTTTATTTTATATGTATAGTTGAATCTAAAATTCGCTTCTTTTGGTGGAGCCTAAATTAGGACCGTAATGGTCTCCACTATTCTATCATCTAAATGTTCTTAAACATTTCCACAATACCAGAAATTTGGCCATACCCCGATTCCAACCCCCCCCCCCCGCATTTTAGCCCTTTATGACGCCGAATAATTTACTGCCTTCACAAGGGATTAGGGTTTTTCCCTCTAAGTAGCCGTCGAGTCCAGCGGAGGGTTAAAATCTCAGCATGACCAGCAATACAATAAAAATAAAACATTGTAGGAGTGGAAAGTCCCCAAACTGGAAGAATATTTGACACATTCCTCCTAGTCCACCCAGCCGTAAAACAAGTTCCACATCGTGTGTGTTAAGCTACTGCGCCATGCATGTCCAAAACACTTTTTTAAAAATTATACTCTAAGGGGAAGCAATAATCGTGTAAAAACACTTACCTCGTAATTTAGTACCATATTTATTGATTTTATGTTACTTATGATTGTACGTAACACAGCTTCACTTAATATCATACTTAAAGATATTGTTACTTCTGATTGTACTTTATTCGCATGGCTCAAATCTTCATTTGTTTTCGTTCTTATGGATATTTGAACTTATGATTGTACGTTCAACAAACCATTCTCAGTTTCATATAGTGTCGTATTTATTGATATTGTGTCAAACCATTTTCAGCTTCATTTGGTGTCATACTAAAGGATATTGTTACTTATTGTTAGTGTCATACTATATAGACATTGTTACTTATGATTGAACGTAACACATTCATTTAGTGTCATACTCAGGAAATTGTTACTTGTGATTGAACGTTACAGAGCTTCATTTAGTGTTATTTCTTTAGGATAAGATTATTTATGAGTGTCCTTGAACGTTTCGTGTCATTGCTTAAGCTTACGGAAATCTAACTTAAATGCAGAGAAGCAGAAGCTATACTCAAATTTTTTCTTACTTTCAGTTTCAAATTGTCAATAATAATAAGCCATCAGTGACTGAGTGTCAGGCTATGATAAAGTCGCAGAATATTTCGAAAATTAATTTTCAAAATCATTGTTCGGCCCAAAAATTGATTACATATTATCGGCAAGGTCGATGGCTATCGTATTTCTGGCAACACTGCCCTCCATACCGATTTCGCTCAAGTGTATTGAGGAAACAACGGAGATGAGAGGAAAAACTGCAGAGACCAAAGGGACTTACACTACGATTTTAAATCAGGGATCTTTGTCCGTGAGCGTAAGCTCTCTGTCTCGCAGACAATTAGGCCCGGGATCGAACCCTGGTGTTGCCATATTTGGACTTTTGGCTGAATAAATTGCTTAATAATAATGTTAGAGAAAATTTTGATGAAATCTTTCAAAAGTTGTCGCATTTATGACAACCGAGGGGCAGATCACTTTGTTACAGGGTCCCCATATAATCATTATTAAAGATTTAATCATTTTTAATCTTTGTACAGCCAAATCTCCATATTTAATTTTAATCTTATCTAATCATAATTTAATCATACGACGGTGCCCTAATAATCATTGGAGTAAGCAGATTCTGAATTATATTTTAATTTTAAAAACATATTTTTAGTTTATAAACATTCTGCTATTGTCTCTGTCGAATTAGGACAATAATAACTGAAATGTTTATTAACATATTTTGTAAGATTATCGATATTCACTTGTTAAAATAACAAATATCTGTTTAACTAGTAAAATTATTTAACATTCTATTGTAGTCCATTTAATAGACCAAATTATTTTTAACCATAATTGTAGATTCCCCCACTAAGTTTTTTGAAAGAGGGAGCTAATAAAGGGACCGTTTTCGAAGGATTAGACGGACCAATTGTGGACCTTTTCGCAGGTTTCACCAAAACTCTGAAGTAGGTAACTTCACCAAATACACAATACAGTACTTTTTCTTAAAAAAGTTAGTTTTTCGCACTACAAACAGTAGAATCTTTCTTTTTCTGTACTTCCGGAAAATCGATGTTTGAAATGGTTTAGTAAATTGGTTTTCACCACTAGATGGTAGATACATTTTGTCAACACAAACGATAAAGAACGTCATAAAAAAATAACAAATATCACTTATTCTAGGAAAAATTAAATTATTATCGGAAATCAATACACAACTTGGAACAATATGCCATAAGACGCGACAAGTCAAAAAGGGAATTTACTTTAAAACAGAGATATATAAAATAAAATAAAATAAAATAAAATAAAATAAAATAACAATGTAAAGTTTGATTACATCTGCCAATTATTGTTAGCTGTCTATTTAGGTTATGATATTTTACCAGTTAATATTATTCATTTACCTTACTTTTAGTTGGACAATTACGGTGAACACAAAGGGAGTAAGTACACTGAATAATTTGAACATTTGCATGATGCTTAACGGATCCCTTTTCGTTAAAATTGCACTTCACACCTCAACCATGGTTTTCAAAGAAATGCATCGCCTGTTTAAACAATTAGGCACATAAGCTTCAAATATCTGTCGGTAATGGTTGATTGATTTCTTGCCGAATTTCCGGATTTATTTGAAACACTGTGCACTGATAGCACACTTAAACACGACTAAAATCTAGAACGTTATCCGTAAGGATGGACCAATTAAAATCCTTATTTTACTTACGTTATGACGAACCAATTAAAATCACTATTTTACTTACGTTGTGACGAACCCATTCAAATCATTATTTTACTTACGTTATGACGAACCAATTGAAATAACTGTTTTACTTACGTTATGACGAACCAATTAAAATCATTATTTTGCTTACGTTATGACGAATCAATTGAAATCACTATTTTACTCACGTTATGACGAACCAATTAAAATCATTATTTTACTTCCGTTATGACGAACCAATTAAAATCACTATTTTACTTACGTTATGACGAACCAATTAAAATCACTATTTTACTTACGTTATGACGAACCAATTAAAATCAATATTTTACTTACGTTATGACGAACCAATTAAAATCATTATTTTACTTACGTTATGACGAACCAATTAAAATCACTATTTTACTTACGTTATGACGAACCAATTAAAGTCACTGTTTTACTTACGTTATGACGAACCAATTAAAATCATTATTTTACTTACGTTATGACGAACCAATTAATATCACTATTTTACTTACGTTATGACGAACCAATTAAAATCATTATTTTACTTACGTTATGACGAACCAATTAAAATCACTATTTTACTTACGTTATGACGAACCAATTAAAATCATTATTTTACTTACGTTATGACGAACCAATTAAAATCACTATTTTACTTACGTTATGACGAACCAATTAAAATCACTATTTTACTTACGTTATGACGAACCAATTAAAATCACTATTTTACTTACGTTATGACGAACCAATTAAAATCACTATTTTACTTACGTTATGACGAACCAATAGAATTAATTCACTATTTTGCACTATTATTGTTAAACTACCTTCTTTTTATTGTAATGATTAATTATTTTTGTGCGTAATGTAACAAAGAACATATTTAATTTTTATCAAATACATTTTTCTTCACCATTCAATTAAATTAGTACCGTAATTTCATTAAATGCGGGATAAAAAGGAAAGTCCCCCAAAAAGCGAAGAGCTCACAGTCAGAAATAAGAAATTAATTTTGATAGCTAGCTAGACTCAATTTCAAGCAATCGAACGCCTTTCAGTACTTCGTAGTCATATAATAAAAGACTTTCGTAAGACTCTTTCTGCTGATAAAAACAATTCAATCAAATGAATCTAATTTTTATTTTTGTAAATTTAATAAATACTTATCTAGCGCTAACGTAGTCAACGTGACTAGAATAAACTAAATGACCGGACGTTTTGGCTTATAGCAAACGCCGAGTCACTAAAAATAATAGCATCAGATGTGCTTTTCGAAAATTGTTGCTAACTTTAAATACGAAACTCATCGCGACCCGAGCGGGCTACAAATGATTCTCGACCACATTCAAATCTTGATATTTTTAATTTAATTTCTTTGCGGGAACGATATTATATATTTAACAATTAAAGTGTTTGAGTTTGATCTTATCAGGTTTTAATCAACAAACTTTAAGATTATTAAAAATCATAATACCTTACATATGGAACAAATATTAAAATATGGTTTAGATAAAAATAAATATTGCTTGAATCGTTTTGGAAATTTTTGAAAACATTTTAGAACATGAGACTAAATATAATTTAATAATTTCAATCGAGGTTGCTCTCCTTTTTACAAACTGAAAAGCATATGTCTCAGTTACACCGTTTTCTTAATTATCACACTTTACTTTGTGGCCGTTAACAGAGGAAATGTCACTTTAACCGAAAATATTTTTTAATCTGCGTCGAATACCCATTAGCTTAATTTGAAACTCTAGTGCGTTGCTAAAAAGCCGATGTTTAAACGATTTCATCTTTTTTTTCTTATTCGTCATCGAAATTCCAATATGCACTTCAATATAATCAACTCTCTCTTTCCCCATCCCACAAAAGAATTCCGCAAGTACTTAGAAGATATACCTTTACCAAACCATTTGAATGTTTTTATAGAACAATATTTATTTTTAAGTTTGACAAAATATTTATGAAGCACCTATTCAGTTCATGCAGTTTTAAGAAATCTGGGTTGATCTTAATAAACCTCACTCAAACCGTTTAAAATTACATTCTAAAAATATTATATCTTGCGACACGAGTGTTTTAAATACAGATTATTGGTTCCCATTTCATAAATCATTGCTATTTTATTGTCATTTTGAAAACCGATAAAATTTCGCTTAACTGGAGTTAACCCCTCTTGTTTCGTAAAGTGCGCTTAGACTATACCGACTAGCTTCCACAAACCTTCCCAGAGATGGGTGGCAAGGAGTTAGCTACTCGGATTCTCGGAATAGTCTTAGCACACCCTATCAAACAAGAGTGGTTATACTCCCTAGTCTCCCTTTGACGTTGGTTTCAAATGGTAAACCAGCGAGGAGAGGTGTTGACACGGAGGAAATAAGGACCGCTAGTTGAACCTTTGAGAGATTCCTGATGTGTTTTATTTTAAAGAGACGGTATCCAACTTTAACCGTTTTGCTGATAGACTCTCCTCACTGCTAACTTTCATTGACGATATGTCAGAAAAATATATTTATGTCGCGCATAAATGTGGCGTTCTTTTTTATTGGTTCAACTTTGACTTCGATTAAATCCTCCAAGAAAATAATTGTAGACGAAGATAGAAGTACACTAGAATAAAAAAATAATTTTATCGGTCTGTGATCATGGATCACGTTTTATGGAGGTTTTAGACGCTCTTTCTGACACTAAGCTAATGACGTTCTCTACCTTATTTTATAGGATGAGGAATTAGACCAGTCTGACATTTGGATGTATCCGTTTACTGTCACGCATGGAAGACACGAGAAATATCAATACACGGCAGAGCTTTATTACTCGAGAGTGGTTCTGGTTTCTAAACGACCAGAATTTGTGTTCAATTCTCCACTAACCAGCATCTTCAACATTCCACTGTGGGTAAGCCTAAATATAGCTTTTAAGAACAACGAAACGTTCAGAATAGAAAAGTAAAATATTTTCATCCTCTCAATTAAGCGAAATTTTTACACATTTACAGTTGATGGTTTCGGTTTTCGTTTCGTACTTTTTACTGTCCGCTCTCAGCTCAGAATTCCAAAGAATTTCGAAACACCAAAGCAATAACGCTATTGGTTATTTTTGGCTATACTTTGAGGCTCTTTTTAATCAAAGTAAGTTACATTTTTAACTTAATTCAAATTTAATTTAACTGGACCTAACTATTGAAAACCGTATATCAGCGGATTTAATAGGAAGGAAGTGTAAAATAGAGTCTTGCTAAATTATTTGAAGCGAAGCAGGCAAAGCTCTCAAAATTATCATTCCTGCGCGATTGGTTTAAAATCTTGTAATAGAGAGGCAGTGGCGTAGCTGAGAACTCAGAGGCCCCCCCCCCGCAAAAATCTCTATGAGGCCCCTCTTTTTAATTTTTTATGGTTAGCGGGGCCCACCTCCGAAGCTCGAGGCCCACGCGCACCGCGGGCCCTGCGGACCATTAGCTACGCCACTGTAGAGAGGTTAAGCAGAGCACTCTAGAAGTTTCAACGACAACATCGGAAGTAACGTGATAATTTTTGCCGGTTTCCTTCGACGACTTGACTTGAGAGTCGAATATTTCTATAACTTGAAGGCGATGCCATTGTTTCTGTCGATTTTCTGCATTACTTAATACAATATTTAAAGTATTAATTGTTTAAGTATTAGGTTTACCAGCTTTTACCTGAAAAACGCTTGAAATAATTATGGTAAGTTATTCATATTCAGCTCCATACACGATTAAAATGTCTAAGCAGTGGTTTAAATTGAATCGCGCCTAAGCCTAAGCGTCTTTCTACAATGCTATCCATTTTTTCTAAGCAACATACATGTAGGCTATGGCAAGATTGTCCTTTGAAGAAAAGATTATATTGATTGAAGATCATTATGACGAATCCGCTTTCCTTTTTGTCACGAATTAGAAGCTTTGGATCCAACACCTGTTATAGCTAAAAACATTAACCTGGATTCTTTGTCTGATGAAGATATTATTGTATGTTAAAATCGAGCAAAGAGCACATCACTTGAAGGACTCAGCGTATTTTTACGAAGGATGGCTATGGCTTACTCTAATCGCCTCAATGACATATCTACATTGTATGGCCATTCTAAGACAGAACTGTCATAAATCTGCCAAATGGTTCTTAACATTCTTTACGAAGACTATGGTAACCTCTTACCAAACAACAAAAGAGCTTGAATTGTATGTTTAGGTCATTAGAAAAAAGCCTATTATACAAAGGTGCCCTACTTCCCAAGTGTTAGGGTCTTATCGATGGGACAGCCAGACCAACTAGAAACCAGCGAATGGTATACAGTTGTTACTCCTGATGGAATTATCGCAAATCTATCTAGTTGAAAGAAAAAGTTAAGACTCGAATTCTGTATGAAAATGGTATTCAAAACCAGCTTCTTGATGTATCACAAAGTGCCAACCAACAATTCTATGTATCACTCCTTTCCAGAGTGCAAATTTAACCCAAGAAAAAGTCAAATTCAATAAGAACATGAGTTTGGTACGATAATGTGTTGAATGGGGGTCCGGAATAATTGTTTCCAATTTTGCATTTCTACATTTCCAAAAACATTTTAAAATACTTTTGCAACCTGTAGTTGAGCTGTACTAACAGTAGTTGGTGCATTTATTACAAAAACTACACACATGTTTATATGGAAGTACAACTTCTGATTTTATTTGGAACCACTAAAACTTGAATAATATTTAGAGCATATTCATATTAATAAGTTTTAGAAAAGGTCTTGAGTTGTAATAGCAAAATTTTAAATTTGACAATTATAAATACATAAAATAATAAATTAATTTTTCAAATAAACTAAAACTTAAAGTCACACTCGTTAAACAAAAATATGTAGAATTTTTTTAATCTAAATCTATATTTGAACTCTTTTTATATAAACAAATCATGGCTTTACGTTCTTCAGACTCCAATTTAAGCTTAGCCTTCCTCTCTTTTCCTTCTAAATAAAATTTCTTATAATACATTTTTTCATTTTAAAAAGCTCGCTCAGCTCGGCTCGTGAACAGTCCTAATTGAAACGAACTTAAAGTTGATTTTGTCTCACACATTTGAAAACATTTTTCTGCAGATTCGCATGAAGTCAATGAGAAAAAATCTAGGATACTCATAACGTCTTGGAGATTTTCTTTGGTAGTCTTGCAAACCGTTTTGAATTCAATTATACTGGCTAACCTCATCGATGGACATCGAGATTACATCAATAGCTTGGATGACGTATTGAATCACAATGAGATGGAAATATATCGCGCGGATAACTCAAGAAGTTTAGATCAGATGTTGCTGGTAAAAACTATTTTCGTTATTAAACATTCAGTTTTGAAAACAATTTACATACAGGGTGTTTAAAAGGTTATGCCAAATTTTTAAGGAGTTGTAGGTGCAGGGGTGAGTTGAGAAGTATGCCTGTTTTCCCCATTTTCCTACGTTGAGTTTAAAGAGCGCCAGAGAGCTTCAAAGTGTGGCCTACTAGCACCTGGAAGTAGGCTGAAACAAGCGCAAAACCAAGCTGCAGGGAAATGCGAACTTTAAGGTTAGCGTTCGTGTGATAGGTAACCAAGGATTTTGAAAACAACTTGAGGTAGCCAGCGTAAAAAAGTAAACCTTAACAGCGTATAAAGTCCCTGCTGCTTGGTTTTGCGCTTGTTGCAGCCTACTTTCAGGGGCTTGTAGACCACACATTGAAGCTCTCTGGCGCTCTTTTAACTCATCGCATCGTAGGAAAATGGTGGAAAACAGGCATACTTCTCAACTCACCCCCTACAACTCCTTAAAATGTTTGCATAACCTTTTGCAACACCCTGTATAGGGTACCCAAATTTCCTGTTTTAAATATCACCATTTCTGTCCTACATTTTTCCGTCGATATCTACTTTTTTATCGTTTGATGATTGTGCGCTAAACTTCATCAAGGTCAGAATTCACATTTGGGTAATTTCAGGAGATTGAACACGGGGTGTCTACCCTTCAACAGTGTGCTTTGAAGAATGTTTTCATTAACTGTGTAATTTTTTCCGTAGAAACAAAATTTTAGATTTTGAGAAAGATTATTTAAGCCGTTTTTGAGATTCGTTGTAGCTCATATTTCTGATTTTAAGCACTATTTTTTTTGAGAGGTAACGGACACAATTTTTGTTATTTGATCATCACTTCACTGCAGGTTACGAGTCTCTGAAATCAAGGGTTGGATTACCAATAGGCCGACTAGTCCTGGGCCTAGGGCCCCAAGCCTTCAAGGGGCACCAAAAGTTTCGAAAAATTTAAAAGTACAAATATTGTATCATTAACTTTTCACATTTTTTTTTCTGGAGTCATTTTTCGATAACATGTAAAGCAATCATTTATTAACGTCACTAAAATATCCGCAAAGTCTAGATTGAAATCTCAATCCAAAACTGAAAGAATGACGTAAATAATCCGAAATTGAATCGGAGGATCATAAATAACACAAAATAAATCTGCTGAAACACAAAAAAAATCGAGATAGACGAAATCAAAATTTCCGGAAACTGGGAAAAAGAGGAACAGTTTCCTTTGTACAAAAAGGATGAATTATAAGTTCCTTTGTAGAAACTGAGTCACTATCTACTTGGCAACTGACAGGATCTTTATAAATGTTATTATATTTTACGATCAACATAAAAATTGTAAAGCAACTACTGAATTCCATTTTCCAAATAATTACATGATTAAGCACTTAAACAATAAAGTATTATAAAGTACGAGTATAGCTAGATGGCGACAACTTTGTTTACACTCGGATGTTAGTGCACACCCGCAACAGCAACCACAAAAACCAATAATTTCATTTCTGTCGTAGTAATAGCTTCAATCAAAGTAAATTTTGAAATGAAACTAAAACAACTGTTTAATGACGATGACTGTAGTGTTCTCTTCGACAAATGACAAAATGTATTATTTATTGCTATTCAGCTTAATTAAAACTCCGTTCATGGAATACTTTACGTATTTATTAAGATATTTTTAAGAATTATATTTTTCCTTTATGGTGTTTTTGACGAAATTCAGCAGACTGATATCGTTTAACAAAAGGGAATAAGTACATATCACTAATTTTTAAAATATTTTAAGTTTTCAGTGAAAAACAGGAACCAAATGTCACCCAGATTCAGAAAACTCACGGACCCTCCTGTACTTGATTTTTTGAATGAGGGAAAAGGAGTGTATGTTCTTTGGCACGACTACTTGCAAAGACTCAAACCATTATGCCCCACAGGAAATGACGTTCCAAAACTTTACAAAGCACCAAATGAAATTGGGATTACTAGCAATGCCTTTTGGACGAACGAAACGACAATTGAAAGGGATACTTTGGAGAAGATGAATGTGATGTATGGTTGAGTTTTCTCTGACAGCATCCTTTCGATTTTGGCTAGTCTTAGAAAGAAAATTACAGCATGAATCATTTACAATCATTTTGGGGTTAGCTTATCTGTTATTTGGTCTGATACCACCCAGATTGTTCTATTTGCAACAAAAACAGATGAACTCATTTGTTAAGCCATCTACAGAAAGCAGCTAACTGGATTAATGTAATCCGAATTAAAAGATAACAATTTAAATTGATCCGTTTTCCTTAACCAAATTTATAATATCTTTCTTATCCGAGATAAAATGTTTTAAAAAGCTTCCGTGTGACCATTCTTGTTTAAAAACGTTGCCTTAGCCTAAAATAAAATTATTTTTCTGAATGGTTTATTTTTTACTGTTTAAATTGGTCAAGTGCTAATTTATCCTGGCTAGTACGCCCGATTCCCGGTTAGTCTGTTAGTAAAAAGAATCGGCTTTGTAGACTTTCTAGCGAATTTCGTAATTGACTAGATCGACGAGAGATTCGATTATGTCGAAGCAAGAAATTCGAATTTTGTCCGGTTTGCCATGCCATACATGTAGCCCTTTTCTAAACAATAAAAGTTTTTCTAGTCGGTATTGCAAACGATGGAAAGGTAAAAGGCTATATTACTTACTCTAAATGATCGAAAGTTGTTGAAGTCCGTTTGACTCGTCTAATATCCGCCTAAATTCTTTCTTTTTCGGCCAGGTTGGGTTTTATATTTATTTTGTTGTTGACGGGAAAGATCCAAACGTCTCGAGACGCTTAAAGGGATAATGAAATGACTAGGTTAGATTAGGATTGTTAAGTTCAGGTTGGTTTGGTCGGCGCGAGGTAAACTACAAATAAGTAAAGGCATTAAAGGGATAATGAAATGGAAAAATAACCTACTTTTATTGTATTTCACTTCCAAAAATATTCCTATTTTCAATCTCCATTCGTTAAAATAGTTAAAATACAAATTTAAAAAAATTAAAAACTTGGACGAAATCGGGCCTAAAACGTTTCGGGCTAACTTGACTCGGAATCTCCGTGTACTTTCAAAATGCCGCTTCGAATACTGACGTCCAATAAGAGGCCTCTCTGGTCTTGAAAGTGTTCAGCCAATTGGAGAAACGCTTCTCGCCCGCCCGTTGTTCATTACTTGATTTACTTCCGTTTTCACTCTTAAAGCATTTTCTTCTTAAAAAAAATCAGGGTTTTAACGTTTATTCAAGTACACAAATTCATTTTGCGCTCAACTATATTTCGGAAAATATTCACGAATTCCTTTCTGTCGGCCAGCTGGAAGTTAACCAATCTTCAATTTTTTCACTGTGTTTATTAATAACGACCAAGGCTTAACATATTTTCCTAGATTTCGACATATTTGGTTTGTTTGAAAATTTTGGAGAACAACTATATTGAGATTTGAGAGTTGAGGCGTGATTGAAAATGTCGAGCAGCGCAGTTTGTGTAGTAGCACACTATGATAATAATTATACCAATTGCCGAGGATCAGATATTTTGTTTCATTCATTTCCAAAAGATCCACAGAAGAGAATGACATGGATTAAAGCATTAGGAAAATCAGAAGATTATAATCCCCCTTCAAATTGGAGAGTATGCTCAGCTCACTTCACAACTGATAACTATAATCTGATTACTTTTCAAGAGAGCACTAAGCAACACTCCTTGAAAAGAAATGCTGTTCCAAGTGTATTAGACCCATATGTTTTTAAAAAGGCAAGAATAAGATGTCCTACAATGTCTGAAGATGAAACCAATCCGAGAGTAGAAAATATGAAACTAGGTGAACCATCATTAAAAATAACAGATGCGTCCCAATTAGTTTTTAGAGAAGATCCGACACAGTTCCATACTTACGCTTCTAAAGTAAGTTAATATTCAATTAGCTGATAAGTGATAACCTTTGAATTTACTGTTGGAAGGCTTAATTAATATTAATATATTGTAATAGAAATTATCTGTGTCTACTGCATCCCAAGCAACACCATCATATAAAAGTATTGGAGTGCAAGTGAATACTATCAGTAAGAAATAATGAAATTATCAAAAAATACTTGATAGAAGAAAAAACTTTCATTAGATTTAGGTGTTTCTCAAAGTGTTCAGTGCGAGATTTTGAATGTTCAGAGTCCAACACCGTCTCCTATTAAATCTTTAAAATCTGGTTGCACTGAAGACATTTTCTACAACTCAGATGAGGAATATGAAGATGAAATTAAGGCCACTCCTTCTACACCAGTGGCACAACCAATTGGGTCTCCATTGTTTTCATTATCAAGTTTAAGTGAAATTGACCGTGACCATGACTTTGACTCATCGTACGACCCAAATGAAAGTACGGAGTTTAGTCAAGAAAGTGAACGCTAGAAACTGAAGAGTGAGTATTGATATTTAAAGCCATATATTTAAAGGGAGTATAACCTTTGTCGGTAATTAGGGGAAAAAGTCTTTTATACCCCTCAGGTGTGAAAGAAGTGTTTAGGTGTATTTTTGGTAGAATTTATTGGAATTTTTCTACAGATCATTTTCCTTTTAAATGCGGTTAAAAGTTGATTTTTAACATATAGCTAAGGTAGCATACATGAATAGACAATTTGCCATTAAAGTAAAGGAAATAATAGTTAATGGAAAGCATTAGTGTGAAGTATAATAAAAAATAAGCATGATAAAAACAATGACATACTTACTCGTGAATTTCACGTTCATTACACTCATTTGTTTCCTGAACGTATCGTAAATATGCTGGGTCCAAAACATCCAATTCTAAGCAATTCAATTTGAATTTTCTCCAGTCTATGCAACATTGTAAACTTGGTGTTTCATTAACTAGCCTCCTAATTTTTCTACAGCATATACTTTCCACCGCTGCAGGCATTGCCTTGCCATTACCACACGTACACCTAAAAGAGGTTACAATGGAACTTAAAACTAGCAAAGAGTATAAAATTAGCCAAAGTTAATTTATACCTACCAATTAATGTTTCCTATACGCTCATTGTTAAGAGCTACAACCGGAACTTCATCATTGTCGCTATCTTCATCTTCATGTTGAACATATTCAGGATGATCTGTTAGCAGAGGCTCGAAATTATATGGAACAGCGCCGAAGTTCGTTATTTCCTCTGCCATATTTTTTATTTATCTGGCAGAGTTCTAGCATTTAGCATATTCAAATAATAAGAAAACATTTTAAGCCTTGGTCGTTATTAGTAAACACAGTGAAAAAAATTAAAGATTTTTACCTAATAAGAATGGTTAAATTCCAGCTGGCCGACAGAGACGAATTCGGGAATATTTTCCGAAATATAGTTGAGCGCAAAATGAATTTGTGTACTTGAATAAACCATGGGTTTATCATTACTTGGCCCATGAATAAACGTTAAAACCCTGATTTTTTTACGAAGAAAATGCTTTAAGAGTGAAGAGAAAATGCTATTTGCGCTTTGGATCAGTCAAAATTCTTAATTTAATTTTAATTTTAATTTAATTTAGTTAATTTTTTAGGTGTTTTGATTTGTATTTATATTACTATGTGTTATGTATCGTCCTGGTAACCACCCAGTAAAGGCTTTGCCTCATTGGTTGCCTGCATTGGTTTTTCTTTGCGAAATAAATATTATTATTATTATTATTATTAAATCAAGTAATGAACAACGGGCGGGCGAGAAGCGTTTCTCCAATTGGCTGAACACTTTAAAGACCAGTGAGGCCTCTTATTGGACGTCAGTATTCGAAGCGGCATTTTGAAAGAACACGGAGATTCCGAGTCAAGTTAGCCCGTAAAGTTTTAGGCCCGATTTCGTCAAAGTTTTTAATTTTTTAAAATTTGAATTTTAACTATTTTAACGAATGGAGATTGAAAATAGGAATATTTTTGGAAGTGAAATACAATAAAAGTAGGTTATTTTTCCATTTCATTATCCCTTTAATGCCTTTACTTATTTTTAGTTTACCTCGCGCCGACCAAACCAACCTGAACTTAACAATCGTAATCTAACCTAGTCATAGCAGATTTACTTAATAAATAATAAAATCCTTAACAAAATATTTTCCAAAAGTCTATTTAAAAAGTCTTTGAAGTTAAAATTATATTTTATTAACAGCGCCAAATTTCTGTGACAAATATATTTTTTGTTAAATGGCTTATGCAAAATGGTCTTACTTAAAAACTTTTTAACCATTTTTTACAGGATTCGATATTTTTTTGCCTCAGGAATTATAGAAGATGCTTTGAATAAACCACTTTTTCAAATGAATGATAGGTGCATCACCGACAAAGACCAAATATTCTCGGGGGAAATTAACACACCGGAAAACCTAGCTCGGCCGTATTTCCTTCTCGTTGTCATTGGGCTCTCGAGCTCAATTGTCATCATAATTATCGAGAAAATTACAAACAACTTGTCTTTATTTTGAACTACTTTGAACAAACCGCAAATGAAAGAAGCTAATCTTGGGTGCAATTAAGTTTGTTTCAAATGGTATCTCGCAAGTCAGGCATTATTGTTTTATTGTCCGCGCAGAAAATTGGTACTTGCAATTTAATATTTTATATGAACCATGGTTTTATAATCCTTTTTTCATTTTTTTATTTACAGAACTTTTTATAAACATTTAATTTGTTAATTCTTGATTGTAAAGCATTTACTTTTTATTTCACTATTTAAAAAAAGGATTTTGAGTTCCGATTTATGCATAACATAACATGATAAATTAAAATTTATTCATTAAGCTTATGCGACCTTTTAAAGGAATTTTTGTCATGCGATGATTGACGGACAGAAATTCCTAGCCCTTGCTCAAAGATATTAACTCACTAAGGCGGGGAAAAATGATGACAAAATGCGCGTCGTGGCCTTTTCATGATGTGAATTAAATCTGAGAGAGGGGTTGCATACAGGGGAAAAATAACAAAAAGGGGGGAGATTCGAATTCAGAATGGAAATCCTTTGTCGTTAATCAATCACAAAATCTTTATTTCACACTTAATTTTATAAAAACACAAAAATACAAAAATGAACACAATGAGGGGATGACTGAGGGAATAATTTTACTTTACTCTAGCGATGGTTAGGCCATCTCCACTATGGTTCTTTTAACTTTTCAGAATACGAGGGGGAACTTTAACATAAAAATACACTCTTTGACCTTAAATTTATTAATGAAACTATCTCTTACGGTTTTGAATGGGATCTGTGCTGGTATTCTTAACCTCGGGCACACTGAGAGAAAAATTCGTAAGTTTTAACTGGAAAATAATACAGAAACGTCTTGCAAACTATTTATTCAGGAAAGTGCTGTAAAATCTACAGTTTTTCTGTAGTGTTAACATGAAAGAATAGCAGGAGTTACATGTTTTTACGAAACACTGGTTTCTTCGGTTCATATTGCAGGAAATTCCAGTAAGATTGCTTTACAGGTTGTCAAACTGTATTTATTACGGGTTTTAGTCATGTTAATCGAACCTGTAAAAATCACAGGTGCGCCCGTTTATTCAAAACCCTAGAAGATTCAGTATATATTGCAGTGGATTACAGTAAGATTGTTTAGCAGGTTTTCAAACTGTATTTATTACGGGTTTTAGGTTTGTATATGGAACCTGTAACAATCACAGGTCCGCCCGTTTATTCAAAACACCGGAAGCTTCAGTAAATTTTCCATTTAATTCCAATAAGATAAATTTACAGGTTGTGAAACTGTAATTAATACCGGTTTTTATTTGTATCTTAGAACTTGAAAAAATTACAAGAGTGATCATTTCCGAAAAACACTGCTCTCGATGGTACATATATTCCAGTAAATTACATTAATTCAGTTTTACAGGTTGGAAGACTAAAAAACAAGCATTAATTTATTAAGTGCAGTGGCGATATAGCTTTGCCTCCTGGTAATCGTAGCACGGGTTTTGAAGGAGTTAATAATCAGCTAAGCTAATACCCTATAGGCACCACTACAGGCCTAAGTCATCTAGCGACTTATAAGGCCTTTTGACCAGTGGCCGGGGTATATTGCGTAGAAGGGTGGTGGCAGGCCCTCAAGCCACGCGAGATAACCGTCAGCTCCCTACACTTACTAATATACGGTTATCCTCGGGAAGTTTTTATGGAAAGGGGAAACCGAAGATCTCGGTGGAAACCCCTTTAACCAGTGGGGAGAGAACTTGCAAACTCTACGCAGAAGGAGTGCACTTTGGTTCCGTATTTTCACCCAGTGCCACAAGCTGGGATCGAGCCCGGCTGCGAGGTGAAAGTGCTAACCACTCAGCCATCTCTTTTCGCTATACCTAAAAACTAAAGCTGTGCCTCATTTCGACGGTCGTCAGAAATTTTGAGTGGGTACAAATAGGTAATGCAGTTAATGCTACGAGAGCAAAAGTCCTAGCAGACGATTGATACACAGTTTACCCTCTTAGCAGACGCTAAGACTTGAGCATCGCTGCACATCCTAGACTCGTTTCGATAGTGAATAAAAAAGCGACTTCATACTTTATGTTATTATAGTGTTACAAGCACGTGTCGGAATCACGAATATTCGTTTTTTCGCCACTTCTTACGTGTGTAGCTTCTGCTAGAGTCGAATTTACTTAATTCTGAAAGTCTTTACTGTTCTGTGATGTAATGTAATACTAAAGAAAGTAACTTCAAAGGGAAAAAATATATTTCCATAAATTTCCGCATTGGTTTTAAAACTTGTATTGTCAGTAACGTCTGCTTAAACACCACCTTTTACTATTTGCGCCTGCCGCTAAAGGAGGGCGCCCAGCCCTAGTTTTCATTCGCAATTGTTAAATAAACTTATGTTGGTGACGTCAAGAATACCGAAAAATATTAGAAAAAGTATCAGATTACCTTTCGGTCCTAAGTTAAACAACGAGATTCAACAGACTCTAGATTTTATATAGCAGCTCACCCGTTATCAGTTGTATTTTTTAGGCAGTTCAAAAAAAATCCTTATTTTAGCTCCTGATTCCGTGGTTTCCAGCATTAAGTCGGCAACACAGACCTAGTGACCTCACTTGGCTGCAGGGTTTGAAATAAACACAGGGCAAAAGGCATTGGACTAATCTGATAACTTTTCAAAATCTTAGGGGGTCATTGAAAATTTGTCTTATAACCTTTTCGATAAAATGGGAACCTTTTTTTTACAAAATAAAATTATTAACAACTATAGGCATGTAGATAGGAATCGCCAGTCAAGTAGGAGTTCTGTTAAACTCGAGTTTTTTTATTCACACCCTCCAACACAGCCTCCCCGGGCCGCCATCCCTCTCTCTTTAGCACAGACTCACAGAGAGGATAGACTGACAAAACTATCAACTCGGTACTTCCTCATTATTTTGGTAAATAATTGTTTAATATTTTTGTTTTAAAGAAAAAAAAGGTTCCCAGTTTATTGAAAAGTTATCGTACAAATGTCCAATGACTCCCTTAAGATTTTGAAAAGATATCGGACATTTGCGAAATTTATTGGAGAAAGTCCAGTGTCCTGTCACTGACAAGTGAGTGTGCTTATTTCATGCCCTGCGCCTTATCAAAGGTTCAAATGTTTTTTTATTTTGCCCATAGAGATAGAGAAGAAATAGAGGGAAGATTACCGCGTTAAGGCACCCCTGTTTTTGACCGGGAAAATGTATCCTTCCCCAGAGTCCCCACGCATGTATGAAAGCGGAGGTGGGCAGAATTTGCAACGCACGTGCAGCTAGGGCAGATCTAAGTTGGCCGAGGCCATGCACAATTTCATCCGCGCTTTTGAAGTTGGCTGTGGCCATGCACAAATCATAGCCGTCTGCAATACAGGCCATATTATGAACATTAATTTTTTTTTTCAAATCTGGCTCTTCGCTTCCGCATTTGATAACCGCCTGATGTCGGTAATATGGAGAAAAAACCATCCGCGTGACGTTAGCTTGCTACTCAACAACTGCATTTAAACGGTGGCGCGTGTGATTTTTCAAACGTTTTAATTCATCAAGCTAAGGTTTATTTGTTTACTTTCTATAATAACGTTACGCGTTTAATGAAATTGACATGAAAGAATTGTCTGCTTTTATTTAGTTCCCCCATGGTTAATTATTGTTTGATCAAAAATTGCTGGTCGACTAAAAAGCAAACTGACGCTGCTTTAACTAAAGTTAGTTTCACAAATTTCCTCAAAATGAAAAACTTCGACGGAAATGGGAACCGACAATTTTGAAGAAGATTCCTAATGGCAATGCAAATAAACCAGTTACCTTGAATTTAGACGAACCTCAGCGTATTTGTAGTAAGCATTTCCTAGTTCAAATTTTGTACAAGCATGCGCTGTGATATGAGATAATACTCACTTGTTTAATATTGTTAAAATCAAATATTTTAACTGATAAAGTATTTTGTGATATTTTCACAATCAAAAATGTTTTAAATGATAAAGTACTTGGTTATATTTTCATAATTACATGATATTTTAAGGCTTAGGGTGAAACAAAATGTTAATTTTTAAAATTCCCGCTTCTTATTATCCGCATATTACCGCCATCTGTTGGGTTTCAAAAAATCGTAATGCCGTGAAAATACCGTCCTGTAGAATTTGCAGCTTTATATTTGGTTACAAAAACAGCCTTTAGTGCTAAAATTGCAATTTCGGTTTAGTGGAAATTACGAGATGTTTGTCTATAAAAACCACCAGATGTTATCGGTGAAATATAATATCACCGTCCTGTAGCATATGCAGCTTTATATTTAGTTAAAAAACAGTTTTTAATGCTAAAATTACAATTTTGTTTTATTGGAAATTACAAGAGGTTGTCCTGTAAAAATTATCAGATATAATCGATAAAGCAATTATACAGGATAATACTTCAAATATACAGTACAATCCTGGCTACTCCAGTTTCCAGGATTTCCTGTAGTTTCAACTAGACAAATTTCTCTCAGTGCATCTTGGGCTCAAAGGATGGAAGGGACAGAAATAAATATACACTTACACTAAAAATAATAAACACTACAATTAAGGGTCTACAATTAAACAATGGCAATATTAGCTAAAAAAATGATAACGAGGGTACAGCGCGAACGAAAACGGTAATCCGAACGGTATAAATACACGAAGCGGAATGAACTCTCACCCTCGAGGGGACCTGCTTTTAACCCTTTTCTAGAACAATAGTGAGGGATTAAGCCTTCTTTCCAAAAATAATTAACGGCGTTTTCACCGACTATTTCGTATTTCGACCCTGGGTACTCTACAAGGGGGGGGGGGATTATGATACACTTCTACTTATCACTTGATTCTCTTCGTGGCTGCTCTTCGATTTACGGGATTCCGGGTTACGGGAGCTTCCGGGTTACGGGGTTCCGGATTACGCAAGACACACGCCCACGCGTTTTCTGGGAGGGGCTCGACGGGGGACTTCTTGTTTCTTGGCGACAGTTCCAAACTGTCCGTTCGTCTCGCTTACGGCACGGATGCCCGAATTACGGTAACTAACGAGCCGGATTACGGTACGGATGTCCGGATGATGACGACGAACTTCTTACAAGCGGGCGTAGGTACTTTGGGTTTCGGTCTGAAACGTCTGGTTAGGCGAAGGAATCGGTCTCGGTCATCTGGTTTTCTTCTCAAGGGTGATCAACAGGTGATTCGAGGGTGTTGAGGGCATTACGCTTCCCGGATTCCTTACTGCTCGGCTTATGCTCTTCCGGTCGGAATGTTCTGGATGTAGGTCATCTAGGCAGTCAGTGAGGGTTGTTTCGGTCATGAGGGCTGCTTTGAGGGTTAATTAATATCTAAGAGCGACTTCATCGCACATTATTTTATATTTATTTCGGCATAGTCTTTCTCTCGCCCGACCCTTACAAAAAATTTCTATAAGGTATTTTATAGAGTTGATCTATAAAAATTTCATAGAGTAGTCTTAAGCTATTTCTATAAAATGTTTATGGAATGTGGCTATAGAATGTTTGTGGAAAATGGGTCATTTTTCTAAAATGTTTTTTTAGAATTTCTTTAGAAACTTACTTATGATTTTAAAGATCAAAGTAAGTTATTTCTATAAACATTTTAAGGGTTTTCTATAAACCCTTTTAAAGGTTTTCTATAAACATTTTAAGGGTTTTTTAGTTTTATATTAGTGGCTTCTATAAGAATTTTAAAGAATACTTCTTTTTAAAAAGTGGAGTTTCTATTAAGATACTAAATGGTTTCTTAAGAAGCATCGTAATACTTTAAATACATTAGCTATAAAGAAGTTCAGGTCAAAATTATACTTAAATATATAATTAAAATACAATCATTTCTCAAATTATTGTTTTAATGTCCTTAAGCGAGAATGATAACAAATTTAGTCGTCTTTAAACAAGAATTATGACGAAATTAATCGTCGTTAAACGAGAATGATGACATGTGTTTAGCGTTACACTCCTTAATTTTGTTTGATAGAGTTTCCATTACTCCTCTTCTCGTTGCTGAGGGGTATCTTTTCATAGTGTATCCTAAATAAAAAGTTAATTTTAAAGAATCTCAAAATAAGTAGTGTACAGTAAGTTTAGTCTAACTGTGACCAAGCAGGTATCAACACCCAAGTTGCTAACGTTCACGCAAAACCCAAACAAAAATGTTAAATGCATACCAATAATTGCATCTGTTTTGATACGATCTAGCGCAGGCTTTGGTGATTTCGCTTTATGAGCGTTACTCGATCGGCCAGTAAGTGATTTTCCAATTAGTTCCTCCATTGTAAACAAGTGTGTTAGGAGTGATCTAGCTAGCACAGTTGGTCCAGTTGATGTTCTTAGCATCATACCTAAAACACTTCGATCTACATTTACAAGATGTCCAATGGAAACCATAGCCTATAAAAAATTTACTAAATTTAATTAAAAATTAAATTTAAGAAACAAAATATCTTACATTTTGACCTTCATCTGTTAATGCATTTGAAGTTTTAGAGTGAGATGGTCGTCCAATTTGTGTCACATGCATGTTGCTCTCATCCAAACAACTGGACCTTCCTAAGGCAGAAACTGATTCAAAATTACTGTGTTGTCTGATTGAATCAATGCAAGATCTCAATTCTGATAGCAGAGACTTAAACTCTATATTAAAAACAAAATTAAAAATACATTTTAAGGTTTCGGTAAATTTTCATAGTTACCTTTGTGATCAGAAATTTCTTCTAAATTCTTATAATTTTCTCTCTTTAACAACCTGTATTTGGTTTTCAACTCCTTATATTTGTCGCATTTGCACGGATTTGATCTGGAATTTGTGGCCTCAGTTTCTATTTCCTGCATCAAAGTGGCTTGTTGGTTTTCTCTTAACTGTTTCTTCTACAAAATTTCGAACCAACTTAATATTTCCAATTTTAAAACGTTATTTTGATATACCAATTACCTCATTTTTGTTGCTAGCTGAATCGTGACACTCCTCGTCGGGTATGCCAAGCCTACTTAAATTGTTACTTGAGATTTCAGTTCTTTTTATTTCCATTTCAGCCTGTTTTCCTAAAATTAAAATTAATTAAGTAAATGCAACCAAATTTTAGAGAGGTGATTAACCTTATATTAAAATGTATTTTAATTTGATTCAATATAATACCCTGCATTCTGAACCACTTCAAAATTTGCTGAATTACATATAAACATAAACAATAAATTTTCTATGATTTCATAAATTAAATTATTATAAATCCTTGCAGTTTGAATCACCTTTAAATACTAATTTGGACTTAAAGCATAAGAACCATTAAGTTTCCTCTAGCTTTAACATTGCTTAAAAAACTTGCCAAAGACAAGCAACTTAAAAAATCCAAATGTGATTAAGCCCTTCTAAATAAGTGTTTAATAATATTAATTAAATCATAAATTTATATTCTGATACATTGATCTTAATGTGAAGCAGTAAAAAACTATTGTTTTCTCTAACATAAGATTAGAGGATGTAAAAGTTATTATGGCCAACTTACCATAAGCAAGCAAAGTGCCAGCAGCTGCAGGTTCTCCATTTTTCCAGTGAAAATCTAATTCTTTTCCAATGAATTTTTCTGGGTCTTTAGAGATTTTTTTTTTCAAATCAGAATTATGTTTTAGACTTTCTTCTAGGCTTAAAACATCCCACATATCAGAATCGCTCCATTTCAATACAAAGAAAAGCCTCCTCCCGGACCCTTTAGACATTTTGCCTAGTTAAGATAATTAAATCTGATATTAAAAACGTATATTTAAGAATTAAAAATTCTAAAATAACTTGCGAATACAATTTAGCTTACCAAATTAAATGATCGAAAACGGTCTTAGGAATTGCCTTGAATTTAAAAATAGAATGCGTTTAAAAAGCTCGGAGCACTGGGCACCGACGACGAAAGTAAAATGGCCAGATCACAAAGAGACGGTTGACCAACATACACTAGAGATTTATATACCCCCCGTACCGCACACCGGGGACGGTTGACCAACAATAAAAATTCCTATTCAACAGCGTGGGCGCGCGGCAACAGGTAGCTCAGCTGCAGCAGCTGTAAAAACGTCCCGAGCGCGAGGCTGCCAGCTACTAAAACACCACTCGAGTAGGAACTAGGAAGAGCACCAAGGTTCGTAGAGAAAAATACACAACGTACGCCTTTTGAAATTAAATATTGTTTTTACAAATTTTATGTTAAAAAATTAATATTTTTCACCGTTTAAATTTAGAATAAAAAATAATTAACCTAATTTGAATTCGGTATTAAACAACAAAATAATTTCTGACGTTGTTAATAATAATAGCGCTGCCTTCATCCACGCGAGCTGGCCGTCAGCTCCCTAGACTAACTATTACTGTTAAGTGTTAACCCCAGCAAGTTTATTTTACTATCTCCTTTGTTTTCAACTGATATGTGGTAAAGTATTAACTCGTGTTATCAGGGCACAATAAGTGTAAACTTTCGAGTATCTGTATTATTATTATTATTATTATTTTATGGTACATCTGGCAGCGCTGCTTATGTCCTGTACCTCCAGCTGATCGAACCCATGTGCTTTTTTTTTAAGCAGACGTCGTTAATTTCGCTGCAGTTGTTCAGTGATATTAGACGAAATAGTTTTGAATTCGAAATGGGAAAATGTGCCAACGCAAAGAAAGGATTATGGAAACTTGCAAATTACAATGGTGTCTTAAAAATACCAAGAAAGACAGAATATAGAATTAGAAATGCCAAAAACAAAAGATGTCATAACTTCAGCTTTGAACCTGATCCTAATGTTCAAAATGAACATTCCAGTCCATCTGCATCTTACCTAGCAACAAATAATAATCCCATAAATAGAATGTCGCCATGTACAAGTATATTTTCAAGTTCAACATCTTCATTAAATTCTATCGAAGGTATAAAACACTATAATAACAACTTACCATTATCATTTTTAATACCACTTGATTTTACTAATAGGTATTATAAACGAATTGCCAAATGAGCATAGTTCTTGCGAACCAACTTTATCCCGCTCAACTTCTGCCACTTCTATTTCATTATTAATGAATAACGAAGAAGTCCAGCAAAATGAATTTGAGGGTCAAACTAATAATTGTGGTCCTGATGAAAATTATGAAACTAATAATGTAAGTCTATAGTCTACGGTTTTAGTCTACCATGATAGGGGCATTGTAGAATAAAATGGGTAAGATTTTTTATTAATATATAAGAATTTAATATTCGTAGGATGGATCAAGCACCAATCCTTCCAATACAGTTGATGGAGATGCGTTAGTTGATGATGACGATGGTATTACGGATACACTAGTAAGTAAAGTGTATTGTATTAAGTAGCTATAGTAGAATGGCAGTAAGACGTTATCACCCATGCTTTTTCCTATAGATAAAAAAGCGCGATTTATTATAAAATTGTTAATGGTCATGGCTATAACTACTTGTCGTTTTGTGAAAAGACAACTAGTAAAACATAACATAGGTCTATTAAATAACAAATTTGGAGATCTTGGCTCAATAAACTAAAAATAGAAAATGAAATAAAACAGGTATAATACATCAAATTACATGTAATACCAATTCCATTGAAATACAAAACCGAGATAGGGGCCTGGAAAATCATCTGAATTAAAATTATAATTATATAATGGGGGGAGGTGCAAAATATTAGCCAGAGAGGAAACATTTATTTATTATTAAGAATATATTTGAGCTTTAGCAACAATAATGAGTGATTAAAGTTAATTATAAACCTGAATATTTTAGTTTTTTACTAAGCAAATAATTATATTTTAGGAAGAAGAACTGTACGCTGGTTCAACTTTAACGTTGAAACAAAGTCTGTTATTGACTATGGCACATGTCATTCGATACCAAGAAAGCAAGGAAGCCACAGCTTCACTACTAAAGCTTCTAATGTTTCATATGCCATGCAATACACAATTACCGCAATCGTTATATCTGTTTTATAGATATTTTGAACACGCTAAGTCTCAGTACCGTTTTCATATGTATTGTGCTAAATGTAGTGGTTATATTGGTATAACAGAGAAACAATGCCCATTTTGCCAATGTCTGGTGTCTTATGAGAGGGCTCTTGAAAAGGGCAATTATTTTCTGGTTTTTGAAATTGAAGACCAAATTAAAGCTCTGTTAGAGAAAGAAGAAGCTATGAAAGAAATAAATGGAAAGCCACAATCTAAATTGCATGGATTGAAAGATGGAAATTGCTACAAATGTCTACCAATAGGAAAAGATGATCTCTCAGTTACGTGGAATACAGATGGGGTACCGGTATTTCATTCATCAGACTTCAGTATCTGGCCATTACTTTATGTAGTTAATGAGCTTAAAATTTCCGGGCAAAAAGCTGGCGTTCAGTTGGGAGCTTTGTGGTTTGGAACTGGTAAACCAGATATGAATTGTTTTTTAAAACCTTTCATTGACCAAATCAATAAACTGTCGTCAGAGGGTTTCCAATACAGTCACTCAGGCCGAGAGAAAAATGTTAAAGTATTTCCAGGACCACTAACGTGCGATTCAGTGGCACGTTGTAAATTGCAATGCATAAATCAGTTTAACGGAGCGAATGGGTGTAATTGGTGTCTAAATGAAGGGAGAACAGTCTTGAGAGGTGAAGGTCATACCAGAATTTATGAAGCTGGAGAATTTCCAAAACGAGACGTAGCTCAGATGAAACAAGATGCCAGAACCGCTCTGCAACATAAAAAGCCGGTCAATGGAGTTCAGGGATTTTCAATTTTGTTTCTTCTTAACTATTTTGATATAGTAAATGGATTTGTAGTTGACTATATGCACTCTGTGTGCCAAGGTGTGGTTAAAGCAACCTCTTGTATGTGGTTCGACTCGTCTAGTCATCAACATGAATATTATCTTGGAAGGAAAATTGGTGAAATAGACAGTCTATTGTTATCACTAAAACCTACAGATGAGGTCACGAGAACACCGAGAACATTGAAAGATAGAAAACAATGGAAGGCCAATGAATGGCGTTCGTGGTTATTATTTTATTCACCAGTAATTTTAAAGAAATATCTTCCTGGAAGGTTTTATAATCACTGGTTATATTTAGTATTGGGTGTAAAAATTTTGCTTTCAACTAAAGTGCCACCGGAAATGATTTTAGAAGCTGTTAATTATTTGAAATTATTTGTAGAAAATTATTCTTTATTATATGGTAATGATACCATGTCTTACAATGTACATTTGCTTCTTCATTTGCCAGAAACTGTAACAAATTGGGGACCTTTATGGGCCACATCGTGTTTTCAATTTGAAAACATGAATGGTAAACTTATGAAATTGTTTAATGGAACTCAGAAAGTACCGCACCAAATAGCGGAAAAATTTTCAATTTTGAGTAAAATCTCCGGAATTTCGGATAAAGCGTTTTCAGATTCTGCGTCAGATATTCAAGATTATTTTTTTGATTTACTTAGGGGATACCCTTTGCTAAAGCGTATTAGTAGATTAAATGATTCAAGTTTTTTGCATGGGTTACCAAAACATTGTTCTTTAACTCACGCTGAAAAATTAGCCATTCAACCATATATTAATGTAGATAACTCTGCACTTTTATATTCAGTTTATGAATTTCAAAAACTAACGACTTCTGGACAAACTATTTGCGCGCATGAAGTAGCAAAAAGGTGTAACACAGGCATCAAAACAAAAGACGGTTCCTTTGGAATAATTCAAGGTTTATATTTGTTAAAAGATAACATTTGCCAATGTGTTACAATCAGTTGCCTTTGTATTTGTATTTATTTTGCTATTGTGAAAGAGTTAAGAGAATACCATCAATCGCAAATAAAAAATCAAATAGCTTCTAAATGCAAACTTACAGGAAAAATTGTAGCTTACCCAATTTCAGATATTGAAGAAAAAGTTTTAACTTTTGGCACTAATAATCCACATTTTAATGATTATATATATGTAATTAAAATGCCAAACATTTTTGAAAGTGATTAGAATTGATGTTTAGCGAGGTAGAAAAAGTATTGAATAAAAGTATTTTACACACTTTAATATCGTTAAGTATTCCCCCCCCCCCTAAACCAAACAATTCGATTTCTAAAGAGTTTTAATTGTGAGGTTAAAAGAAACTTCGTTTTATTTATCATCTTTTATTAAATATGCAAATATAACGAATTTTCTTTTAACATCATAACGTATATTGCATTGGCGTTGCGTGCATTATTATTTTCCTAGTTGAACCCTACATCTAAGCCGCCCGGGGCCATGGCCCCCTTTGCACCCACTCCTCTACGCCACTGGCATATTGCACTTATAAATCACCTAAGCCTTAAAGAGTTTTAATAGAAATTATTTTAAATAGATTCTAAAGAATGGTTTGTAGAATTGATTCTTGGTTTTCCTATGATTTTCGCTATAGAAAACTCTATAGGTTATAGAACCCCTTTTGCACTCTATCACTCTCTATACGATTTTATAGAGGTTTTAAAGAATATTTTTTTACGGGGAGAAACAGCGTTCTTCGGGTAATGAAGGCGGACTTCCTTCCTTCCTAGTACAAGTTGAGCTCTCTCCAGAATCAGAATTCTCTCTTTTTGGGGCTCTGTTCCTTGATTTTGTTCCGAGGATTTTAGGGTGGAGTTGAAAATAAAAAACGATTGGTGACCTCCCATTTTATTTGGGTCTTGGTGCACCCAAGACTCGTGTCCTGTCATGGGATGTATGGCGTTGTCTACCCGCGAAAGGTCCCTTGGGGTTGGTTCAGCGTGATAACGGGGGTCTCATTGTTTGTGGGGGAGACGGTGCGAGGAAATCACGAGGTTATCTTTATTTTTTTGTCAAGCGAAAATGTCCAGGCACACTTTCGACCTAAGACCTGGCCTTGGAAAACGTGCGCTTTTGTAGGATCCGGGTTATCTGGTAGTGGGCTAGAGACCCGCTAACATGACAATGGTTCCATGGGATCGCTGTGAGTTGAGGGAATATTACTGGTTTAGTTCGGCAAATGTCTGAGAAAAACGTGGGTGGGGACGGCTCAGAAAGTATTGTACCACGGTAATAAAACGAGAAAAAATACGCCAATTATTTCCATAATTCAAATCTCTTATATTTAACAATGCTGAAGGCAGGGATTTAGTTTACAAAAGAGCAAACATTTTATAGCAAGTATAGAAATCGGTTAAGCGGTCTTTGAATTATTATAAAAAGAAGTCGAAATGGTGGTAATCGAGTTTTTCGGCGAATTTCCAGACTTCAAAAATTCTTCTCGGCACGCATGACGTCAGAAAATGCGAAGCGTATCATTGGCTAATGGTCTGTAATACATTTCTTTAAATCTGGGATTAAAAGCTGGTTGATTTAACACCCAGGAAAAAGTCCTACGCAGTAGTAATTGAAATAGGCATACACAAGCCTACGTAGTAGAAACACGATATGAAACCGAAGGCTCCTTGTAAATTATTTTTAAAACGTCGGGTGGTGCGCGCCGCGTAGCACGCGTAACAAAAATAATTTTTATTTCGATAATAAGCCTAATATTATGATTAAAAACCTCTGGTTTGAAAACTTCTACAAGTAAACAGAATCCCTCCACTTCAGTTCCTTCTATTTTAGGAATAAAACTACAGCTTTGATTTGCCCCAAAATTCTCGTGCTACGGAGGAGAGAAATTCGCCGAAAATTTCAGGATTTTGGGGAGCGAAAAAGGTCAGTTTCGGACTCAAAGTTAATACACTTAGGATTGGAAATTTGTTTCGACAATGACATTTTTGGAAAGAGAACGTCCTGGGCTTCAAAACAAGCCCGCATTCATTCGTTTTTATTACTATCGATTTTTCATGCAACCAACACTTTAAGTTCTATAAGATTTGTAAACTATATTTGATTTGTATGTATGGTTCAAAAGTTATTTAAGTTTTTAATTTATCATTAATTTTAATTTATATTTAACACTGTGATTAGTTTTATTAAATAGAGCTCAAAATTCTAAGATATTTGATGTAGGGAGCTTAAAGAATACTTAACAATAACTGTCAATATAGACGGTCAAGAGTGCGGGGGAAAATGTAATAACAAAAGTAAATAAAACACAGAAAAAATAAAAAAAATGAAGTATGCGGGGGCAAATGAACCTAAAGGGTTACATCTACCAGTTAACAAACCAATCGTTTTTTATCATTGTTTTCATTATGGTGTTTTACATGTTTATAGCGCCAACGTTTTAACGATACAATAACCCATAGGTTTTTATTTCTTTTTATTTGAATATATATTTAAAATAGCAGTTATATTTTTATAGAATTTATCCCAGATGTCTTTATGATAGGTTTTTTCAACATTATTTTTTATATTCTAAAGCTCGCCTGATATTTCTTTTCATATCGTAAGAGCGGGCTATTATAGTTGTTAAGACTACTAATGAAAAACATGCACGTTGTCAAGATTATTAATGAAATATATAGATTGCTAATGGTATAAATACTCGTTGTAGAGACAATTTTGAGGTATAATGGATACATGACGACCAAAAGAAAAGTTTATTTTAAATTTGAACAATACTAAAATAGGCAGCTCGTTTGTCGTTTTATTTTACTTAGCTCTTTTAAATTCAAATGTCTGTACGTGTAACGATGTTTGTAGGATCTGAGTACACACATAATTTTATGGTACTATGATACTTATATTTAAAAAACTCAATTATATAGAAAGGTACGTTATGTTTAAATACTTTTATTAATTTTAATCGTGGCCGTGCGGCGTGCATAGATTTGAACAGAACCGCCACCAGCCTTAAATTGTAGGTGGGATCAAGGTGGGGCACAGTTTTTAACTACATATTTTTCAAGTGCAAACTGATGTAGTAAAAGTAAAAAAAGTTGACATTTAAGCCAAATATTTAAACTAACATTCATAACATGGAATACTTTTGTATTTCTACAAATGAGGTAAAAATAGGGTTGTCTGTAACCCTTCAGGTTCACTCCCCCCCCCCCACACTTATTTTTTTGTTTTATTTACTTTTGCTATTACATTTTCTTTCGCACTTTTGACCATTATTGATACTAATTTAGCTATTTATCGATAGTTAATTTTAGGTATTCTTAAAGCCCACTATATCAAAGCCATTAGAATTCAAAGATCGATTTAATAAAAACTATTCCCAGTCAATAAATGTAATTGAAATATAATTACAGATAATAGAATTTGACTTACCCCGCTATAAAAAATTAAGGTAATTAATGAAACCATTCTCACAAGACCATGGTGCAATACATTCCTCTCCCTTCCTAAGCCCAGATATTTCCAAAAGATACAAAACGAAGCAACTTTCCCTCGGCTAACAGCGTGCCCATGACACCCTTTCCATGTTTGCGGGCCTCAGACCTTCTGATAATCAGCTAGGCTAATAACCAAGGCACCACCTTAGGCCTAAGTCATCGAGCGACTTTTAAAGCCATTAGTTCAGGTGGCCGGGTGACAATGCGTAAGAGGGTGGTGGCAAGCCCTTCAAGCCACTCGAGCCAACAGCTCCCTACGCTAACTATTACCGTTAACCTGAACAAGTGTTTATGTAACCAGACCCCAACAAAAGCGCGATTTTTCCAAGGCAGCCGACACAAGTTCGAGGGGGCGCTCGGACATTTCCGCTTGGAAACGAAACTAAAAGTAACCCCGAGACCCTCTGGCACCCCCCCCCCTCCCGCAACTGTGAGTGCATTTTAATAGATCAGACGATGTCATCCGGAGCATCACGGGACACGAGTCTTGAGTTCAACTATGAGCCACATAAAACGTAAGGTCACCAGTTGTTTTGTTGCAACTTCGCCCCACAATCCCCGGAATAAAACCAGAAGACAGAGCCACAAAAAGACAGAATGCTGATTCTCGGACCAAGAGAGACGTACACCATGGCGGAAGAACAACAAAAGAATGTGCGATGAAGTCACGCTCGAATATCCCTCTTAACTTAACTTAAAAAAAGTCACTGCTGCTTTGTTTTGGGCTTGTTGCAGCCTACTTCCAAGGGCTAGTAGGCCACACTTTGAAGCTCTCTTGGGGAAAAACCGGCATACTTTGAATCACCCTGTATATTTATTAATCGGTAGGTGATAGATGAAAACCGAAATCAGGTCAGTATCATATTCAACATATAGCACCTTCTATGGAAAGTAACAACAATAATGATTTTTAAACCAAGAACATAGGCCTGCACAATTAGTCCCAGATCTATCATTTTCATTTTAGTACTTAACATTAGTTTTAAACCTTTATGGTTTTGCTCCATAGATATATTAAATATATATCCCGCGGTGATAGGCGGGATCGACAACTAGCAGAAGATCGATAATTCCGAGAGAAGTCTGTTAAAAACGCCATCTATTGGTGAAACTAATTACTTTACAAAAACAAAGGTGCGAAATCCGAAGTAGGCTTAGTTTTGACATAAAAATGGTTAAAACTTGCGCATTCGTGCATTGTCGAAACTTTTCAACTTATACCGTTACCTCAAATGTAAAATATCATAGGTAGTAACAAATATTTGTGTTATTATATATAAGCAATAATTTAAGTGTGTATATGGTTTCCCTTTTCCAAACCATAACTCCTTTCTAAATTGATACAAGCTGTAAACCGAACAAACTGGACGCCGCGAAATTATGATTTCATTTGTAGTCAGCGTTTTCCAGAAAGGGAAATACGAATTCAAAGCGGAAAACGGGTTCTTTTTAACAACGCAATTCCCTCTTGAGGTTTTTACGAAATTAAAACAATTGTAGTATCCAAAAAACAATTTATTAAAAGAAATTACACAAAGTTGAAAATGAGACACATGAAATAACTATAACACCTTATCCTCAATCCTTGATCACGGATCCTTTCGCAAAGGTCTAACAAGTATTCAGTCTTTATTAATGCTGATGTAACTGTTTATTAAGAAATATGAACAATAGTACCAAATAAAAATAAGAGGAAGACGCCAAGTAGGACGGGGCTAGAGGGTCGGTGCACCTAAAGTCCCAGACCAGGGATTTCCCACCGTACCAGGGGACCAAGAGGTTCTAGAATAGCCGGAATACCGGCAGAAATAAGGGCGCGTTTAAGTAGGTCATTGACGCCGTGGCGTGACAGCCGACTAGACCTTCGTTTGCAACTCAAACCGTGGGTGCCCAAGGAGTACACCCGGCTACCACAGTTGCAAACCTGCGGGACTCGTCTTTATTAATATGGAGTAGAATATACTCTGGGTTTATCATGAGTGTTAAAATTATTCCACTCCACTCTCTGTAACAGAAACTTTATTGTGTTTCTCCACTTTATTTTTGCATACATACAATCCGAAAAAAAAATGTTTCTTTCAGAAAAGTTATGCGAAAAAAGATACAAAAACCGTGTTCACACTAGACACTTTGGAACCGTTTTTAAACGGTTTCGAAAGATAATATTTTACATTTTCGGTGTTAACTGTATTAATAGGCATACGATAAATACATTAGAAAGCAAAAGTTTACAAATTAATCGTTCGAAACCGTTTTAAAACGGTTCCAAAGTGCCTAGTGTGAACGTGGCTATTGTGAAAGTTAATCAGTTATTAAGGCTGTTACGGAACATACTTAAAATACGGATTTGCGTGATAGTAATGGAAACAAGTTTCGCGAAGAACAAGAATCAACAGATTTACCTACTTCAACAGACCAATTGTTTGAAGAAGAATCCATATCAGGCAGACCTCAGGATTTTGAGTAGTGGTCTGCAGATCCGGCTCCGGCTCCCTATATAAATGGAACCGGAGCCAAAATTCGGCTCCAGTATTTGAGAGGAGCCGGAGCCGGATCTGGAGACAGGAGCCGGCTCTGATTAAATTTCGGAACTGGTTCACTGAACTTTATCTTAAGACGAATTAACAATTTAATTTGGAATTTCTTACTTTATATTTACAGTGAAAGGGAAAGTGCAGCTCCTCGGAGTTGGTTGTTCTCTCCCTTTCTCCACGTGGTGGCGCGCCGATACCGGAACCATCCGGCCTTCGTGCCGCTACTCTTCCCATATATAAGGTAGCTCTTTTTCGCCTGTCCGAGGACAAAAAGTGTACACTTTTTACCCTAAAACGTTTTTTGTTTGCTTGTTTTAGAGCTCTAAGATTACACTTTTTACTCCTCCTTGAAAGGAGGTGTAGAGGGAGTAATCTAGCTTTGTCGTCTGCTTGTATAGAAAATTCGTCTGCTCTAATTTCGTTTCATGAAAATATGACGGGTTTTGAACATCTTCACTTGTGGCAGGCTTTTAATAACGAAAATCCAATTGTTAAATGCCATTTAAAAGTCGCTTGGTTACTTAATCCTAAGGTGGAGCCTCGGGTATAAGCCTAGCTGATTGAGAAAAATGAGTCACATATTGATGACCTCACCACCAACCGCCACCTTAAAACCAAACGTCTTCGGCAAATAAATAACCTTTAACCACTCCCTTCTTACTCCAACTCGTTTCTTTCGTCAAGACAGAATTGTATTAAAATGACGTCATATGGCTACACGTTTTGACCCGCTCAAAAAACCGAGAACAGGCTTAAAAAAACCACCTATTGCGAATGTGAGAGATAGGGTTGCCATATGTGGATTGGTTATTTCCGCGAAATTGAAGACTGAATCACACGAAAATGAATGTGAACCAGCGACTCTAAAAACCAAGGTTTTGATAGCTTTTTCATTTTTATTCAACTTAATTACTGATATGAGCCGTGAATAGTTTTAGTATTTTTCAGCGTGCAGGTAGATCGAAAAAAAGTTTATCTTAGTAGCCTGTACATTATTTTGCCAGCTTTTGAAGATAACTTTGGGGAGCTACATTCTACTTTTTCGGGAGGCCTTTTAAAACATTTCGGAGGGACCAATTTAGAATTTAGGAAAAATGGTCTGGAACTACACTAAAGAGATTAAATAATTGTTTAATAATAGTTTTTTAAATAAAACTTAAGAAAAACTACTAAAAGTATATATCGGAGACGGCTCCAAACTATTGGAGCCAAATTGTAACTTCTATTAAGTCTCTGTGAAAAAAGATGAACATTACTATTTCAAAGATGATTCAATTAATCGTACTTCCCAAATAACCTTATACTCCAGTCTTGAAAAATGCAAATTTTCAAATTCGTTTGTTGAATTAGAGGACATTTCGGTAAGACTGACTATACTATAAATAACACACCAGTAGCTATAGTATGAACTTACATTGTTAGTGGAATTTAAATAATTTGAAAATTATTACTGTTGTTGGAAGGAAAAAAACCACAATCTTGTTAAAAATTCAGAATTGCCTCGAAAAAACTAGCTAACAAATTTATAGAACTTACTTGAAGAGTTGGAAAACCAAAATTGATTGCTGAAAGAGCATCTCCAATTGATCAATGAAAATGTTTCTTGAACACCAAAAGTCTTATTCAAAGACCTTGTCGAGTTTGGTACCAACAACCAGAAAAAGAAGCCCAATTCGGATGAGATGAAACAGTTCGCATTAATTCTTCATTGCTTACCCCATGAAAGTACAATCAGAAGGTGGTCAGATAGGATTGATGGGGAGCAAGGTTTCACTGGACAAAGTTTCCAATTTCTGAGGCAAGAGGCCGTAAAAATAATTATCAAATATTAGCAGCATATTGGAGGTTTCAAAGAAATACTTTTTGTCAACACACCATCAATTGAAGTAATCTATTTCTGGCTAAAGAATAATAGAAAATTAAAATTTAAAATCATTTTTCTAGTTATTTACATACCTTCAAGTTTTCTCGAGATAATTTGGAATTATTTTTTAACCCAATCTGAGGAAAAGGTGGCTGGAATAATAATACTACTACAAACCATTTGAAGGTGCTCATAAAATATCTCTAGCCACCCGACTCACTCAAACTCTGACTGGAAATGTCACGGCTCTTGATGAAACTGAAATTCCCCCGGCTTTTTAATGTTGGTCATTACCCAGAGAATGACAACACGGAATTTTAAACGTTAATGCCGCAAGATCTCCAAGCTCAAGAAAATGCAGAAATAAAGGAATTTTATATTAATCAAGAGAATTCCTCAATTTTTCCAGAAAATTTTGTTTTTACATTGCTGGCTTTGGGATTTCACGGCTATGCAAATTCATAAGTTGCATAAATTGTCTAAAAGCACTCGAAGAGCAACCGAATGAACACAATTACGCGTATAATAGGCATTCGAGATTTACTCAAGATTTAAGATTTATTATAAAACCTGTACATTAATACAACCCCTTTGTAACGGGGCGGCGTCACCATATAAGGGAGCATGGTTAAAGGTACAAAAAAAACGTATACAAAATGAAAGGATAATTGGGCAATAACTAAAGAGCGTTTAGTTTGAATGGTATAAATGGAATGTAAATGTAGTGTTTTACTACAGCAGAGAGACTTCCCGGATTAAAGAGGGTATCTGACGAATTACAGATTAGCCCGCTACCATTCTTCTAGCAATAAGACGTCATCAGCAAATAGAAGGAACGCGATATATAGTGTTTCAGCAACTGCAGTTCGGATGGTTCTTGCCTTGTAAATGTGAGCCACTTTTCTTGTCTCTGACAAGGTTACAGCGAGTCCATTGAAATATATAATAAATAAAACTGAGGACAGTGGGCATCCTTGACGCAGGCCAATATGGGAAGTTATTGGACCTGTTGTAACTCCTTGAGCAGTATATGAGGTTTCAACATAGAGTTTGTGAATCTGGTTCAGGGGCGTACCGAAGAGAGTACGTTTGGGGGGGGGAGGTAAGTGAAATTTGCCAAGTAAAAACCAAAGTTTGTCAAGTCGTCTAAGTTTGGATTTTTACGGTAGGTTTCAATTTAAATGTTTCATTAAAATTATAATCGGTGGCGCCATCCGCTGTTAAATTAATGGTACTAATGTACTTTGGAAGTTATAGATGGCGCCACCCGTATAATGATAGAGTTGACGTCTGAGTGCGCCGACTGGAAATTTCAGAATTTGTTTCGCGAAACCACGACTACCGAACGCGCCTATGTCATTCTAGCGGTACTATTCCCAATTCAATGGCGAAAACGGCTCGGCGTCTAGTTATATTGAGAGAAGCATTTGCGTACTCTCTTTATATATAAAGTGAGATACACGAAGAAGAAAACAGAGATTGAACGATGTTACAGCAATTTAAAAATCCCATCAAACCCGCTTACTATTTTCTCGTCGTGTATCCCGCTGTAGTAAAAAATAGATACATTTCATCCTGATGAATACTAGTTGTTGTTTAACTGAACTGCTTTGAATAACTGGAATTATTCATACCGAAATATAACATACACAATTCAAACACTTATTACTGAAATATTAACGTAAGAACAACCGACACTGTATCACACCATATGATCACACGTTATCTTTACCCAACGCAACTTTAGGAATATTGGCTTGTGAAATTTTCACTTTCCTAAAGAATATCACTATAATATTCACGACTTACCTAATTTTCCCTAAGTAAAAAAACTGTAACATCTCCTATAGAAATTAAAACTATTTTTAAAAATTTTATACAGATTGCCAAATTTAACGTAGAAAATGAACACTGAAATAATAACGAACAACCGATATTCTCTATCACGCGTCTATCTGCCTTTCAATTTTATAAGGTGCTGTAGGAAAAATGACTATTTAAAAAACTTTTACCGCAAGGCTGAACTAAAGTTCCGACACACTAGCGGCCTAGCGTAGAAATCAGGTCTTGTAAGTTATACATAAGGAGAAGCAACTACTTAGAAATCGCAAACATAGTTAATGACTTTAGGGAAGTAAATTGCTGGGAAATTCTAAATGATTTGTTTACTATCGATTTAGGAGTTTTTTTTAATTAACTAACATGTTTCATAATTTTCATTTTGCCAAGTCCACCTCGATTTGCCAACTCTACAAAACTTTGGGGGGGGGGGGCTCCCCCCTGTCCCCCCCCCAAAGGGACGTCCCTGATCTGGTTGACTACAAAAGTGTTGAGAGTCTCCCATAGTTTATCATGGCGAACGCTGTCATAGGCCTTATGTAGATCCAAGGAAGCTGTGTAGAGTGGGATATCTCGCATTTTGTATAATTCAATAAGCTGAGTTAGAATGAAAATGTTGTCTGAGATCCTACGTCCCCTGCAAAATCCATACTGGGCTTCGTGAAGCAGACCATTTGACTCAAGGTACTCACTAATTCCCTCTTTCCACATACTAGCATATAATTTATACAACGTCGAAGCTACAGCGATAGGTCTATAAGCGTCAAGCTCTTTAGCCTTCCTACCCTTTCCCTTAAAAACCATTGTCACACGAAATTCCGTCCAACTACGAGGTACAGTAACGTGTTGCATGACGGCATTAAACACCGCCAGTAAACAATCGCCAGCAAGAGGCCCCAGCGCAGAAATGACCTCGGAATATAAACCATCAGATCCTGCGGCTTTACAATTTTTCAATTTCCTCAGAGCCAGCATATACTCGTTTTTATTAAATGGCTCAAGCAAACGGTCTTAAGAGGGTCGACTACATTCCAGACTAGGTGACTCCACACTATTATCACAAGGATTACTTACGATTTCTTCTTCCAGTTCTGTGATATATTCAGTCAATCTAGTAGTCATCATCGCCTTGGATGTCAACAGGTGACTTTGTTTGGAGATAAAGCCGCAAAAATGGGTGGGGACGCTTTTACTAGAAGTTTTAACGCAATCTGGACAGATACTTCCAAAATTTCTGGCCTTGAGACTTCCCAGCCTCTATAGGATCTCTTTCTCAATTTTTCTGTTGACTTGTTTAATTTTTACGGCAATAAGTGTTTTTGTCTGTTTTTTTACTGAGGTACTCTCGCCATTTATAAAGAACCGAATCGACCGGTTCCCCTACCTGTTTCGCTGATCGTCGCTTTCCTGGATTTAATACACGCGTCCAATTCTTTGTCCCACCACTTTTTCGGAGTTATGCCTTTTTTTAAACCTGACCGAATGGTTTTCTTGTTCAAGGTTTTCTCCATAGCCGTATGGATTGCAGACTTAAACTGATCATAGGTTGGAAGGATATCTAAAGAAGACACCCAGCGTTCCATATCTTCCGAGTAAGCTGTAAGACTGCCATGGTCATCAAAGTCGAAAAATTCATGTTTATGTCCATTTGAGATAATATTAGGTTGCACGTTTGTAGAGTAAAATGAAATATTTAGGCGAAACGATATTAGGTTATGATCACTACCTTAACTACGTTGACCACTTTCATCAATTTCCATCGAAAGGGGCTATGTCCTTGCTAAATAAGCATAGTCAATATAAGTAGAGCTATTTCGGAAATGGCGAGTGGTCTTGCCTACACAGCAATCCATAAGGTTACCAATCTCAAAAATCTCTTAGCAAAATGCCATTGGCACAATCATAGTGGTCGAGCTCTGACGTGTGAGCATTCATATTTCCTAATATACAGAACTTAGAAAAACCCTCGTTACACAATATCACGATCTAAACAGTCGTAAATCTTTTTGTTCCGGGGCACGCAACCCTCTGTTGAAAAGTTCTGTGACGAATCCACATATACTCGAGGCAGGTTGCAAGCACTAGAGCCACACCATCACTTTGAGTGATGGCTCCTATTCATCCCCCTTTTTTCCGACCACGTGTTCTATTTACACCAAACCAATTTAAACCATCGTTCAAAGGGGGAAGCTGACCATCACGCAGGTGCGTCTCGCTAAGGAAGAAAATTTCATACTGGCTGTTACGGAACTCCATTCCAGCTTCTGTCCATTTCAAATCACTCCCACCCTGCATATTAAAAAATCCAATACACAGATAAACTACTTTTCGCTTTCGACTAGAACGGCCTCTTCTTATTCGTGGTTTACGGAATTTATTTGGAAAAATAGGGCTAGACTTGTAGCTAGGGTTATTATCAGCAGCTGAGTTATCAGGGATAGACTGAGAAGCCTATGGTGACAGTGGTGGTAAAGCTGGCCAAGTGGTGAGTGTAGTTGACAAATGGGCGAGTGTAGTTGACAAATGGACAAGTGGAGTTGACAAATGGGCGAATGGAGTTGACAAATTCGCGAGTAAAGTTGACGAAGTGGCGAGTGTATTTGGCGAAGTGGCGAGCGTAGTTGGCGAAGTGGCGAGCGTAGTTGGCGAAGTGGCGAGTGAAGTTGGCGAAGTGGCGAGTGAAGTTGACGAAGTGGCGAGTAAAGTTGGCGAAGTGACGAGGGCGGTTGACAAGGTGACGCGTGCGGTTGACGGAGTGGTGTGGGGAGTCGACGTAATGTTGAGTGATGAAGTTGACGGAGAGTTGAGTGATGAAGTTGACGGAGAGTTGAGTGATGAAGTTGACGGAGAGTTGAGTGATGAAGTTGACGGAGAGTTGAGTGATGATGAAATAGGCCGCTTGACAGAGTCATGCATCCGCCAAAATGTAACAGCTACAATGCCATGTAATAAGATATCTTTGGCCATTGAACTTGCAGTTTGGCGATTAATAATAGGCATAGAAATTTTCCCAGAGCTTCATGGGTACATGTTCGATTCTGAAGTTGGAATCGAACGTCATCGTATAAGTTTGATTAAAAAAGTCATTCGTTTATATAGTAATGTACAAATAGAGTGTGAATCCATCAGACACAAATATTCAAAATTAACATTAATCAAACGGCAATAACTCCTCACAATTTCTTGCACAGCTGTTTCGTTCTAATGCCTATCAAATGCATTACCCTAAGCCCTTTCTAAACCTTTTTTAAATCAATTCAAAGTATTTTCATAATTAAAGATTCATTTGCCTTGGTTATTGGCTTTTCATGAGTTATTTACAAGTTAGATTTAAAATAAGGTTTAATTTTGAACTTTTAGCGCCAGAGATTCCGCATACAAAAATATATCGCCCGGCAAGCTGAACTACGAAATTTTATATTAATTTATGGTCACAAATTCAAATTCAAATATTTTATTATTCTTTTTATTATTAATACCATTATAATAACGGTGGCTTTATTTCTTTATTGGTTGGTTCGTTCAAGAGTTAAGTAGCTTCAAAATCCTTCATATTAGTATTGTTACGTTTTGAACTCACTTTCAACGCTCTTGCTACTGAGGTAGTCGTTTTCAAAGACTCGAGAACTTGACGGTTTATTTTTGTGTTAAACCATTGGCTAGCCCCATTATTTCGTTACACTCTGAGCGAACTTCGATATCGGTACACTGGTTTGTCTATAGCTTTCTTACGGATTTAAAATGAATTCCAATTTATTGAAGGTATCCATTTGGTCATTTATATAGAAAATTTCCGTGCGGTGTGTTTTATGTATTTTTTAAAGCAATATAATCAAAAGGGACGGTAGTCCCTATGCAAGGTCCAGGTATAGAGTAGAGCACCTACTCGAGCACTTGCTATATTATCTCGAGTCAGAATGAATCCGTTTTTACCCCCCATATACGAATTCCACCGAACAGAGTTGAGGCGACGTGCCGTAGTAATGGGGAAAAATTAGGCTTAATTTTTCTTCTTCTTCTTCCATCTTCTCCTCGCAGACTACTCTACAGCAAAAACAACTAAACCAATTTAAATTGAATTTGGTATACAGTTTCAAATTAAGCTCCCATTGTGTCCTTCCAAAGGAGAAGTTCATATCTGGTATAGTTCTTGAGCTACGGCGACAAATGTACAGTTCAGCGAGTCGGTAACGAAACGATGGAGTAATAAGCACATAAGAAGTACTAAACCAGAGCGACCAGCGATTTAAAAAATTAATGCAAAAGGTTTGACGGTTGATTCTAGGTGAAAAAGTGGGGCTGTGTTCGAAAAAATAGTCTTCCAGTTTAAATTGCCGCTATGACGGATATACTAGGAAACTATGTATGCAACATATTTATAGGTGGATTGTAGGTAAAAAGGTGCTCTGAGTTCGACAACAATAGTCTTGCGAGTGTCAGGGTGGGGGTTGTCCGCCATAGGGCTTGTCGATCAATAAGTCCAGTTTATGACGTTTATGGGAATATAATTACAGATCTTGTCCTAGGGAAATAGATTAAACATTCGAATGCTACTGATTTATAGGTTGTTTCTAAGTGAAAGAGGTGCAGTGAGTTCGAAGTGTCTCGCCAGTGTCAGGGTGGGCAGTGTACCGCCAGAGGGCGGTAAACGATGCCAGTGAGTTATAAACACAGAACAAAACGTGTAAAGTTTAATAACAATCGTACAAGCTTATTTATTAACATTAAAAAATGAATTAAAGAGCATAATGACGTCACGTTTTCAAAAAATTAAAGTAAACAATATCTAAACGTACACAATGTTGGCGAAAGAGCTAGGCAGTTCTCATTATTCCAAATAGGTGAAAGTTCACTTTCCAATTTTGTTTATAAATATTATTTCCGCTTTGTTACGTTTATAGGTATTATAATAACTTCCCTTCTATTGTTATAAACAAAAAGGCGTAAAATCCACCCAAAAACCATTCGGTTAAAAATTGCAAGGTATTTTAAACAAAATCGTCACGTCCCATATTAATCTAGGCCATAAAAGTAGTGAAATCAAATAACGGGCAAGATCTGTAATTATATTCCCATAAACGTCATAAACTGGACTTATTTATCGACAAGTGATGTGCTCTGAAGTAATATGCTAGACCTTGCGCGTCCTAAGTGATTTACTGAGTTAAAATCCTTTGTACAACCATAAAATTTTGAAAGAGAATGGATAATACTAGAATCGCATTGTATCAGATATATTGTTAAGATCGAAATATATTATCTACTTTGTTTAAATTTACTCTTTTACCTAAAACCATAATTAAATAAAGCAGACAAGTTGTTGACTGCAGTAATTACGTCAGTGCAATCAACAACTTGTCTGCTTTCAGTGATTTGCCAGTTTCAGTAGTCGCACCGCAGAGAAAGGGGGTGTCAGTCCGGTGAATGAGAATTTCATTCTCATTCACCGGATGGACACAAAGCTGTTGCTTGGCTCCCCCATTCATCCTTCTCGTTCACCAGCTCCTTTCCCCCATTGCTTTCATCCCTTCTTAATCACCAGAATTTCTAATCACTAGATTCTCTCTGGTTCACCAGCTACTTTCCCCCATCCCCATTCTCCAGAATTTGTTTTCCTCGCGCAGATTTCTGAAGGTTGGAATTTACCCCTCTCTACTCTTAACCCCTCCCTCGTTAACCATAATTTTTACTATCGCTTCCGAACCCCTTAATTTCTAATCTCTAGGCAATAAAAACAAGAAATATACATTTCCAATTTTATTTTACTTTCATTCTCATTCACCGGATGGACACAAAGCTGTTGCTTGGCTCCCGCCGTTCATCCTTCTCGTTCACCCGCTCCTTTCCCCCATTGCTTTCCTCCCTTCTTATTCACCAGAATTTCTAATCACCAGATTCTCTCTCGTTCAACAGCTGCTTTCCCCCATCCCCATTCACTGGATACTTTATCTCTCGTTCACCAGCTCCTTTCCCCCATTGCTATCCCCATTCACTGGATTCTATAAATATATATCTCTCTCTCTCTCGTTCACCAGTTGCTTTCCCCCACCCCCATTCTCCAGAATTTGTTTTGCTCGTGCAGATTTTCTGAAGGATGGTATTTACCCCTCCCTCGTTAACCATAATTTCCACTATCGCTTCCGAACCCCTTTATTTCTAATCTCTAGGCAATAAAAACAAGAAATATACATTTCCAATTTTATTTTACTTTTAATTACATGATTGCGTAAAACAGGTTCTAATATTAGACCGACAATATAAATAACGCGTTTAAATATAAAAAAAATAACTCGATCTTCGTAAGGAATATGTACAATTTCATTTAAAGGGTTGAAACGAACTACCTTCTGCAAGTGCAGTTTGTATAAATAATTTTATTAAAAGTTCAAACTCACGTATTTGTAGTGTTTAGCAGCAATACCATTTATCACAAGAGGGACAGTCACAAACGTCGTCTTCTTCTTCAGGTACAGGTGAGAAGCTTTTATCGATGACAGTAGTTGCTTTTGGCGTCGGGGGAATGTCCCATTCTAGCGAAAGGTACTTTTTTTCCGATGGTAAATTATCCCTCGACGGACAGTGTGGAAAGAATCTGGCATGTTCCCATTCTGGTACGTCTCCTGATTTCCAGTGTTCTAAGATTCCATGGCACTTGTAACATCTGACTGCGTCGTCTTGTTGAATATAGTAGAATCCAGCCTTCGCTAGTTGCCCCTTAGTGACGTGCAGATTTTTCCAGTGACGAAACGTTTCAAGTCGATACACTTCGATGTCCATAGCTGATCTAGACCAAATACGTTCTATAGTTTCAAATGATACATTCTCTAAGCCTACATTTACCCCTAAGTCTACTAAACCTAATTTTATCAATATGGTTAAATTTCTACGCTAAAATTCTCAATATAAACGCTTTTTTCAATATGCAAATTGTTTTAAATATGTCTAAAAATATAGTCTATTACAAAGAAAAAATAGTTACTTACTTTACGGGTAGAAATCCTTTGTCGAGCTGTAGAAAAGACTGAGCGATCAGTCAGCAGGTCTTTACTCGTCAATGTGCCTAAGAGAAATGACGCATGGAAGATTAATTTATTCCTATCTTGTTGAGAATAATTCATCAAGTGATCTAAACTTCAAATAACCCTCAAATTCTATTGGCTGTCTCTCTCTGACAGTTTAAACTGCCTCTAATGATTGACGGCACATATTAACCCACTTGACTATTTGGAAAAAACCCTTTTGCTACTCGAAGGAGAGTTTTGGAAATACCACGTTGACGATATCAAAATCGAGCTCTCACTTGAAAATGTTTACGGAAAACAATCCTCTTGGAAAATTGAGTAACGTAGAAGATTGCTAAAAAATGGCCAAGTGTTATGTTTTTTTTCAATAATGAGTCTTAATTTTTTACATTTTAAAGTATTTATTAAGAGTGAAAAATCCCATGACTACACTGACGGCATATCTTAAGTACCGGTGGAAAACAATCCATTGCTCAAAGTTCAGTTATCTTATTAATCGGGTGCGCGCGCACAGAAAATGAAAGTCACGTGAGAATTGGTACGTCACTGAAAATAGGGGAAGTGTCATCACTAGAGTTCTTTTATCAATATATTTAATTAAGGATTATTTCAAAGTTTAGATGGCGCCATAGTTCTCAAAGCAGTGATATTAAAAGATCTCAACGGGTGGAATTGGAGAAATGCTAAAAATATTCCCGACATATTCATTCTCCCTGAGTATAAATAAATAAATAAATAAATACATTATTATCGTAGTAGTAGGATTTTAAGAAAAAAATTAAATACGGAAAATCAATTATTTTATTTTAAAGGTTTTGTGATTTCCCACCAAACAATTTCAACATCTTCAATGTAGGCTATCTCATCAGGGGCATCTCAAAAATCTTTTTCCTCTGATCTCCTAGTTTCTGCCTCTGTCTTTAGTATTTATAAATATTTTCCTATCCATAAACCATTTCCTAACTGGTGGACTTTGATAACACTAAAATATTACTTATAATAATACGCTGAAATACATTTTCCAATACGCAAAAAAATAAAGCTAGACCTAAAAACCTGTAAAGTGTAAAAAGCCAAGACTAAATTTATAAGCCTAACCCATGAAAGTCCATTTTCCATAAATTATAAACAAGAAAAAACCCGAGGATGGCTATAATATGAACATATACCTAAAAAAAATCGGGAATTAAACAAAAACAACAATAAGTTTACTATTTTTATATTCACACGTCCTCAATTATGCAAATTTTATATTAACATTTCTACTATACATATTTCATACATTATATTTACATAAATAATTATTTTTTATATAAAATCGTGCAATTCTATCAGAACTTAAACCGGAAGATTCAGGCATATAATTTCCAAATACACAAACTACATTTGGAGTACTAATATTTATACTCACACAATTATATTTCGTACTAACAATTTCACCATCTTTTCAACTTTCAAATACTGCCAAGTGTTCGTCGCATATTTTTGTACTTCTCAAGGTGTTAAAGAAAAAGTGGTTCGCACCAGAGCAAACCTTTTTCAATTGAAAAAGCATTTTACACCCCGAAACTGTCACTTGCTGACAATGTGTAAAATTGGGCTTACGGGATTTCAAGTAATTTAACATCCACGATTTTCCTTCCTTTCCATCTTTTCCTATTACAAATATTATTTTTCGGTCTGAGAGAATTAAATGTTCTAATAAACTTTTCTGCCATGGTCTAAGTTCTATATATTTGTTTATTCGTTTAGTGGTTTTCATTTGTTCCACCCAAGCACTTGTCAAATTTCCAAAGAGATGCGATGCGATGGTAGTCCAGATCGAGCAACGGCTTCTGCGCGGACTCGTTGTTTATCAATTTCCGCTTCTACTTTGCCTAAGTTTACTTTGTGAGGGTTTAGACTGCAACGTCTAATATGTCGACTCAGTTGTGATTTAAACGATTTATTGCACGTTGTACACGATGTACGTTTACATTTATGAGTTCTTAATCTATAGTTACGTATTCGTTTCTCGCAACTTGGACACTGAATATATTTGTTTCGACCCATTTGGAATATATTCAAAGGAGACAAACACGTACTTTTTACTCGAACCGAGTCTATTCATAAACTGTTCTCGATTTTTGGGGGGATCTCCGTATATAAAGTTTAAAATGTGTGTTCTGAGGGTAGAAATAATATCAGCCCTATTTTGATTTTCTTCCAAGTTAAGTGTTCCAGATAACGTTTACTTATTCCGCACCTTCCATCCATTTTTTTCACATTAATTTGATATAACCTTGTATCTTCCTACAATTCAGTTTTATGCTATGTACAATTGCCTTATTCATTACATCATTCCAAATTTAGTCTAATTCATTCACGGGCGTTGATCTTCTGAAATGGATATTCCAATAAAACCTTTTTCTTATATCATCGCTTCTGATTAATCTGAATGTTGTCAATATAAAAAACATCATATGCTATATTTAAATATAAAGGATAAACACTGCTTAGGTTAAGGATAGATTGAAATGGAATATTTAAGTAAATAAGCATAAATTTCTGAGGGCCTTTTCCTCCAAAATATCTAAAAGGGCAAGTACATTCTCGATAAATATACAAGTTCTTTTATCAAAGATAAGCCAAGTTTATACCTTATTGTCATTAGTTCCATAACAAGAACCACGTTGTAACGTGATAATGGCTACCCTTATCGAGAATTTTCGGCACTAAGAAATTCTACGTTTCTATGTATTATACGGGTTTTGACAGATTGATATTTTAAATATCCGTGAAACGTAAACTTATATGAATAAGAAATGGCATACAATGAGATTAGATAACTAGATAACGATCATTGATAATAAAATTCTAAGCGTGTAAATCTAACATATAATAACTTCGATCTGTACCTAAAAACGAACGGAAATATATGAATTTATCATTAAAGAAAAATCGTATTGAGGTATCAAAACACTTTCGGAATTTTCCTAGAAGATGAAAACCATCTTAAGTTACTTTGTCGACCAAGAACAAATTCTCTGTCTCTATCTATCTCTCTCTCTCTCTCTCTCTCTCTCCATCTCTCTCTCTCTCTCTTGAAATAATATCCTCATTAAGATAGGGTATGGTAGGGTAAATAACCTTCATTAGGAACAACTACCTACACCGGGTTATGATATACAAAGCTCGTAATTTGGCAGTAGAAGTATATTTAAAAAAAATAGCTTACCTTTAATTTAGGAATAAACTGATATTATAGAACGAAGAAAAGTCAATAGACATTTATTTGTAAATTATTCACAATTTTATTTATTTATTTAAAAAACGAACGACAGTTCGGTCTCGCGGGTGTTTAGGGTAGTGGCAACAACCCAAAAATAAATCGAACGCTGAGCACTCCTCCCGTCGACGGCTTCTCTTCGACCCTCTTCTTCCACAGTACGTACAGCGGAGATGGGGCGGGAACTCCTTTATAAGATGCCCGGGGATGTGTTTGGTATAGGTATTACCATGTCGAAAAATTACACCCATTTGATAATGCGCGCACTCTCGACCCCAGCAAAAGAAGAGTGTTCCACCTCTTACATCCAATTCTTCCGTACATTCGCCGCAGTGAAAGCAAATCATAGAATCGGTTGATGTACCGATCGCGTACTCATTTCCCGAGGCCAAAGTTATGGAAATAGGATCCATTACTATAAAATTAGTAAGAATGAATGATTGAATATAATATATATACAAAGTTTAGAATTTACAATTGAGGTATTTCTACGTACTTAGTCCCTCGAGCCGATTCCGAAACAATTTGAATTGGCTGTTTTCTTAATACTGTCTCTCAATTTTTCTGTTTTCCCTTTTATACTCGAAAAAAACAATTTACAACCGATATCATAATTATCAAACTGGGGGTGAGGGGGTGGAAGAGAAAACTTTTCGAAAACCAATCAAATTTAGTTATATCAAAATCAAAACAGTAGTCCTCCAAATTGGTAGTCAACCCAAAAATAAGTAATTAAAAATTTAAACTATATTCAAATTTTCCTAATGAATCATTATCGAACATAGGGCTCTAGAAATCGTTATCATACTCGTATCTTATTAAACGGTACAGATGTTTGTGAAACAATTTTGGTCAGGGACACTTTACGTGTTTCACTTTATCGATTTAAAATCATAGTTTTAAGCAAAATCGTAAAACTTAGTACTTACTTTCTTAATTACAAGTACGCTATGACGTCGCTCGTAAATTGCTTAGCTTAATCAACTAATCTTCACTATAACAAGATCTGTTTACAAGAATACTTCATAGATTATCTTAAGTAGCGTATCTAAAGAATTTTAAATCGAGTTAAACGCTATAAAAGGAATTTTTTCGTAAAACTTGTCATTTGTGTTTGAAACTTCTTTACTCGTTAGAATATTTTTTTAATATTTGTCTTTAATATTTATCCATAATGGAAATTCCTCAGCAAATTCTGAAATTCGTAAGATTAACGAAATATGCATGCGCGCCTACTCGAGAAACACCTGGCTCTGCAGGTCTTGATTTATGTGGTGCATATAACTATGTTGTAGCCCCCATGGCAAGAGAGCTAATAAATACTGATTTAAGTGTAGTTATACCCGATTTCTGCTACGGACGTATTGGTAATATTATATATATATATATATTTATTTAACGAATACCATGTTTTATATTTATTTATTTATTTCCAGCCCCTCGTTCGGGTCTTTCCGTAAAACATGGTATTGATGTTTTAGCAGGTGTGATAGATAAAGATTACACTGGTACAATAGGGGTTGTCTTGATTAATCACGGGAAAAACGCATTTAAAATCTTCAGAGGCGATCGAATAGCTCAACTTATCTGCGAATGTATTTCGATGCCAGACCCTATGGAATGCCTTGTGAGTTAAATTGATATGTTCCACCCTCCAAAATTATTATTATTATTATTATTTCAATTTTCCTGTTTTAGTTTGTATAAGCAAATTGAAGAAGATACAGAAAGAGGATCGAGAGGCTTCGGTTCTACAGATATTTGAAATAAATATTTAATGTGTGTTTTTTTCATCCATATTCCTAATAATAATAAAACATAAAAATGGTTCGTATTGGTTTATTGTTTAGAAAATTACAGTATGTCTCCCAACAGTAATTGTAAATGTTTTATATCGTTCAAACAATAATTCATTAGAGAATATATTTCAAAGGGGCAATTCCCACAGAATTTTTCTAAAAAGAGGTTTTCCAAAGGCTTAGACTAGTCGTATGAGAGACGGAATCCACTGTATAGTTCTAAAAAGCCACAGGGATTCTCTCTCCTCTCCAAAGGTTTGAAAACACTATAGAAAGTTCTGAATTTTTGTTCGAGAACTTCATACATTGTGGTGATGGATGATTGATTTTGCCGAAGTACGGAAAGTTGCTCATCAATTCTGGGTTTACACTGATCAAACGCAATTAGCTGGGGTACGCTAAGCGTCAAACTCCCAGTTAAACACATTTCATCTAGCAAATACTTTTGACTAAATGGTTCCAGAATCCAATTAAACTCTCCGCCTGTCGACGTTACGCGAAAGTAATGGTTGTAACAGCAATCCGAATACTGCTCAATAGTAGGCGTTGGTAGGGTAATTCGTATTCCTGTTTGTGAACCCAGAGCGTCAATGACATAGGATCATTTTTCAGTAAGACAATCCCAAGATTGAATTGAGACAACGGTACTATTGACACCGTTTGTTAAGTACACGGCGGGGGCGCCATCAAAAATTGAAGCTGTAACTCCAAAACCAGAGTGTGACTTCAGAGTAAGACATACTTTTTTTAAAAAAAAATCATTAAATAATGATACGAAATGTAAGAAATTAAATATAATACACACCTTTCGCGAACTTATAATCCATAAGGAATATATTTATTTATTTATTTGATTTAAGCTATATATATATATATATATATATATATATATATATATATATATATATAACTGTTTGTTTTTTATCCCTTTGCAGATTTTCCTGTAGCGGATTTCAGGAATGGAATGGTTTTATAGTACAAAAATGACCCTCTTTTATACGAGATGAGAAGTATATGGTCACTTAAAAAAATTAGATATCACTAGTGATTATTTCGCTGTATACTTAAGTTATTTCTAAAAAATATTAAAAACAACTTAAGTACCCCTGTACTACCTTCTTTCTTTTAAAATTTCAGATAACAAAACAACACTGAAGTTGAATTTCATCTTTTAGTAAAATTCCTTTAATTAAAATTGATACTTTAATATGGTTAGAAGTATATAAATTAAATAAGAAGTGTACCCCTTAGCTTAATTTGAGCCCTCCCAATGCATCCATAAAGTTTACGAAGCAGACGATGGTAAAAATAGAGGTCACCATTGAGAATAAAGGATTGAAAAAGTAGAGTGCTAAGCTCAGTAAACATGTATTTGGGTTTTGTCCTATATGAGTTTTCACGTTTTCAGGGGGTTTAAACATTTTATACTAATTTTAAAAGTCGCGTTACTTCATTTTCTTCGCGATTTATATTTTAAAGGTTATTTTTTTATTGTCATGGTCTTTTATTTTGAATTGAATTTAACCCTGCATTTAGCGTTATTTCTAAGTAATATCTATAAAGAAGTTGAAGTCTTGGTTGTTAATGTGGATGTTTATATCCTGTTGAAACTAATTGATAGTCATCATGAAAAATGAGTCATATTTACACAAACTTCCAGAGAAAAATATATTTCACCAAACATATTGATTAAGTCTTCTATCTTATTTTCAGCCTTTAACCGAACTTTAAACCGAAAGTCTACAGAAAATGTTGATTGGTCTAGGTCTGCAACTCTTGTAGAGGTCAACAAAGCATATGCGTATCTAAGCGAGGCGAAGCGTATAAATAGTCTTTGCTCTCCCTCTAACCTCTTAAACGCACCGTGTAATGTAGCGAAACGCAGTTTTTTCTAACACTCAAAACCTATAATCAAACTAACTTGCAAACCCTCAATTGGCAATATTTTATAAATTAGATTTATCTGTAAAAGTTTTATTTTAACATTTCTAATTTCAAATGGTTGACAATATTTTATTAATTAGCTTTATCGGTTCGCTGTAGTCGCGTTACCATGTTATCTGCGTCCGTGCGAAACGGAAATCAAAAGAAATTACCTGGCGAGCGAAAATTCTAATTAGTACACTTCTTGTATTATTTATATACTTTTGCTATGGTACATTTGATTATAAAAATTTATAAATTACCAAAACCCCTCCTCCCACCTCTCCCTTCATCTCCCCGTTTTTAAGTACCAAATGAAGTTATTATTTCAAGGGATTTCTGATTTGGTATAAATATAGGAGCGAGCATTCTATATTTTTACATTCTTCGTAATTACGAGCAAGTTTAAGGGCTAAATATTAGCTATGGAAAATAATGTGGATATGCGTGTAACTAAAGCAGTTCTTAGGTTTTGTTTAAAGCCGGATATACCAACCGAAAAACAATTTTCGTTTAGAACGTTAGAAATAATGTTAAGAAAATATAAAAACTGGTATTTACGTGAATTGAACCTGCAAGAGGACGAAGGTTACATCGACGCCCATCTAGCTACCCATGTCGTCATTGAGAAGATTTTTCAAAGATTGGGCCCTCACTCAAGGGAATACATTAACGTAAGCTTGAAATTTGTTTTGATCTAATTATTATTATTATTATTATTCGATTCAAAACTTTGATTATACAACATAAAAACTTGCGGACACTTTAAAGCGTTAGTAAGTTAGTGTATGTCTGTATGTACGATAGTGGATATATGAGACAGTGATAAATTGAACTAGTGAAAAGAAGGTATGGATTATCGTTTAGCTTATTATTTTGATTTCTTTACTTTATAGATCGAGAGACGTATTGTAGGGGTCTCGGACGAGGAGGAGGAAAAAGTAAATGCAATGCTAGATGTTTTTTTACACGGCGATTCACCCGACGCTGAATAAAACGAAGCATCTTCATCTTCTTCGGTGAAACGGGTACCGACTCCCAAAATTGAAATTAATGCAAAAAAATGAAAAAAAATCTGTATAAAAATAAAATAAATAAATAAATTTATTTTGATCCGAATATAGTGAAATATTTATTCGTTCAAGGATCTAGCGACATCTGGCCTGTACAAAGATACACCTGGCAGCATGGATCTGATAACAAACGAATTTATGGAAAATGTACTTTCATGGGTTAGGCTTAGAAATTTAGTCTTAGCTATTTACACTTTACGGGTTTTTAGGTCTAGCTTTAATTTTTTACTTATTGGCAAATGTATTTCAACGTATTATTATAAGTAAAACGTTTAATCTTAACAAAGGCCACCAGTTAGGAAATGATTTATGGATAGGAAAATATTTATAAATACTAAAGACAGAGGCAGAAACTAGGAGATCAGAGGAAAAAAGAACCAACGCGATCGAAAATAATAAAGCCTTTAAATACGTTTTGCGTTCTTTATTGCATACTATTACCATATTTTAGTTTGGGGTTACTGTATTTAGTACCATGGCGCCATCTAAACTTTGAAATAATCCTTAATTAAATATATTGATAAAAGGGCTCAAGTGATGACACTTCCCCTATTTCCGGTGACGTAACAATTCTCACGTGACTCGCTCATTTTTCTGTGCGCGCTCACGTTTAATAAGATAACTGAACTTTACACGTAGAATTTCATAGTACCATGTGAAATATTTATTCGTTGAAGGATCTAGCGACATCTGGCTGGTACAAAGATACACCAGGCAGCATGGATCTGATAACAATCGCCGGATTCATACTATCTTTGATAAAAAAAAGTCTCTTATTCCACAAGAACATGTATATTTATCGAGAATGTACTAGCTCTATTAGATATTTTGGAGGAAGGGCGAACTAAAATTTATGCTTGTTTACGAAATTTATTAGCATATTTAAAAAAAACATTTATTCTTAACAAATGCATTCATTTTAGGATATGATTTACGGAAAATGTACTTTCATGGGTTAGGCTTAGAAATTTAGTCTTAGCTTTTTACACTTTACAGGTTTTTAGGTCTAGCTTTAATTTTTTGCGTATTGGAAAATGTATTTCAGTGTATTATTATAAGTTAAATTTTAGTGTTATCAAAGTCCACCAGTTAGGAAATGGTTTATGGATAGGAAAATATTTATAAATACTAAAGACAGAGGCAGAAACTAGGAGATCAGAGGAAAAAGATTTTTGAGATGCCCATGATGAGATAGCCTACATTGAAGATGTTGAAATTGTTTGGTGGGAAATCACAAAACCTTTAAAATAAAATAATTGATTTTCCGTATTTAATTTTTTCTTAAAATCCTATTACTACGCCAATAATGTATTTATTTATTTATTTATTTATACTCAGGGAGAATGAATATGTCGAGAATATTTTTAGCGTTTATCCAATTCCACCCGTTGAGATCTTTTAATATCACTGCTTTGAGAACTATGGCGCCATCTAAACTTTGAAATAATCCTTAATTAAATATATTGATAAAAGAACTCTAGTGATGACACTTCCCCTATTTTCAGTGACGTACCAATTCTCACGTGACTTTCATTTTCTGTGCGCGCGCACCCGATTAATAAGATAACTGAACTTTGAGCAATGGATTTTTTCCACCGGTACTTAAGATATGCCGTCAGTGTAGTGATGGGATTTTTCACTCTTAATAAATACTTTAAAATGTAAAAAATAAGACTCATTTTTGTAAAAAAAACATAACACTTGGCCATTTTTTAGCAATCTTCTACGTAACTCAATTTTCCAAGAGGATTGTTTTCCGTAAACATTTTCAAGTGAGAGCTCGATTTTGATATCGTCAACGTGGTATTTCCAAAACTCTCCTTCGAGTAGCAAAGGGTTTTTTTTCAAATACTCAAGTGGGTTAATATGTGCCGTCAATCATTAGAGGCAGTTTAAACTGTCAGAGAGAGACAGCCAATAGAATTTGAGGGTTATTTGAAGTTTAGATCACGTGATGAATTATTCTCAACAAGATAGGAATAAATTAATCTTCCATGCGTAATTTTTCTTCGGCACATTGACGAGTAAAGACTTGCTGATGGATCGCTCAGTCTTTTCTACAGCTCGACAAAGGATTTCTACCCGTAAAGTAAGTAACTATTTTTTCTTTGTAATAGACTATATTTTTAGACATATTTAAAACAATTTGCATATTGAAAAAAGCGTTTATATTGAGAATTTTAGCGTAGAAATATACCATATTGATAAAATTAGGTTTAGTTGACTTAGGGGTAAATGTAGGCTTAGAGAATGTATCATTTGAAACTATAGAACGTATTTGGTCTAGATCAGCTATGGACATCGAAGTGTATCGACTTGAAACGTTTCGTCACTGGAAAAATCCACACGTCACTAAGGAGCAACTAGCGAAGGCTGGATTCTACTATATTCAACAAGACGACGCAGTCAGATGTTACAAGTGCCATGGAATCTTAGAACACTGGAAATCAGGAGACGTACCAGAATGGGAACATGCCAGATTCTTTCCACACTGTCCGTCGAGGAATAATTCGCCATCGGAAAAAAAGTACCTTTCGCTAGAATGGGACATTCCCCCGACGCCTAAAGCAACTACTGTCATCGATAAAAGCTTCTCACCTGTACCTGAAGAAGAAAACGACGTTTGTGACTGTCCCTCTTGTGATAAATGGTATTGCTGCTAAACACTACAAATGCGTGAGTTTGAACTATTAATAAAATTATTTATACAAACTGCACTTGCAGAAGGTAGTTCGTTTCAACCCTTTAAATGAAATTGTACATATTCCTTACGAAGATCGAGTTAATTTTTTTTATATTGATAAAATACGATTTAAACGCGTTATTTATATTGTCGGTCTAATATTAGAACCTGTTTTACGCAATCATGTAATTAAAAGTAAAATAAAATTGGAAATGTATATTTCTTGTTTTTATTGCCTAGAGATTAGAAATAAAGGGGTTCGGAAGCGATAGTGGAAATTATGGTTAACGAGGGAGGGGTAAATACCATCCTTCAGAAAATCTGCACGAGCAAAACAAATTCTGGAGAATGGGGGTGGGGAAAGCAACTGGTGAACGAGAGAGAGATATTTATATATATATATATAGTATCCAGTGAATGGGGATAGCAATGGGGGAAAGGAGCTGGTGAACGAGAGATAAAGTATCCAGTGAATGGGGATGGGGGAAAGCAGCTGGTGAACGAGAGGGAATCTGGTGATTAGAAATTCTGGTGATTAAGAAGGGATGAAAGCAATGGGGGAAAGGAGCTGGTGAACGAGAAGGATGAATGGGGGAGCCAAGCAACAGCTTTGTGTCCATCCGGTGAATGAGCCCCTTTAGTAGCTTCGATGGAAATTGATGAAAGTGGTCAACGTAGTTAAGGTAGTGATCATAACCTAATATCGTTTCGCCTAAATATTTCATCTTACTCTACAACCTTGCAACCTAATATTATCTCAAATGGACATAAACATGAATTTTGGGACTTTGATGACCATGCCAGTCTTACAGCTTACTCGGAAGATAAGGAACGCTGGGTGTCTTCTTTAGATATCTTTCCAACCTATGATCAGTTTGAGTCTGCAATCCATACGGCTATGGAGAAAACCTTGAACAAGAAAACCATTCGGTCAGGTTTAAAAAAAGGCATAACTCCGAAAAAGTGGTGGGACAAAGAATTGGACGCGTGTATTAAATCCAGGAAAGCGACGATCAGCGAAACAGGCAGGGGAACCGGTCGATTCGGTTCTTTATAAATGGCGAGAGTACCTCAGGAAGAAAACAGACAAAAACACTTATTGCCCTAAAAATTAAACAAGTCAACAGAAAAATTGAGAAAGAGATCCTATAGAGGCTGGGAAATCTCAAGGCCAGAAATTTTGGAAGTATCTGTCCAGATTGCGTTAAAACTTCTAGTAAAAGCGTCCCCACCCATTTTTGCGGCTTTATCTCCAAACAAAGTCACCTGTTGACATCCAAGGCGATGATGACTACTAGATTGACTGAATATATCACAGAACTGGAAGAAGAAATCGTAAGTAATCCTTGTGATAATAGTGTGGAGTCACCTAGTCTGGAATGTAGTCGACCCTCTCATGACCGTTTGCTTGAGCCATTTAATAAAAACGAGTATATGCTGGCTCTGAGGAAATTGAAAAATTGTAAAGCCGCAGGATCTGATGGTTTATATTCCGAGGTCATTTCTGCGCTGGGGCCTCTTGCTGGCGATTGTTTACTGGCGGTGTTTAATGCCGTCATGCAACATGTTACTGTACCTCGTAGTTGGACGGAATTTCGTGTGACAATGGTTTTTAAGGGAAAGGGTAGGAAGGCTAAAGAGCTTGACGCTTATAGACCTATCGCTGTAGCTTCGACGTTGTATAAATTATATGCTAGTATGTGGAAAGAGGGAATTAGTGAGTAGGACGTACCTTTGGGGGGGACAGGGGGGGAGCCCCCCCCCCAAGTTTTGTAGAGTTGGCAAATCGAGGTGGACTTGGCAAAATGAAAATTATGAAACATGTAAGTTAATTAAAAAAACTCCTAAATCGAGGAGCGGGTAAACGAGAAGGATGAACGGCGGGAGCCAAGCAACAGCTTTGTGTCCATCCGGTGAATGAGAATGAAAGTAAAATAAAATTGGAAATGTATATTTCTTGTTTTTATTGCCTAGATATTAGAAATTAAGGGGTTCGGAAGCGATAGTAGAAATTATGGTTAACGAGGGAGGGGTTTAGAGTAGAGAGAGGTAAATTCCATCCTTCAGAAATCTGCGCAAGGAAAACAAATCCTGGAGAATGGGGATGGGGGAAAGCAACTGGTGAACGAGAGAGAGAGAGAGAGAGAGAGATAAAGTATCCTGTGAATGGGGATGGGGGAAAGCAGCTGGTGAACGAGAGATAATCGGGTGATTAGAAATTCTGGTGAATAAGAAGGGAGGAAAGCAATGGGGGAAAGGAGCTGGTGAACGAGAGAGAGAGAGAGAATCTAGTGATTAGAAATTCTGGTGATTAAGAAGGGATGAAAGCAATGGGGGAAAGGAGCTGGTGAACGAGAAGGATGAATGGGGGAGCCAAGCAACAGCTTTGTGTCCATCCGGTGAATGAGAATTTCATTCTCATTCACCCCCCTCTCTCACCGCCACCTATCAATAATGTACAGAAATGTTCGAGTATCACTAGTACGGACAGTTTCAGTAATTTTATCCTCGAGTGTTTTATTTTGTCTAGGTTGGCCAAGGTGGTACTTTGAGCGAGACAAGAATTATACACGTGCCAACGTTTATTTCACTGCCAAGTTATGTTGACTCCGATTATTGAAACTCGTTTGCTATGGTTTTAAGGTAAAAGAGTAAATCTAAATAGAGTAAATAATATATTTCGATCTAAACAATATATGCTCCTAAAAATAAAATAAACAAGCCGGGCCACGTTCTCTTTGAAATATTTTATGGTTGTACAAAGGATTTTAACTCACAAGGAGAGTACCCGAGGTGTTTATTGCCGATTTTGTTCAAAGTCGGGCGTAATGTAGACCTATATGAGACATGACATTTCCCAAAAGGAGACGTTGCACTAGCCATTCGATTTTCCATGGCAACCGAAAATGTTTTTGACCACTTGAAACAAAAAATCTCCATTTAAAAAAGCATGGGATTTTCTCGGTTTGAAAATCACGAAATGGGTAATTTGGACCACATTTAGGCAAATTTCATCAAGTTTGGGTAAATTGGAATTTTTTTTGGGATGAAATTGTAAGAATTGTTAAGTAAAATAAGGAAAAAATCTTATTTTTGTTTCAAGTGGTCAAAAACATTTTCGGTTGCCATGGCAAATTGAATGGCTAGTGCAACGTCTCCTTTTGGGAAATTTCATGTCTCATATAGGTCTACATTAAGCCCGACTTTGAACAAAATCGGCAATAAACACCTCGGGTACTCTCCTTGTCAGTAAAAAACTTAGGACGCGCAGTAGCGTATCTACCCGGGGGTTCGAAATGGGCGGCTGCCCCAGGCGCAAGCTTATAATAATAATAATAATAATAATAATAATCAGCTAGGCTAATACCCAAGGCACCACCTTAGGCCTAAGTCATCATGCGACTTTTGAAGCCCTTAATTCAGGTGGCCGGGTTACAATGCGTAGGAGGGTGGTGGCAAGCCCTGCATGCCACGAGATCGAGCCAACAGCTTCCTACACTAACTATTACCGTTAACCTATACAAGTTTTTATGGAAGGGGAAACCGAAGAACTCGGGGGAAAACCCCTTAAACCAATGGGGAGAGAACTTGCAAACTCAACGCAGAAGGAGTTGTTCCGAGTTTTCAACCAGTGCCACAAGCTGGGATCGAACCCGGCTCCTCTTGCTGCGAGGCGAAAGTGCTAACCACTCCGCCACCCCACATAGGAGCGGAGGGCGCGTTCTGAATGGTCGGTCGCAGATTATCACGACATTTTTAATCCTTGTATTTCAGACTTTCAGTAAAGTCTTAAGTTTAATTTCAATGTTTATTACCAAAGCAAATAATATTTGTAGTTCATTTGCCATAATAATGAATTAATTCGTCAATTAATTAAACAATACTTGAAGTCATTCAAATTATTATTCATTAATTAACATTAATTGTATGAGAGGGGGCAAAGGTTTGTCTTAAGCCCCGGGCGACCGAAAATTTAGTTACGCCACTGAGGACGCGCAAGGTCTAGCATATTACTTCAGAGCACATCACTTGTCGATAAATAAGTCCAGTTTATGACGTTTATGGGAATATAATAACAGATCTTGCCCGTTATTTGATTTCACTACTTTTATGGCCTAGAGTAATATAGGACGTGACGTTTTTGTTTAAAGGACCTTGCAATTTTTTACCGAGTGGTTTTTGGGTGGATATACATGTTTGCATATAGTCGTGCAAATTAAGTAGTCTGGACAGTAAAAAGTGTAGTTATGAATAACATTTTTCAAGGCTGGCTCACAAGAGGACAGTTGCATGAAACATCAGCACACTTCCCAACAATATAGTCTGCGAATTTTTCCTTTTCAGAGGCAACTTTGTAGCAATTCTCATTTATTTCTTCAACCCGAGATTTAAAGATCAAACTTTGCTGGTGGCGCTGTTTTATTGATGATACTGTTTTCCAATTTAATCATTCGGTTAAAAGACACAGAAGGACGTGGATACTCGCATCTAGCCGTTTCATTTTATATTCTCTTAAAAAAACGTGCTTTGACACTTTATGTAAACTCATGACCTAAATATTTCAAATCCGTATTAAAATTAAATTTTGACTTATTAACACTAGATCGTTATTTTGCTTACACCCTGTATAGGTGGGTTCGTTGTCCAGACTTGATTGTGTATTTCTTATCACAGAAGACGCAGGTGAAGTGTTGCTTATTCATTAAAAGTTTTAGGAAATAAATACTTAGGAACTTTGTACTTAAAATCGAAAGTAACTTGTCATGAAAAATTATCAATCAAACATAATTGATAATAGACTTACTCTCTGAAGACATGTATAAGTAATATCATTTATCACGGTAGCCGATATTATTCAAAATCCGGTTTTCCATTCAGTTGTTTTAGGAACTTTATAGGTAGGATCTGTATACCTAAAACTCATAATAAATCATTAACTAGTAATATTTAAATAAAAAACAGTCGAATACATTGAAATATTTCAATGACACATGACTAATCTTTGTCATATAGTGTACCCAGAGGAGCAGAATTGAAACGTTACTACGTTAAACATTAAAATGTAAATCTAAAACCATCAGATATTTAAAAAAAAATTACATGCAAAGGTAGGATTGCACTTTACCTAATCCCCCCAAAAAACACGAGTTCAAACTAACAACATTGAGAACCGTAACAGACACGTGAAGGATGCCATCAAGTCGTACAGAACGGACCGGGCCTTAAATGGCCACATGGCCTCTTACTGTTACAGCTAGGTGCCCGTTTTTCAAGGACCAGGATGGAAATTGGCTTCCTCCTGGAACCAATTTCGCTCGATTTTTAGAGGACATTAAGGCATTCTACCCCGGCCCGGGCAAAAAAGGCCTCGATTTAATTGAAATCGTGTCTCAGAGAAAGAGCTAGCGGTAGAAACGAAAAAACGCTGTCGAATTCAACGACGAATGAAGCAGTGTTTTCTTCGATTCCTTAGAGAAATAATTCATTGTTCGGAGATAGAGAATTGGTATTTATTATTTTCAAGTGTATATATTTTGGGGGATTTTCTAAGTGTATACTTTTATTTTTAAGTGAAAATATGTAGTTCTTGGATAATTTTTAGTTTGATATGTTTTAAACCACATTGTTTTAGTGAGTTTCTGCCACAGAAATGGCACCTTTTCCAAACTATTGTTATTTACATTTTGTTTCTGCCACAAAAATGGTACCTTTTTCAAAATATTCCTATTCACATAAAGTTCCTGCCACAAAAAATTGCACCTTTTAAAAAATATGTTTTTTTTTTTATATTTAGTTCCTCCTTTTTATTTTGTTGTTCAGTAAATGCAGTTATTATACTTTAGTATATTTAGTACAGTTTAACCATTTCGTGTAGTCATTTAGTTCCCGCCACCCGTCCTGTGGTATCCATTATACCGAAACAGTTAGCAATAGTCGGTGGCGTCATCTATCTTTGAAAGAAAATGTAATTTTTTCAAATGACGTCTGCTTAAACTTGTTTCACGCTAGTGGTAGATTTCGCCACTGCCTTAGTTATCAATATTCAAAATATGATTTTTAATGCTACGGGACTCGCGACGAAAATATTTAAAAAATATATTTAAAATATTTTTTAAAAAGTAATATTTTTTCTGGCAGGAATTAAATATAATTATCAATATTTTTTAGGAAAGGCATTATTTTTCTTAGGTGTTTTTAAAAGAAAGTCAGTATTTTTCAAGGAAAAACTATATTTTTATCCAAACATCTAAGCGGGACCAGAGTTTAAAATAGGCGATTTGGGTCTACTCTGTTTCCATCTACTTCGTTATCTCTAGAAAAAATTATGTTTTACATAAGATATAATTATATTACGTATAATATAATGATATTACATAATGTAATTATATTACAACATACACAATTATATTACATTAAATTACAACTAAATTGTATTACAACATACACAATTATATTACATTAAATTACAATTAAATTGTATTACAACATACACAATTATATTACATTAAATTACAAATAAATTGTATTACTTAATATCTAATTTATTTATTTTAAATTAAATTGTATTAAATAACACCTAATTTATTTTATATTAAATTGTATTACATAATATCTAATTTATTTTATATTAAATTGTATTACATAATATCTAATTTATTTTAAAATAAATTATATAACGTAAAATCTAATTTATTTTAAATAAAATTGTATTACATAATATCTAATTTATTTAAATTAAATTGTATTACAAAATATCTAATTTATTTTAAATTAAATTGTATTCCATAATATCTAATTTATTTTAAATTAAATTGTAATATATAATATCTAATTTATTTTAAATTAAATTGTTTTATATAATATCTAATTTAATTTAAATTAAATTGTATTACATATTATGCCATTAATTTTAAATTATATTGTATTACATAATATCTAATTTATTTTAAATTAAATTGAATTACATAATATATAATTTATTTTTAATTAAATTGTTCTACATAATATCCAATAAATTTGAAATTAAATTGTATTACATAATGTGTAATTAATTTTAAATTAAATTGTATTACTTAATTAACGTGTAATTAATTTTAAATTAAATTGTATTACTTAATTAACGTGTAATTTATTTTAAATTAAATTGTTCTACATAATATCTAATAAATTTGAAATTAAATTGTATTACACAATGTGTAATTAATTTTAAATTAAATGGTATAACATAATATGTAATTAATTTATAATTAAATTGTACTTCATAATATGTGATTAATTTTAAATTAAATTGTTTTACATAATATGTAATTAATTTTAAATTAAATTGTATTACATAATATGTTATTTATTTTAAATTAAAATGTATTACATGATATGTGATTCTTTTTAAATTAAATTGTATTACATAATATGTGATTATTTTTAAATTAAATTGTATTACATAATATGTCATTATTTTTAAATTTAATTGTATTACATAATATCGAATGAATTTTAAATTAAATGGTAAAAAATAATATCGAATGAATTTTAAATTAAATGGTAAAACATAATATGTAATTAATTTTAAATTAAATTGTATTACAAACTATCTAATTTATTTTAAATTAAATTGTATTACAAACTATCTAATTTATTTTAAATTAAATTGTATTACAAACTATCTAATTTATTTTAAATTAAATTGTATTACAAACTATCTAATTTATTTTAAATTAAATTGTATTACAAACTATCTAATTTATTTTAAATTAAATTGTATTACAAACTATCTAATTTATTTTAAATTAAATTGTATTACAAACTATCTAATTTATTTTAAATTAAATTGTATTACAAACTATCTAATTTATTTTAAATTAAATTGTATTACAAACTATCTAATTTATTTTAAATTAAATTGTATTACAAATAATCTAATTTATTTTAAATTAAATTGTATTACAAACTATCTAATTTATTTTAAATTAAATTGTATTACAAACTATCTAATTTATTTTAAATTAAATTGTATTACAAACTATCTAATTAATTTTACATTAAATTGCTTTACATAATATGTAAATAATTTTACATTAAATTGTTTTACATAATATGTAATTAATTTTACATTAAATTGTTTTACATAATATGTAATTAATTTTAAATTAAATTGTATTACATAATATGTAATTAATTTTAAATTAAATTGTATTACAAACTATCTAATTTATTTTAAATTAAATTGTATTACAAACTATCTAATTTATTTTAAATTAAATTGTATTACAAACTATCTAATTTATTTTAAATTAAATTGTATTACAAACTATCTAATTTATTTTAAATTAAATTGTATTACAAACTATCTAATTTATTTTAAATTAAATTGTATTACAAACTATCTAATTTATTTTAAATTAAATTGTATTACAAACTATCTAATTTATTTTAAATTAAATTGTATTACAAATAATCTAATTTATTTTAAATTAAATTGTATTACAAACTATCTAATTTATTTTAAATTAAATTGTATTACAAACTATCTAATTTATTTTAAATTAAATTGTATTACAAACTATCTAATTTATTTTAAATTAAATTGTATTACAAACTATCTAATTAATTTTACATTAAATTGCTTTACATAATATGTAAATAATTTTACATTAAATTGTTTTACATAATATGTAATTAATTTTACATTAAATTGTTTTACATAATATGTAATTAATTTTAAATTAAATTGTATTACATAATATGTGATTTATTTTAAATTAAAATGTATTACATGATATGTGATTCTTTTTAAATTAAATTGTATTACATAATATGTGATTATTTTTAAATTAAATAGTATTACATAATATGTCATTATTTTTAAATTTAATTGTATTACATAATATCGAATGAATTTTAAATTAAATGGTAAAAAATAATATCGAATGAATTTTAAATTAAATGGTAAAACATAATATGTAATTAATTTTAAATTAAATTGTATTACAAACTATCTAATTTATTTTAAATTAAATTGTATTACAAACTATCTAATTTATTTTAAATTAAATTGTATTACAAACTATCTAATTTATTTTAAATTAAATTGTATTACAAATAATCTAATTTATTTTAAATTAAATTGTATTACAAACTATCTAATTTATTTTAAATTAAATTGTATTACAAACTATCTAATTTATTTTAAATTAAATTGTATTACAAACTATCTAATTTATTTTAAATTAAATTGTATTACAAACTATCTAATTAATTTTACATTAAATTGCTTTACATAATATGTAAATAATTTTACATTAAATTGTTTTACATAATATGTAATTAATTTTACATTAAATTGTTTTACATAATATGTAATTAATTTTAAATTAAATTGTATTACATAATATGTGATTTATTTTAAATTAAAATGTATTACATGATATGTGATTCTTTTTAAATTAAATTGTATTACATAATATGTGATTATTTTTAAATTAAATTGTATTACATAATATGTCATTATTTTTAAATTTAATTGTATTACATAATATCGAATGAATTTTAAATTAAATGGTAAAAAATAATATCGAATGAATTTTAAATTAAATGGTAAAACATAATATGTAATTAATTTTAAATTAAATTGTATTACAAACTATCTAATTTATTTTAAATTAAATTGTATTACAAACTATCTAATTTATTTTAAATTAAATTGTATTACAAACTATCTAATTTATTTTAAATTAAATTGTATTACAAACTATCTAATTTATTTTAAATTAAATTGTATTACAAACTATCTAATTTATTTTAAATTAAATTGTATTACAAACTATCTAATTAATTTTACATTAAATTGCTTTACATAATATGTAAATAATTTTACATTAAATTGTTTTACATAATATGTAATTAATTTTACATTAAATTGTTTTACATAATATGTAATTAATTTTAAATTAAATTGTATTACATAATATGTGATTTATTTTAAATTAAAATGTATTACATGATATGTGATTCTTTTTAAATTAAATTGTATTACATAATATGTGATTATTTTTAAATTAAATTGTATTACATAATATGTCATTATTTTTAAATTTAATTGTATTACATAATATCGAATGAATTTTAAATTAAATGGTAAAAAATAATATCGAATGAATTTTAAATTAAATGGTAAAACATAATATGTAATTAATTTTAAATTAAATTGTATTACAAACTATCTAATTTATTTTAAATTAAATTGTATTACAAACTATCTAATTTATTTTAAATTAAATTGTATTACAAACTATCTAATTTATTTTAAATTAAATTGTATTACAAACTATCTAATTTATTTTAAATTAAATTGTATTACAAACTATCTAATTTATTTTAAATTAAATTGTATTACAAACTATCTAATTTATTTTAAATTAAATTGTATTACAAACTATCTAATTTATTTTAAATTAAATTGTATTACAAACTATCTAATTTATTTTAAATTAAATTGTATTACAAACTATCTAATTAATTTTACATTAAATTGCTTTACAAAATATGTAAATAATTTTACATTAAATTGTTTTACATAATATGTAATTAATTTTACATTAAATTGTTTTACATAATATGTAATTAATTTTACATTAAATTGTTTTACATAATATGTAATTAATTTTACATTAAATTGTTTTACATAATATGTAATTAATTTTAAATTAAATTGTATTACATAATATGTGATTTATTTTAAATTAAAATGTATTACATGATATGTGATTCTTTTTAAATTAAATTGTATTACATAATATGTGATTATTTTTAAATTAAATTGTATTACATAATATGTCATTATTTTTAAATTTAATTGTATTACATAATATCGAATGAATTTTAAATTAAATGGTAAAAAATAATATCGAATGAATTTTAAATTAAATGGTAAAACATAATATGTAATTAATTTTAAATTAAATTGTATTACAAACTATCTAATTTATTTTAAATTAAATTGTATTACAAACTATCTAATTTATTTTAAATTAAATTGTATTACAAACTATCTAATTTATTTTAAATTAAATTGTATTACAAACTATCTAATTTATTTTAAATTAAATTATATTACAAACTATCTAATTTATTTTAAATTAAATTATATTACAAACTATCTAATTTATTTTAAATTAAATTGTATTACAAACTATCTAATTAATTTTACATTAAATTGCTTTACATAATATGTAAATAATTTTACATTAAATTGCTTTACATAATATGTAAATAATTTTACATTAAATTGTTTTACATAATATGTAATTAATTTTACATTAAATTGTTTTACATAATATGTAATTAATTTTACATTAAATTGTTTTACATAATATGTAATTAATTTTACATTAAATTGTTTTACATAATATGTAATTAATTTTACATTAAATTGTTTTACATAATATGTAATTAATTTTACATTAAATTGTTTTACATAATATGTAATTAATTTTACATTAAATTGTTTTACATAATATGTAATTAATTTTACATTAAATTGTTTTACATAATATGTAATTAATTTTACATTAAATTGTTTTACATAATATGTAATTAATTTTACATTAAATTGTTTTACATAATATGTAATTAATTTTACATTAAATTGTTTTACATAATATGTAATTAATTTTACATTAAATTGTTTTACATAATATGTAATTAATTTTACATTAAATTGTTTTACATAATATGTAATTAATTTTACATTAAATTGTTTTACATAATATGTAATTAATTTTACATTAAATTGTTTTACATAATATGTAATTAATTTTACATTAAATTGTTTTACATAATATGTAATTAATTTTACATTAAATTGTTTTACATAATATGTAATTAATTTTACATTAAATTGTTTTACATAATATGTAATTAATTTTACATTAAATTGTTTTACATAATATGTAATTAATTTTACATTAAATTGTTTTACATAATATGTAATTAATTTTACATTAAATTGTTTTACATAATATGTAATTAATTTTACATTAAATTGTTTTACATAATATGTAATTAATTTTACATTAAATTGTTTTACATAATATGTAATTAATTTTACATTAAATTGTTTTACATAATATGTAATTAATTTTACATTAAATTGTTTTACATAATATGTAATTAATTTTAAATTAAATTGTATTACATAATATGTGATTTATTTTAAATTAAAATGTATTACATGATATGTGATTCTTTTTAAATTAAATTGTATTACATAATATGTGATTATTTTTAAATTAAATTGTATTACATAATATGTCATTATTTTTAAATTTAATTGTATTACATAATATCGAATGAATTTTAAATTAAATGGTAAAAAATAATATCGAATGAATTTTAAATTAAATGGTAAAACATAATATGTAATTAATTTTAAATTAAATTGTATTACAATCTATCTAATTTATTTTAAATTAAATTGTATTACAAACTATCTAATTTATTTTAAATTAAATTGTATTACAAACTATCTAATTTATTTTAAATTAAATTGTATTACAAACTATCTAATTTATTTTAAATTAAATTGTATTACAAACTATCTAATTTATTTTAAATTAAATTGTATTACAAACTATCTAATTTATTTTAAATTAAATTGTATTACAAACTATCTAATTTATTTTAAATTAAATTGTATTACAAACTATCTAATTTATTTTAAATTAAATTGTATTACAAACTATCTAATTAATTTTACATTAAATTGCTTTACATAATATGTAAATAATTTTACATTAAATTGTTTTACATAATATGTAATTAATTTTACATTAAATTGTTTTACATAATATGTAATTAATTTTACATTAAATTGTTTTACATAATATGTAATTAATTTTACATTAAATTGTTTTACATAATATGTAATTAATTTTAAATTAAATTGTATTACATAATATGTGATTTATTTTAAATTAAAATGTATTACATGATATGTGATTCTTTTTAAATTAAATTGTATTACATAATATGTGATTATTTTTAAATTAAATTGTATTACATAATATGTCATTATTTTTAAATTTAATTGTATTACATAATATCGAATGAATTTTAAATTAAATGGTAAAAAATAATATCGAATGAATTTTAAATTAAATGGTAAAACATAATATGTAATTAATTTTAAATTAAATTGTATTACAAACTATCTAATTTATTTTAAATTAAATTGTATTACAAACTATCTAATTTATTTTAAATTAAATTGTATTACAAACTATCTAATTTATTTTAAATTAAATTGTATTACAAACTATCTAATTTATTTTAAATTAAATTATATTACAAACTATCTAATTTATTTTAAATTAAATTATATTACAAACTATCTAATTTATTTTAAATTAAATTGTATTACAAACTATCTAATTAATTTTACATTAAATTGCTTTACATAATATGTAAATAATTTTACATTAAATTGCTTTACATAATATGTAAATAATTTTACATTAAATTGTTTTACATAATATGTAATTAATTTTACATTAAATTGTTTTACATAATATGTAATTAATTTTACATTAAATTGTTTTACATAATATGTAATTAATTTTACATTAAATTGTTTTACATAATATGTAATTAATTTTACATTAAATTGTTTTACATAATATGTAATTAATTTTACATTAAATTGTTTTACATAATATGTAATTAATTTTACATTAAATTGTTTTACATAATATGTAATTAATTTTACATTAAATTGTTTTACATAATATGTAATTAATTTTACATTAAATTGTTTTACATAATATGTAATTAATTTTACATTAAATTGTTTTACATAATATGTAATTAATTTTACATTAAATTGTTTTACATAATATGTAATTAATTTTACATTAAATTGTTTTACATAATATGTAATTAATTTTACATTAAATTTTTTTACATAATATGTAATTAATTTTACATTAAATTGTTTTACATAATATGTAATTAATTTTACATTAAATTGTTTTACATAATATGTAATTAATTTTACATTAAATTGTTTTACATAATATGTAATTAATTTTACATTAAATTGTTTTAATTCAACTGAAGATTACCTCAATTAAATGCATAATTTAATCACATAGGGTTTTGTTTTGATTGTTGACTTGTTGCGCAATAAACTAACATTGTAAGTTGTCCACCTTATGTAGCGGTGATACATGACTCTTCGATATATTTTTCTAATAATTATCAGTATAAAAATATTTCAAAGCTACAAAATTATAACAAATGTTCAAAATATTAATTTATCCTTTCGTTGTATAAAATTTCCACGTTACTTTAAAAGTCCCGATTTATTTCAACAAAATGTACAGCTGATTTACATTGAAAATGAAGGAAAACATCTGTCTACACGTGACGCCGCTTGCGGGAAAATGCGATCATCCAAAATTTGAGTGACTGTCTGGCCGTGAAAGCGCGTCGAAGTTGGCCTTGCTGGGACGAAAAGAAATAACGCCTTGGGTTGTCTAAACACGCAAAGTAAATCTTGCGTATCCCACAGTTCCCACTGCACTCAAAAAGTGATAGTATAGGGAAATAGGGGTTTCCTACAATCTTCGGCATCTATGAATAGTATCCGTCCACGGTAAATTAAGGTCTCCCCAGGTTTTCCACATTTAAGATTGATCTGTACTTACAAAAAATCCGTCTGATTTCCGTAATGGAAACTAATAACAGTTTAAGCACGAGTCGCTTTTCAGAGCCGCTTTCACGAATGCTAATAGCTATTAGAAACACGAAAAAAGACGAACTCATGAGGCAATTTTCTAACGAGGCTGCGAGAGTAACTGCCGAAAACCAAGGCACTCCTAAGAAAGATGGCGATTTTACACGCTTTAGTAATTTGAACCAGGATGGCGATTTCTATGATATTGTAAACATTGCTGCTCTGATCAATTCTGTCGACACTGTTTTAATAGGTGAGTGTATATTGGTTTCGTTCGTAATCAGTTTCAATTTAAGAAAAGGTACGTTGCATTTTTTCAATTTTTAAGTTAGAAGTATATTTTTCAGTCGAAAGTCCAAGTTTATATAAATTGATGCCACAAAATTCCTTGCACTTTTAGTAAAAAACTTACGTGTTTACTATCTATCCGGGTCCGACTTAAAACAGAGTAGCTGTTTAGCGTAATAGGCAAAACATTCCGGCAAGCTATATATAAAGGGCCACACCTGCGTTTGAAAAATTCGGCCGGAATTTAGCACGTGGAAGTTAATACGACATATCCTTTTCTGGAAACTAGCGCGTGAAACAAATCAAATTCAAAAGCTGTTGTGACCCTTTTATGCCGTACGAGGCATCAAGGCTGGTTTTCACAAGGGCAAAAACGCCACAGCGGTGAACGTCAAAGTAAAAATATTGTATTAGACCAAATGGTAACATTTCGCGTCGACGTTCACCGTCGGGGCGTCTTTGCCGTAGTGAAAACCAGCCTTTTAGGTTGTTATATTTTGCTTATTAAGTTAATATACGGGCTAATTTAAATTTTGTTCCCAATGAACCGGGTTGTAATTATTTTTTGTGGTAAAGGTACTCTTCGGTTGTTAAGAATTAGTGCTCTTAATATGTTATTGTACCTGGTGATTAATTTATTGTACAGGGTGTTTGAGTTGTTGTACAGGGTGATTGAGTTGTTGTACAGGGTGATTGAGGTGTTGTATATGGAGATTGAGTTATTGTACAGGGTGATTGAGTTATTGTACAGGGTGATTGAGTTATTGTACAGGGTGATTGAGTTATTGTACAGGGTGATTGAGTTATTGTACAGGGTTATTGAGTTATTGTACAGGGTGATTGAGTTATTGTACAGGGTGATTGAGTTATTGTACAGGGTGATTGAGTTATTGTACAGGGTGATTGAGTTATTGTACAGGGTGATAAAATTATTGTACAGGGTAATTGAGTTATTGTACAGGGGGCTTTAATTTTTATAAATGGTGATTGAGTTGTTATACAGGGTGATTAAATTATTGTTTAAAATCAATGCACAGGGTGATTAATAAAGAGTGGTTAAGGATTTTTCTTTGAATTTAAATTACTCGTTGGTGGTTTATGCTTAGTGCGTTATTTATGTTAAACGACACGATGATTGAGATTTAATTTTTAGTATATCGGGGGGTTGAGAAAACGCTCATTTTCGATAAAATTCCCCTTGGGTTATTATAGTACGTTTATTAAGTTAGTTACAAGATAATTGCAAATTTGTCTCAATTTAAATTTAATATTCAAAATATAATTAATACACCGGGGATTGGTTGTATTTAAATGTCCGTGACATCTTGTTGCAATATTGTGCGGCTTTGGCGATATTTTTTTACTGGGGTTGTTGGATTAATCATGTCTTTCTTTGTAACTTCTTCGGGTTTTTTAGCACGGTTTGTTGAATGGGTGATGCAGAAATAAAATATTTATTACTTTTACGTTTTATTTGGTTTGGCACTGTCCTAAAAATATATACGAATATTAGAACCGATTGTCACCAAAACCTAATAACCTCTGCCGTGGCAACTAGTCGACTACTATTGCTATTGTTGTTTGAAATTCCAAAAAATTAAACAAAATTAACCCTAATTTTAATTTCACGCGGATTTACTGCTACAGGTTTTTCGATGCTAGTAATAATTAATACAATTAATAAATTTTCAAAAATCTATCAGCTATTTATTTTTAATAATAATAATAATTATTATTATTATTATGTTTAGCCAGGCTAATACAGAAGGCACTACCTAGTACCTTAGGCCTAAGCCACCCAGGGACTTTTAATGCCTTAATTCAAGTGGCCGGGTTACAATGCTTAGGAGGGTGTTGGCAAGCTCTTCATGCTACGCGAACCTACAGCTCCGTACACTAACTATTAACGTTGACATCATTTCGTTTAGTATTGTAAACCACAGATTTTGCAAAAAATAGACAATACTACCAAAACCTTTAATTAATAATCTTTATGTTTAGTTCACCGTGTTCAATGGTGGGACTATAATTGGGTATTCTGATGATAAAATATCCTATCAGTCGCTGGGAAGGTCTTCTCTTTGACGAGAAAAAGCTTTGTGCTTGAAATATATGTTTCAATTCAATTCAATTCAATTCAATTTTATTTGTTTCTGATTAGTGTTAAGTTTTACATTCCATATATTCATGGCCAAGTCAATAGTGACTTATAGCCCTCTGAGTTAAAAACTTGTATATTCAAAACAGCAATTTAATACTTAAGTATTTTGATTAAAGGTAAAACATTTCTGGGCCAAATAATTGTGGAGCCATATCTTTTGGAAGCCGTTGTGTTCTTAGCAGAAGATCCTCAAGGTGATAGAGCCGTCAGAATTGAAGTCATCCAGGAGAGTTATGCGGGCACTTCGCTTTTCAGCAAGGGGGCCATCGTGGCCTTGCGTGACCCATGTTTTACGAGAATACGCCATCAGATCTATGGGGTAAGTTCTGAATTTCACAATTATTTTGAATGGTGAACTTTGAAATCGCCCTTTCAATCCGTTTTTTTGGGGCCGAAGTGAAAAATAAAAACGTGCAAGAAATAACAGATTTTAAAATACATACTTGATTGAATAATTTTTGTGCAACACTCATTAAGATTCGGCCCTCGTTAAGGAATGTGCTTAAGTTCATCCTGCCCTTTTTATCAAACCCCCGCACAGGAAAGACCGTTTAGGCTGAGTGGTTAGCCGGGTGCGATTGAAGCTTGTGACGCTGTGTGAACACTCGGAACAACTCCTGCGTTAAGTTTGCAAGTTCTCTCCCCACTGGTTAAATGGGTCTCACCTGAGTTCTTCGATTTCTAAATTCCCTAAAAACTTCTAGTGGTTAATCGTAATAGCAAATGTAGGGGGCTGTTAACTCGCGTGGCATGACCCTCCTACGTATTGTAACACGGCCACCCGAATTAAAAGGCTTTAAAAGTCGCTAGACGTCTTGGGCCTAGGGTGTTGCCTTGGGTATCAACTTAGCTAATTTTAATAATATTTTGGTCTTTTTAGTTGCAGTACCGAACCTTGACGGACGTTATGATTTTCGAAGAAAAACAATTCAGGATAAGCTATCCAAATGTCTTCTGGTCGAATTCTGTATACGTGCCTAGCAATAGTCCACTGAGTGATGCGCCACATTCGGCCTCAGCTGCAATTCCAAAATTAACTGACGAACAGATTTCTAATATCCGAAATCACGGAAACAAATTGTTCAAAGAAGGCAAATACTCCGAAGCGACTAAGGAATATTCCACTGGCCTTTCCTTATGTCCTCTCAATGCAGATCTTCTGTCCAATAGATCGCTTTGTTACTTGAAAAGCTGCAAGTACGAAGCTGCGTTAGAGGACGCTCTCTTAGTTCTAAAAAGAAACCCAATCCACGTGAAAGCTATCTACAGAAGCGCACTGGCTTACAATGGCCTGAAGAAATATGAACACGCTAGAGACCTTTTAGAATCGAAATTGAAGTTAATTCAACAGGAAGAAGATCTGAAAACTCTCCTCAATAAAACCAACCTCTGGATAAGTCAAAGAAATGATGGGTTGTATGACATGGTCGAATTATTTACATCTTTCAAAAAACGCGTTTATCACGACATTGCCGATTTTTGGGGATCCGTGAAGGTTGAAAACATTTCTGGTAGAGGTCGAGGACTGGTTGCGACCGAAAATGTTGAAGCCGGGCAACTTCTTTTGTGCCATAAGGCTGTTGCGATTCAATTTAGCTTAAGTAACGATGACCCTTTCGAACAAACTGAGATCTATTTAGCCAGGAAATTGCACGAAAGTGCAAAAAAGAATCCAGATTTATTCGAGCAATTGGTCGAGTTGAATCAATTTAGCAAAACGAGAAAGACCCTTACCTTTGAAAATAAAGAGTCACTTTCCGAAAGCCAGAAATACCAAATGATCCAGGCGGTTGTTTCGGAATTCAGCGTTTCATTTACCCTCATTGATGGCGGCCATTTCTGCGGGCTGTGGTATCCCGCGTGTTACCTCAACAACGACTGTTACGACACTAACTGCGCCGTTTATACTTACGGGGACGCTTGCCAGATTCGAGCTACTAAAAATGTAAAGAAAGGTGAACAATTTCTAATTTGTTATATGGAACAAGGTGCTGGACATTTCGCTAGAACAGCAGGTTTTTCTCTCAAAGGTCCTGAATGCCATTGCGGTTTATGTACTTACGAATCACGGGAAAATAAGTCGATCTTACTGAAAAGAGAAGAGTTGCTTTTTCAAGTTTCAACCGGCTTAGGCCTAATTCAAAACTCGGCCGAAATCAAAATCATTATTCAAGAAATAAAATATATTTCCAGACAGTCGCCTTACGTCAATTATTACTTATCGGCAGTGCTTATCAGGCTGGCAAAAATGGTTTATTACAATCAAAAGTACGAAGAGGCTATTCAAGTCACCACCGAGTTTATGGACATAAGCATTAGTTCTGGTGGACATACCCCAAAGGTTTTACACGAAACCTCGTATATATTGTTTAAATGTTATTTGAAGAAAATGGATGTCAGAAACGCTTTCAAATGGAAGAAAAGTCTACTTGATCATCTCCAGTTGACATTTGGGTGCTCGACTGACAAGTTTCTAGAGACCGTATTTCCGGGCATTCTGAAAGATTTCCAATTCCTCGACGCTTTGACGGAGTCAGCGCGCCAATAGTGAATCTGCAGATTTCTACTTCTAGCATCTTTTGCCCAAGCGTTCTTTCGTCAATATTCTTTCATGATCCATTTTTCGTATTATACTAAGAAATGGCAAATGATTTAACTGTACCACTTAAGGATTGTAATTCTATTTCTTTGATAATTTCAACCAATAAAATATTTGAAACTGCATCTATTTTTATTAATTATATCAACCTTCTTTATTTTTAACGTTTTTAAAACCTATTAGAAACAAATTGAATTTTTATATTGCAATAGCTTTCATTTATTATAACGATACAAGTATATTTTGACAATAGCTTGCTAACAGCGACAATGATTATGAGCCAATTTAGTATTATCAATAAGGCAAAAAGGCTGCTAATAGGTTTCACCTGATCGGATAGTTTTGTCGTAAAAGATAAATCGTAGCTTATTGAATTGAAGAACAGCGCCACCACATTCTTTTAAGATTTTACTAAAAGTGTACAAAAGTCAATAAAATTTAAGACATTTTCCTAAGTTACAGATCAAATCGCAAATTGTTTACATAGAAACAAACATTTATAGCGAGCATTTATTTTTTAAATTATAGTGATAATTACATTTTATAGAAAGGGTGAATTTCACCTTTTTGTTTTGAGGATAATAAACTTACTGAAAAATTCGCAATTTAAGTTTCAGGCTGTTGGCAGTAACTTATAACATTTCTTGTATTAAACAATAGTCATTCAATGGCCATGCCGTTGGTAAAAGGAATGGAAATGTGTGTCCCGATTTATTGGGATATCTCGCATTGTATATTTTGAATGGCTTTCTGTCGAATGATTTTCGGTCGATTGGTAGACAACCCAGAAATGTCTTCTATCGTAAAAGTGGCTTATATAAATGACATTGAAATTGCACAGATAAAACTAAATTCTTTATTTTATAGAAATTGTTACCGGTCTACCAGTATTTTCTTACTTGAAATTCTAAATATATAAAATTGGGCAACAGAATTATCGCTTAGCTTCGAACATGAATCCTTTCAATGAACTACATCAAAACTAAAATTACTTTTAATAAAATTTATTTTTAATTAGTAACCAGTAAGAGACAGTAAGTTCAAACATTGTTTTGTTCATTAAACCATAAAGTATTTAAGTTTTTAAAATAAATAACAATTTAATTGATCGGCAAAATATGGTATTAAATCTTCTAGTAATTCCGTATGGTAATGGACATTTAGTAATAAAAAATATTGTTATCAAATATGTACACGTTTCAAACACTTCCGAAAGCTCAGTTGTTTGCTAATAGTATATTTTCGATTTTTGAAATTTTAACTTAAAAACCGTATTTCTTTACCATTAGGTCAATTGAAAGGATAATCTAAATTTAAATCGCTGGGTGGACCCTAAAAGTTTTAAGATGACTAGTTACACATCTTATCATGAAAACTTGGACAATTTATGACATTTTCACCTTTATTTTATTAATTTTTAATGTTGTATCCACTCCTGGCCAATGATAAAAACACATTTGAAACCTCTAATTTCGTTGGCTCTCGCTACAGCCAATCATTTAAAAATTTAAATAAATTTAATTACCTTAAACTAGAAACGAAGTCTTATGGATAACACCATATGTACCATTAATTTAAACATAGTAATGTTATTATTCAGTGCCACATTCTTGGAACTAAGGCATTTTTGGTGTGATTTAGTTATATCAATGGAAAGTAAAACGCGCATTTTATGAGATTGAGAGAATCCTGCATGAAAATAGAGTTATTTATGACTTTTGAAAAACGAATAGTTTCGCCCTCCCACATAAAGGTAAGGGAACCGGAAAAGTGTGGGATGGGCTAATATTCTTGCCCATTTATTTAGCGGTTAAAAATCCAAATTGACGACTAAACGATAAAATATGGTTAATGAAGGCAATGTAAACCCCATATTAGAGTAATAACAACTTGCGCCTATTTTAAAATCTGCTCCATCTTTAGATTTTGATAAGTATTGATTTTTTATCATTTGATTCTTGAAAGTGGGAGTTAGTTTTTTGTATAATTTTTCGCCGTATTGTACGTAACGTTTTGACCGTTACGATTAAAATAGTATATTATATTGCATTGCAGACCCTCAAAATTCAAATTTCAATGAATATGTGGTGGAATTTGGCAGTGATTCAACTGAACCAGCTCTAATTTTAATTTGGTACCACAGCTTTTAATTTATTTCTCACTGGTGTATGCGTATTGTCCGTAACTCTCGAACCGAAAGGGCTATGAGCGTGAGTGATGCATCAATTGGTAGAAAATTAAAACTCGAGCTTCTCCTATATTTTCTCGATCGGTTGAAATAAAAATGTTTATCGACCAAAACCCGAGGAATAATTTCATTTAAATCACATTTAATTGTTTTTAAAATATGTTTATCGGATGATGTCAATTTAAATCCAACAATTTTTATTTTAATTCTGGTGTGTATAGGAAGCTTCTAAAAGGTATTTCTCCAAAGCTGTATTTAAATTATGATTATATCGACAATTCATCATACATTAACTTTTCACAGCATTGCTATTCGATCGGTACCTTTCCTGATCAGACTTTTAACAAGTACCGAAGAATATTTAGCTATAGGACTTCCGACTTTATTCTTCTTTTCCACGCCTTTAACAAATAATTTGGGAGAGCTAATATATCTCCTATAACGACTAAAAAATCTAGAAGATAGTTTTTAATTGTGACTATCTTAATTTAGAAAGTACAAGAGTTGGTATAAAACATTGATTTATTTCCTACGTTAAAAGTTGACCCATTCACTTGGGTTCCGATTAGAAATCTGCCTGAAAGGCGTCGTGAAAACTACCAAGAAACATTTTTCCCTGGTGGCAAACATTTTACACAGAGGGTATGGAAAGTTTTGGGGATAAACGGGTGAGTACATATTAGCGCCAGAGAGGCTGGAGTATTTTCCGATGGGTTTTATGTTTTACTGTACATGTAGAAAAGGTCGGAGAATAGAATAGGCCAATTTGTGGCGCTTCAAATCCTGAATTTTTGGGATGGGGAATTTCACTTTTGGAAAGAGTTATTTTTGGTAAGGGGACATTTACAAATAATGGTTCTAAAATAAAAGGTATACAAAAACATTAATACATGCCGTAAAATTAATTAAAACAATGAAACAAATTATTTACACTCCGCCGATAATTTAAACATTTAAGCTTTACAGTTCAAACCGTCCGAATTTTCCCGTACCAAAATTGCGTCTATTTCCAACGGATACAGCATTTGAATAGGTCTCCATTTCTATGTTCTTATCATACATGACCTAATGTTTTCATCTCTACCCTCACAAATTTCAACTACTATCTCTAATTTCCATAGATGTTTTTGAACATTACCATCATGGATGATCATGACGTGTCCTACTTTAATTTTAGACTTATTTCAGGCTAATTTAATTTGATGAGCCGATCTGAGTTCTAATAAATACTCTTTCTTCCATCTATTCCATAATCTAGTCATTAGAGCGGAGCGATACTTTTGACGCTTATTCATTTCAATTTGCGTTTTGGGGGCTTTTTCATTTTTGACAATTTGAGGTGGCAGACATGTTAAGCGTTTTCCGCTTAGAAAGTGAGAGGGGGTCAGTGGTTGGGGATCATTCGCTTCACTAGTAACGTACGTGATTGACCTTGAATTAATGACGGCCTCAGTTTGAATTAACATAGTTTCCATCTCAACATACGTAAGGCAGGCATTTCCTAAGTTCTTATTTAATATTGATTTTATACTTTTAACCAAAATAGGCATTTCCCCCAAATGCTTCCCCCCCCCCCGTGGCTACGGGCTTGCCGTGTATACTTCTCGATGAATTCCTTTTCTGGAAATCATCCGCGTGAACGCTAATAAAAAATCTCTATTCGATAACGACTTTACTAATTCCAGGTGTATCGCCCTTGTCACGGCGCACGTGAAAAGGCAAATGTACGATTTGGCGACCTCTCTGGCCGTCTTTTTGACGTAGAGGGGTCCGGCGAAATCAATCCCGACGATTGTTCAACTCAATCTTTGGGAAGGGGCACCGTGGGGGCGTCCCCTGCTTTTACTCCGGCTTTGCGAAATTGTAGGCAACGTTTGACCGATTTTCTCTTGAGTTGTCTCCCGGCGGTTACCCAATATTTTCCCCGTGATTGGGTAAGTGTGCTCTGGATTCCACCGTGCATCATCTGATAATGACACCGATCCATGATTAATCTAGCCAATCATTGTTCCTTCTTGAGAATGATTGGATTCCTAATTTCGTAATCTGCCTCCGAGGCAAAGGATTTTGTTGTCATTTAATATTAGTCTTAATTCCGCGATTTTGGATCTTTTCTTCTTGTTTTCTACACCAGAAATAAATCGTTCACCTTTAGATCACTATTGTACACATTGGGATCACATACATGTGATCTGTATATGTTCTACAAAGTGATTTAATGTGTGCTTTTATGATCTCCGAGTGTTCACTCTTTTAAAAATAAGTGATATCGTTTCACCTATCCGTGATCTTAAAGTGATCAGGGTGCACTTAAAGAACGCATAACACATTTAGAGCACTAGTATCAATGGTTTGGTACACTAAATTATCACTTTGAGAACACCACGTAGTAAAATTTGCTACACCACATAATCTCTTTTCGAACACTTTAAATTTATAGTGCAAATTTGCACACTTTGCGTAACCTCTAATAGTTTTTATATATCCTCTTAGCAGATGCTAAAGCTCATCTTTGAAATAAAATAAGTTAGCTACAACATTTGTCAGTCGGTGTGGTAGTACAAAGAAATAAGTCTCACCCGAAGAGCGCGAACCTTAAAACTTAAAATTAAGAAGAAATAAATAAGGCGGGTTTCGTCATGGTGCCTAAACCCAGGACACAATTAACGGTAATTTAGAAAAGTTAATATTATCAAGTCGCGAAATAATAATTTCAATGAAAGAGTAATCGAGGTACAAATCGAACCATGGCTAACGAAGCCACTCGAGGAAACGAAATAAAGAAGCTGAAGGCGCTGAGAACACCAGTCAGGGCGAATACAACACACACTGTTACTACCCTGACATCATTGCTGAAGGCCATTCCGGCCGATCTGAATATCGAAGAGGTGGAAGATCAACTTACCATCATCGAACTAAAAGAAGCTGGGCACCCAAATCTACGACCTGATGACCTGAGATGACATCGAACTGTCGAAGGAGTGCGAAATGGTGGAGAAATATAACCAAGAAATTATCGTCTTCGAAACTTCGAGTCGTCCCTGACGACGGCCGCAGCACCACGAGATCTTCCGTGGCATCGAACAGTGATGTTTTGAACTTAATAAGCGCGGTGAACTCTGAATCAAAATTAACAATTCACGTTATATCAAAGTTTAGTGGTGACCGCACTCAATTTAAGGGCTTTTGGAGTCAATTCGAAACCATAACCGCATCGAAAAGAGGGTTAAGTAAGACTCAATTATTATTTTGTTTAAAATCATATTTAGAAGCCCTTCAAGAAATTGCTGGTTTGCATCCTTCTGATGCAAATTATGACGGCGCCGTCAGAATGTTAAAATTCAGATATGATAGGGATGACATGTTCGCGAAAGATCATTTGCGCCAGTTGCGTATGTTAGGCCCAATAGCTAGCTCCAGAATCTGGACGAATGCCAAACTAACATTCGTAGTCTAAAATTATTACGGTATGTCACCTCTAAAAATTGACTGTTTCTATGTTTAAAATTAGAAGAATGTCTCCAAAGAGATATTCTTTTGGAATATCCAAAGCAAAAGGGTTTAGCGGGAGACTTAGATATAGATGCGTTTATTGAGTTTCTACGAAAGGAATTAGAATACAGAGAAGCGTGTGACTTTATGGGTCCTCAAAAATCTGTTAAAGAAAGTGCGCCTTCGCGAGAAAAACCGAAGCCATTTCTTATGCCGCCCCCAGGATTGACGTTAGATCAAGGTCTGGTCCAGAAAATGAGGCTAATAAGGCACAAATCAAACAAGAGAAATTAACAAGGAAAAACAAGAAGTCACGAAAGACGAAAAAGTAAAGGTGGGAAACGATGTAGTAACCTGCGGCCAAACAGTTCTGCTACAGACTGCCAGTGCATAAGCCAGAAACCCTAACAGCGGTAAGGTGGAAGAAATAAGATGTCTGTTAGATCCGGGAAGCCAAGCTAGCTTCGTAAAAGAAGATATATCGCAAAGATTAAATATGCCGGTAGTAGGAATCTGTCCAGTCGAAATAACAAACTTTGGGAATCAAACTCCGATCGAAGCTGTCAGAAGATTAGTAAAAAAAAAAGCCTTGAGAACGCTTCGAACCCGAGCGAAAAGATAAAAATAACAGCCGTCGAAGTACCCCACGTTTGCGAGGCAGTGACCATGTCACAATGCAAAGACATCGAAGATTTAATGAATCAGTTTCGGGACCCGGATGATCAGAGCGTAGGCTTTCTGATAGGAGGAGATAGCTATTGTGAATTCGCCACGGGCAAGACGGAGCGTATTGCGAGTTAGCGTAGCTAGATTAACCATATCAAAAACATTGGAATCGTTCTGGACCCTAGAAGGAATGTGTATTAACGGCGACGTTGAAACGGATCCCACAGCGGATGAATTTATGAAGAAATTTAAAAGTGAAATAAAAACCGACAACGGAAGATACAGCGTTAGATTCCCGTGGGTAACGGACAAAAGTAAACTTCCAGATAACCTGACAGTAGCGAAGAAAAGAATGGACGGGCTGGCGCTAGAACGTATTTCTTAGCTTAGCTGTAACGATTCTAATGATACAATATCAGTTATATAATTTACCTAGTTAATTAAAGAAAAATGTCAATATAAGATAAAACATTTTCTTAAGAATGGATAAAGAGTGAACAAATCATCATAAAATTTACAACGTAGCGGACGAAAGGCAAGCATAAATATCAAGAATTAGTTCCTAAAAACGAGGTAGATGGCAGCATTACCTAATCACGGGACCATTTAAACTTCCGGACTTTAAAGTTTTCTTTCGTTCTCGCAAAACGTGGCCCGGCTTGTTTATTTTATTTATAGGAGCATATATTGTTTAGATCGAAATATATTATCTACTCTGTTTAGATTTACTCTTTAGAAACTGGCAAATTACTGAAAGCAGACAAGTTGTTGACTGCAGTGACGTAATTACTGCAGTCAACAACTTGTCTGCTTTGTTTAATTATGGTTTTAAGGTAAAAGAGTAAATTTAAACAAAGAAGATAATATATTTCGATTTAAACAATATATTTGATACACTGCGATTCTAATATTAGCCATTCTCTTTGTAATGTTTTATGTGTATACAAAGGATTTTAACTCAGTAAAACACTTAGGACGCGCAAGGTCTAGCATATTACTTCAGAGCACATCACTTGTCGATAAATAAGTCCAGTTTATGACGTTTATGGGAATATAATTACAGATCTCTCCCGTTATTTGATTTCCCTACTTTTATGGCCTAGAGTAATATAGGACGTGACGTTTTTGTTTAAAGGACCTTGCAATTTTTAACCGATTTTTTTTGGGTGGATTATATTATTCGTAATATAATTATATATGATGTATTATATAATTTTTTCAAGATAAATCGAAGTCGATGCAAACAGAGTAGACCCCAATACCTTATTTTAAACTCTGGTCCTGCTAAGATAGTTGGATAAAAATATACCTTTTCCTTGCAAAATACCGACTTTTCTGTAAAACAAATGTAAAAAGAAAGATAATGTCTTTTCCTAAAAACACCCTAGAAAAATAATGCCTTTTCCTAACATAGCCTAGGAAAATAATGCTTTGTCCAAGGATTCTATATGTGTAAGAGGATATGTGGCGAGAGATAAAACCTGACAGCGATTGAGGCCGGTCATGCGCAGTTGATTCAAGGCAGATTTAAATTTTTCAAGTCCCTCAAGGCTAAATATCTCGTTTCTGTTCTGTCTGCAATTGAAAAAATCGCCTACTATGACTCGCGTTTTAAATACGTCTAATCAAAAAAGTGTCAGACTTAAAAAAAATGAATTAATACATTTTTTACTTCTTAATCATCCTTTCTAAAATAGTGTCTTAAAGAATCGCGCCCCTTTTCAATACAACGATATTTGACCTTGAGGGAATCGAAACAAGTAGTCGCGTTTTAAATGCTCTTTTGCTCTCTCTTAACCGCGACTATGCTGCCGGCAGTTTTTTGTACAGGTTTTACGGGTCGCCTCATATCCTCTTACACATATAGAATCCTTGCTTTGTCCTAAGAAACCTTAGAAAAAAAATAATTCACTTTATACTGCCACAATTAATGGCACCTGATGAAATTTAAATTTAATTCCTGCCAGAAAAAATGTTACTTTTTAAAATATATTTGAAATACATTTTAAAAATATTTTCGTCGCGAGTCCGTTAGCATTCGAAATCATATTGATAATAATTTAAGCCAATGGCGAAATCTATTACTAGCGCTGGGAGTAGTGGCTCGCTCCTGTAATCCCAAGCGTCCGGGAGGCAGAGTTTGTGGACGGACGTGTGAGGACAACCACCAATCCCCCAACCGTGGTCGGGTTACTTCCGATACGGGTGTTCCTGCCCCTGTCCCCGCGTACCTTCCCATTGGCGTGGCCGTTACTCATATCTCGCCCCTGATTAATCAAGTGGACGAGCGGACTGAGTTGTCCCACACGTTAAAATACAGAAAAAAAACTACCACTAGCGTGAAACAAGTCAATATATATATAATAAATACATATACTGTACCCACGCTAACTTTTGAAAAGACAATTTTCATGCCAAATGAAACAAAATATAAAAATTACGGTTGTTAATTAGTAAAATATAAATCCACAACTGACGATTATATATAAAATACAACATATAGAATTTTGGAGAGGACTCGGGAGCTACGGGACCTAGAACAAGGTCCATCGAGATTCGACAAGGAGTAGAGCCAAGGCTTAAGTTCAACTTCAAGTAGGTACCAAGGTTATATTATATTGGTCATTTTGTTCATTATTATTAAATATTAATTGTTCTATTCTTTAATTAATACTTTAGTTGAAATGCCTGGTCCTGGGAGGCCCAAGAAGGTTCAACGACGTAAACCTGAGAATTCAAAAAGTTTGTGGTCACTATGGGGCATTCCAAAACCTGAAGGGCTTCAATCATCCACTGCGGCTGCAGAAGTTGAAGTTATTTCCGAAAAACAAAGTAGTAAATCTAGTGATTCTAGTCATCCTCCTTGTACAAATAAGTCGTTAGTAAAAAAAGAAAATTAATTCAGTCTTGGAAGTCTCAGTTTGACTTTTTGGAATATTGCGAAAATGATTATCTCATGTACTGTAAAGTCTGTAGGAAAAATGAAGAAAATTTAGAAGAAAGTTTACAATTTTTTGTGCTTGGTACTAACAATTTTCGAGTATCCGTCATTCAATTACATCAAAAATCTGTCTCTCATATGAGTTGTGTTGCGGCAAATTAATCTTTATTATCAGCTGCTTTTTTGAAACTTAACAAGATTCACAAGGAGAGGCTCACGCATGTATTTAACACAGTATATTATATAATCGTGTAAAACTCGTCTTTCAACAAATTTCCTAAATTGTGTTAATTGCATCACTCACAACAGGGGGAGGCAGAGGGGTAACATAAAATCCAGACTTGCAGTGTGCTTCAAAACCAGTTTTTTTGTGACCCCTATGTCTTCCCCTGTTGTGAGTGAGGGATCCCTTTAAACTAGTCATCCGAAAACTGTGCCTTATTTTGCAGATTATATTTCTCAATTTATTCAAAATGAAACAACGAAACTGATTCAACTGACCGAAGCTGCAGTAGCCATGAAATAGTTTATATTGCCTTTCTTGAAAATGGTAAACCAACTACAAAATATTTGGCTATTTTGAACCCCGAAGCTGGTTGTGGTGTAGGTCTTGAAAAATGCCTGAAAGTTTACTTTGATACACTAGGAATATCAGATTGGATTTAAAAATTGGTTTGCATTGGAACTGATGGGGCGTCTGTTTACCATGGAAAACACAACGGTTTAATAGAAAATATTCGAAAGCAGAAGAATAACAAATTTCTAATCGGAGTTCACTGTATGGCGCACAAAACCGAGCTGCTATGTAAAGAATCATTCAAATGCAATCAGAAAATTGAAGACTTTGCTAAAGTTATTACCAAAAGCGTGACAGTTTACTGTTTACAAGATATTGGAAATCAAATCAACGAAACAATTTTGAAATTTGGAACATTACCCAAGACCAGATGTTTGATGCTTCATTTTACATCTGTGAAAGCAGTTGAATGAAACCACAAACAAATTCCTGGCGCCTACATTTTTGACACAAGATTGTGGCCAAATAGACAAATTAATGCTAAAGATTTAGAAGATTTTGGACAAATTGAAATTGAAGAAATAAGAGTTTTTTTCAACCAATTCTTACTGAAGAAGAAGTAATGAGTTTGAAAACTGAGTGTATATCTTTAAAACAATGGTATAAACTCAATTTCAAGCGTTACTCCCTCGCGTAATTCGCGCGAAACGAATTTTATTTGAATGCCCAGTTTATTTTCGTGTCGTGAATATTTTATTTAAGGGCTCTTATTTTATTCAAGTGTATTTGTTACCATTGCTTTTTAAATTGTATTACTTTGACACCCGACATCTGTAACGTATAATCATACCCCTAGACAATCATATATCCGGAATAGTTTTGAACGTCCAAAACGAAAATCATTCTTGCCTTTGCTGACGCTAGGGAAACCCTAGAGCCAAAAATACACTTTCAGTTGAGTTGTTTAAAATTAGCGTCGCAAACTGTAATAAGTATAAGTTTACTTTTTTACGCTGGTTACCTCGATTTGTTTACCAAGTCTTTTTTACCTATCACACGAACCCAAACATTAATGTTCGCATTTCCCTGCCGCTTAGTTTTGCGCTTGTTGCAGCCTCCTTCCAGAGTTAGTATACCACCCTTTGAAGCTCTCTGGTGCACTTTTAACTCATCGTAGGAAATGGATAAAAAACGGGTATAATACACTAAACACAAAAAAATTAAATACTATAATTAAAAATACTACAATTACTTTGGTTACAATTAATTCAAAAAATAAAACAATTAACTTTTTGACTTAGCCCTTTTCCCTTTTGTATGATCTATTTAAAGAATCTAATAAATGGAAATTGAATTGAATTGAAAGATATCAGCGAGGGTAAAAACATTAACGAAAAATGTAATCCTAGCGGTATGAACATACATAACAGAATAAGCTCTCAATCTCGAGGGGCCCTGTCTTTAACCTTTCTCCGAACAATAACTGGGGCTTTTTCCTAAGAATTCTTCTCTACGTTTCACTTTATTTCAATGTCCTCCGATACGCTGTCGTCTCACCGTTTACGATTTTTTCCTCGGTTCACGCAAGATGCCCGACACACACACTGCACAGAACGGGACGTCTATGGGGGTAGCTTGTTGGCGCGTTTACTGTTTTATCTATTCTCTTTTTACTCTTTATTACTCTTTATCACCCGTCTACGGTTTGACGGCCGGATTTCGGGTTTCTTCCTATACTCTTTGACTTTTCTTTATCCTGACTTCTTTACAAGCTGAAATTTCCGACTAGGCGAGGGAATCGGTCTCTTCTAATTGGTTTTCCTCGCTCGTGATTGTTAGATAATTGGTGATCAACAGATGACTTGAGGGTGGAGGGAACACTACTTTTTCCGGATTCATAGCAGTTAAAAATATATCTATTATATTTTTCAACAAATAATTATATTTTACATAATCAGGGCGAAAGTAATCACAGTATCACAGTACACTCTGTTCAAAAAGTCTTTGCCCGTGGGAGATTTCGAACATTTTCGCCCGTCATTTCTTGTATAGTTGCATCAAGTCGAAGCGGACATCGGTAGTAGATAAATAAAATGTTTAGCTACAAATTGGCTAAAATAATTTTCTGGATAGACTTATAATTTGGCCTATTTTGGCCTAAAAGAGGGGGTGTCAACTTTTTTATTTTTGATTTCAGGTCATTTTAAACCCGAATTTCGTGTTCTCCGGAGTTGATTTATATTTAGAAAGTGTTGGAATTATTCAAATCGACGCATTGGTTCAAAAGATATTAACCAAAGACGTTTTCACAGAAATTGAGAAATATCTAAACATCTCACCAAGCCATTTAAAATAATAAATGTTTTCATGTGCTCATTTGAGAAACGAACCGGGGCGACGCCAGAAAATATTTATGTTAACCTTCAATTTGTTACATATTTAGAATTAAACAACAAATATTACTTCTAGGAACTATAGATGGCGACAAAACCCGTCAACATATATTATTTTAAATGGCTTGGTGAGATGTTTAGATATTTCTCAATTTCTGTGAAAACGTCTTTGGTTAATATCTTTTGAACCAATTTATATTTAGAAAGTGTTGGAATTATTCAAATCGACGCATTGGTTCAAAAGATATTTGTGTCATAGTACCATAAACATTTGTTAGTACTCAGATCCTACAAACATCGTTACACGCACAGTCATATGAATTTAGAAGAGCTACGTAAATTCAAGCGAAGAACGAGCTGCCTTTATTAGTATTGTTAAAATTTAAAATAATATTTTCTTTTGGAAGTGCATGTTTAGTTTTTAAAAGGTTAAGAAGCGTCGAAGTGGTATAATTCTTGGGGTTTGAGCCACGACCCCGGCTGTATATTGACCCGCATTTCAAACACTTAGCTTTGGCCGAATCATAGGAACAAACCTCGAAACAATCCCACACTAGAGACATTGAAAGTTTTGAAACAAATTGCAACCGACTCTTTAAAACCTTTCGCTTTTCTACTGTTCCCACGAAAAGGTTCTAAAATAAAGCGAAAACTAAAAAACTACCGAATTTTAGCGCATGGCTACGTCGAGACTCGAAAGTTCTAGATGTTTCAACCCTCCAAGCAGTCCCGCCCCCTCACGTTTCACTTTTCGACGATTCCCACGAAAAGAACCTAAAACAAAAGTTACAAAACTAAAACTAAAACTTTCGAGTATTGACTCCTCCTCCGCGCAAGACAGGGGAAAAAGCGTTCAAGGTGGGGGTAGACCGTAGCCGGACGATCGTCTCCACATATTCATTCTCCTTAGATATAACTTTTACGGAAGAAAATGGGCCAAAATTTCAGTTATCATGTTTTTAATAAGCGCGAAAAAATCCTCGGTTCCTCGGCTATATTTAGACGACCCTCGGACCGAGGCCAAAGGTTTTCCAAATGGCCGAGGCTCGGTTCGATACTTGGTATCCATCATACCTCAAAATTGTCTCTACAACGAGTATTTATACCATTAGCAATTTATATATTTCATTAGTATTCTTAACAACTATAATAACCTGCTGTTCTTAAGATATGAAAAGAAATATCAGGCGAGCTTCAGAATTTTAAATGTTGAAAAAAACTTCGTTAAAAATGAAAATGGATCTAACTATCGGAAAGCCATCTGGTATACCTTCTATAAAGATATAACTTTCTGCTTAAAGTACTAAGCAGCCTACATATATTTAAAAAAAAACGATTGGTTTGTTAACTGGTAGACTAAATGAATAAATTGTAATTTATTATGTTATGTTATTCATAAATCAGAACTGGAAATACTTTTTTTAAATAGTGAAATAAAAAGTAAATGCTTTACAATCAAGAATTCACAAATGAAATGTTTATAGTAAGTACTGTTAATAGCCAAATAAAATGATAAAAGCATTTTAAAACCAGGGTTCATATCAAAAATTAAATTGCAAGTACCAATCTTCTGCACAGACAATAAAACAATAAGACCTGAATTGCGAGATACCATTTGAAACTAACTTAATTGTACCCAAGATTAGCTTCTTTCAATTGCGGTTTGTTCAAAGTAGTTCCAAATAATGACAAAATGTATGTAATTTTCTCGATAATTATGATGATTATTGAGCTCGAGAGCCCAATGACAACGAGAAGGAAGTAAGGCCATGCTAGGTTTTCTGGGGTGTTCATTTCCCCCGAGAATATTTGGTCTTTGTCGGTGATGCATCTATCATTCATCTGGAAAAGTGGTTTATTCAAAGCATCTTCTATAATTCCTGAAGCAAAAAACGTTCGAATCCTGTAAGAAAATGTTTACATAGTTTTTAAGAAAGACCATTTTGCATAAGCCATTTAACATAAAAATATCTTCAATATCTTTGTAAGAGAAATTTGGCGCTGTTACGAAAAATATTAATTTAACTTCTAAGACTTTTTAAATAGACTTTTAGAAAATCATTTTGTTAAGGATTATAATATTTGTTAAGTAAATCTGCTGAGGTTAACGGTAATAGTCAATGTAGGGAGCTGTGGGCTCGCGTGCCAAGAAGAACTAGCTACTACCCTTCTACACATGGTAACCCGGCCACCTGGATTAAAAAGTCGCTTGATGACTTACGCCTAACGTGGTGCCGATTATTATTATTATTAAGCTATAAGACATTTGTTTTTCCAACCAGGGTAAAATACACTCATGTCACCCTACGTTGTGGCGGTCGTAGAAGCAGCGGAAATAACACAGATTTTTAAATGCCGCACTCATCACCTTAAAGAAAAATTTAACTTTTTGAACACACGTTGACTACATATAATAGTTTTAAGAACAAACAATTTAAACAGTTAAACGTCATCGATCCCTTTGACTCTATCGATGTTAAAGAGTCCGGGTCACAAACAATTTATCAAATATATTTATAAATATATCAAATATTTTTACATCATTTCTTATTTATATTTCCGGTATTTCTAAATTTCCTTGTACGACCTTCGATTGATGAATTTATTTATTTCAATTTAAAATATTTTTGTCAATGCAGGCATGAAGCGTCTCGAGACGTGTGAATCTTTCCCGTTCTATTAGTAGGGGTCGATTGTTTCTAAGGCCGCAACCAAGAAAACAATAAAAATAAAACCCAACCTGGCCGAAAAAGAAAGAATTTAGGTTGATCTCAGACGAGTCAAACGGACTTCAATAACTTTCGGTAATATAGGTTAAGTGAAAACCATTGTATAAAATATAGCCTTATCCATTTCCATAGTTTTCAATATCCACTAAAAAGCTTTTAATGTTTAGGACAGGGCTACATGTATGGCACGCCAAAACGGGCAAAATTTTAATCGTTGTTGTTAATATACAATCTCTCGCGACGACGTAGTCAATGTCATTGCGTCGACATAGTTAATTACTAGATTCGCTAGCATGTCTACAAAGCCGATTCTATTTACTAAATACACACCGGAAAATAGAGCGTACTAGCCATGATAAATTCGCACTTGACCAAATAAAAGAGTTATATGTATGTTATCTTTTAACTAAAAAATAAACCATTCAGAAAAATATTTTTATTTTAGGCTAAGGCAACGTTTTTTAAAATAAGAATGGTCACACAGAAGCGTTTTAAAACATTTTATCTCGGATAAGAAAGATTTTATAAATTTGGTTAAGGAAAACGGATTAATTTTTATTTTTATCTTTCATTCGGATTACATTACGGGAGCTAGCTGCTTTCTGCAGATGGATTAACAAATGAGTTAATCTGATTTTGATACAATGAGATCAATATAGGTGGTGTCACACTGAATAACAGATAATCTCAACCCTAAATGATTGTAGATGAATATATTTATGCTGTAATTTTCTTTCTAAGACTAGCAAAAACCGAAAGTAGACGGTCAGAGTAAACTCAATCTTACATCACATTCATCTTTTCCAAAGTATCCCTTTTAATTGTCGTTTCGTTCGTCCAAAAGGCATTGCTTGTGATCCCAAGGTCATTGGGGGCTCTGTAAAGTTTTGGAACGTCATTTCCGGTCGAGCATAATGGTTTGAGTCTTTGCAAGTAGTCGTGCCAAAGAACATACACTCCTTTTCCCTCATTCAAAAAATCAAGTACAGGAGGCCCCTTGAAGGTTCTTAATCTCGAATTCATTTGGTTAATTTTTTTCACTGAAAACTTAAAATATTTTGAAAATTGGTGAAATTTACTTATTCCTTTTTGTTAAATGGTATCAGTCTGCTGAATTTTGTCACAAACACCAAAGGAAAAATATAATTCAGAAAAATATCTTAATATACAGGGTGTCTGAAAATAATCGGCATGGACATTTTTCTCGAAGACCACTTATACTAAAAATCTGATATATTCAGGATAATTATGTTCTCAAGTAATAGACCTCTTTAATCGGTAAGTTTCAGAAGAATCAGAAAATATTTCTTGGATTTGAAAAAAATTATTTTCTCACCGGCATTTGGTAGACAAAAATGTTCAATGACAAAGTTGAAGAGTATACTCTGAAACCTAAGAATACATTTTGTTCTGTGAATTTAGGGCCGTTTGGATCTAGATAATCGGTCCCGAAAAATAACAAGTTGGTACTTCCTAAATCACCCTTTTGTTTTAAAGGTACTTAGTTTTTAGCATATCAAAAATAATTCGAAAGATTATCAACATTGAAAATTTATTTGTTCACAAAAATGGTTCAATTATTCCCCCTTCTGCTGCTTTGCAAGTTTCGCAACGATAAACCAGATTTTGGAAGGTTCTTCTGACCATTTCAGGTGTGACCAAACGGCAGGCTTGAATTATCCTTTGGCGTAAGACATCTTGGTTGTCGACAGGCGTCTGATAAACGTACTCCGAAACGAAACCCCACAGGAAAAATTCAAGCGGGCCCAGGTCGGGTGATCTTGGTGGCCATTGAACCGGACCATTCCATCCTATCCATCGCTGGGGATACTACGAATTTAAGTATTCGACCACTTCGCGGTGTCGATGCGGTGGAGCACCGTCCTGCTGAAACCAAAGTCTTCGAAGATTGGCCAAAGGCAATTCATCCAACTCCGGTGCCACTTCGTTTTGTAAGAAGGCCAAATAGTTTGCTCCAGTAAGGCGGGTTGGAAGAAAAATGGTCTAATTAGACGATCACCCACGAGACCAGCCCATACGTTTAGCCTAAACTGGACTTGGTGGTGATGGGGGAAATGCCAGTGAGGGTTGGAGTCACTCCACAAGTGGTTGTTCTGGTGGTTGAACGGGCCATCTCGCGAATAAGAACAGTCATCAGACACTAAAAGTAAGCTGATCTAGTTACAAAAGTCAAATCGTCGCGCCATATCACCTTCATGGAGTGCTTGATGGAGAGTCGCTCGGAATGGATGACAGCGGTGACGATTTAGGGTTCTCCAGATTTAGTCCCTTGATAAACCAATTCCGCTACTTGCCAATCTTATGCTCGACCTTGGAAATGCCATGAAATAAGCGAGGACATTAATTTCCATGTCAATGTTGTTAGCACTTTCTCCTCGACATCTTGGATTAATATTTCCATAAACAATAAAGTCATGAATAGCACGAAGAACAGTATGCTGATTTGGATTGTTATTAGGATAGCGTCTACTAAATAAACGACCAACTAAAGCAGCGTTTTGATTACCTTCACCAAAATACAACTCGACCATTAGCGCGCACTGTTCTTGAGTATAACGAGGCATGCTTGATGGGTTGTGATTGAATAACGAAAATTGGTTGAAGCGTTTGCTTTAAATACGTTTTAAATTCCCTTTAAGTATGACAAAGGCTAGACAAGAGCGCCATCTTCCTTTGGCTTTGTGAAGAAGTCTGCCTTTATTAATTTTAAGCTTCAAGGGCTTGTTGGATTCAGAGGCGAGGGAGAAAATTGTCGGGCGAAAAAGCCTGTGTGATACGAAAAGAGAACGGAATATGGTTGTCCGCAAATCCCCAGTCCGATCCGCAGACCGCACCGTCAGCGGGGCCTCGCGATTCAGGGGCGAGGGATAAAATTGTCGGGCGAAAAAGCCTATGTGATACGAAAAGAGAACGGAATATGGTTGTCCGCAAATCCCCAGTCCGACCCGCAGACCGCACCGTCAGCGGGGCCTCGCGATTCAGGGGCGAGGGAGAAAATTGTCGGGCGAAAAAGCCTATGTGATACGAAAAGACAACGGAATATGGTTGTCCGCAAATCCCCAGTCCGACCCGCAGACCGCACCGTCAGGGGCCTCGCGATTCAGGGGCGAGGGAGAAAATTGTCGGGCGAAAAAGCCTGTGTGATACGAAAAGAGAACGGAATATGGTTGTCTGCAAATCCCCAGTCCGACCCGCAGACCGCACCGTCAGCGGGGACTCGCGATTCAGGGGTGATGGAGAAAATTGTCGGGCGAAAAAGCCTATGTGTTACGAAAAGAGAACGGAATATGGTTGTCCGCAAATCCCCAGTCCGACCCGCAGACCGCACCGTCAGCGGGGCCTCGCGATTAAGGGGCGAGGGAGAAAATTGTCGGGCGAAAAAGCCTATTGTTACGAAAAGAGAACGGAATATGGTTGTCCGCAAATCCCCAGTCTGACCCGCAGACCGCACCGTCAGCGGGGCCTCGCGATTAAGGGGTGAGGGAGAAAATTGTCGGGCGAAAAGCCTATGCGATACGAAAAGAGAACGGAATATGGTTGTCCGCAAATCCCCAGTCCGACCCGCAGACCGTACCGTCAGCGGGGCCTCGCGATTCAGGGGCGAGGGAGAAAATTGTCGGGCGAAAAAGCCTATGCGATACGAAAAGAGAACGGAATATGGTTGTCCGCAAATCCCCAGTCCGACCCGCAGACCGCACCGTCAGCGGGGCCTCGCCATTAAGGGGCGAGGGAGAAAATTGTCGGGCGAAAAAGCCTATGTGTTACGAAAAGAGAATGGAATATGGTTGTCCGCAAATCCCCAGTCCGACCCGCAGACCGCACCGTCAGCGGGGCCTCGCGGTTAAGGGGCGAGCGAGAAAATTGTCGGGCGAAAAGCCTATGCGATACGAAAAGAGAACGGAATATGGTTGTCCGCAAATCCCCAGTCCGACCCGCAGACCGCACCGTCAGCGGGGCCTCGCGATTCAGGGGCGAGGGAGAAAATTGTCGGGCGAAAAAGCCTATGCGATACGAAAAGAGAACGGAATATGGTTGTCCGCAAATCCCCAGTCCGACCCGCAGACCGCACCGTCAGCGGGGCCTCGCTTTTCAGGGCGGGCACTACTAGTGAACAATCTACTTGTCCCGCTTTTGAGTAAACGCAAAATTTCGTTCCGCCCCAATAGAAGAAATGCGCCCCCCTATAGGGCGGGCACGAAACAAAAACTGTTCAATGGTAAAATTTCAAGCCAAAGTTTATTGAAGACGGCGTGGCTCGGTTGGTAGGCCATGGGGTTTTTGGAGATTACGCAGCGAGCGACTATCTGCGTTTGAATCCTGGCGACGGCGGTAACAAAAATTATTTTAATAATAAATTATTTTTCGCAGCTCCATCTACCGTGTCGTTGCTTTCCACACCAAACAAACAACACTTAACGACATTCCGTCCATAGCAATAGTCCCACTTCGATATATATATCTCGATGTGGAACTAAAAAGGATTGCAATTAGTCAAGCTGCTATATCTTCCAGTTCCGTATTGATTTGCGATAATGGTAATTTGTTCAGGTTATATTATTGAATGTATTTATTATGTCACTTTTAATTGCCTTATATATGTTGGAGGTACAGAAGATTTGTCATCTCAAGAACAAATTTCAACTACAGTGTCCAGTGCTGAAAGTAAAATTTTTAAATTTGATAAGACCAACATGGAATTAATATCCTCTATCTTGAAAACTGAATCGCTCATTTCATGATCTATACCAACTAAAACGAAAAAGTATTTTTTACTATCTGGAAAATAAATTGGCGGTGGAAACACAACTTTGTAATGAGGAATTAACGCTACAAAATGAAAAAAGTAAATTGGATTATTAGAAATTTGATTTAGAAGGAAAAGAGAGGGATTCTAAGCTTCAATTAGAGACTAAAAAACGTAAAGCCATGATAAATCGATGATCAAAATTGGGGCTAAAACTTGGGTGATTGATTTGTTTATATAAAAAAGAGTTCAAATATAGATTAGATATGCCGAAACAAAGTACAGCATAACTACAGGTTGCAAAAGTATTTTATAATAGGCTTTTTTCTAATGACTTGAGCATACAATTCAGGCTCTTTCTATGTTCTGTAAAAGGATATCATAGTCTTCGTAAAGATGGCTAAGAACCATTTGCCAGGTTTATGACAGTTCTGTCTTAGAGCTGCCTTACAATGTAGATATGTCATTGAGGCGATTAGGGTAAGCCATCCAGTGACGGATTTTGACTACTGGAGGCCCTGTCCTTAAAATACCATTAAGGTCCAAGTCATAGAGCATCAACGTCGTTAAAGCAAGTCGCGGCTTTGAGAAGGTGCTTAAATATTCTCAGTTTGGAAACTTTAAATTTGTAGATAAAATGGGTACATGAGTACCAAAAGAAAAGCTTGTTTTCAATTTTGACAATATTACAACAGGCGCTATTTACTCGTATTTAAAATTCCTCGAAAATAGTCGCGTGCTGCTTTAAATATTTCGTCGCTTGAGTTTACGTAGCTCGTTTAAAATCATGACTATGTTCGTGTAACGATGTTGGTAGGATCTGAGTATTAATTTAGGTTTATGGTACTAATATTTAAAAATTTTAATTACATAGAAAGGTAGAGACAAACGTTATAAAAGGTAGAGAAAACGTAATAAAAGGTAGAGACAAACGTTATAAAAGGTAGAGAAAACGTAATAAAAGGTAGAGAAAACGTAATAAAAGGTAGAGACAAACGTTATAAAACGTATGTACTGTACTACTATGTCTGTCTGTCTGTCTGTCAGGGTGTCTGTCCTGCGAACGCGTACGCATTTGCGTAGCAAAGTGTAATCATTGCGTACGCATTATCTCGAAATTGCTTGGAATTAGGGAACGAAGTCGGAAGGTTGCAAAACCACCGTGTGATGGTGAGCGTTAATTGATAAATTTGCGGTTGGGTTGTGTTTGGTTGTTGCTTTTCGTTAACGCTCACCGTCGCGGCAGTTTTAACTCAGTTAGATTGGAAATGTTTTTGTAATGTTTTTGTAATGTTTATGTGTGGGAATGTATGTATGCGCGTTTTTTCTCCAACTCCTTCTTATTGACCTTTGGGACGGACCGAGTATTGAGTGTTATGGCAACCTTTCAACTTCCAATGGCAGGGTTTCCACCAATTGTATACGGTATTCGTCTAAGTGTCAATTTGCGGTCGCATCGGGCGGGATTTGAACCACAGAACCACCGACACTTGTTACGCTTCATTGAAAATTAGACCTTCAGCTTTATCGGAAGCGTATTTAATAGAGTACGAAATTTTGGTTTAAATGAAATAGAATTGAAATTGAAATTATTGCATCGAAGAAATTCTAATATACCGATTTCTCTAGGGATGTTTATTTTCCGGAAAAATAAAAATTTGAAACATTACTTTTTAAGGGTTTTTAATGTTTTTAACTTTTTATCGATATAAAATGTCTAATATCAGTAAACATACTACAAAACATTAAAAGCGTTACATTGTTAATCAGTTTAAACTAGTCTAGAGGTTTAGTTTTACTTTCAGATTCGAAAAAATGAAACGAAAATACCGCTTTATTTCAATTTGCAAACAATATATTAGACTAATCATGGAATGAAAATTTTCCGAGCGGGAAATTTTCCGACTTACAACACTAGATTTCTCTATTGATTAAAAACAAATGCGCCACCCAGGTTTCGAACCCAGGCCATTCGGCTTGGCAGTCGAGCGCTCTACCACATAATTTTTATATGAATGAATTTAGGAAGGCCTAATCTGTTTTTTTTTACGAATGAAATTATGTTGATTTAATCTTGTTAAAGTCTACATTTTTTACGTATGAAATTTTAAAGGTAAAATCTTGTTTTAAAATATAAAAAGTATCTGGGTTTCAGGCAAAGTAAGGGTTTTATGTTATTTTTACTGCTCGAGATAACGTTGTTTTTTTTTGTCTATTCTTGGGTATTGTTGGTTTTTTAAGCTTATTTTTCGAAATAGTTCAGTTTTAGTGGAACCTTTCAAGTGGTTACATCGTGGCTCAAAGCTTATCTAGAAAAAGATGTCCAAAAACTTCAGGAGAAGCCGATAAGGCATCTAATACTCCTAGGGTGCGCAAACCTCTTTTAAACTCTAAAATATTTTGCAAACAACGTTCTATAACTAGAAATTTTGAAATTTTTTGGCTTAATTCATTTTTATATGAAATCTCTAGTATAGGCTTGTTAATTCCTGAGATTAACATCAGATCACTGATTTTTTCAGCATTCTCTATTAGTTCATCTATATTTTGGGAATTTTCCACTGCTTGCACTCTTTCTCGAAAATCATTATCTGATATATCTGCAGATGTTAGTTTGGCAAAATTTGGATTTTGGAAGAGACATTCATATAATACTTTACTCAGGGCCCCCATGAACCAAAGATAGTGAAATGCACAAACCCGACAAGAAATACAAATTTTCCATTTTGGCTGCATCGTTCATTGCGATAGTTCTAGCATACTGAGGACCCTCGAAGGCTTTGCTGGCTAATACTTCGGTTAATAGTAATCTGAAGAATTCACGGGTAGGGCCCCCCATATCTGCTACTCCTTCACAATTGTTAAAGTCATCAGTAAAAGTAACATTTACCATAATATAATATAATAACGTCGAAAATTCGTATTTGTGAATGGTAAGGTGTTGCGCTTCTTGATTTTATATTTTCTATTGCTTGGTTTTGAATTAATTTTTTACGCGACTGCGTAATAATATTTTTCTATGAGCTATTTTGATCATGAAGTCTGATTGATTGGGATATTATTATAAATTTTTTCTATTGGTCGTTTTGGCTCCAAAGTTTGGTCGATTGGGTTTTTGTATTTTAATTTTTTGATTGTGTTGAGCTTTTGGGCGGTATTGTTGGCTTTTAATTATCAATTTTTCGTGTGAAGTGGTTTAAAGAAGGTTTTTTGTGTTGTTATACCCTCTGTAGATATTGCTTTCATTAAAATTTGCTTCGTATTACATTTAACTGATAAACTTGTTCTGTAAATAGGGTTAAATTCAATTGTGCGTTGTTCTAGTTCGTCTAACTCACTGTTGTAACTTCTTAATTTATAATATTCTGAGTAAATTAAACTCTGTTGTTTCGTCTCAATTATTATAATTATAATTAAATTGCATACCGTGCGGGATTGAACCGGGATTACGTTTTTAGTAAATAACTCTGATTTGCGAAGATATATCTTTAAGGGTTATCTCGAGAGATTAATACCACTAGGGACAATTCTTCCGAGGAGAGGTATATTTTGGCTTGCCAACTTGTTAACTACACAATTTTCAAGCGCAAACTGATGTTGTAAGAGTAAAATAAGTTGACATTTAAACCAAATATTTAAACCCTCATTCATAACATGAACTACTTTTATATATCTACAACTAGAAAATCATTTTAATTGATTTTATGAGAAAAAGATGGTGCCGTCTTGAAATTCCTACATGCTCGGATCTGCTCTGATCAAGTTTCGCGTGTTCCATTTCATGCTCTCGGGTAATCCGAGATCGCCCAAAACCGATCTGCCGATTTCGATAGATCAACGGATCGAGATCGAGATCAGAGCAAATTTTCGCGTGTTCCTTTTAGATTTTTTGGCAAAATGGCCGACCAAGACGCGAAAATTCAAATTACAAGCAGACGAAAAACAACAAAGCGCGGGAATGTTCCATTTGATTTTTTAATCTAGTCGATTGGGGCGATATCTATGACGTCAGAGACAGATTCAGAGCGAATCTTCAGCAATCAAATGGAAAACGCTATTAATTTTAACCACGATTTATATTTGAAAGGTTTTTATTGTCACGGTGTTTTATTTTGAATTGAATTAAACCCGGTAGTTAATTCGAACTAATCTCTAAGCCTTGGTGGTACCCTGGTAGTTTATAACCGGTTGAAACTAGTTGTTAGTTATCATGAAAATTACGTCATAATTAATTCTGCCATAAAGACTCGACGATTTAAAATGCCACGTAAAAACAATCCAGCACAACTTCTGTTACTTCCAAAAAAACAATCTAACTTATTTATTAAACCACGATGAAGATCAACGACATCAGTTGTACAACATTCATCATCATAATTTACTAACGTAAGTCTACGGGAAATGTTGGGCCTAATTTGGGTTTGTCAACCATATTTCCCTAATAATATTCATACAAAAATTACCATTATTTTAATATCTTGACAAATAAATTTAAATAAGAAAAAATAACCGTTAAATAGTTTTACATACCTTTTTCCAAGTTCTAACATATCTCCAAGGCCTAACTACGACATTTCTAAATTCCGGGGTCTGCTAAAAAAAACATCCATCGACCAATCGCCTTTCGTCCGAGGAATTTTTGGTTCATCGCCACTACTTTTCTTATGTACCTAGTAAATTGGCCGATGAAATCATGTCATCGTTGTAGCCGCGTTACCGAACTATTTCCATCCGCGCGAAAGGGGGAAGGCAAACGAAATTACATGGCTAAGCTGCATCTTTGAAGTAGGAAGATTGCTATTAAAGGAAGATAAACACTTATCTTCCAGATATCAATTATAGACTTCTGGCGTAGCTTATTTTGTTTATGAGTGAAGCGACGGTGAACAAATGGTTTATAAACATGATTGACCGATTCAGGACACTAATGTAAATTTGCAATTTGTACACGATGGAAGCCAGGCTTTAGCCGGGAGTAGTGGCTCACTCCTGTAATCCCAGGCGTCCGGGAGGCAGAGTTTGTGGATGGTCGTGTGAGGACGACTGCCAATTCCCCAACGGGTGGTCGGAATACTTCCGCCACGGGTGTCCCCACCCCTGTCCCCACGTATCCCCCCGTTGGCGTGGCCGTTACACATATCTCGCCCTGATTAATCAGATGGTGTTTCGCCGGGCTCGCGGTCTTCTCAGACTCAAATCAGCCCTTTCTTCCTTGAATAAAAAAAAAAAAAACAAGCCAGGCTTTAGGGCTGTAATTTAGCAAATTCTATAGCCGCGTTCACACTAGATACTTTGGAAACGTTTTGAAGCGGTTTTGAAAGATCAAATTAAATATTTTCGATGTCAACTGTATTAATAGACATCCGATAAATATATTCGACACCAAAATTTTACAATTCCATCTTTCGAAACCGTTTCAAAACGTTTCCAAAGTGTCTAGTGTGAACGCGGCTTATTTATCAGTGTATGAAATTCAGTATTAAATTTGCAATCCACTTATTTAAAAAATTTTATTATTTGAGTTAATAGGCTTGGAAATACTTTGTTCTCTCTACGTGTATGAAGCAATTTCTATTATGACAATTCCAGGAGGGGGGATATGAAATCTTAGTAAAATCGAGAAAAACCCGTGAAACTACATAACTGCGGCGGACGAGTACAATTGTTTACGCACTGTGCAACAGTCTATTCGTAGCATATTCGTAGAACAAAGGTCATTACAGTATACCAAAGTGACCCCCGAGGTTTTTTTTTCTGTAATCATAGTATAGTAAAGATCAGTTTGAAAAGACAGACTAATCGTTCAAGGTGAATTTGACTATAAAACATATAATTAAAGAAGTATATGATAGCTGCCGGGGGCACAAAAAAATTTTAACTTTCATCTCAGACTAAAGACTTGCTAATTATTAATTTGAATGTCAGTAAGTTACAACTTAGAAATAAACACCTCGGGGTGGCGCTAGCAAATTCAGTTATTTTTTTCTTTTATACTATAAGAGGTGAACTGGCCACATGGGTAAGTAACGTGGACTGTCGAAAAATGGTAAAACGTCCTTCAAAAAAGAGTACATTAGCCTAAACCATAACAAATGTGAAAACATTATAAAACGATACGCGAACCAATCGAGGGGTAGACAGTCTCAGATAACCTGTACACCAAGTTCGTGCATTTAGCACTGTTAAAGATAGATATTTTCAAGAGTTCGCGAGCTCCATTTAGCACTGTCCAAGGTACGGCAGTGTACACCGAGTTCGCAGAGTGTCTTACCCCTCGGAACCAATAGGTCTTCGTGCTAAAAATAAATGCGTGAAACTCCGACGACATAGACCTTAATTGGAGTCAAAAATATAAAAAACACTTTAAATATCCAGAAATTCCAACATTATTTTTGACTCGAAGACCTATGTGGTGCGAGTTTAGCACATTTTTTGTCATTAACAAAGTTAATGAAACGTGCTTATTTATGTCAAACTGGGTTCAATACGCGCTACAATATGGTCGTCACCGTTACAATTACTTTTGGTCGGTTATGACATGAACATACCATTCACTCTAACAATTGAACTTACGAGGCTAGTGGGTTCAGTTGGACAGTAAAGTTCGCAAGAGACTAATCGGGGTTGAGAGATGTATTAAGACTACGCCCATCGGTGGAATACCAAAGGAAGTATGACCACCTCATTTGACTTCATGAGACCCTTAAATCCCCTCCCTCCCTAAATGCATGGGATTGCTGTCTACGCGGCGCTCGCTACCTCATAGCAAGAATCAAGCATGTCGAGATACGTTACTTTTGAAATTATTTCGAAATAAGAATCCTCAAATGAGTTTACATAAGAATGACTCAATACGTCACTTTTAATATCAATTTAAACCATCCTTTTTTACCCATTCATTATAAGATTATCATTGGTATTATTCTAGATTTTAAATTTAAAACTCGTTTCTCTCAAATAAAGGTATTTAGATTCGCTTGGGTCTTGCTCTAAGGTAGCGCACTGCGTCTGCCTTTCCTATTACTATATTTTCCTTATAATGGAACATCGACGTTAAAGTAAATCGTCTAATATAGGATATTTCTAAAATTTGGTATATTTGGTCCGAGTAAATGACGTATAACAATATTATTAATTAATGTGTAATCGATATATATCGCGGGAAGTTACCGCCATAACAATGGAGGTTTCTGCACTGTTGTTGTAATACCGTCTTGCGACTGTTAAATTTGTACGTTACAAGCTCGCGCCCAATATATGTTGCTATTTCATAATACAACCCGAAATAAGTGCTCGCGCCTTACCCAATTACCTGCCCGTGGAGGTTTGTAGTGTTCTAGCTCACGCCCGAAATATCCCGCGGGCGTAACAATGTATGCCAACATACGCTTGTTTCAATGAATCAGTGAACCTGCCCGTCCCCGCTTTTATTTTGTCTGATAGGGAGTCCTCCCGCCCGTTTTTTCAAAACGCGAGGCTTTTTAAATATCGGCCTGCATAAGCAACGGGCCGACCTAATTCGATCCGCGGGCTTTGACAGATTTCGGGCGGCCCGCTTATCTCTAGTCTGTCAGTGTGGGTGTGTGTGTCTGTCCGGGTGGCGTTTGTATTTTCAGAGCGAAGTGTAATCGTTGCGTTCGCAGTTTCTTGAAATCGCTACGTTCACTGCGTTCGCAGTTTCTTGGAATTAGGGAAATGGTTTTTCCAAAAGCGCTCTCTTTTCGTCTTTGGGTGTAGTATAATTTTCTTTTGCGAATTGCGTTTGAATATGTGAAGAATCTTTGACGAACCGAGTGCTGTGGTAAACGTCTCAACGTCCAAATGGCAGGGTTTCCACCAAATGTTCACGGTTTACGCCTTATTATCAATTTGCGATAGAATCGGGCGGGATTTGAACCCGAGCCCTCCTGCATGATAGGCGAGTGTTCTACCACAGAACCACCGAGGAGTATATTAATAGTTTTTAAAGTCTACATTTTTTACGTATGAAATTTTAAAGGTCAAATCTTGTTTCAGCGCAGTTAGCAGAGATAAGATGGTTAAAGGGTAGAACCCGTGGGTGGTCCACTTAGTTAGTTTTTTGTAATTTATTTACGGGTTTTCTTATCGACTTAGATATAGTCGTTTATTGATATAGGAGCTGTCGTCTAGTCAGGGGGCTTTTTGTATATTTAAGGTTTTCGCTTCTTGTTAAAACATTTTCTATTGGTGTGGATATTTGGATATCTACGATTTCTTATGCAGTCATTGCTTCCCTGGGTGTGCGAGTCATTATTTATGCGGGTGTTCTGCTTAACCTCTCTATTAAAGAATTGTATTATCGAGAGCTTTGCCTGCTTCGCTTCAATAATTTAGCAAGACACTATTTTACATTTCCTTTTTATTAAATCCACTGATAAACGGTTTTCAATAGTTAGGCCAAGTTAAATTAAATTTGAATTAAGTTAAAAATGTAACTTACTTTGATTAAAAATAGCCTCAAAGTATAGCCAAAAATATCCAATAGCGTTATTGCTTTGGTGTTCCGAAATTCTTTGGAATTCTGAGCTGAGAGCGGACAGTAAAAAGTACGAAACGATAACCGAAACAATCAACTGTAATTGTGTAAAAATTTCGCTTAATTGAGATGAAGAAAATATTTTATTGCTCTATTATGAACGTTTCGTTGTACTTAAGACTATCTTTAGGCTTACCCGCAGTGGAATGTTAAGGATGCTGGTTAGTGGAGAGTTGAAAACGAAATCTGGTCGCTTAGAAACCAGAACCACTCTCGAGTAATAAAGCTCTGCCGTATATTGATATCTCTCTTGTCTTTCATGAGTGACAGTAAACGGATACATCCAAATGTCAGACTGTTTTAATTGGTCATCCTATAAAATAAGGTAGAGAATGTCACTAGTTTAGGGTCAGAAAGAGCGTCTAAAACCTCCATAAAACGTGATCCATGATCACAGACCGATAAAATAATTTTTTTATTCTAGTTTACTTCTATCTTCGTCTGCAATTATTTTCTTGGAGGATTTAATCGAAGTCAAAGATGAACCAATAAAAAAGAACGCCACATTTATGCGCGACATAAATATATTTTTCTGACACAAGTTAGATAGCGTCTCTTAAAAAAAGCACACACCAGGAATCTGTCAAAGGTTGAACTCCTCGCTTGTTTACCAATTGAGACCCACGTTAAAGGGAGTATAACCTCTCTTGTTTGGTAGGGTGTGCTTAGACTATTCCGAGTAGCTTCCTAGTGAGGGGCGGAAAGAAGTTAGTTTGTTCGGGTTTTACCCCAACATTTCGAGATAGGTTATACACCTTAACTAAACTAACTTCTTGGCGCCTATCGCTAAGAAGGCTTGTGGAAGCTAGTCGGTTTAGTCTAAGCACACCCTACCAAACAAGAAGGATTATACTCCCTTTAAGCGAAATTTAATCGGCTTTCAAAATGACAATAACATAGCAATGATTTATTGAATTGGAAACCGCAATCTGTATTTACAACACTTGAGTTGCTGGATAAAACATTTTTAGAATATAAATTTAAACGGTTTGGGCGCAGTTTATTAACATCAACCCAGATTTCTTAAAACCGCATGAACGGGATTGGTGCTTCAAAAATCTCCTGTCAAACTTAAAAATAAATTATGTGCTATAAAAACATCCACACGGTTTAGTAAAGGTGTATCTCCTAAGTTCTGGCAGAATTATTTTGTGGGATGGGGAAAGAGAGTCAGAGTTGATTATATTGAAGCGGATATTGAAATTTAGATGACCAATAAGAAAAACAACAAACGAAATCGTTTAAAACTTGGCTTTTTAGCAACGCACCAGAGTTTCTATTTAAGCTAATGGGTTTTCGACGCAGATTAAAAACATATTTTCGGTTAAAAGCGACATTTCCTCTGTTAATGGCCACAAATTGAAGGGTGAGAGTTAAGAAAAAGGTTTTTTCATACACCTACCTACATTAAAGCTGAGACATATGATTTTCATTTTGAAAAAAGGAGAGCAACCTCAATGTCAATTATTTAATTATACTTAGCCTCATGTTATAAAAAGTTTTCAAACATTTACAAAACTATTCAAGCAATATTTATTTTTATCTAAACCATTTTTCAATATTTGTCCAATATGAGATTCCAACCCCTTATTGATATCCTTTAAACTGTTTTGTAAGAAATCTTGTTTTTTAGTAATCTTAAAGTTTGTTGATTAAAACCTGATTAGATCAAACTCAAACACTTAAATTGTTTTATATATAACATCGTTCCCGCTAAGAAATTAAACGAAAAATATCAAGATTTGAAGGTGGTCGAGAATCATTTGTAGCCAGCTCGGGCCGCGATGAGTTAGGTATTTAAAGTAAGCAACGATTTTCGAAATGCACATCTGATGCTATTATTTTAAATGGCTCGGCGTTTGATATAAGCTAAAATGTCCGGTTATTTAGTTTATTCTAGTCACCTTTACTACGTTAGCGGTAGATAAGTATTTATTAAATTTACAAAAATCGGAATTTTAGTCATTTCATTTAATTGTAATTGTCAGCAGAGAGAGTCTTATGAAAGTCTTTCGTTATCATTATATGACTACGAAAATAGGGGCTGTTCCCAAATTACGTAACGTGGTAGGCGGGGTTTGGCAAGCGTTACGAATTGTTACGTGGGGGGGGGGGGAGGGAGGGTTCACTAAAATGTTACGCAACACACCTTATTTTTAATATCGTTGAATAAAATTTTCATCACTTTCAGAAACAGTCGCAATTATTAAAAACATAAGCATTTTCATTGGTTTACTCACGTTTAAAAGAATTTCATACCCATGGGTATAAAGTGTTGCGTAAAAATACAGTTTTAATTTCAAATGCAAATTACAAACAATAAAATTTAGTACCTGATCTTATTGTAATTTATTACCAGCATATTAGTTGTTACGTACTATAATAATTTGTTACGTAATTTAAGAAGAGGGGTCTTTCCATTTGTTACTTTGTTGGTTTTTCTGCGTTACGTAATTTGTGAACAGCCCCATACTGAAACGCGTTCGACTGCTTCAGATTTAAATTGGCTAGCTATCAAATTTCTGATTGTGAGTTTATTATAAATATTCCCAGCTGTGTGGTTTTCGCTTTTTAACGGATTTTAGTTTTTATCCAGAATTTACGAAAATTACGGTACTAGCTGAATTGAATTATGAATGTATTTGATTAAGATTAAATTTGTTCTTTGTTACATTACGCACCAAAAATAATTAATAATTACAATAAAAAGGTAGTTCAGCGATAAAGTGAGTAAAATAGTGAATTTTATTGGTGCGCCATAACGTAAATAAAATATGATTTTCATTATCCCATCTGTACGGATAACGTTATAGGTCTCAGTAGTATTTAAGAGGGCTATCAGTGCACATAGTTTCCTAGAAAACCGGAAATTTGGAGGAAAAAATTATTTAGGGTAAGACTCTAAAACCCATTACCGACCGATATTTGCAGCCTAATTGTTTAAACAGGGGATGCATTACTTTGAAAACCATGTTTGAAGTGAGGACCACAATTTTAAAGAAAAGGGATCTGTTAAGCATCATGCAAGTGTTCAAATTATTCGGTGTACTTACATACTTTTTGTTCACCGTAATTGTCCAACTAAAATGAAGATAAATAAATAAATAAAATTAACTGGTAAAATATAATAGCCATATGCACAGTTAACAATAATTGGAAGATGTAATCAAACTTCGCATTGTAATTTTCTTTAATATATCTCTGTTTTTACGTAAACTGCCTTTTGGACTGATCGTGTCTTATGGCATTTGGTTTCAAGTTGTGTATTGATAGTATTTCCGATAAGAATTTAATTTTTCATAGAATAGGTGATATTTGTTATTTTTTGATGACGCTGTTTATCGTTTGTGTTGACAAAATGTATCTGCCATCTAGTGGTGAAAACCAATTTACGAAACCATTTCAAAAAACGATTTTCCGGAAATACAAAAAAAGGAAAGATTCTAGTGTTTGAAGTGCGAAAACTAACTTTTCGAAGAAAAAGTACTGTATTTTGTATTTGATGAAGTTACTTACTTCAGAGTTTTTGTGAAACCTGCGAAAAGGTCCACGATTGGTCCGTCTAATCCTTCGAAAACGTTTCCTTTATTAGCTCCCTCATTCAAAAAACTTAGTGGTGGAATCTACAAGTATAGTAGATATAGATATTGCAGATATAGGCTGTACAAAGATTAAAAATGAATAAATCTGTAATAATGATTTTAAGGGCAGCCTGCAACAAAGTGATCTGTACATCGGTTGTCGTAAATTCGACAACTTTTGAAAGATTTCATCAAAATTTTCTCGAATATTTTAAAATAATTAATTCAACGAAAAATAGGTGTTTCTATAAAATAAAACAAAAAAATAGCTCTTTATATAAAATACGAGAGGTCACGTGATTACTTTAGATTCATCGTGCAGTTAAAGTTAGAGAGCACGCGCATATTTTTGTTTTTGTTGAGCTCGCGCGAAAACGCACGAGACCCTCTACACGGAAATATTAGGAAGCGCGCTCTAGTTCATATATTATTGATATCAGCCTGTTGACAACTTTTAGGTTGTTTACAGGAGCTGAAAACAAGGAAACTATATACTTACTTCTAGAAACTGCTATAACACTCACCAGTGGCGTAGCTTAGAACTCCGAGGCCCCTTCAAAGCAATGTTCGGGATTTTATCCGTTATTTAGCATATATAATTTGATAAGAACTTACAGAGCCCCTGAAGCTCTGGGTCCCTCCAGTTTGCGGTTGGCCTTATTTACGCTACTGACCCTAGTTAGTTAGTAATTGGTGCCTGTTATTGCGCCATGTACTAACTCACCATCGCTAATAATTTAAAAATTACCTTACTTTTATAAACAATATTTGAATAAAGTGTATGAAAATATTTTTCGGGTGATCGTAGAAATTAATTTATGAGTATAGTATTCGTTTTATACTATCTTACAGCTTATCAGCTTCTTTGTCATTTTGCTAAGATCAATGTGTAGTATCTTTTCGAATTGCTTCTCTCCAAAAATCAATGGAGTAACAATTTTTTTCCCCGGAATCACATACTCGCACGGTTTAATCAGAGCCGTTGTTAGCTTTTCTAAAGTTATTTTAAATGCATGAAAAGACTTGCCGAGGTTCCACGCAGTTTAAAGGGACCCTTTTGGAAATCAGCTATGCGCTGAAGAGGATATCCATTCTTAGAAGAAGCCTAAATTTTTATTATTAATTATCTTATAGCAGCAATTGTAGTAAAAAAATACTCTAATAGATATCAATGTTTAAAAAAGCAAGCGGTTTACTATGTGCAATTTGACAACATATAGTCTACTTTCGGTTGGTATTACCCAGTTGAGCTATCTCTTTTTGAAATTTATTAATGAAATATAATTTTTCCTCGATCTAACCCAAACCTTATACTTGTGATACGAACAATCAAATATTCGTTCAAAAATATCAAAAATATCTCGCAGTAGTTTTAAAATAGCATGTGCTATTCTCATTTATAGGGTACTTCAGTTATTGTTCCGTTTCTTTTATATTCGTCCCCTTTCACGTTGTTTTGACAGTTTGGTCTCACTATCGAGAGTCAACGCGGGGCCAATTGGTGGATCTGGGTCACTTGTTGGACGATTGACCTTTTTTGTCATGGGTCGTAATTTTAGCCATGCTGACATTCACCCAATGTGGCACTCTTTCGACGCTCGCCCATTTGGTAGGTCACTATAAGCTCGCCCATTTTGTTGCTTACTCGAAGCTAGACGATTTGGTCGCTCATTCAAGGTCGCCAATTTGGAAGTTCACTATAAGCTCACCCATTTGGTAGGTAACTATAAGCTCACCCATTTGGTCGCTCATTCGAAGCTCGCCTATTTGATCATCCATTATTTGGTCGCTCTTACGACGCTCACCCATTTGGTCGCTCATTCTAAGCTCACCCATTTGGTAGGTAACTATAAGCTCACCCATTTGGTCGCTCATTCGAAGCTCGCCTATTTGATCACCCATTATTTGGTCGCTCTTACGACGCTCACCCATTTGGTCGCTCATTCTAAGCTCACCCATTTGGTAGGTAACTATAAGCTCACCCATTTGGTCGCTCATTCGAAGCTCGCCTATTTGATCACCCATTATTTGGTCGCTCTTACGACGCTCACCCATTTGGTCGCTCATTCTAAGCTCACCCATTTGGTAGGTAACTATAAGCTCACCCATTTGGTCGCTCATTCGAAGCTCGCCTATTTGATCACCCATTATTTGGTCGCTCTTACGACGCTCACCCATTTGGTCGCTCATTCTAAGCTCACCCATTTGGTAGGTAACTATAAGCTCACCCATTTGGTCGCTCATTCGAAGCTCGCCTATTTGATCACCCATTATTTGGTCGCTCTTACGACGCTCAGCCATTTGGTCGCTCATTCTAAGCTCGCCCATTTGATTGCTCACTCGATGCTCACCCATTTGGTCGCTCATTCTAAGCTCGCCCATTTGATCGCTCACTCGATGCTCACCCATTTGGTCGCTCATTCTAAGCTCACCCATTTGATCGCTCACTCGATGCTCACCCATTTGGTCGCTCATTCTAAGCTCACCCATTTGGCCGCTCATTCTAAGCTCGCCCATTTGATCGTTCACTCGATGCTCACCCATTTGTTCGCTCATTCTAAGCTCGCCCATTTGATCGCTCACTCGATGCTCACCCATTTGGTCGCTCATTCTAAGCTCACCCATTTGATCGCTCACTCGATGCTCACCCATTTGGTCGCTCATTCGAAGCTCGCCTATTTGATCACCCATTATTTGGTCGCTGTTATGACGCTCACCCATTTGGTCGCTCATTCGAAGCTCGCCCATTTGGTCGCTCATTCTAAGCTCGCCCATTTGATCGCTCACTCGATGCTCACCCATTTGGTCGCTCATTCGAAGCTCGCCTATTTGATCACCCATTATTTGGTCGCTGTTATGACGCTCACCCATTTGGTCGCTCATTCGAAGCTCGCCTATTTGATCACCCATTATTTGGTCGCTCTTACGACGCTCACCCATTTGGTCGCTCATTCTAAGCTCGCCCATTTGATCGCTCACTCGATGCTCACCCATTTGGTCGCTCATTCTAAGCTCGCCCATTTGATCGCTCACTCGATGCTCACCCATTTGGTCGCTCATTCTAAGCTCGCCCATTTGATCGCTCACTCGATGCTCACGCATTTGGTCGCTCATTCTAAGCTCGCCCATTTGATCGCTCACTCGATGCTCACCCATTTGGTCGCTCATTCTAAGCTCGCCCATTTGATCGCTCACTCGATGCTCACCCATTTGGTCGCTCATTCTAAGCTCGCCCATTTGATCGCTCACTCGATGCTCACCCATTTGGTCACTCATTCTAAGCTCGCCCATTTGATCGCTCACTCGATGCTCACCCATTTGGTCGCTCATTCTAAGCTCGCCCATTTGATCGCTCACTCGATGCTCACCCATTTGGTCGCTCATCCTAAGCTCGCCCATTTGATCGCTCACTCGATGCTCACCCATTTGGTCGCTCATTCTAAGCTCGCCCATTTGATCGCTCACTCGATGCTCACCCATTTGGTCGCTCATTCTAAGCTCGCCCATTTGATCGCTCACTCGATGCTCACCCATTTTGTCGCTCTTTCGACTATTGAGTTAGGCAACTTTTCGTCTTCTGATCATCTGTTTGTCGATTATTTGTTGGTCTTTCATCGGTCTCTTATAACTCGAATAATTAGCAACTTTTTCTAAATCCGTAAAGCAGTTATCTAGCTTCCATTAGAAAACAATTGATCTCACGAAAACAACTTTGATGACAATATTTGGGCTACCGATTTTTCGGTAAGGGTGGTGACATAATAAATTGTAAATTTAACAATAAAATCCGTAAAATAATAAATTGCTGGGCTCGCAATATAGTAAATTAATAATTTGTTTCATTAGAAAATTAGTAAATTATTTATGTTTCATTGGAAAATTTTATAATTATTTGTTTCATTAAAAAACTAGTAAATTATTTGTTTCATTAGAAAGTTAATAATTTAATAATTTCTTTTCATTGAAATATTAGTGAATTAATAATTTATTTCATTGGAATATTAGTAAATTAATAATTTTATTCATTGGAATATTAGTAAACTAATAATTTTATTCATTGGAATATTAGTAACTTGTTCATCTCTTTCATTAAAAAATAAGAAAATTGGTACAATTGGTTTCAACGGAGAAATATTAAACTAGTAAATTGCATTATTAGTAAACAAGTAATGGGCTTCATTAGAAAGATTTGTTACATGATTAGCAAATGAGTAATTGTTATCTTTTGATAATCTAATAACGATCTCGTTCCACCACTTTTGTACTTTGCAATCCCCCACGAACAAAGTGGCTTTAAAGATTATAGCGCAAAATGGAGGAATGCGTCAAATATTCCCACGGTTTGGGGACTTTCCACTTAAACCATGTTTTACTTTTATTGTCTTGCTGGCCATGCTGAGATTTCAACCCTCCGCTGGACTCGATGGCTACTTAGAGGGAAAACCGTTATCCCTTGTGAAGGGAGTAACTTGTTCGGCGTCATCGAGGGCTAAAAGGTGGGGGGGGGGGGGATTTCTAGTTTTTGGAAAATGTTTAAGAACATTTAGATGATAGAATAGAAGAAACCATTACTGGAGGAATGAAGTTCTCCAGCAGTCGTTTTAAGCTATTAAAGAAGCCTGCGTTTGTCTTGATTAGAGGTCGGCGTTTGAATAAGAAATTATACGATTGTTTATATTTATCCATAACCGAGATTTATTCAGAAATATTTGAAAAAAATGATTAATTTTGCATGTAAAATCGTTGTTTATTCGTATAATTTATTCGTATAAAACAAATAATACTAATTTTAAGGATTAATTGAAATTTTTGCGGTTAGTTTATTTGTTCCGCCGACCTCTAGTCTTGATGTGATCGGCCAACATCAGCGCCATCAATAGACCTTTTGGCAATTATTTTCCCGCCGTTCATTATTTTAGAGATTGAAAAGTGATACAAGTAGAAGGAAAGTGAGGGTGTGGCATCGATCCCGGGTTCGGGTTTGGGTTCGGGATCGAAATCCGGGATTTAAGGGATGAAATGGGGGTAAAATCGTCGAAAAGTCAATGTATTTAGGGTATTTCTCGCGACGATTTGTTTTCCCGTATATCAACATATTGTGTCCAGGCCAACTTGTTCATTTATCTACGCTTATCTCGAAAGATACTTGAACGTATATCTTATCAAGTTTTATCGTACGGAATAAGTTGAAATGATGTAAAAATAGATAACCTAGGCGACGCGTGCGCAGATTCCCCGGGAGGCGCGGTTAATTTGAATTGAAGTGTTTTGACGTCATGGAATATTCGTTGTTAAAGTAGAATGGAAATATTTTTAAACTTCATTTTAATATCATTGTAGTACGCTTGACACTTGAACCAATCTCACGAGTATTTCTTAAAACGAATATCTTGATCGCGTTTTATCGTACGAAATAAGTGGAAATTATGTAAGTTGTATGATTAATAACCTAGGCAGGAAGATAGCGCGCGCGTGCGCGGATAACCTGGGAGGCGCGGATTGCCCGGGCGCGCGGTTAATTTGAATTTAAAACATGGATTCCCTCTCCGAAATAATTCATGTACCCAAAATTGGACCGCAAGTTTTTTTCTTTTAGGGGAATCTCTATGGGAGTTTAACATTACAATAAAGCTAATAGGTCCAGTTTGGGGTACTTTTGGTCCGAAATGGGGTACATAGGGCCGAAAATGGTGACTTTGGTCGTTTTAAGGGTACTTTTGGTCTATTTTGGTCCATTTTTGGGTACATCAGAAAAGCAGTTGGAAAAACGAAGAGCCTTTTTTTTTCTTCCACCCATCTCCAAAAATTTATTGCTATAATTTATTTATCCCTTCCGTAGGTATAAAATAAGATAAAAACCACTTACCTATATTTTAATTACGGTAAATTAAAAATACTTAATTAGTGTACTAAGTTACGTTTAAAAGAACCCTTTGTAACAATTCCAATATGTAAATATAGGTATAAGGATTGAAAAAATACTTAAAGTGGTTTTACTGATAAACTCTAAAGGAATTTAACTTTAAAGGTATCTTAGATTATTGTTTTTAATTTTATTCAAGTTGAAAACGTATTAAGAGTCCTTCAAAGTACTATAAAAGGATTTTATTTACGAACTTAATTCATATTTTCTTCAAACTTTCAATTCACTTTTATTACTATTTAAATACGGTAAAATATAATTCTTATACACAAATATAGTCAGAAAGATACTATAAAACACTAAAATTAAAATTAAATTAAATTTGTGTGGATAAGATTTGTAAATATCATTTTGAAACTAATAACTTTCACGCTTTATTTAAGTCAAGCCAATAAAAACAATTACCTATATTTTAAATACGGTAAAATATAAATACATTTCCGATATGTAAATAGGTAGAATAACACTATGAAAAGTTCCTTTTTCTTCTTTTAATACGACAACACACAACTCTGATACGCAAATATATAAAGAAAATATAAAAAAAATTTACTCTACGTTCGATACGTTAAAATACATTTCCGATACACAAATATAGATAAAGAAATACTATAAAATGTAAAAAGGTAGAAAAATACTACACATTAACCATTATGAATTTAAGCTTACAACATCCTTCACGTATAGAGCATAACATATATGTTCAGAGTTAACTTGTTTCCTCGTTATCTTTATCGCATGTGTTTTAAATAGCGTATGGAATAAGTTAAGAATGTACTGAAATGGTGTATGTTTAAACCTCGTAGAATAAAGAGTAAAACATATGTTCAGAGTCGGCTTGATTACTAAAGCGAATAACACAGAGACGTTTCCGGTGTAGGCACGTAGGAAGAAAAATACTACAACACTCTCTATACTCTACATTCAACACGTTAAAATATACTTCCGAAATGCCAATATAGGTAGTAAAATACTACAAAATCTCTATACTTTACCTTCAATACGTTAAATTACATTCCAATATGTAAATGTAGGAGGAAAAATACTACAAAAGCCTCTTTTCTTGGCGTTCAATATGTTAAAAAAGATTTCTGAAATGCAAATGTAGGTAGTTAATACTACAAAATCTCTATACTCTACCTTCAATACGTTAAATTACATTCCAATATGTAAATATAGGTAGTAAATACTACAAAAGCCTCTTTTCTTGGCGTTCAATATGTTAAAATAGATTTCTGAAATGCAAATATAGGTAGTAAATACTACAAATGCCTCTTTTCTTGGCGTTCAATATGTTAAAATAGATTTCTGAAATGCAAATATAGGTAGTAATTACTACAAAAGCCTCTTACTCTACGTTCAATACGTTAAATTAATGATATGCCTCCGATCGAATCGTTCATTTTTTCCTATTTAAATATACGCATTTAAATTAGAATTGCTTCTAGTGTTCGGCAGTCGATTAATTTTTATCCACAAATTTTCCGATTTATTTAAAAAACGTTGGTAAAAAGAATATCATTTTAACTTATTTAATTGTGTTTTTTACCCAACCAAGCATTTATTTGAATAAAAGTGGTATTTATTTAAATAACCAATAGTTAAATAAAAATTGTTAAATGTTTAAATAATCGAAAGTGAACAAGCCTATTTTTTAAATAAAACAAACAGACTTTAGAGTTGATAAGATTTGTAAATATCATTTGAAACTAATAATTTTCACGCTTTATTTAAGTCAAGCAATTACATTTTTTAAAATGAAAAAAGTTAAACAATATAAAAATTTGTAAATATTGTAAATATTTTTAGGTAATAAAGAAATTAAGAAATGTTTTAATTAAAATATCTTTCATTTTCTACTACATTTTTAAAAATGAAAGAAGTTTAACAATATAATTATTCTAATATAATTTCAAAATCAGGTATTATTTAAAGTACAAATGCATAATTTAGTGAAGCAATTCTTATTTAAATACTTTTATTTAATTAATTTGTTTATCTGAAATGTATTTATTGAAAAATAAGTGGGTTTTACTATTTATCACGGTTTTTTATATATATATATATATATATTGGAATTGTTACAAAAGGTTCTTTTAAACGTAACTTAGTACATTAATTTATTTTGGAAGTTCAAAACGTATTAAGAGCCCTTCAGAGTACTATAAAAGGATTTCATTTACAAACTAAATTAATATTTTCTTCAAACTTTCAATTCGTTATAATTTGAATTTAAATGAAAACATCATGGATTATAGGTGCGTAATCTACTATTAGACCGAACGGATTAAAAAATACTTAAAGTATGTGGTTTTACTGATAAACTAAAGGAATTTAACTTTAAAGGGTATCTCAGATTATTGTTTTTAATATTATTCAAGTTCAAAACGTATAAAGAGTCCTTCAAAGTAATTTAAAAGAATTTTATTTACGAACTAAATCCATATTTTAGAAGTTAGTTTGTATGAAATACTTACTAATACCTGAAAAATGGACTTTAGAGTTGATAAGATTTGTAAATATCATTTGAAACTAATAATTTTCACGCTTTATTTAAGTCAAGCAATTACATTTTTAAAAATGAAAGAAGTTAAACAATATAAAAATTTGTAAATATTGTAAATATTTTTAGGTAATAAAGAAATTAAGAAATGTTTTAATTACAATATCTTTCATTTTCTACTACATTTTTAAAAATGAAAGAAGTTTAACAATATAATTATTCTAATATAATTTCAAAATCAGGTATTATTTAAAGTACAAATGCATAATTTAGTGAAGCAATTCTTATTTAAATACTTTTATTTAATTAATTTGTTTATCTGAAATGTATTTATTGAAAAATAAGTGGGTTTTACTATTTATCACGGTTTTTTATATATATATATATATATATTGGAATTGTTACAAAAGGTTCTTTTAAACGTAACTTAGTACATTAATTTATTTTGGAAGTTCAAAACGTATTAAGAGCCCTTCAGAGTACTATAAAAGGATTTCATTTACAAACTAAATTAATATTTTCTTCAAACTTTCAATTCGTTATAATTTGAATTTAAATGAAAACATCATGGATTATAGGTGCGTAATCTACTATTAGACCGAACGGATTAAAAAATACTTAAAGTATGTGGTTTTACTGATAAACTAAAGGAATTTAACTTTAAAGGGTATCTCAGATTATTGTTTTTAATATTATTCAAGTTCAAAACGTATAAAGAGTCCTTCAAAGTAATTTAAAAGAATTTTATTTACGAACTAAATCCATATTTTAGAAGTTAGTTTGTATGAAATACTTACTAATACCTGAAAAATGGACTTTAGAGTTGATAAGATTTGTAAATATCATTTGAAACTAATAATTTTCACGCTTTATTTAAGTCAAGCAATTACATTTTTAAAAATGAAAGAAGTTAAACAATATAAAAATTTGTAAATATTGTAAATATTTTTAGGTAATAAAGAAATTAAGAAATGTTTTAATTACAATATCTTTCATTTTTTACTACATTTTTAAAAATGAAAGAAGTTTAACAATATAATTATTCTAATATAATTTCAAAATCAGGTATTATTTAAAGTACAAATGCATAATTTAGTGAAGCAATTCTTATTTAAATACTTTTATTTAATTAATTTGTGTATCTGAAATTTATTAATTGAAAAATAAGTGGGTTTTACTATTTATCACGGTTTTATATATATATATATATATATATATATATATATATATATATTGGAATTGTTACAAAAGGTTCTTTTAAACGTAACTTAGTACATTAATTTATTTTGGAAGTTCAAAACGTATTAAGAGCCCTTCAGAGTACTATAAAAGGATTTCATTTACAAACTAAATTAATATTTTCTTCAAACTTTCAATTCGTTATAATTTGAATTTAAATGAAAACATCATGGATTATAGGTGCGTAATCTACTATTAGACCGAACTAATTAAAAAAAATACTTAAAGTAAGTGGTTTTACTGATAAACTCTAAAGGAATTTTGGAATTTTCTAGAATAGCAAAGTAAAACTAAAACGTAAACCAAGTTTAAAACGAAACTAATAACTGGGAGAAAGGTTGAAGTAAGTAATTTTTTTTTGATTTTTCGTTTTTTAATTTTTGAGTTCCCTATATTATTATAAACTAAATTAAATATAATTTTTGAAAATTTGTGATAAAAGATCTGCTCCTTCGTGTTTTACATATATTTAAAAACTCGAGATTTTAATGAATTGTTTTCAAAGCATGAAAAATATAGCAGATCCTTTGATTTTAATTGTAGTTAGTAGTTACTTAAAAAAAAGTCGCTAGCTGACTTGGAGCTGGTGTAGTAAAATTTTAAAAATGTGTATTTTAAATTTTGTTTGTAAAAGTTTTTTTTGAAAAAGTTTAGTATTATAGTTTAAATTTATTAAATAAAATAAAATATAAATTATACATTTGGTTTAGTATTTTACTATTGCAAGTAAAATTAATAGTAATTTCAATTACTTTTTTAGTTTTTTTTGACAAATATACAAACTATTTAGTTATTTCAAAAACAAATACGTCGAATTATTTGGTATTCGAAATACTATTGGTTAGTTTTTATATCTTTAATTTTATTTTTCAGAACAATTTCTCTTTGTCTAGCTTCTTCTAACTTTAATTTAGATGGCCTTAAAGCCAAGTATTTAACAAATTTTGTAACCATCAAAATGACCAAATACACGTATATTTGAACATTTCCTTGACTACATGAATGAAAAATTGTTTAAAGCTCCATCTACTTGGTTACAAAATTTGTTAAATACTTGGCTTTAAGGCCATCTAAATTAAAGTTAGAAGAAGCTAGACAAAGAGAAATTGTTCTGAAAAATAAAATTAAAGATATAAAAACTAACCAATAGTATTTCGAATACCAAATAATTCAACGTATTTGTTTTTGAAATAACTAAATAGTTTGTATATTTGTCAAAAAGAAACTAAAAAAGTAATTGAAATTACTATTAATTTTACTTGCAATAGTAAAATACTAAACCAAATGTATAATTTATATTTTATTTTATTTAATAAATTTAAACTATAATACTAAACCTTTTCAAAAAAAACTTTTACAAACAAAATTTAAAATACACATTTTTAAAATTTTACTACACCAGCTCCAAGTCAGCTAGCGACTTTTTTTAAGTAACTACTAACTACAATTAAAATCAAAGGATCTGCTATATTTTTCATGCTTTGAAAACAATTCATTAAAATCTCGAGTTTTTAAATATATGTAAAACACGAAGGAGCAGATCTTTTATCACAAATTTTCAAAAATTATATTTAATTTAGTTTATAATAATATAGGGAACTCAAAAATTAAAAAACGAAAAATCAAAAAAAATTACTTACTTCAACCTTTCTCCCAGTTATTAGTTTCGTTTTAAACTTGGTTTACGTTTTAGTTTTACTTTGCTATTCTAGAAAATTCCAAAATTCCTTTAGAGTTTATCAGTAAAACCACTTACTTTAAGTATTTTTTTTAATTAGTTCGGTCTAATAGTAGATTACGCACCTATAATCCATGATGTTTTCATTTAAATTCAAATTATAACGAATTGAAAGTTTGAAGAAAATATTAATTTAGTTTGTAAATGAAATCCTTTTATAGTACTCTGAAGGGCTCTTAATACGTTTTGAACTTCCAAAATAAATTAATGTACTAAGTTACGTTTAAAAGAACCTTTTGTAACAATTCCAATATATATATATATATATATATATATATATATATATATATATATATATATATATATATATATATATATAAAACCGTGATAAATAGTAAAACCCACTTATTTTTCAATTAATAAATTTCAGATACACAAATTAATTAAATAAAAGTATTTAAATAAGAATTGCTTCACTAAATTATGCATTTGTACTTTAAATAATACCTGATTTTGAAATTATATTAGAATAATTATATTGTTAAACTTCTTTCATTTTTAAAAATGTAGTAAAAAATGAAAGATATTGTAGTTAAAACATTTCTTAATTTCTTTATTACCTAAAAATATTTACAATATTTACAAATTTTTATATTGTTCAACTTCTTTCATTTTTAAAAATGTAATTGCTTGACTTAAATAAAGCGTGAAAATTATTAGTTTCAAATGATATTTACAAATCTTATCAACTCTAAAGTCCATTTTTCAGGTATTAGTAAGTATTTCATACAAACTAACTTCTAAAATATGGATTTATTTCGTAAATAAAATTCTTTTAAATTACTTTGAAGGACTCTTTATACGTTTTGAACTTGAATAATATTAAAAACAATAATCTAAGATACCCTTTAAAGTTAAATTCCTTTAGTTTATCAGTAAAACCACATACTTTAAGTATTTTTTAATCCGTTCGGTCTAATAGTAGATTACGCACCTATAATCCATGATGTTTTCATTTAAATTCAAATTATAACGAATTGAAAGTTTGAAGAAAATATTAATTTAGTTTGTAAATGAAATCCTTTTATAGTACTCTGAAGGGCTCTTAATACGTTTTGAACTTCCAAAATAAATTAATGTACTAAGTTACGTTTAAAAGAACCTTTTGTAACAATTCCAATATATATATATATATATAAAAAACCGTGATAAATAGTAAAACCCACTTATTTTTCAATAAATACATTTCAGATAAACAAATTAATTAAATAAAAGTATTTAAATAAGAATTGCTTCACTAAATTATGCATTTGTACTTTAAATAATACCTGATTTTGAAATTATATTAGAATAATTATATTGTTAAACTTCTTTCATTTTTAAAAATGTAGTAGAAAATGAAAGATATTTTAATTAAAACATTTCTTAATTTCTTTATTACCTAAAAATATTTACAATATTTACAAATTTTTATATTGTTTAACTTCTTTCATTTTAAAAAATGTAATTGCTTGACTTAAATAAAGCGTGAAAATTATTAGTTTCAAATGATATTTACAAATCTTATCAACTCTAAAGTCTGTTTGTTTTATTTAAAAAATAGGCTTGTTCACTTTCGATTATTTAAACATTTAACAATTTTTATTTAACTATTGGTTATTTAAATAAATACCACTTTTATTCAAATAAATGCTTGGTTAGGTAAAAAACACAATTAAATAAGTTAAAATGATATTCTTTTTACCAACGTTTTTTAAATAAATCGGAAAATTTGTGGATAAAAATTAATCGACTGCCGAACACTAGAAGCAATTCTAATTTAAATGCGTATATTTAAATAGGAAAAAATGAACGATTCGATCGGAGGCATATCATTAATTTAACGTATTGAACGTAGAGTAAGAGGCTTTTGTAGTAATTACTACCTATATTTGCATTTCAGAAATCTATTTTAACATATTGAACGCCAAGAAAAGAGGCATTTGTAGTATTTACTACCTATATTTGCATTTCAGAAATCTATTTTAACATATTGAACGCCAAGAAAAGAGGCTTTTGTAGTATTTACTACCTATATTTACATATTGGAATGTAATTTAACGTATTGAAGGTAGAGTATAGAGATTTTGTAGTATTTACTACCTACATTTGCATTTCAGAAATCTTTTTTAACATATTGAACGCCAAGAAAAGAGGCTTTTGTAGTATTTTTCCTCCTATATTTACATATTGGAATGTAATTTAACGTATTGAAGGTAAAGTATAGAGATTTTGTAGTATTTTACTACCTATATTGGCATTTCGGAAGTATATTTTAACGTGTTGAATGTAGAGTATAGAGAGTGTTGTAGTTTTTTTCTTCCTACGTGCCTACACCGGAAACGTCTCTGTGTTATTCGCTTTAGTAATCAAGCCGACTCTGAACATATGTTTTACTCTTTATTCTACGAGGTTTAAACATACACCATTTCAGTACATTCTTAACTTATTCCATACGCTATTTAAAACACATGCGATAAAGATAACGAGGAAACAAGTTAACTCTGAACATATATGTTATGCTCTATACGTGAAGGATGTTGTAAGCTTAAATTCATAATGGTTAATGTGTAGTATTTTTCTACCTTTTTACATTTTATAGTATTTCTTTATCTATATTTGTGTATCGGAAATGTATTTTAACGTATCGAACGTAGAGTAATTTTTTTTTATATTTTCTTTATATATTTGCGTATCAGAGTTGTGTGTTGTCGTATTAAAAGAAGAAAAAGGAACTTTTCATAGTGTTATTCTACCTATTTACATATCGGAAATGTATTTATATTTTACCGTATTTAAAAAATAGGTAATTGTTTTTATTGGCTTGACTTAAATAAAGCGTGAAAGTTATTAGTTTCAAAATGATATTTACAAATCTTATCCACACAAATTTAATTTAATTTTAATTTTAGTGTTTTATAGTATCTTTCTGACTATATTTGTGTATAAGAATTATATTTTACCGTATTTAAATAGTAATAAAAGTGAATTGAAAGTTTGAAGAAAATATGAATTAAGTTCGTAAATAAAATCCCTTTATAGTACTTTGAAGGACTCTTAATACGTTTTCAACTTGAATAAAATTAAAAACAATAATCTAAGATACCTTTAAAGTTAAATTCCTTTAGAGTTTATCAGTAAAACCACTTTAAGTATTTTTTCAATCCTTATACCTATATTTACATATTGGAATTGTTACAAAAGGTTCTTTTAAACGTAACTTAGTACACTAATTAAGTATTTTTAATTTACCGTAATTAAAATATAGGTAAGTGGTTTTTATCTTATTTTATACCTACGGAAGGGATAAATAAATTATAGCAATAAATTTTTGGAGATGGGTGGAAGAAAAAAAAAGGCTCTTCGTTTTTCCAACTGCTTTTCTGATGTACCCAAAAATGGACCAAAATAGACCAAAAGTACCCTTAAAACGACCAAAGTCACCATTTTCGGCCCTATGTACCCCATTTCGGACCAAAAGTACCCCAAACTGGACCTATTAGCTTTATTGTAATGTTAAACTCCCATAGAGATTCCCCTAAAAGAAAAAAACTTGCGGTCCAATTTTGGGTACATGAATTATTTCGGAGAGGGAATCCATGTTTTAAATTCAAATTAACCGCGCGCCCGGGCAATCCGCGCCTCCCAGGTTATCCGCGCACGCGCGCGCTATCTTCCTGCCTAGGTTATTAATCATACAACTTACATAATTTCCACTTATTTCGTACGATAAAACGCGATCGAGATATTCGTTTTAAGAAATACTCGTGAGTTTGGTTCAAGTGTCAAGCGTACTACAGTGATATTAAAATGAAGTTTAAAAATATTTCCATTCTACTTTAACAACGAATATTCCATGACGTCAAAACACTTCAATTCAAATTAACCGCGCCTCCCGGGGAATCTGCGCACGCGTCGCCTAGGTTATCAATTTTTACATCATTTCAACTTATTCCGTACGATAAAACTTGATAAGATATACGTTCAAGTATCTTTCGAGATAAGCGTAGATAAATGAACAAGTTGGCCTGGACACAATATGTTGATATACGGGAAAACAAATCGTCGCGAGAAATACCCTAAATACATTGACTTTTCGACGATTTTACCCCCATTTCATCCCTTAAATCCCGGATTTCGATCCCGAACCCAAACCCGAACCCGGGATCGATGCCACACCCTCACTTTCCTTCTACTTGTATCACTTTTCAATCTCTAAAATAATGAATGGGAGATCTCCACTCCGGTCAATTTTCACCGTCAATAGACGACAGTAATTCTTCGCAAAAACGTTGGCACCGCTTTCTTTACATTTTGTGGGTAGTAAGAGGTTTTATACAGGTATATGACGTTTTTGGTTCAACTATATATTTTTCTCTATTTTGGGACCGGTATAAGCAACAAATAACTTCAAAATTTTGATATTAATTAAATTGTCACCGCTATATTAAATTATTTGGTCCGGAATTTTTGGTGACTGTTAATATATACAAACAAGAATGTAAATATATTATAAGGGAGAGATTTTCCTTCGTTCGTAGTCTTCATTGGACGAACGTTTTTCGTCATTTTCGATTCGTCGCCTTGGACATTGGAGACTTGATATAGTAGATTTGATTTTGGTATATCAAATTTACGATACCCGTTCCCCAACTTAGCCGTCTCAAATTTTAAATGACCCTTTTAGTTATTTAATTAAAAAAAAATCGTAAAAAAAAAAACAATATTTATTGGTCCAGGCCTGTACCGAAAATGTTGTTGTCTTCCCTCATTTCAACCCCCTTTTGGTTAGGGTACTCGTCTTTAATGCGCATTATTCGACGCGCAACACGTCACGAGGCGGAGTCTAGTCAGCTGTAAACATTACCGTCTTTTTTGGGGAATTTTGCTGGGCGCGTTCATGTGGAGTTTACCCCCCTTAACCCCCATTCTCCACCGGTTGTTCCAGATAGTGGCCGACTAGCGGGCGGACAAAAGGGGGGGGGGGGGAAAGACCGTGAAAAAGAGTTTTTTCCGTGTTTGTGTTGAGCTTCACAAGGCGCAGAGGCGTAATTTATTTACATTTTTTAAATAGTTTTAAGTTTAGCTTATGAATAATTATCTACAATGGTAAACTACACAAAATGTTGTTACACGGGTTTTAAAAATATCAGTAGGTTTTACAAAGAACCTTATATGAAAAACGTTTCCTTTTTAACATTCCCTAAACCTAAAATGAAATATGATAAATGCAAACTATGAATATATATAATAACCATTATAATTAAAAGTTAAATCAGCAATTTAATTTGCCCTAAGCTACCTAAGCTTTACACATGAAAAATATCCTGTTAAAATTTTAAAAACAGTATGCAGTAGATGACCAAACAAATAAGTTGTAACTTACTAAAGAGCATTGAATACGGACATTCAGACCAATAACATAAGGTAGGATGCGCGTGAGGGTTGCGCAAACGAAACTCGATGCCAGGTAAAAGTATGGGGGGAATGAACAAAAAGGGGAATTTCTAAAGCTTTTTGCGACAGGTTTTTTAACATGAGGCCGCCGATCCTTCTCTACTTCTTCCATGCTGTTACCCTCCCGCTGAAAGTCCAAGGGACGTTTTGGTCACTCTAGAATGACATTGTGCTCTTATATTTTTTGAAGAATAAATAATTTTAGGTATCGTAAATAAATGCCCTTTCCGAAATTTGGTACCGATTTGGCCCCGCGCTCGCCATGTTGGGTGGAAATTTTTTATCTATAGGTTTTAGCATAGGTGACGTTGGCCTACGTCACACTGTTAGCTCCCTATTATGGAGAAAATATTTTGACAGTGTTTCTCAGAGTGGTACACAGTTAATTTTTAACATACCAGTGATTATAGGGAGCTAACAGTGCGACATGTTGTGACGTCATCCATGCTTTTCCCTATTGAAAAAAAAATTCCACCAAGATGGCCGCCATGGCTAATGCTAGGACTGCCCACCGGGACTGTTATCTTCCTATTTCTCAGCCAGAATAAAATTCATTTATTAAATTGTGCCATTTCGATCCCACAGATCGTTGTCAGCACTGCGCGATACTGTGAAGTAACTTTGCCGCGATCAGAGCCGTCAGCCTTACGATAATTTTACGAATTATATAGTATACGATCAATTCAACTAGCTGGGGCTTGCCAGTTAGTGTATTTATATAGTATGAACAATAATAATAATTAAGATCAATGATGAAACAATGATTATGTGGCGACAATCAACGCCTTTTTTCCCGTTTCACGGGGGGGGGGGGGGGCAGTGGCGTAGCTGAAAACTCAGAGGCCTCCCCGCAAAAATCTCTATGAGGCCCCCTTTTTAATTTTTTTATGGTTAGCGGGGCCTTCCCGAAGCTTGAGGCCCCCCTTGAAGCTCGAGGCCCCCCCCGCACCGCGGGCCCTGCGGACCATCAGCTACGCCACTGGGGGGGCAAGACATAATTTCACCTACGTTTAATTTCATTGCGTCGGGAGCCAATGAAATACCCGGATGATTTTATTTTAAGCGGAAGAGAGTACCGGGGGGGGGGGGGGGGGAGGCAACGGGTAAAAGGAAAGAAACGCTAAAGAACGTCTCGAAATACTAGACATTCTCCCTAGGTATAAATAAATACATTCTTGAAAACTGAACCCTTCTCTTGCTAACGCCACTGAAGCCCGTGAAAAAAGAGGTTTCGGGAGACCTTCGGACGGATCATCTTGACGTTTTGAACCACGAGACCGCCATTGAAATTATACAGGTGGAAACGGACGTTCCGTCCTAATGCAGAGAGGCCAGCTAAAAATCTGAATTTACGCCCCCCCCCCCCCTCAATTATGCTCACGCGCCTATTGAGGACTAACACGATTTTCACTCGTATTTATAACCACCAAACCAAGAATGTATTTATTTATACTCAGTATAAAATAAATAAATACATTCTTGACCAAACTAACCTGGCAGTTTAAAACATGAAATTACTTTATATTTCCAGATATTTCAGTAATAATTTTATTAAATCAGTAAATCGGTAACTTAAGCTAAAATTAAATTTAATGAATTAGGTATTTAGTGTTTACATTTTCGACTTCGAATAAATTTGCATTTCCCTTTATACAGCAAAAAGTAATTGGCAATTTAATAATTTGAAAAAAATGGCTTGAATAAATGAAAAAACCATTCAGAGCGAGATAAACTTTACAGCCACTTTATTTCGGGAAACAAAACGAGGGTGGGGGGCGCTTTTTAGCAACCAGTGCTTCAAGGGGTATAATCTTAAGCTTGACCGAGATGTCCCTAAAACCCTGATACCTTGCAGCAGAGAGTTGGCGCCTACAAGACACGACTCTTGTTGGCACAGAGGTTTTCACATCTAAATGGCGTAAAGGCCGTAAAAGGCTTCGCGGGCCATACACGATGCGATTTTTCGAACGACCACGACTCGCGGTCGTTTGTCCTTGAAAAAATCGTACCGTGTGTACCGTTGTTGGGAGACCAAAGACAGCGATTCCGACCGTCGCTGGTCTTCCGACCAGGGCGGGAAATTTCAGCGATTTTCCCAAGTCGCAAACAAAAATCTTCTCGTGTATGGGCTAGTCGGCAGACCAGCTAACGAAAATTTCTAATTTTCTTTAAATATCTATTATTTATTTATTTTATTTATTTTATGTATTTATTTAAAAATTAATCTAAGTAATATAAAATTATGTTTATATAAATAATAAATAATTATTTATGTAAAATATAAATAATTATTTATGTAAAATATAAATAATTATTTATGTAAAATATAAATAATTATTTATGTAAAATATAAATATATTTAAATAATATGTATTAAATATATGTATATATAATTTAATGTAGAAAATCTAATTAAGATTTGATTAATCTAATCAAGATTTGATTAATCTAATCAAGATTTGATTAATCTAATGAAGATTTGATTAATCTAATCAAGATTTGATTAATCTAATCAAGATTTGATTAATCTAATCAAATTTTGATTAATATAATTAAGATTTGATTAATCTAATCAAGATTTGATTAATCTCTTCAAGATTTGATTAATCTAATCACGATTTAAACGAGATTTAATCATTCTAATCATGATCTAATCATTCTAATCATGATCTAATCGTTCTAATCATGATCTAATAATTCTAATCATGATCTAATCTTTTTAATCAGGATTTAATAATTTTAAACAGATTTAATAATTTTAATCAGATTTAATCAATATAATCAGTCGAATCGAGATTTTATAATTAAAATCATCCGCTTGTTCTAATCACGCACAATTATAATCATTCCAATCACCAATATAATCATTGTGATTCTCGTTCTAATTTCTAATCGCGATTTAATCATACTAATCACGATTTAATCGTTTCAATCAGGATTTAATCATTTTAATCAGATTTAACCATTTAATAATGATTAAATCATATTTAAACATTCGAATCACGATTAAACGTCATTTAATCAACATAATCGTGATTAAATTGAATTTAATCAAAATAATCATGATTAAATCAGATTTAATCTTTCGAGGGGTGCGTCGTTAATCAAGGAAGTGACCTACCCCTCGGTTTGGTCAAATCTTTCCAGTTTCGAAACATCGGGGTTTTCGCGTGTGTGGCAAAAACCGACGAGCGATCGCGATCTCCCGGATCGTAGCGACAAGTCGCCCCCCAAAAAATCGCATCGTGTACGAGTAGTCGCCTAACACCATTTATATATGGGATTGTACCATTATGAAAAAAAATTACCAGAACTTGAATTTTCAATAGAGTTTAACAAACAAATTTCTGGGCGTTGACGTACGCGTAAACGCCTAGAAATTAGAAAGCTAAAACTGTCTGCATATTATCATAAGTAACATAACGAAAGTATGACAACGAATGTTTTTTATAATAGTCCGTTTTATCAATGGACAGTGGTCGATTGACCATATAAAACATTACGTGGCTAAGAATAAGCGGGAGTACCTAAATTCTTCTGAGGGACGCAAAATTCAGGTAAATATGGGCGCCAAATAATGAAAAGAGAGTGTAAAATCCATCGTAATAAAACTTTAAAATATGCTTGAATTTTTTTGTACAATAGCGACAAGGCACATGATGCCATTTTGAGGGAGAAAAACGTCACCGCCCACTGCAGGGCCTGGGGTGCGCTAAATAATCAGTTAACCCCACCTGACGAAAAAGTTAAATCGAGTACATTCATTACGATTCTGACGGTGGTTATTTTAGAATTTAAGGTCGTAACGCGTTTTACTTGCATATATAGGGAGCTAGCACTCCGTAGCTTTGCCATGGCCGCCATATTGGTGGGTAAGACGTCACAAGCATGGCCGTATCTAGACAGGTACGAGTGGGGTATCCGCTCCGGGCGTCACTGGCCTGAGTAACCACTAGGAGCACCAAAATATCGGTTTCAAACATTTTTTGCTTTTTTTAGGGGGCGCCAAATTTTAACCCCCGGGCGCAATTTTTGCTGGCTACGACCCTGAGCAAAGCGTCATCCACGGCCCTTTTTTTCTTAAGGGGCTGGCTATCAACCTTTCTATAAAATACCGTGGTCTTCTCGAGGGCCTTCTTAATTGAAACATTTGAAAGTATCTCTTCCGTTACTTTTAACCTATCTTACTTTTTACGACAGGGACCACAAGATGTTACAATTTTAAATATTAAGTAACTAAAAAATTCCAAACGTAACAAAACGCTCCCAGACAATAGTTCTCACTAAGAACTATTGTCTGGGAGCCTGTGAACTTCTCAGAAATATTTATTAATACTAGAATTAACATTCCAAATTATACGTCGAATTAAACAATTTATTCAACTTTTATAGGATTAAACTATCGAAATATTCGATTAAAAGTTTAAGAGTCTTAGGCCGCGTTCACACTAGAGACTTTGGAAACGCTTTGAAACGGTTTCAAAAAGTCCAATTGTAAAATTTGGGTATCAGCTGGATTAACAAACAAACGATAAATTCTCTTGACATAAATTTTTTAAAAATTTAGCTTTCGAAACCTTTCCAAAACTTTTCCAAAGACTCTAGTGTGAACGCGGCTACAGTATAATTATCAAAACGATCTGACAACAACTTTAATAGTTATCAGATTAGTTTATGAAAGTAGCGTATACTCTAATACTTTCAAAAATGGGCAACCGGGTGAAATAAGGACGTTTTGAGAGAGTAGCGCGAACGCTTTAGAGCTCTGGTAGAGAGCCCAATATGAAATAACGCAAATGAAGAAAGGCTAAGCGGAGGGGAGAGTAGATTTGATGGACAAGCGTAGCTAATCGCGGTCCGCCAAAGAAGGGGTCATAGTTTTCAGGGGGAGGAAAGAAGTGTGTCCGTTTTTCTACTCTACTACCTTTACTACCAAAAACCTCCGTGAGGCTTCTATCATGGACTAATTAATGTATACACAGGGACGGCCCGCATAGCTATTTTAGCGACCAGCGATTGTTAAATGTGCCCTCGAGCGGCGCTTGTGCGAACTAACGACAAAATGGGTCAAGGGGGATGGAAACTGAGGTGGGGGACCTTAAAAAAAAAACACTCGCCATGCTGGCGACATGGACTAATTAATGTATACATTAATGTTGGCCCTTTACTACCCACAAAATGCTTGGAACATAAGTAGGTATCATTGCTAACTCTACTTATTGGATAATCACTTCTATTTAGCCAGTTTATCCATTTTTGGCACTTATCAAAAGATCTTTTAGCCTTTGGGAAAGGTATAAAGGATATATCTTTCATGTGTTCTTTATGATAGTACCTCGAATCGCTATTACACGAAGGGTAAACACACAGCTTTTTCCTCATAATTAATTTGTAAAGCTACTTTAAAAAAATTTAAGCTCCTGAATCATACACCTTATTTATATAACTGAAAAAAATCATAAAGCTTAAGCAGGCGCCAACGTCGAGAGAGTCTAAGAGCTGCAGATAGAGGGCAGCATCTTTTTTCCGGTCGATGACGTTTTGACCCAGTTAACTTTGCTGAAGAGGGGAGAAAAAGAGGGGACAGCATTAACAAGACCCAGTCGCTGCTTTTATGGGTGAGTGGCGTTTTGCGGGCCGTCCCTGTGTATACATTAATTAGCCCATGCTTCTATAGTAGTACCATTCCCTATTTAAAAAAACAAATCCCTCTTCGAAAACCTTCAAGCTGCCATCTACACATTTTTTTTTCTTTATTTCTCGTTAGTTTGGAAAACAACCTCTAGGTAGCCCCCGCGTGCAGATCCGAGTATAGGAAAACTTATCAAATTCTAATATTTTTAGATAATGTGTTTAGTTACCAAAATATAATAGTTTTTTTTGAATTTTTTTTTTCAATTCAATAAAGTAAGGTTAAATTTACGAAGCGTATGAAACTAAAAGATTTTCGTAGTACTGAAGTATATTAAAAATGATGACGAAATATGTTAAATATTGCTTAATTTTGTCATCATATAAAAAATTTACCAAGTCTTCGATTAAAATTCGCCTCGAACAAATTTAAAAACTAAACTTCCAGATGAACTTAAAACCTTTCCCAAAGCTCTAGTGTGAACGGTTTTCTAGAATACCAGGCGCGAAGTTGATATGTATCAGCATTATTGTTCAAGTTTAATGCTCATTATTTAAATATCTATTTAAGATAATTGAATAATTACTTTTACACATGAAAGAATACATGTTTCGTAAAATGTACTATAAATTTGAGAGTAATATCGACTTTCAAAGTATTTAAACAATTCAGCCAAATATATTTAATTTTAGGTACTTTTTCAAGTTAAATATATAATTAACTAAACGATGGAATCCAATTGCCTTCGAACAATTTATAGTTTGAACTGTGCTGAACACGATACAAAAGATCACGTGAAGTTATATTCAGCCATTTACGAGATAAACGGTGTTTTGTGAGAGCTTGTAAGCGCATTTCATCCAAATTTAAGTACAATTATTTAAATAACCATTAGCGATATCTAAATTCGGTTCGAAGGTTATTTAGAACCAGACCTCGTGATTACAAAACCGAAGAGTTCTTAATAATCCGAGCTATAGAACTCTAGATTAACAAGCGCAAACACGTCACGTTTTTTAAACTTTCACAATGCTTCCCCTTAACATCAACCTCATCAAATGTTTACGGAAGGGACAACCGAAGAACTCGGGGCAAAACCCTTAAGCCAGTGAGGAGAGAACTTGCACACTCAACGCGGAAGAGTTGCGATGAGTTTTCACCCAGTGCCACAAGCTGGGATTGAACCTGCCTCCCCTTGCTGTGAGGCGGAAGTGCCAACCACCCCGCCACCGCACTTCATATGAACTTAGCGGAGAATCATAGAATTATCTCGCCAATATGATATCTTTGGATATTTTGACACCTGTTTCTAAAAATGAAATCGCGGTTCAACAACAAATGAAAGTAATTCAAATGAACAACCTGGTGATATGGTCGATAATAAAGCCTATATCCGCGTAAGCTCTTCGAACAGTTTTATCTCAGTAACGAAACACGGAGTATGGTAAAAATTATTTTAATAATAAAAAAACAATCGAAATTCGTGTTGGTATCATCCTTTTTCAAATGATAGTTATATTTGCTCCTTGTGTTTGCCCCCTAAGAGAAGAAAAGGCCCCAAGCGGTTGCAGCACGATTGGTTCAATCGTGTACAAATATCATCGAAGCCACGATTCAGTTTCAGAAACATGTGTTAATACGCCTTTTAAGAGTTAAATCACACCTTTAAGAGTGTAAATAAGCCCTTTTGTTAAAGTAAAATCACACGTTTAAGTGTTAATACGCCTTTTTTAAGAGTTAAATAGCACCTTTTAAGGTGTTAATAGGCCCTTTTGTTAGAGTTAAATAACACCTTTGAAAGTGTTAATACCCCCTTTTCAAGAGTTACACAGCATCTTTAAAGGTGTTAATATGCCTTTTTGTTAGAGTTAAATAACACCTTTGAAAGTGTTAATACCCCCTTTTCAAGAGATACACAGCATCTTTAAAGGTGTTAATTTGCCTTTTTGTTAGAGTTAAATAATACCTTTGAAAGTGTTAATACCCCCTTTTCAAGAGTTACACAGCATCTTTAAAGGTGTTAATTTGCCTTTTTGTTAGAGTTAAATAACACCTTTGAAAGTGTTAATACCCCCTTTTCAAGAGTTACACAGCATCTTTAAAGGTGTTAATTTGCCTTTTTGTTAGAGTTAAATAATACCTTTGAAAGTGTTAATACCCCCTTTTCAAGAGTTACACAGCATCTTTAAAGGTGTTAATTTGCCTTTTTGTTAGAGTTAAATAATTCCTTTGAAAGTGTTAATACCCCCTTTTCAAGAGTTACACAGCATCTTTAAAGGTGTTAATTTGCCTTTTTGTTAGAGTTAAAAAACACCTTTGAAAGTGTTAATACCCCCTTTTCAAGAGTTACACAGCATCTTTAAAGGTGTTAATTTCCCTTTTTGTTAGAGTTAAATAACACCTTTAAAGTGTTAATACCCCTTTTCAAGAATTACACAGCATCTTTAAAGGTGTTAATTTGCCTTTTTGTTAGAGTTAAATAATACCTTTGAAAGTGTTAATACCCCCTTTTCAAGAGTTACACAGCATCTTTAAAGGTGTTAATTTGCCTTTTTGTTAGAGTTAAATAATACCTTTGAAAGTGTTAATACCCCCTTTTCAAGAGTTACACAGCATCTTTAAAGGTGTTAATTTGCCTTTTTGTTAGAGTTAAATAATACCTTTGAAAGTGTTAATACCCCCTTTTCAAGAGTTACACAGCATCTTTAAAGGTGTTAATTTGCCTTTTTGTTAGAGTTAAATAATTCCTTTGAAAGTGTTAATACCCCCTTTTCAAGAGTTATACAGCATCTTTAAAGGTGTTAATTTGCCTTTTTGTTAGAGTTAAAAAACACCTTTGAAAGTGTTAATACCCCCTTTTCAAGAGTTACACAGCATCTTTAAAGGTGTTAATTTGCCTTTTTGTTAGAGTTAAATAACACCTTTGAAAGTGTTAATACCCCTTTTCAAGAATTACACAGCATCTTTAAAGGTGTTAATTTGCCTTTTTGTTAGAGTTAAATAATACCTTTGAAAGTGTTAATACCCCCTTTTCAAGAGTTTCACAGCATCTTTAAAGGTGTTAATAGGCCCTTTTGTTAGAGTTAAATAATACCTTATAAAGTGTTAATACCCCCTTTTCAAGCGTTAAATAATACCTTAGAAAGTGTTAATACCCCTTTTCAAGAGTTACACAGCATCTTTAAAGGTGTTAATTTGCCTTTTTGTTAGAGTTAAATAATACCTTTGAAAGTGTTAATACCCCCTTTTCAAGAGTTACACAGCATCTTTAAAGGTGTTAATTTGCCTTTTTGTTAGAGTTAAATAATACCTTTGAAAGTGTTAATACCCCCTTTTCAAGAGTTACACAGCATCTTTAAAGGTGTTAATTTGCCTTTTTGTTAGAGTTAAATAATACCTTTGAAAGTATTAATACCCCCTTTTCAAGAGTTACACAGCATCTTTAAAGGTGTTAATTTGCCTTTTTGTTAGAGTTAAATAATACCTTTGAAAGTGTTAATACCCCCTTTTCAAGAGTTACACAGCATCTTTAAAGGTGTGAATTTGCCTTTTTGTTAGAGTTAAATAATACCTTTGAAAGTGTTAATACCCCCTTTTAAAGAGTTACACAGCATCTTTAAAGGTGTTAATTTGCCTTTTTGTTAGAGTTAAATAACACCTTTGAAAGTGTTAATACCCCCTTTTCAAGAGTTACACAGCATCTTTAAAGGTGTTAATTTGCCTTTTTGTTAGAGTTAAATAACACCTTTGAAAGTGTTAATACCCCCTTTTCAAGAGTTACACAGCATCTTTAAAGGTGTTAATTTGCCTTTTTGTTAGAGTAAAATAACACCTTTGAAAGTGTTAATATCCCCTTTTCAAGAGTTACACAGCATCTTTAAAGGTGTTAATTTGCCTTTTTGTTAGAGTTAAATAATACCTTTGAAAGTGTTAATACCCCCTTTTCAAGAGTTACACAGCATCTTTAAAGGTGTTAATTTGCCTTTTTGTTAGAGTTAAATAATAACTTTGAAATAGTTAATACCCCCTTTTCAAGAGTTACACAGCATCTTTAAAGGTGTTAATAGGCCCTTTTGTTAGAGTTAAATAATACCTTTGAAAATGTTAATACCCCCTTTTCAAGAGTTACACAGCATCTTTAAAGGTGTTAATTTGCCTTTTTGTTAGAGTTAAATAACACCTTTGAAAGTGTTAATACCCCCTTTTCAAGAGTTACACAGCATCTTTAAAGGTGTTAATAGGCCCTTTTGTTAGAGTTAAATAATACCTTTGAAAGTGTTAATACCCCCTTTTCAAGAGTTACACAGCATCTTTAAAGGTGTTAATTTGCCTTTTTGTTAGAGTTAAATAAGACCTTTGAAAGTATTAATACCCCCTTTTCAAGAGTTACACAGCATCTTTAAAGGTGTTAATTTGCCTTTTTGTTAGAGTTAAATAATACCTTTGAAAGTGTTAATACCCCCTTTTCAAGAGTTACACAGCATCTTTAAAGGTGTGAATTTGCCTTTTTGTTAGAGTTAAATAATACCTTTGAAAGTGTTAATACCCCCTTTTAAAGAGTTACACAGCATCTTTAAAGGTGTTAATTTGCCTTTTTGTTAGAGTTAAATAACACCTTTGAAAGTGTTAATACCCCCTTTTCAAGAGTTACACAGCATCTTTAAAGGTGTTAATTTGCCTTTTTGTTAGAGTTAAATAACACCTTTGAAAGTGTTAATACCCCCTTTTCAAGAGTTACACAGCATCTTTAAAGGTGTTAATTTGCCTTTTTGTTAGAGTAAAATAACACCTTTGAAAGTGTTAATATCCCCTTTTCAAGAGTTACACAGCATCTTTAAAGGTGTTAATTTGCCTTTTTGTTAGAGTTAAATAATACCTTTGAAAGTGTTAATACCCCCTTTTCAAGAGTTACACAGCATCTTTAAAGGTGTTAATTTGCCTTTTTGTTAGAGTTAAATAATACCTTTGAAAGTGTTAATACCCCCTTTTCAAGAGTTACACAGCATCTTTAAAGGTGTTAATTTGCCTTTTTGTTAGAGTTAAATAATACCTTTGAAAGTGTTAATACCCCCTTTTCAAGAGTTACACAGCATCTTTAAAGGTGTTAATTTGCCTTTTTGTTAGAGTTAAATAATACCTTTGAAAGTATTAATACCCCCTTTTCAAGAGTTACACAGCATCTTTAAAGTTGTTAATTTGCCTTTTTGTTAGAGTTAAATAATACCTTTGAAAGTGTTAATACCCCCTTTTCAAGAGTTACACAGCATCTTTAAAGGTGTGAATTTGCCTTTTTGTTAGAGTTAAATAATACCTTTGAAAGTGTTAATACCCCCTTTTAAAGAGTTACACAGCATCTTTAAAGGTGTTAATTTGCCTTTTTGTTAGAGTTAAATAACACCTTTGAAAGTGTTAATACCCCCTTTTCAAGAGTTACACAGCATCTTTAAAGGTGTTAATTTGCCTTTTTGTTAGAGTTAAATAACACCTTTGAAAGTGTTAATACCCCCTTTTCAAGAGTTACACAGCATCTTTAAAGGTGTTAATTTGCCTTTTTTTAGAGTTAAATTAAACCTTTGAAAGTGTTAATACCCCCTTTTCAAGAGTTACACAGCATCTTTAAAGGTGTTAATAGGCCCTTTTGTTAGAGTTAAATAATACCTTTGAAAGTGTTAATACCCCCTTTTCAAGAGTAACACAGCATCATTAAAGGTGTTAATTTGCCTTTTTGTTAGAGTTAAATAATACCTTTGAAAGTGTTAATACCCCCTTTTCAAGAGTTACACAGCATCTTTAAAGGTGTTAATTTGCCTTTTTGTTAGATTTAAATAACACCTTTGAAAGTGTTAATACCCCCTTTTCAAGAGTTACACAGCATCTTTAAAGGTGTTAATTTGCCTTTTTGTTAGAGTTAAATAATACCTTTGAAAGTGTTAAAACCCCCTTTTCAAGAGTTACACAGCATCTTTAAAGGTGTTAATTTGCCTTTTTGTTAGAGTTAAATAACACCTTTGAAAGTGTTAATACCCCCTTTTCAAGAGTTACACAGTATCTTTAAAGGTGTTAATTTGCCTTTTTGTTAGAGTTAAATAACACCTTTGAAAGTGTTAATACCCCCTTTTCAAGAGTTACACAGCATCTTTAAAGGTGTTAATTTGCCTTTTTGTTAGAGTTAAATAACACCTTTGAAAGTGTTAATACCCCCTTTTCAAGAGTTACACAGCATCTTTAAAGGTGTTAATAGGCCATTTTGTTAGAGTTAAATAATACCTTTGAAAGTGTTAATACCCCCTTTTCAAGAGTTACACAGCATCTTTAAAGGTGTTAATAGGCCCTATTGTTAGAGTTAAATAATTTATTGAAAGTGTTAAAACCCCCTTTTCAAGAGTTACACAGCATCTTTAAAGGTGCTAATTTGCCTTTTTGTTAAAGTTAAAACATACCTTTGAAAGTGTTAATACCCCCTTTTCAAGAGTTACACAGCATCTTTAAAGGTGTTAATTTGCCTTTTTGTTAGAGTTAAATAATACCTTTGAAAGTGTTAATACCCCCTTTTCAAGAGTTACACAGCATCTTTAAAGGTGTTAATAGGCCCTTTTGTTTGAGTTAAATAACACTTTTGAAAGTGTTAATACGCCATTTTCAAGAGTTACACAGCATCTTTAAAGGTGTTAATTTGCCTTTTTGTTAGAGTTAAATAATACCTTTGAAAGTGTTAAAACCCCCTTTTCAAGAGTTACACAGCATCTTTAAAGGTGTTAATTTGCCTTTTTGTTAGAGTTAAATAACACCTTTGAAAGTGTTAATACCCCCTTTTCAAGAGTTACACAGCATCTTAAAAGGTGTTAATTTTCGTTTTTGTTAGAGTTAAATAACACCTTTGAAAGTGTTAATACCCCCTTTTCAAGAGTTACACAGCATCTTTAAAGGTGTTAATAGGCCCTTTTGTTAGAGTTAAATAATACCTTTGAAAGTGTTAATACCCCCTTTTCAAGAGTTACACAGCATCTTTAAAGGTGTTAATTTGCCTTTTTGTTAGAGTTAAATAACACCTTTGAAAGTGTTAATACCCCCTTTTCAAGAGTTACACAGCATCTTTAAAGGTGTTAGTAGGCCCTTTTGTTAGAGTTAAATAATACCTTTGAAAGTTTTAATACCCCCTTTTCAAGAGATACACAGCATCTTTAAAGATGTTAATAGGCCCTTTTGTTAGAGTTAAATAATTTATTGAAAGTGTTAATACCCCCTTTTCAAGAGTTACACAGCATCTTTAAAGGTGCTAATTTGCCTTTTTGTTAGAGTTAAAACATACCTTTGAAAGTGTTAATACCCCCTTTTCAAGAGTTACACAGCATCTTTAAAGGTGTTAATTTGCCTTTTTGTTAGAGTTAAATAATACCTTTGAAAGTGTTAATACCCCCTTTTCAAGAGTTACACCGCATCTTTAAAGGTGTTAATTTGCCTTTTTGTTAGAGTTAAATAATACCTTTGAAAGTGTTAATACCCCCTTTTCAAGAGTTACACAGCATCTTTAAAGGTGTTAATTTGCCTTTTTGTTAGAGTTAAATAATACCTTTGAAAGTGTTAATACCCCCTTTTCAAGAGTTACACAGCATCTTTAAAGGTGTTAATTTGCCTTTTTGTTAGAGTTAAATAATACCTTTGAAAGTATTAATACCCCCTTTTCAAGAGTTACACAGCATCTTTAAAGGTGTTAATTTGCCTTTTTGTTAGAGTTAAATAATACCTTTGAAAGTGTTAATACCCCCTTTTCAAGAGTTACACAGCATCTTTAAAGGTGTGAATTTGCCTTTTTGTTAGAGTTAAATAATACCTTTGAAAGTGTTAATACCCCGTTTTAAAGAGTTACACAGCATCTTTAAAGGTGTTAATTTGCCTTTTTGTTAGAGTTAAATAACACCTTTGAAAGTGTTAATACCCCCTTTTCAAGAGTTACACAGCATCTTTAAAGGTGTTAATTTGCCTTTTTGTTAGAGTTAAATAACACCTTTGAAAGTGTTAATACCCCCTTTTCAAGAGTTACACAGCATCTTTAAAGGTGTTAATTTGCCTTTTTTTAGAGTTAAATTAAACCTTTGAAAGTGTTAATACCCCCTTTTCAAGAGTTACACAGCATCTTTAAAGGTGTTAATAGGCCCTTTTGTTAGAGTTAAATAATACCTTTGAAAGTGTTAATACCCCCTTTTCAAGAGTAACACAGCATCATTAAAGGTGTTAATTTGCCTTTTTGTTAGAGTTAAATAATACCTTTGAAAGTGTTAATACCCCCTTTTCAAGAGTTACACAGCATCTTTAAAGGTGTTAATTTGCCTTTTTGTTAGATTTAAATAACACCTTTGAAAGTGTTAATACCCCCTTTTCAAGAGTTACACAGCATCTTTAAAGGTGTTAATTTGCCTTTTTGTTAGAGTTAAATAATACCTTTGAAAGTGTTAAAACCCCCTTTTCAAGAGTTACACAGCATCTTTAAAGGTGTTAATTTGCCTTTTTGTTAGAGTTAAATAACACCTTTGAAAGTGTTAATACCCCCTTTTCAAGAGTTACACAGCATCTTTAAAGGTGTTAATTTGCCTTTTTGTTAGAGTTAAATAACACCTTTGAAAGTGTTAATACCCCCTTTTCAAGAGTTACACAGCATCTTTAAAGGTGTTAATTTGCCTTTTTGTTAGAGTTAAATAACACCTTTGAAAGTGTTAATACCCCCTTTTCAAGAGTTACACAGCATCTTTAAAGGTGTTAATAGGCCATTTTGTTAGAGTTAAATAATACCTTTGAAAGTGTTAATACCCCCTTTTCAAGAGTTACACAGCATCTTTAAAGGTGTTAATAGGCCCTATTGTTAGAGTTAAATAATTTATTGAAAGTGTTAAAACCCCCTTTTCAAGAGTTACACAGCATCTTTAAAGGTGCTAATTTGCCTTTTTGTTAAAGTTAAAACATACCTTTGAAAGTGTTAATACCCCCTTTTCAAGAGTTACACAGCATCTTTAAAGGTGTTAATTTGCCTTTTTGTTAGAGTTAAATAATACCTTTGAAAGTGTTAATACCCCCTTTTCAAGAGTTACACAGCATCTTTAAAGGTGTTAATAGGCCCTTTTGTTAGAGTTAAATAACACTTTTGAAAGTGTTAATACGCCCTTTTCAAGAGTTACACAGCATCTTTAAAGGTGTTAATTTGCCTTTTTGTTAGAGTTAAATAATACCTTTGAAAGTGTTAATACCCCCTTTTCAAGAGTTACACAGCATCTTTAAAGGTGTTAATAGGCCCTTTTGTTAGAGTTAAATCACACTTTTGAAAGTGTTAATACGCCCTTTTCAAGAGTTACACAGCATCTTTAAAGGTGTTAATTTGCCTTTTTGTTAGAGTTAAATAACACCTTTGAAAGTGTTAATACCCCTTTTCAAGAGTTACACAGCATCTTTAAAGGTGTTAATTTGCCTTTTTGTTAGATTTAAATAATACCTTTGAAAGTATTAATACCCCCTTTTCAAGAGTTACACAGCATCTTTAAAGGTGTTAATTTGCCTTTTTGTTAGAGTTAAATAATACCTTTGAAAGTGTTAATACCCCCTTTTCAAGAGTTACACAGCATCTTTAAAGGTGTTAATTTGCCTTTTTGTTAGAGTTAAATAACACCTTTGAAAGTGTTAATACCCCCTTTTCAAGAGTTACACAGCATCTTTAAAGGTGTTAATTTGCCTTTTTGTTAGAGTTAAATAACACCTTTGAAAGTGTTAATACCCCCTTTTCAAGAGTTACACAGCATCTTTAAAGGTGTTAATTTGCCTTTTTGTTAGAGTTAAATAACACCTTTGAAAGTGTTAATACCCCCTTTTCAAGAGTTACACAGCATCTTTAAAGGTGTTAATAGGCCATTTTGTTAGAGTTAAATAATACCTTTGAAAGTGTTAATACCCCCTTTTCAAGAGTTACACAGCATCTTTAAAGGTGTTAATAGGCCCTATTGTTAGAGTTAAATAATTTATTGAAAGTGTTAAAACCCCCTTTTCAAGAGTTACACAGCATCTTTAAAGGTGCTAATTTGCCTTTTTGTTAAAGTTAAAACATACCTTTGAAAGTGTTAATACCCCCTTTTCAAGAGTTACACAGCATCTTTAAAGGTGTTAATTTGCCTTTTTGTTAGAGTTAAATAATACCTTTGAAAGTGTTAATACCCCCTTTTCAAGAGTTACACAGCATCTTTAAAGGTGTTAATAGGCCCTTTTGTTAGAGTTAAATAACACTTTTGAAAGTGTTAATACGCCCTTTTCAAGAGTTACACAGCATCTTTAAAGGTGTTAATTTGCCTTTTTGTTAGAGTTAAATAATACCTTTGAAAGTGTTAATACCCCCTTTTCAAGAGTTACACAGCATCTTTAAAGGTGTTAATAGGCCCTTTTGTTAGAGTTAAATCACACTTTTGAAAGTGTTAATACGCCCTTTTCAAGAGTTACACAGCATCTTTAAAGGTGTTAATTTGCCTTTTTGTTAGAGTTAAATAACACCTTTGAAAGTGTTAATACCCCTTTTCAAGAGTTACACAGCATCTTTAAAGGTGTTAATTTGCCTTTTTGTTAGATTTAAATAATACCTTTGAAAGTATTAATACCCCCTTTTCAAGAGTTACACAGCATCTTTTAAGGTGTTAATTTGCCTTTTTGTTAGAGTTAAATAATACCTTTGAAAGTGTTAATACCCCCTTTTCAAGAGTTACACAGCATCTTTAAAGGTGTTAATTTGCCTTTTTGTTAGAGTTAAATAACACCTTTGAAAGTGTTAATACCCCCTTTTCAAGAGTTACACAGCATCTTTAAAGGTGTTAATAGGCCCTTTTGTTAGAGTTAAATAATACCTTTGAAAGTTTTAATACCCCCTTTTCAAGAGTTACACAGCATCTTTAAAGATGTTAATAGGCCCTTTTGTTAGAGTTAAATAATTTATTGAAAGTGTTAATACCCCCTTTTCAAGAGTTACACAGCATCTTTAAAGGTGCTAATTTGCCTTTTTGTTAGAGTTAAAACATACCTTTGAAAGTGTTAATACCCCCTTTTCAAGAGTTACACAGCATCTTTAAAGGTGTTAATTTGCCTTTTTGTTAGAGTTAAATAATACCTTTGAAAGTGTTAATACCCCCTTTTCAAGAGTTACACCGCATCTTTAAAGGTGTTAATTTGCCTTTTTGTTAGAGTTAAATAATACCTTTGAAAGTGTTAATACCCCCTTTTCAAGAGTTACACAGCATCTTTAAAGGTGTTAATTTGCCTTTTTGTTAGAGTTAAATAATACCTTTGAAAGTGTTAAAACCCCCTTTTCAAGAGTTACACAGCATCTTTAAAGGTGTTAATTTGCCTTTTTGTTAGAGTTAAATAACACCTTTGAAAGTGTTAATACCCCCTTTTCAAGAGTTACACAGCATCTTAAAAGGTGTTAATTTTCGTTTTTGTTAGAGTTAAATAACACCTTTGAAAGTGTTAATACCCCCTTTTCAAGAGTTACACAGCATCTTTAAAGGTGTTAATAGGCCCTTTTGTTAGAGTTAAATTATACCTTTGAAAGTGTTAATACCCCCTTTTCAAGAGTTACACAGCATCTTTAAAGGTGTTAATAGGCCCTTTTGTTAGAGTTAAATAATTTATTGAAAGTGTTAATACCCCCTTTTCAAGAGTTACACAGCATCTTTAAAGGTGTTAATTTGCCTTTTTGTTAGAGTTAAATAACACCTTTGAAAGTGTTAATACCCCCTTTTCAAGAGTTACACAGCATCTTAAAAGGTGTTAATTTTCGTTTTTGTTAGAGTTAAATAACACCTTTGAAAGTGTTAATACCCCCTTTTCAAGAGTTACACAGCATCTTTAAAGGTGTTAATAGGCCCTTTTGTTAGAGTTAAATAATACCTTTGAAAGTGTTAATACCCCCTTTTCAAGAGTTACACAGCATCTTTAAAGGTGTTAATAGGCCCTATTGTTAGAGTTAAATAATTTATTGAAAGTGTTAAAACCCCCTTTTCAAGAGTTACACAGCATCTTTAAAGGTGCTAATTTGCCTTTTTGTTAAAGTTAAAACATACCTTTGAAAGTGTTAATACCCCCTTTTCAAGAGTTACACAGCATCTTTAAAGGTGTTAATTTGCCTTTTTGTTAGAGTTAAATAATACCTTTGAAAGTGTTAATACCCCCTTTTCAAGAGTTACACAGCATCTTTAAAGGTGTTAATAGGCCCTTTTGTTAGAGTTAAATAACACTTTTGAAAGTGTTAATACGCCCTTTTCAAGAGTTACACAGCATCTTTAAAGGTGTTAATTTGCCTTTTTGTTAGAGTTAAATAATACCTTTGAAAATGTTAATACCCCCTTTTCAAGAGTTACACAGCATCTTTAAAGGTGTTAATAGGCCCTTTTGTTAGAGTTAAATCACACTTTTGAAAGTGTTAATACGCCCTTTTCAAGAGTTACACAGCATCTTTAAAGGTGTTAATTTGCCTTTTTGTTAGAGTTAAATAATACCTTTGAAAGTGTTAATACCCCCTTTTCAAGAGTTACACAGCATCTTTAAAGGTGTTAATTTGCCTTTTTGTTAGAGTTAAATAACACCTTTGAAAGTGTTAATACCCCCTTTTCAAGAGTTACACAGCATCTTTAAAGGTGTTAATTTGCCTTTTTGTTAGAGTTAAATAATACCTTTGAAAGTGTTAAAACCCCCTTTTCAAGAGTTACACAGCATCTTTAAAGGTGTTAATTTGCCTTTTTGTTAGAGTTAAATAACACCTTTGAAAGTGTTAATACCCCCTTTTCAAGAGTTACACAGCATCTTAAAAGGTGTTAATTTTCGTTTTTGTTAGAGTTAAATAACACCTTTGAAAGTGTTAATACCCCCTTTTCAAGAGTTACACAGCATCTTTAAAGGTGTTAATAGGCCCTTTTGTTAGAGTTAAATAATACCTTTGAAAGTGTTAATACCCCCTTTTCAAGAGTTACACAGCATCTTTAAAGGTGTTAATAGGCCCTTTTGTTAGAGTTAAATAATTTATTGAAAGTTTTAATACCCCCTTTTCAAGAGTTACACAGTATCTTTAAAGGTGTTAATTTGCCTTTTTGTTAGAGTTAAATAACACCTTTGAAAGTGTTAATACCCCCTTTTCAAGAGTTACACAGCATCTTAAAAGGTGTTAATTTTCGTTTTTGTTAGAGTTAAATAACACCTTTGAAAGTGTTAATACCCCCTTTTCAAGAGTTACACAGCATCTTTAAAGGTGTTAATAGGCCCTTTTGTTAGAGTTAAATAATACCTTTGAAAGTGTTAATACCCCCTTTTCAAGAGTTACACAGCATCTTTAAAGGTGTTAATAGGCCCTATTGTTAGAGTTAAATAATTTATTGAAAGTGTTAAAACCCCCTTTTCAAGAGTTACACAGCATCTTTAAAGGTGCTAATTTGCCTTTTTGTTAAAGTTAAAACATACCTTTGAAAGTGTTAATACCCCCTTTTCAAGAGTTACACAGCATCTTTAAAGGTGTTAATTTGCCTTTTTGTTAGAGTTAAATAATACCTTTGAAAGTGTTAATACCCCCTTTTCAAGAGTTACACAGCATCTTTAAAGGTGTAAATAGGCCCTTTTGTTAGAGTTAAATAACACTTTTGAAAGTGTTAATACGCCCTTTTCAAGAGTTACACAGCATCTTTAAAGGTGTTAATTTGCCTTTTTGTTAGAGTTAAATAATACCTTTGAAAGTGTTAATACCCCCTTTTCAAGAGTTACACAGCATCTTTAAAGGTGTTAATAGGCCCTTTTGTTAGAGTTAAATCACACTTTTGAAAGTGTTAATACGCCCTTTTCAAGAGTTACACAGCATCTTAAAAGGTGTTAATTTGCCTTTTTGTTAGAGTTAAATAATACCTTTGAAAGTGTTAATACCCCCTTTTCAAGAGTTACACAGCATCTTTAAAGGTGTTAATTTGCCTTTTTGTTAGAGTTAAATAACACCTTTGAAAGTGTTAATACCCCCTTTTCAAGAGTTACACAGCATCTTTAAAGGTGTTAATTTGCCTTTTTGTTAGAGTTAAATAACACCTTTGAAAGTGTTAATACCCCTTTTCAAGAGTTACACAGCATCTTTAAAGGTGTTAATTTGCCTTTTTGTTAGATTTAAATAATACCTTTGAAAGTATTAATACCCCCTTTTCAAGAGTTACACAGCATCTTTAAAGGTGTTAATTTGCCTTTTTGTTAGAGTTAAATAATACCTTTGAAAGTGTTAATACCCCCTTTTCAAGAGTTACACAGCATCTTTAAAGGAGTTAATTTGCCTTTTTGTTAGAGTTAAAAAACACCTTTGAAAGTGTTAATACCCCCTTTTCAAGAGTTACACAGCATCTTTAAAGGTGTTAATAGGCCCTTTTGTTAGAGTTAAATAATACCTTTGAAAGTGTTAATACCCCCTTTTCAAGAGTTACACAGCATCTTTAAAGATGTTAATAGGCCCTTTTGTTAGAGTTAAATAATTTATTGAAAGTGTTAATACCCCCTTTTCAAGAGTTACACAGCATCTTTAAAGGTGCTAATTTGCCTTTTTGTTAGAGTTAAAACATACCTTTGAAAGTGTTAATACCCCCTTTTCAAGAGTTACACAGCATCTTTAAAGGTGTTAATTTGCCTTTTTGTTAGAGTTAAATAACACCTTTGAAAGTGTTAATACCCCCTTTTCAAGAGTTACACCGCATCTTTAAAGGTGTTAATTTGCCTTTTTGTTAGAGTTAAATAATACCTTTGAAAGTGTTAATACCCCCTTTTCAAGAGTTACACAGCATCTTTAAAGGTGTTAATTTGCCTTTTTGTTAGAGTTAAATAATACCTTTGAAAGTGTTAAAACCCCCTTTTCAAGAGTTACACAGCATCTTTAAAGGTGTTAATTTGCCTTTTTGTTAGAGTTAAATAACACCTTTGAAAGTGTTAATACCCCCTTTTCAAGAGTTACACAGCATCTTAAAAGGTGTTAATTTTCGTTTTTGTTAGAGTTAAATAACACCTTTGAAAGTGTTAATACCCCCTTTTCAAGAGTTACACAGCATCTTTAAAGGTGTTAATAGGCCCTTTTGTTAGAGTTAAATAATACCTTTGAAAGTGTTAATACCCCCTTTTCAAGAGTTACACAGCATCTTTAAAGGTGTTAATAGGCCCTTTTGTTAGAGTTAAATAATTTATTGAAAGTGTTAATACCCCCTTTTCAAGAGTTACACAGCATCTTTAAAGGTGTTAATTTGCCTTTTTGTTAGAGTTAAATAATACCTTTGAAAGTGTTAATACCCCCGTTTCAAGAGTTACACAGCATCTTTAAAGGTGTTAATAGGCCCTTTTGTTAGAGTTAAATAATACCTTTGAAAGTGTTAATACCCCCTTTTCAAGAGTTACACAGCATCTTTAAAGGTGTTAATAGGCCCTTTTGTTAGAGTTAAATAATTTATTGAAAGTGTTAATACCCCCTTTTCAAGAGTTACACAGCATCTTTAAAGGTGTTAATTTGCCCTTTTGTTAGAGTTAAATAATATATTTGAAAGTATTAATACCCCCTTTTCAAGAGTTACACAGCATCTTTAAAGGTGTTAATTTGCCTTTTTGTTAGAGTTAAATAACACCTTTGAAAGTGTTAATACCCCTTTTCAAGAGTTACACAGCATCTTTAAAGGTGTTAATTTGCCTTTTTGTTAGATTTAAATAATACCTTTGAAAGTATTAATACCCCCTTTTCAAGAGTTACACAGCATCTTTAAAGGTGTTAATTTGCCTTTTTGTTAGAGTTAAATAATACCTTTGAAAGTGTTAATACCCCCTTTTCAAGAGTTACACAGCATCTTTAAAGGTGTTAATTTGCCTTTTTGTTAGAGTTAAATAACACCTTTGAAAGTGTTAATACCGCCTTTTCAAGAGTTACACAGCATCTTTAAAGGTGTTAATAGGCCCTTTTGTTAGAGTTAAATAATACCTTTGAAAGTGTTAATACCCCCTTTTCAAGAGTTACACAGCATCTTTAAAGATGTTAATAGGCCCTTTTGTTAGAGTTAAATAATTTATTGAAAGTGTTAATACCCCCTTTTCAAGAGTTACACAGCATCTTTAAAGGTGCTAATTTGCCTTTTTGTTAGAGTTAAAACATACCTTTGAAAGTGTTAATACCCCCTTTTCAAGAGTTACACAGCATCTTTAAAGGTGTTAATTTGCCTTTTTGTTAGAGTTAAATAATACCTTTGAAAGTGTTAATACCCCCTTTTCAAGAGTTACACCGCATCTTTAAAGGTGTTAATTTGCCTTTTTGTTAGAGTTAAATAATACCTTTGAAAGTGTTAATACCCCCTTTTCAAGAGTTACACAGCATCTTTAAAGGTGTTAATTTGCCTTTTTGTTAGAGTTAAATAATACCTTTGAAAGTGTTAAAACCCCCTTTTCAAGAGTTACACAGCATCTTTAAAGGTGTTAATTTGCCTTTTTGTTAGAGTTAAATAACACCTTTGAAAGTGTTAATACCCCCTTTTCAAGAGTTACACAGCATCTTAAAAGGTGTTAATTTTCGTTTTTGTTAGAGTTAAATAACACCTTTGAAAGTGTTAATACCCCCTTTTCAAGAGTTACACAGCATCTTTAAAGGTGTTAATAGGCCCTTTTGTTAGAGTTAAATAATACCTTTGAAAGTGTTAATACCCCCTTTTCAAGAGTTACACAGCATCTTTAAAGGTGTTAATAGGCCCTTTTGTTAGAGTTAAATAATTTATTGAAAGTGTTAATACCCCCTTTTCAAGAGTTACACAGCATCTTTAAAGGTGTTAATTTGCCCTTTTGTTAGAGTTAAATAATATATTTGAAAGTATTAATACCCCCTTTTCAAGAGTTACACAGCATCTTTAAAGGTGTTAATTTGCCTTTTTGTTAGAGTTAAATAATACCTTTGAAAGTGTTAATACCCCCTTTTCAAGATTTACACAGCATCTTTAAAGGTGTTAATTTGTCTTTTTGTTAGAGTTAAATAATACCTTTGAAAGTGTTAATACCCCCTTTTCAAGAGTTACACAGCATCTTTTAAGGTGTTAATTTGCCTTTTTGTTAGAGTTAAATAATACCTTTGAAAGTGTTAAAACCCCCTTTTCAAGAGTTACACAGCATCTTTAAAGGTGTTAATTTGCCTTTTTGTTAGAGTTAAATAACACCTTTGAAAGTGTTAATACCCCCTTTTTAAGAGTTACACAGCACCTTTATGGGTGTTAATTTGCCTTTTTGTTAGAGTTAAATAACACCTTTGAAAGTGTTAATACCCCCTTTTCAAGAGTTACACAGCATCTTTAAAGGTGTTAATAGGCCCTTTTGTTAGAGTTAAATAATTTATTGAAAGTGTTAATACCCCCTTTTCAAGAGTTACACAGCATCTTTAAAGGTGTTAATTTGCCCTTTTGTTAGAGTTAAATAATATATTTGAAAGTATTAATACCCCCTTTTCAAGAGTTACACAGCATCTTTAAAGGTGTTAATTTGCCTTTTTGTTAGAGTTAAATAACACCTTTGAAAGTGTTAATACCCCTTTTCAAGAGTTACACAGCATCTTTAAAGGTGTTAATTTGCCTTTTTGTTAGATTTAAATAATACCTTTGAAAGTATTAATACCCCCTTTTCAAGAGTTACACAGCATCTTTAAAGGTGTTAATTTGCCTTTTTGTTAGAGTTAAATAATACCTTTGAAAGTGTTAATACCCCCTTTTCAAGAGTTACACAGCATCTTTAAAGGTGTTAATTTGCCTTTTTGTTAGAGTTAAATAACACCTTTGAAAGTGTTAATACCCCCTTTTCAAGAGTTACACAGCATCTTTAAAGGTGTTAATAGGCCCTTTTGTTAGAGTTAAATAATACCTTTGAAAGTGTTAATACCCCCTTTTCAAGAGTTACACAGCATCTTTAAAGATGTTAATAGGCCCTTTTGTTAGAGTTAAATAATTTATTGAAAGTGTTAATACCCCCTTTTCAAGAGTTACACAGCATCTTTAAAGGTGCTAATTTGCCTTTTTGTTAGAGTTAAAACATACCTTTGAAAGTGTTAATACCCCCTTTTCAAGAGTTACACAGCATCTTTAAAGGTGTTAATTTGCCTTTTTGTTAGAGTTAAATAATACCTTTGAAAGTGTTAATACCCCCTTTTCAAGAGTTACACCGCATCTTTAAAGGTGTTAATTTGCCTTTTTGTTAGAGTTAAATAATACCTTTGAAAGTGTTAATACCCCCTTTTCAAGAGTTACACAGCATCTTTAAAGGTGTTAATTTGCCTTTTTGTTAGAGTTAAATAATACCTTTGAAAGTGTTAAAACCCCCTTTTCAAGAGTTACACAGCATCTTTAAAGGTGTTAATTTGCCTTTTTGTTAGAGTTAAATAACACCTTTGAAAGTGTTAATACCCCCTTTTCAAGAGTTACACAGCATCTTAAAAGGTGTTAATTTTCGTTTTTGTTAGAGTTAAATAACACCTTTGAAAGTGTTAATACCCCCTTTTCAAGAGTTACACAGCATCTTTAAAGGTGTTAATAGGCCCTTTTGTTAGAGTTAAATAATACCTTTGAAAGTGTTAATACCCCCTTTTCAAGAGTTACACAGCATCTTTAAAGGTGTTAATAGGCCCTTTTGTTAGAGTTAAATAATTTATTGAAAGTGTTAATACCCCCTTTTCAAGAGTTACACAGCATCTTTAAAGGTGTTAATTTGCCTTTTTGTTAGAGTTAAATAATACCTTTGAAAGTGTTAATACCCCCGTTTCAAGAGTTACACAGCATCTTTAAAGGTGTTAATAGGCCCTTTTGTTAGAGTTAAATAATACCTTTGAAAGTGTTAATACCCCCTTTTCAAGAGTTACACAGTATCTTTAAAGGTGTTAATTTGCCTTTTTGTTAGAGTTAAATAACACCTTTGAAAGTGTTAATACCCCTTTTCAAGAGTTACACAGCATCTTTAAAGGTGTTAATTTGCCTTTTTGTTAGATTTAAATAATACCTTTGAAAGTATTAATACCCCCTTTTCAAGAGTTACACAGCATCTTTAAAGGTGTTAATTTGCCTTTTTGTTAGAGTTAAATAATACCTTTGAAAGGGTTAATACCCCCTTTTCAAGAGTTACACAGCATCTTTAAAGGTGTTAATTTGCCTTTTTGTTAGAGTTAAATAACACCTTTGAAAGTGTTAATACCCCCTTTTCAAGAGTTACACAGCATCTTTAAAGGTGTTAATAGGCCCTTTTGTTAGAGTTAAATAATACCTTTGAAAGTGTTAATACCCCCTTTTCAAGAGTTACACAGCATCTTTAAAGATGTTAATAGGCCCTTTTGTTAGAGTTAAATAATTTATTGAAAGTGTTAATACCCCCTTTTCAAGAGTTACACAGCATCTTTAAAGGTGCTAATTTGCCTTTTTGTTAGAGTTAAAACATACCTTTGAAAGTGTTAATACCCCCTTTTCAAGAGTTACACAGCATCTTTAAAGGTGTTAATTTGCCTTTTTGTTAGAGTTAAATAATACCTTTGAAAGTGTTAATACCCCCTTTTCAAGAGTTACACCGCATCTTTAAAGGTGTTAATTTGCCTTTTTGTTAGAGTTAAATAATACCTTTGAAAGTGTTAATACCCCCTTTTCAAGAGTTACACAGCATCTTTAAAGGTGTTAATTTGCCTTTTTGTTAGAGTTAAATAATACCTTTGAAAGTGTTAAAACCCCCTTTTCAAGAGTTACACAGCATCTTTAAAGGTGTTAATTTGCCTTTTTGTTAGAGTTAAATAACACCTTTGAAAGTGTTAATACCCCCTTTTCAAGAGTTACACAGCATCTTAAAAGGTGTTAATTTTCGTTTTTGTTAGAGTTAAATAACACCTTTGAAAGTGTTAATACCCCCTTTTCAAGAGTTACACAGCATCTTTAAAGGTGTTAATAGGCCCTTTTGTTAGAGTTAAATAATACCTTTGAAAGTGTTAATACCCCCTTTTCAAGAGTTACACAGCATCTTTAAAGGTGTTAATAGGCCCTTTTGTTAGAGTTAAATAATTTATTGAAAGTGTTAATACCCCCTTTTCAAGAGTTACACAGCATCTTTAAAGGTGTTAATTTGCCCTTTTGTTAGAGTTAAATAATATATTTGAAAGTATTAATACCCCCTTTTCAAGAGTTACACAGCATCTTTAAAGGTGTTAATTTGCCTTTTTGTTAGAGTTAAATAATACCTTTGAAAGTTTTAATACCCCCTTTTCAAGATTTACACAGCATCTTTAAAGGTGTTAATTTGTCTTTTTGTTAGAGTTAAATAATACCTTTGAAAGTGTTAATACCCCCTTTTCAAGAGTTACACAGCATCTTTTAAGGTGTTAATTTGCCTTTTTGTTAGAGTTAAATAATACCTTTGAAAGTGTTAAAACCCCCTTTTCAAGAGTTACACAGCATATTTAAAGGTGTTAATTTGCCTTTTTGTTAGAGTTAAATAACACCTTTGAAAGTGTTAATACCCCCTTTTTAAGAGTTACACAGCACCTTTATGGGTGTTAATTTGCCTTTTTGTTAGAGTTAAATAACACCTTTGAAAGTGTTAATACCCCCTTTTCAAGAGATACACAGCATCTTTAAAGGTGTTAATAGGCCCTTTTGTTAGAGTTAAATCATTTATTGAAAGTGTTAATACCCCCTTTTCAAGAGTTACACAGCATCTTTAAAGGTGTTAATTTGCCCTTTTGTTAGAGTTAAATAATATATTTGAAAGTATTAATACCCCCTTTTCAAGAGTTACACAGCATCTTTAAAGGTGTTAATTTGCCTTTTTGTTAGAGTTAAATAACACCTTTGAAAGTGTTAATACCCCTTTTCAAGAGTTACACAGCATCTTTAAAGGTGTTAATTTGCCTTTTTGTTAGATTTAAATAATACCTTTGAAAGTATTATAACCCCCTTTTCAAGAGTTACACAGCATCTTTAAAGGTGTTAATTTGCCTTTTTGTTAGAGTTAAATAATACCTTTGAAAGTGTTAATACCCCCTTTTCAAGAGTTACACAGCATCTTTAAAGGTGTTAATTTGCCTTTTTGTTAGAGTTAAATAACACCTTTGAAAGTGTTAATACCCCCTTTTCAAGAGTTACACAGCATCTTTAAAGGTGTTAATAGGCCCTTTTGTTAGAGTTAAATAATACCTTTGAAAGTGTTAATACCCCCTTTTCAAGAGTTACACAGCATCTTTAAAGATGTTAATAGGCCCTTTTGTTAGAGTTAAATAATTTATTGAAAGTGTTAATACCCCCTTTTCAAGAGTTACACAGCATCTTTAAAGGTGCTAATTTGCCTTTTTGTTAGAGTTAAAACATACCTTTGAAAGTGTTAATACCCCCTTTTCAAGAGTTACACAGCATCTTTAAAGGTGTTAATTTGCCTTTTTGTTAGAGTTAAATAATACCTTTGAAAGTGTTAATACCCCCTTTTCAAGAGTTACACCGCATCTTTAAAGGTGTTAATTTGCCTTTTTGTTAGAGTTAAATAATACCTTTGAAAGTGTTAATACCCCCTTTTCAAGAGTTACACAGCATCTTTAAAGGTGTTAATTTGCCTTTTTGTTAGAGTTAAATAATACCTTTGAAAGTGTTAAAACCCCCTTTTCAAGAGTTACACAGCATATTTAAAGGTGTTAATTTGCCTTTTTGTTAGAGTTAAATAACACCTTTGAAAGTGTTAATACCCCCTTTTTAAGAGTTACACAGCACCTTTATGGGTGTTAATTTGCCTTTTTGTTAGAGTTAAATAACACCTTTGAAAGTGTTAATACCCCCTTTTCAAGAGATACACAGCATCTTTAAAGGTGTTAATAGGCCCTTTTGTTAGAGTTAAATAATTTATTGAAAGTGTTAATACCCCCTTTTCAAGAGTTACACAGCATCTTTAAAGGTGTTAATTTGCCCTTTTGTTAGAGTTAAATAATATATTTGAAAGTATTAATACCCCCTTTTCAAGAGTTACACAGCATCTTTAAAGGTGTTAATTTGCCTTTTTGTTAGAGTTAAATAACACCTTTGAAAGTGTTAATACCCCTTTTCAAGAGTTACACAGCATCTTTAAAGGTGTTAATTTGCCTTTTTGTTAGATTTAAATAATACCTTTGAAAGTATTATAACCCCCTTTTCAAGAGTTACACAGCATCTTTAAAGGTGTTAATTTGCCTTTTTGTTAGAGTTAAATAATACCTTTGAAAGTGTTAATACCCCCTTTTCAAGAGTTACACAGCATCTTTAAAGGTGTTAATTTGCCTTTTTGTTAGAGTTAAATAACACCTTTGAAAGTGTTAATACCCCCTTTTCAAGAGTTACACAGCATCTTTAAAGGTGTTAATAGGCCCTTTTGTTAGAGTTAAATAATACCTTTGAAAGTGTTAATACCCCCTTTTCAAGAGTTACACAGCATCTTTAAAGATGTTAATAGGCCCATTTGTTAGAGTTAAATAATTTATTGAAAGTGTTAATACCCCCTTTTCAAGAGTTACACAGCATCTTTAAAGGTGCTAATTTGCCTTTTTGTTAGAGTTAAAACATACCTTTGAAAGTGTTAATACCCCCTTTTCAAGAGTTACACAGCATCTTTAAAGGTGTTAATTTGCCTTTTTGTTAGAGTTAAATAATACCTTTGAAAGTGTTAATACCCCCTTTTCAAGAGTTACACCGCATCTTTAAAGGTGTTAATTTGCCTTTTTGTTAGAGTTAAATAATACCTTTGAAAGTGTTAATACCCCCTTTTCAAGAGTTACACAGCATCTTTAAAGGTGTTAATTTGCCTTTTTGTTAGAGTTAAATAATACCTTTGAAAGTGTTAAAACCCCCTTTTCAAGAGTTACACAGCATCTTTAAAGGTGTTAATTTGCCTTTTTGTTAGAGTTAAATAATACCTTTGAAAGTGTTAATACCCCCTTTTCAAGAGTTACACAGCATCTTTAAAGGTGTTAATTTGCCTTTTTGTTAGAGTTAAATAACACCTTTGAAAGTGTTAATACCCCCTTTTCAAGAGTTACACAGCATCTTAAAAGGTGTTAATTTTCGTTTTTGTTAGAGTTAAATAACACCTTTGAAAGTGTTAATACCCCCTTTTCAAGAGTTACACAGCATCTTTAAAGGTGTTAATAGGCCCTTTTGTTAGAGTTAAATAATACCTTTGAAAGTGTTAATACCCCCTTTTCAAGATTTACACAGCATCTTTAAAGGTGTTAATTTGTCTTTTTGTTAGAGTTAAATAATACCTTTGAAAGTGTTAATACCCCCTTTTCAAGAGTTACACAGCATCTTTTAAGGTGTTAATTTGCCTTTTTGTTAGAGTTAAATAATACCTTTGAAAGTGTTAAAACCCCCTTTTCAAGAGTTACACAGCATCTTTAAAGGTGTTAATTTGCCTTTTTGTTAGAGTTAAATAACACCTTTGAAAGTGTTAATACCCCCTTTTTAAGAGTTACACAGCACCTTTATGGGTGTTAATTTGCCTTTTTGTTAGAGTTAAATAACACCTTTGAAAGTGTTAATACCCCCTTTTCAAGAGTTACACAGCATCTTTAAAGGTGTTAATAGGCCCTTTTGTTAGAGTTAAATAATTTATTGAAAGTGTTAATACCCCCTTTTCAAGAGTTACACAGCATCTTTAAAGGTGTTAATTTGCCCTTTTGTTAGAGTTAAATAATATATTTGAAAGTATTAATACCCCCTTTTCAAGAGTTACACAGCATCTTTAAAGGTGTTAATTTGCCTTTTTGTTAGAGTTAAATAACACCTTTGAAAGTGTTAATACCCCTTTTCAAGAGTTACACAGCATCTTTAAAGGTGTTAATTTGCCTTTTTGTTAGATTTAAATAATACCTTTGAAAGTATTAATACCCCCTTTTCAAGAGTTACACAGCATCTTTAAAGGTGTTAATTTGCCTTTTTGTTAGAGTTAAATAATACCTTTGAAAGTGTTAATACCCCCTTTTCAAGAGTTACACAGCATCTTTAAAGGTGTTAATTTGCCTTTTTGTTAGAGTTAAATAACACCTTTGAAAGTGTTAATACCCCCTTTTCAAGAGTTACACAGCATCTTTAAAGGTGTTAATAGGCCCTTTTGTTAGAGTTAAATAATACCTTTGAAAGTGTTAATACCCCCTTTTCAAGATTTACACAGCATCTTTAAAGGTGTTAATTTGTCTTTTTGTTAGAGTTAAATAATACCTTTGAAAGTGTTAATACCCCCTTTTCAAGAGTTACACAGCATCTTTTAAGGTGTTAATTTGCCTTTTTGTTAGAGTTAAATAATACCTTTGAAAGTGTTAAAACCCCCTTTTCAAGAGTTACACAGCATCTTTAAAGGTGTTAATTTGCCTTTTTGTTAGAGTTAAATAATACCTTTGAAAGTGTTAATACCCCCTTTTCAAGAGTTACACAGCATCTTTAAAGGTGTTAATTTGCCTTTTTGTTAGAGTTAAATAACACCTTTGAAAGTGTTAATACCCCCTTTTCAAGAGTTACACAGCATCTTAAAAGGTGTTAATTTTCGTTTTTGTTAGAGTTAAATAACACCTTTGAAAGTGTTAATACCCCCTTTTCAAGAGTTACACAGCATCTTTAAAGGTGTTAATAGGCCCTTTTGTTAGAGTTAAATAATACCTTTGAAAGTGTTAATACCCCCTTTTCAAGATTTACACAGCATCTTTAAAGGTGTTAATTTGTCTTTTTGTTAGAGTTAAATAATACCTTTGAAAGTGTTAATACCCCCTTTTCAAGAGTTACACAGCATCTTTTAAGGTGTTAATTTGCCTTTTTGTTAGAGTTAAATAATACCTTTGAAAGTGTTAAAACCCCCTTTTCAAGAGTTACACAGCATCTTTAAAGGTGTTAATTTGCCTTTTTGTTAGAGTTAAATAACACCTTTGAAAGTGTTAATACCCCCTTTTTAAGAGTTACACAGCACCTTTATGGGTGTTAATTTGCCTTTTTGTTAGAGTTAAATAACACCTTTGAAAGTGTTAATACCCCCTTTTCAAGAGTTACACAGCATCTTTAAAGGTGTTAATAGGCCCTTTTGTTAGAGTTAAATAATTTATTGAAAGTGTTAATACCCCCTTTTCAAGAGTTACACAGCATCTTTAAAGGTGTTAATTTGCCCTTTTGTTAGAGTTAAATAATATATTTGAAAGTATTAATACCCCCTTTTCAAGAGTTACACAGCATCTTTAAAGGTGTTAATTTGCCTTTTTGTTAGAGTTAAATAACACCTTTGAAAGTGTTAATACCCCTTTTCAAGAGTTACACAGCATCTTTAAAGGTGTTAATTTGCCTTTTTGTTAGATTTAAATAATACCTTTGAAAGTATTAATACCCCCTTTTCAAGAGTTACACAGCATCTTTAAAGGTGTTAATTTGCCTTTTTGTTAGAGTTAAATAATACCTTTGAAAGTGTTAATACCCCCTTTTCAAGAGTTACACAGCATCTTTAAAGGTGTTAATTTGCCTTTTTGTTAGAGTTAAATAACACCTTTGAAAGTGTTAATACCCCCTTTTCAAGAGTTACACAGCATCTTTAAAGGTGTTAATAGGCCCTTTTGTTAGAGTTAAATAATACCTTTGAAAGTGTTAATACCCCCTTTTCAAGAGTTACACAGCATCTTTAAAGATGTTAATAGGCCCTTTTGTTAGAGTTAAATAATTTATTGAAAGTGTTAATACCCCCTTTTCAAGAGTTACACAGCATCTTTAAAGGTGCTAATTTGCCTTTTTGTTAGAGTTAAAACATACCTTTGAAAGTGTTAATACCCCCTTTTCAAGAGTTACACAGCATCTTTAAAGGTGTTAATTTGCCTTTTTGTTAGAGTTAAATAATACCTTTGAAAGTGTTAATACCCCCTTTTTAAGAGTTACACCGCATCTTTAAAGGTGTTAATTTGCCTTTTTGTTAGAGTTAAATAATACCTTTGAAAGTGTTAATACCCCCTTTTCAAGAGTTACACAGCATCTTTAAAGGTGTTAATTTGCCTTTTTGTTAGAGTTAAATAATACCTTTGAAAGTGTTAAAACCCCCTTTTCAAGAGTTACACAGCATCTTTAAAGGTGTTAATTTGCCTTTTTGTTAGAGTTAAATAACACCTTTGAAAGTGTTAATACCCCCTTTTCAAGAGTTACACAGCATCTTAAAAGGTGTTAATTTTCGTTTTTGTTAGAGTTAAATAACACCTTTGAAAGTGTTAATACCCCCTTTTCAAGAGTTACACAGCATCTTTAAAGGTGTTAATAGGCCCTTTTGTTAGAGTTAAATAATACCTTTGAAAGTGTTAATACCCCCTTTTCAAGAGTTACACAGCATCTTTAAAGGTGTTAATAGGCCCTTTTGTTAGAGTTAAATAATTTATTGAAAGTGTTAATACCCCCTTTTCAAGAGTTACACAGCATCTTTAAAGGTGTTAATTTGCCTTTTTGTTAGAGTTAAATAATACCTTTGAAAGTGTTAATACCCCCGTTTCAAGAGTTACACAGCATCTTTAAAGGTGTTAATAGGCCCTTTTGTTAGAGTTAAATAATACCTTTGAAAGTGTTAATACCCCCTTTTCAAGAGTTACACAGCATCTTTAAAGGTGTTAATAGGCCCTTTTGTTAGAGTTAAATAATTTATTGAAAGTGTTAATACCCCCTTTTCAAGAGTTACACAGCATCTTTAAAGGTGTTAATTTGCCCTTTTGTTAGAGTTAAATAATATATTTGAAAGTATTAATACCCCCTTTTCAAGAGTTACACAGCATCTTTAAAGGTGTTAATTTGCCTTTTTGTTAGAGTTAAATAACACCTTTGAAAGTGTTAATACCCCTTTTCAAGAGTTACACAGCATCTTTAAAGGTGTTAATTTGCCTTTTTGTTAGATTTAAATAATACCTTTGAAAGTATTAATACCCCCTTTTCAAGAGTTACACAGCATCTTTAAAGGTGTTAATTTGCCTTTTTGTTAGAGTTAAATAATACCTTTGAAAGTGTTAATACCCCCTTTTCAAGAGTTACACAGCATCTTTAAAGGTGTTAATTTGCCTTTTTGTTAGAGTTAAATAACACCTTTGAAAGTGTTAATACCCCCTTTTCAAGAGTTACACAGCATCTTTAAAGGTGTTAATAGGCCCTTTTGTTAGAGTTAAATAATACCTTTGAAAGTGTTAATACCCCCTTTTCAAGAGTTACACAGCATCTTTAAAGATGTTAATAGGCCCTTTTGTTAGAGTTAAATAATTTATTGAAAGTGTTAATACCCCCTTTTCAAGAGTTACACAGCATCTTTAAAGGTGCTAATTTGCCTTTTTGTTAGAGTTAAAACATACCTTTGAAAGTGTTAATACCCCCTTTTCAAGAGTTACACAGCATCTTTAAAGGTGTTAATTTGCCTTTTTGTTAGAGTTAAATAATACCTTTGAAATTGTTAATACCCCCTTTTCAAGAGTTACACCGCATCTTTAAAGGTGTTAATTTGCCTTTTTGTTAGAGTTAAATAATACCTTTGAAAGTGTTAATACCCCCTTTTCAAGAGTTACACAGCATCTTTAAAGGTGTTAATTTGCCTTTTTGTTAGAGTTAAATAATACCTTTGAAAGTGTTAAAACCCCCTTTTCAAGAGTTACACAGCATCTTTAAAGGTGTTAATTTGCCTTTTTGTTAGAGTTAAATAACACCTTTGAAAGTGTTAATACCCCCTTTTCAAGAGTTACACAGCATCTTAAAAGGTGTTAATTTTCGTTTTTGTTAGAGTTAAATAACACCTTTGAAAGTGTTAATACCCCCTTTTCAAGAGTTACACAGCATCTTTAAAGGTGTTAATAGGCCCTTTTGTTAGAGTTAAATAATACCTTTGAAAGTGTTAATACCCCCTTTTCAAGAGTTACACAGCATCTTTAAAGGTGTTAATAGGCCCTTTTGTTAGAGTTAAATAATTTATTGAAAGTGTTAATACCCCCTTTTCAAGAGTTACACAGCATCTTTAAAGGTGTTAATTTGCCCTTTTGTTAGAGTTAAATAATATATTTGAAAGTATTAATACCCCCTTTTCAAGAGTTACACAGCATCTTTAAAGGTGTTAATTTGCCTTTTTGTTAGAGTTAAATAATACCTTTGAAAGTGTTAATACCCCCTTTTCAAGATTTACACAGCATCTTTAAAGGTGTTAATTTGTCTTTTTGTTAGAGTTAAATAATACCTTTGAAAGTGTTAATACCCCCTTTTCAAGAGTTACACAGCATCTTTTAAGGTGTTAATTTGCCTTTTTGTTAGAGTTAAATAATACCTTTGAAAGTGTTAAAACCCCCTTTTCAAGAGTTACACAGCATATTTAAAGGTGTTAATTTGCCTTTTTGTTAGAGTTAAATAACACCTTTGAAAGTGTTAATACCCCCTTTTTAAGAGTTACACAGCACCTTTATGGGTGTTAATTTGCCTTTTTGTTAGAGTTAAATAACACCTTTGAAAGTGTTAATACCCCCTTTTCAAGAGATACACAGCATCTTTAAAGGTGTTAATAGGCCCTTTTGTTAGAGTTAAATAATTTATTGAAAGTGTTAATACCCCCTTTTCAAGAGTTACACAGCATCTTTAAAGGTGTTAATTTGCCCTTTTGTTAGAGTTAAATAATATATTTGAAAGTATTAATACCCCCTTTTCAAGAGTTACACAGCATCTTTAAAGGTGTTAATTTGCCTTTTTGTTAGAGTTAAATAACACCTTTGAAAGTGTTAATACCCCTTTTCAAGAGTTACACAGCATCTTTAAAGGTGTTAATTTGCCTTTTTGTTAGATTTAAATAATACCTTTGAAAGTATTATAACCCCCTTTTCAAGAGTTACACAGCATCTTTAAAGGTGTTAATTTGCCTTTTTGTTAGAGTTAAATAATACCTTTGAAAGTGTTAATACCCCCTTTTCAAGAGTTACACAGCATCTTTAAAGGTGTTAATTTGCCTTTTTGTTAGAGTTAAATAACACCTTTGAAAGTGTTAATACCCCCTTTTCAAGAGTTACACAGCATCTTTAAAGGTGTTAATAGGCCCTTTTGTTAGAGTTAAATAATACCTTTGAAAGTGTTAATACCCCCTTTTCAAGAGTTACACAGCATCTTTAAAGATGTTAATTGGCCCTTTTGTTAGAGTTAAATAATTTATTGAAAGTGTTAATACCCCCTTTTCAAGAGTTACACAGCATCTTTAAAGGTGCTAATTTGCCTTTTTGTTAGAGTTAAAACATACCTTTGAAAGTGTTAATACCCCCTTTTCAAGAGTTACACAGCATCTTTAAAGGTGTTAATTTGCCTTTTTGTTAGAGTTAAATAATACCTTTGAAAGTGTTAATACCCCCTTTTCAAGAGTTACACCGCATCTTTAAAGGTGTTAATTTGCCTTTTTGTTAGAGTTAAATAATACCTTTGAAAGTGTTAATACCCCCTTTTCAAGAGTTACACAGCATCTTTAAAGGTGTTAATTTGCCTTTTTGTTAGAGTTAAATAATACCTTTGAAAGTGTTAAAACCCCCTTTTCAAGAGTTACACAGCATCTTTAAAGGTGTTAATTTGCCTTTTTGTTAGAGTTAAATAACACCTTTGAAAGTGTTAATACCCCCTTTTCAAGAGTTACACAGCATCTTAAAAGGTGTTAATTTTCGTTTTTGTTAGAGTTAAATAACACCTTTGAAAGTGTTAATACCCCCTTTTCAAGAGTTACACAGCATCTTTAAAGGTGTTAATAGGCCCTTTTGTTAGAGTTTAATAATACCTTTGAAAGTGTTAATACCCCCTTTTCAAGAGTTACACAGCATCTTTAAAGGTGTTAATAGGCCCTTTTGTTAGAGTTAAATAATTTATTGAAAGTGTTAATACCCCCTTTTCAAGAGTTACACAGCATCTTTAAAGGTGTTAATTTGCCCTTTTGTTAGAGTTAAATAATATATTTGAAAGTATTAATACCCCCTTTTCAAGAGTTACACAGCATCTTTAAAGGTGTTAATTTGCCTTTTTGTTAGAGTTAAATAATACCTTTGAAAGTGTTAATACCCCCTTTTCAAGATTTACACAGCATCTTTAAAGGTGTTAATTTGTCTTTTTGTTAGAGTTAAATAATACCTTTGAAAGTGTTAATACCCCCTTTTCAAGAGTTACACAGCATCTTTTAAGGTGTTAATTTGCCTTTTTGTTAGAGTTAAATAATACCTTTGAAAGTGTTAAAACCCCCTTTTCAAGAGTTACACAGCATCTTTAAAGGTGTTAATTTGCCTTTTTGTTAGAGTTAAATAACACCTTTGAAAGTGTTAATACCCCCTTTTTAAGAGTTACACAGCACCTTTATGGGTGTTAATTTGCCTTTTTGTTAGAGTTAAATAACACCTTTGAAAGTGTTAATACCCCCTTTTCAAGAGTTACACAGCATCTTTAAAGGTGTTAATTTGTCTTTTTGTTAGAGTTAAATAATACCTTTGAAAGTGTTAATACCCCCTTTTCAAGAGTTACAAAGCATCTTTAAAGGTGTTAATTTGCCTTTTTATTAGAGTTAAATAACACCTTTGAAAGTGTTAATACCCCCTTTTCAAGAGTTACACAGCATCTTTAAAGGTGTTAATAGGCCCTTTTGTTAGAGTTAAATAATACCTTTGAAAGTGTTAATACCCCCTTTTGAAGAGTTACACAGCATCTTTAAAGGTGTTCATAGGCCCTTTTATTAGAGTTAAATAATTTATTAAAAGTGTTAATACCCCCTTTTCAAGAGTTACACAGCATCTTTAAAGGTGCTAATTTGCCTTTTTGTTAGAGTTAAAACATACCTTTGAAAGTGTTAATACCCCCTTTTCAAGAGTTACACAGCATCTTTAAAGGTGTTAATTTGCCTTTTTGTTAGAGTTAAATAATACCTTTGAAAGTGTTAATACCCCCTTTTCAAGAGTTACACAGCATCTTTAAAGGTGTTAATAGGCCCTTTTGTTAGAGTTAAATAACACTTTTGAAAGTGTTAATACCCCCTTTTCAAGAGTTACACAGCATCTTTAAAGGTGTTAATAGGCCCTTTTGTTAGAGTTAAATAATACCTTTGAAAGTGTTAATACCCCCTTTTCAAGAGTTACACAGCATCTTTAAAGGTGTTAATAGGCCCTTTTGTTAGAGTTAAATAACACCTTTGAAAGTGTTAATACCCCCTTTTCAAGAGTTACACAGCATCTTTAAAGGTGTTAATAGGCCATTTTGTTAGAGTTAAATAATACCTTTGAAAGTGTTAATACCCCCTTTTCAAGAGTTACACAGCATCTTTAAAGGTGTTAATAGGCCCTATTGTTAGAGTTAAATAATTTATTGAAAGTGTTAAAACCCCCTTTTCAAGAGTTACACAGCATCTTTAAAGGTGCTAATTTGCCTTTTTGTTAAAGTTAAAACATACCTTTGAAAGTGTTAATACCCCCTTTTCAAGAGTTACACAGCATCTTTAAAGGTGTTAATTTGCCTTTTTGTTAGAGTTAAATAATACCTTTGAAAGTGTTAATACCCCCTTTTCAAGAGTTACACAGCATCTTTAAAGGTGTTAATAGGCCCTTTTGTTAGAGTTAAATAATACTTTTGAAAGTGTTAATACGCCCTTTTCAAGAGTTACACAGCATCTTTAAAGGTGTTAATTTGCCTTTTTGTTAGAGTTAAATAATACCTTTGAAAGTGTTAATACCTCCTTTTCAAGAGTTACACAGCATCTTTAAAGGTGTTAACAGGCCCTTTTGTTAGAGTTAAATAATACTTTTGAAAGTGTTAATACGCCCTTTTCAAGAGTTACACAGCATCTTTAAAGGTGTTAATTTGCCTTTTTGTTAGAGTTAAATAATACCTTTGAAAGTGTTAATACCCCCTTTTCAAGAGTTACACAGCATCTTTAAAGGTGTTAATAGGCCCTTTTGTTAGAGTTAAATCACACTTTTGAAAGTGTTAATACGCCCTTTTCAAGAGTTACACAGCATCTTTAAAGGTGTTAATTTGCCTTTTTGTTAGAGTTAAATAATACCTTTGAAAGTGTTAATACCCCCTTTTCAAGAGTTACACAGCATCTTTAAAGGTGTTAATTTGCCTTTTTGTTAGAGTTAAATAACAAATTTGAAAGTGTTAATACCCCTTTTCAAGAGTTACACAGCATCTTTAAAGGTGTTAATTTGCCTTTTTGTTAGATTTAAATAATACCTTTGAAAGTATTAATACCCCCTTTTCAAGAGTTACACAGCATCTTTAAAGGTGTTAATTTGCCTTTTTGTTAGAGTTAAATAATACTTTTGAAAGTGTTAATACCCCCTTTTCAAGAGTTACACAGCATCTTTAAAGGTGTTAATTTGCCTTTTTGTTAGAGTTAAATAACACCTTTGAAAGTGTTAATACCCCCTTTTCAAGAGTTACACAGCATCTTTAAAGGTGTTAATAGGCCCTTTTGTTAGAGTTAAATAATACCTTTGAAAGTGTTAATACCCCCTTTTCAAGAGTTACACAGCATCTTTAAAGATGTTAATAGGCCCTTTTGTTAGAGTTAAATAATTTATTGAAAGTGTTAATACCCCCTTTTCAAGAGTTACACAGCATCTTTAAAGGTGCTAATTTGCCTTTTTGTTAGAGTTAAAACATACCTTTGAAAGTGTTAATACCCCCTTTTCAAGAGTTACACAGCATCTTTAAAGGTGTTAATTTGCCTTTTTGTTAGAGTTAAATAATACCTTTGAAAGTGTTAATACCCCCTTTTCAAGAGTTACACCGCATCTTTAAAGGTGTTAATTTGCCTTTTTGTTAGAGTTAAATAATACCTTTGAAAGTGTTAATACCCCCTTTTCAAGAGTTACACAGCATCTTTAAAGGTGTTAATTTGCCTTTTTGTTAGAGTTAAATAATACCTTTGAAAGTGTTAAAACCCCCTTTTCAAGAGTTACACAGCATCTTTAAAGGTGTTAATTTGCCTTTTTGTTAGAGTTAAATAACACCTTTGAAAGTGTTAATACCCCCTTTTCAAGAGTTACACAGCATCTTAAAAGGTGTTAATTTTCGTTTTTGTTAGAGTTAAATAACACCTTTGAAAGTGTTAATACCCCCTTTTCAAGAGTTACACAGCATCTTTAAAGGTGTTAATAGGCCCTTTTGTTAGAGTTCAATAATACCTTTGAAAGTGTTAATACCCCCTTTTCAAGAGTTACACAGCATCTTTAAAGGTGTTAATAGGCCCTTTTGTTAGAGTTAAATAATTTATTGAAAGTGTTAATACCCCCTTTTCAAGAGTTACACAGCATCTTTAAAGGTGTTAATTTGCCTTTTTGTTAGAGTTAAATAATACCTTTGAAAGTGTTAATACCCCCGTTTCAAGAGTTACACAGCATCTTTAAAGGTGTTAATAGGCCCTTTTGTTAGAGTTAAATAATACCTTTGAAAGTGTTAATACCCCCTTTTCAAGAGTTACACAGCATCTTTAAAGGTGTTAATAGGCCCTTTTGTTAGAGTTAAATAATACCTTTGAAAGTGTTAATACCCCCTTTTCAAGAGTTACACAGCATCTTTAAAGGTGTTAATAGGCCCTTTTGTTAGAGTTAAATAATTTATTGAAAGTGTTAATACCCCCTTTTCAAGAGTTACACAGCATCTTTAAAGGTGTTAATTTGCCCTTTTGTTAGAGTTAAATAATATATTTGAAAGTATTAATACCCCCTTTTCAAGAGTTACACAGCATCTTTAAAGGTGTTAATTTGCCTTTTTGTTAGAGTTAAATAATACCTTTGAAAGTGTTAATACCCCCTTTTCAAGATTTACACAGCATCTTTAAAGGTGTTAATTTGTCTTTTTGTTAGAGTTAAATAATACCTTTGAAAGTTTTAATACCCCCTTTTCAAGAGTTACACAGCATCTTTTAAGGTGTTAATTTGCCTTTTTGTTAGAGTTAAATAATACCTTTGAAAGTGTTAAAACCCCCTTTTCAAGAGTTACACAGCATCTTTAAAGGTGTTAATTTGTCTTTTTGTTAGAGTTAAATAACACCTTTGAAAGTGTTAATACCCCCTTTTTAAGAGTTACACAGCACCTTTATGGGTGTTAATTTGCCTTTTTGTTAGAGTTAAATAACACCTTTGAAAGTGTTAATACCCCCTTTTCAAGAGTTACACAGCATCTTTAAAGGTGTTAATTTGTCTTTTTGTTAGAGTTAAATAATACCTTTGAAAGTGTTAATACCCCCTTTTCAAGAGTTACACAGCATCTTTAAAGGTGTTAATTTGCCTTTTTATTAGAGTTAAATAACACCTTTGAAAGTGTTAATACCCCCTTTTCAAGAGTTACACAGCATCTTTAAAGGTGTTAATAGGCCCTTTTGTTAGAGTTAAATAATACCTTTGAAAGTGTTAATACCCCCTTTTGAAGAGTTACACAGCATCTTTAAAGGTGTTAATAGGCCCTTTTGTTAGAGTTAAATAATTTATTAAAAGTGTTAATACCCCCTTTTCAAGAGTTACACAGCATCTTTAAAGGTGCTAATTTGCCTTTTTGTTAGAGTTAAAACATACCTTTGAAAGTGTTAATACCCCCTTTTCAAGAGTTACACAGCATCTTTAAAGGTGTTAATTTGCCTTTTTGTTAGAGTTAAATAATACCTTTGAAAGTGTTAATACCCCCTTTTCAAGAGTTACACAGCATCTTTAAAGGTGTTAATAGGCCCTTTTGTTAGAGTTAAATAACACTTTTGAAAGTGTTAATACGCCCTTTTCAAGAGTTACACAGCATCTTTAAAGGTGTTAATAGGCCCTTTTGTTAGAGTTAAATAATACCTTTGAAAGTGTTAATACCCCCTTTTCAAGAGTTACACAGCATCTTTAAAGGTGTTAATTTGCCTTTTTGTTAGAGTTAAATAACACCTTTGAAAGTGTTAATACCCCCTTTTCAAGAGTTACACAGCATCTTTAAAGGTGTTAATAGGCCCTTTTGTTAGAGTTAAATAATACCTTTGAAAGTGTTAATACCCCCTTTTCAAGAGTTACACAGCATCTTTAAAGGTGTTAATAGGCCCTTTTGTTAGAGTTAAATAATTTATTGAAAGTGTTAATACCCCCTTTTCAAGAGTTACACAGCATCTTTAAAGGTGCTAATTTGCCTTTTTGTTAGAGTTAAAACATACCTTTGAAAGTGTTAATACCCCCTTTTCAAGAGTTACACAGCATCTTTAAAGGTGTTAATTTGAATTTTTGTTAGAGTTAAATAATACCTTTGAAAGTGTTAATACCCCCTTTTCAAGAGTTACACCGCATCTTTAAAGGTGTTAATTTGCCTTTTTGTTAGAGTTAAATAATACCTTTGAAAGTGTTAATACCCCCTTTTCAAGAGTTACACAGCATCTTTAAAGGTGTTAATTTGCCTTTTTGTTAGAGTTAAATAATACCTTTGAAAGTGTTAAAACCCCCTTTTCAAGAGTTACACAGCATCTTTAAAGGTGTTAATTTGCCTTTTTGTTAGAGTTAAATAACACCTTTGAAAGTGTTAATACCCCCTTTTCAAGAGTTACACAGCATCTTAAAAGGTGTTAATTTTCGTTTTTGTTAGAGTTAAATAACACCTTTGAAAGTGTTAATACCCCCTTTTCAAGAGTTACACAGCATCTTTAAAGGTGTTAATAGGCCCTTTTGTTAGAGTTAAATAATACCTTTGAAAGTGGTAATACCCCCTTTTCAAGAGTTACACAGCATCTTTAAAGGTGTTAATAGGCCCTTTTGTTAGAGTTAAATAATTTATTGAAAGTGTTAATACCCCCTTTTCAAGAGTTACACAGCATCTTTAAAGGTGCTAATTTGCCTTTTTGTTAGAGTTAAAACATACCTTTGAAAGTGTTAATACACCCTTTTCAAGAGTTACACAGCATCTTTAAAGGTGTTAATTTGCCTTTTTGTTAGAGTTAAATAATACCTTTGAAAGTGTTAATACCCCCTTTTCAAGAGTTACACAGCATCTTTAAAGGTGTTAATTTGCCTTTTTGTTAGAGTTAAATAATACCTTTGAAAGTGTTAAAACCCCCTTTTCAAGAGTTACACAGCATCTTTAAAGGTGTTAATTTGCCTTTTTGTTAGAGTTAAATAACACCTTTGAAAGTGTTAATACCCCCTTTTCAAGAGTTACACAGCATCTTTAAAGGTGTTAATTTGCCTTTTGTTAGAGTTAAATAACACCTTTGAAAGTGTTAATACCCCCTTTTCAAGAGTTACACAGCATCTTTAAAGGTGTTAATTTGCCTTTTTGTTAGAGTTAAATAATACCTTTGAAAGTGTTAATACCCCCTTTTCAAGAGTTACACAGCATCTTTAAAGGTGTTAATTTGACTTTTTGTTAGAGTTAAATAACACCTTTGAAAGTGTTAATACCCCCTTTTCAAGAGTTACACAGCATCTTTAAAGGTGTTAATAGGCCCTTTTGTTAGAGTTAAATAATACCTTTGAAAGTGTTAATACCCCCTTTTCAAGAGTTACACAGCATCTTTAAAGGTGTTAATAGGCCCTTTTGTTAGAGTTAAATAATTTATTGAAAGTGTTAATACCCCCTTTTCAAGAGTTACACAGCATCTTTAAAGGTGCTAATTTGCCTTTTTGTTAGAGTTAAAACATACCTTTGAAAGTGTTAATACCCCTTTTTCAAGAGTTACACAGCATCTTTAAAGGTGTTAATTTGCCTTTTTGTTAGAGTTAAATAACACCTTTGAAAGTGTTAATACCCCCTTTTCAAGAGTCACACAGCATCTTTAAAGGTGTTAATTTGCCTTTTTGTTAGAGTTAAATAACACCTTTGAATGTGTTAATACCCCCTTTTCAAGAGTTACACAGTATCTTTAAAGGTGTTAATTTGCCTTTTTGTTAGAGTTAAATAACACCTTTGAAAGTGTTAATACCCCCTTTTCAAGAGTTACACAGCATCTTTAAAGGTGTTAATTTGCCTTTTTGTTAGAGTTAAATAATACCTTTGAAATAGTTAATACCCCCTTTTCAAGAGTTACACAGCATCTTTAAAGGTGTTAATTTGCCTTTTTGTTAGACTTAAATAATACCTTTGAAAGTGTTAATACCCCCTTTTCAAGAGTTACACAGCATCTTTAAAGGTGTTAATTTGCCTTTTTGTTAGAGTTAAATAATACCTTTGAAAGTGTTATTACCCCCTTTTCAAGAGTTACACAGCATCTTTAAAGGTGTTAATAGGCCCTTTTGTTAGAGTTTAATAATACCTTTGAAAGTGTTAATACCCCCTTTTCAAGAGTTACACAGCATCTTTAAAGGTGTTAATTTGCCTTTTTGTTAGAGTTAAATAATACCTTTGAAAGTGTTAATACCCCCTTTTCAAGAGTTACACAGCATCTTTAAAGGTGTTAATTTGCCCTTTTGTTAGAGTTAAATAATATATTTGAAAGTGTTAATACCCCCTTTTCAAGAGTTACACAGCATCTTTAAAGGTGTTAATAGGCCCTTTTGTTAGAGTTAAATAATACCTTTGAAAGTGTTAATACCCCCTTTTCAAGAGTTACACAGCATCTTTAAAGGTGTTAATTTGCCTTTTTGTTAGAGTTAAATAATACCTTTGAAAGTGTTAATACCCCCTTTTCAAGAGTAACACAGCATCTTTAAAGGTGTTCATTTGCCTTTTTGTTAGAGTTAAATAACACCTTTGAAAGTGTTAATACCCCCTTTTGAAGAGTTACACAGCATCTTTAAAGGTGTTAATAGGCCTTTTTGTTAGAGTTAAATAACACCTTTGAAAGTGTTAATACGCCCTTTTCAAGAGTTACACACCATCTTTAAAGGTATTAATTTGCCTTTTTGTTAGAGTTAAATAATACCTTTGAAAGTGTTAATACCTTCTTTTCAAGAGTTACACAGCATCTTTAAAGGTGTTAATTTGCCTTTTTGTTAGAGTTAAATAACACCTTTGAAAGTGTTAATACCCCCTTTTCAAGAGTAACACAGCATCTTTAAAGGTGTTCATTTGCCTTTTTGTTAGAGTTAAATAACACCTTTGAAAGTGTTAATACCCCCTTTTCAAGAGTTACACAGCATCTTTAAAGGTGTTAATTTGCCTTTTTGTTAGAGTTAAATAATACCTTTGAAAGTGTTAATACCCCCTTTTCAAGAGTTACACAGCATCTTTAATGGTGTTAATTTGCCTTTTTGTTAGAGTTAAATAACACCTTTGAAAGTGTTAATACCCCCTTTTCAAGAGTTACACAGCATCTTTAAAGGTATTAATTTGCCTTTTTGTTAGAGTTAAATAACACCTTTGAAAGTGTTAATACCCCCTTTTCAAGAGTTACACAGCATCTTTAAAGGTGTTAATTTGCCTTTTTGTTAGAGTTAAATAATACCTTTGAAAGTGTTAATACCCCCTTTTCAAGAGTTACACAGCATCTTTAAAGGTGTTAATTTGCCTTTTTGTTAGAGTTAAATAATAGCTTTGAAAGTGTTAATACCCCCTTTTCAAGAGTTACACAGCATCTTTAAAGGTGTTAATAGGCCCTTTTGTTAGAGTTAAATAATACCTTTGAAAGTGTTAATACCCCCTTTTCAAGAGTTACACAGCATCTTTAAAGGTGTTAATTTGCCTTTTTGTTAGAGTTAAATAATACCTTTGAAAGTGTTAATACCCCCTTTTCAAGAGTTACACAGCATCTTTAAAAGTGTTAATAGCCCCTTTTGTTAGAGTTAAATAATACCTTTGAAAGTGTTAATACCCCCTTTTCAAGAGTTACACAGCATCTTTAAAGGTGTTAATTTGCCTTTTTGTTAGAGTTAAATAATACCTTTGAAAGTGTTAATATCCCCCTTTTCAAGAGTTACACAGCATCTTTAAAGGTGTTAATTTGCCTTTTTGTTAGAGTTAAATAATACCTTTGAAAGTGTTAATACCCCCTTTTCAAGAGTTACACAGCTATTTAAAGGTGTTAATAGGCCCTTTTGTTAGAGTTAAATAATACCTTTGAAAGTGTTAATACCCCCTTTTCAAGAGTTACACAGCATCTTTAAAGGTGTTAATTTGCCTTTTTGTTAGAGTTAAATAATACCTTTGAAAGTGTTAATACCCCCTTTTCAAGAGTTACACAGCATCTTTAAAGGTGCTAATAGGCCCTTTTGTTAGAGTTAATTAATACCTTTGAAAGTGTTAATACCCCCTTTTCAAGAGTTACACAGCATCTTTGAAGGTGTTAATTTGCCTTTTTGTTAGAGTTAAATAATACCTTTGAAAGTGTTAATACCCCCTTTTCAAGAGTTACACAGCATCTTTAAAGGTGTTAATTTGCCTTTTTGTTAGAGTTAAATAATACCTTTGAAAGTGTTAATACCCCCTTTTCAAGAGTTACACAGCATCTTTAAAAGTGTTAATAGCCCCTTTTGTTAGAGTTAAATAATACCTTTGAAAGTGTTAATACCCCCTTTTCAAGAGTTACACAGCATCTTTAAAGGTGTTAATTTGCCTTTTTGTTAGAGTTAAATAATACCTTTGAAAGTGTTAATATCCCCCTTTTCAAGAGTTACACAGCATCTTTAAAGGTGTTAATAGGCCCTTTTGTTAGAGTTAATTAATACCTTTGAAAGTATTAATACCCCCTTTTCAAGAGTTACACAGCATCTTTAAAGGTGTTAATTTGTCTTTTTGTTAGAGTTAAATAATACCTTTGAAAGTGTTAATACCCCCTTTTCAAGAGTTACACAGCATCTTTAAAGGTGTTAATAGACCCTTTTGTTAGAGTTAAATAACACCTTTAAAAATGTTAATACGCCTTTTTAAGAGTTAAAACACATCTTTAAAAGTGTTAATAAGCCTTTTGTAAGAGATAAATAACACTTTTAAAAGTGTTAATACACCCTTTTTAAGAATTAAATCACACATTTAATACTACACGTTTAAGCACATCGTTAACTAGGGATTTTTCATATTTCTTTATTAACTAAAACATGGTGTAATTGTTTACCATTTGACACGGTTAGGTGTAGTTAATCCCAATAAGGGTTTTCCTAGAAAGATAACGTTTCTGTCAAAAATGGATTCAATGAAAATCAAAAATCGAATAATTGCAATATAACTATCTAGTTTTATAATGTGCATATTCATTAACGCATACCGTGCCAAAATGTTTAATTGCGTGTTTAAAATATATGTATTTTAATGAAATATATAGTTTGTAAATATTTGTGATTATTATCTGTTTTTAAATATATTGGAATTTCAATTTATCTTATTGTTTAATTTGCTTATTGGTTTAAGCAACAAGTGTTAAGATTTCTATAAAAAGCGAATTAAAGAAGAAATAATGGCCATTAAGTATCATGATTTTGATTGATAGCGACACCTATTATCCCGTTTAGTCGAAAGTTTCAGTCCAACTGAGTTTTAGTGTAAATTTTTGAGTTCTTGCGTGGGCCAAAGAAATGATCCAAAACCACAAATTTCCCCATAGCGCAAAGCGTATCAACATCCGTGAATTCTATGTAACAGAGCTGGTCCGAAATGATCAGCCATTACGCCTCGAGTAATATCTTCATCGAGGGTGATTAGTTAAATAAAATACTCCTTAAAGCCATGATTTAATGCTTAAAGGTGCAAAATTACTCTTAAAAGGTGTATTTTCTGCCGCAAAAAGGTGAACATTTAAATTGTGTAATTTTAAAGGTGTAGTTACTGCCGCAAAATGGTGCAATTGCATACATTTAAAGGTGTAGTTTCTGTGGCAAACAGGAGTATTTTCGTTTCAAAAGGTGTACTTTGTATCCCGAAAGGGTGTACATTAAGTATCTGGAAGGTGTCATATTTGTGGCGAAGAAAAGGTGTTATGAAGCACCCGTTTTTTTAAGAGTGTAGTATCTCTTAATCATTCACGTACAAGCGCAATGAAAAAAGGACATATAATAATTATCATAAAAGTTTTACTTTTATCGTGGGAAGAACAGCAGACAATAATTCTTCATTACGGTCCTAAGTTATAATCAATACTGAACTACAAACAATACTTAACCTCAATACAACATTAGGGCACTAAAGGTGGATCCATAAAATTTCGTGCACGTATATTTGGCGCTTGTCGTAGACAACGTCGGCCAAGAAAATGTAATTTTTGAACCCTAGATTACATAACACTCGAGGAATAGAAATTAAAACAAAATTGACCACAAATATGGGAATCACTTAAGTATTTGCTTGGTAATTGCTTTGGTTGAATAACGTAACTTACACGTCAGGCGGAGTTCCGTTAAGTAATTATCTTAATTTAAAGAGGTTAATTATGATTTACTACAATGAACCACCATTATTGAACATTGTTTATTATGGAGTGTATTTAGAGCTTAACAGTGTACATTGCTACTCGTATAATGCTTTTCTTATCCCTTCTATGTCACAAAGTCAACAACTTAACTTTTATCGTAGGTTTAAAGTTCAACCGCTTGTCGTAAGTTAATTCTGGAAACCGATTTTAAATTGCCAGAATTCGTAAATAGCTCTTTCATTTTCAAAGTGTAGTAATTGAATTGCTAACATCTGAAATAATAAAAAATTGGCGCAGGAAAATGACGTTTTTGCTCGTGTGTTTTTGGAAAAGCGCTACATTAATTTATCTCTAACGGCTCTTGCTAGAGATTAAGTTTGGGTATCGTTCTATCGGTATTAGTTTTCTCTATCTAACCATGTCAGTGCTGCCGTTTTTAATATTCAAAGGGGGGGGGGTTTAATCACTCAAATGAAAATGCGACTTATAACTCTCCGAAAACCATATGTAGTAATTGCTTTTCCTTTGAGAAATGGTATTATAAATTTATATTGAAAACCGAGTATGTCGTTTCATACACGGCAACTTACAGTGTAGCCGAGGCTTAAAGGTACTTAGTTCCCCTTTAAGATATGGAATTGTAAATTGATATACTCATAGAAAAACATTGCGTCAGTACTTATATCCCGGTCCACTTCAAGGGTCTAGTGTCATACACGGTAACGGACAGTGTAACCGAGGCTTTGAAGTTTTTTCGCTGTACCCATGGATGGTAGATTTTAGAGGATCGGTAAAAGGCCTGGTTTTCAGCCCCTGTAAACCAATCACACTAAGGGAGTCGGCCAAGGTTATTTGAAAAAAAAAAAACAAGTATCGCTAAGAGTGGACGATACTGTTCGAAATAATAAAAAAGATAAACACGAAGTACATTTTACGCCAAAAGGTATTTTTTCACGTTTTTATAGATTAAATATGATATACTAAATATTAGTTGATAGTTTGTATTGAATTAAAAAACCAAAATTAAAAATTACTAAAATATAAAGCGCAAAACAATTACGGAACAATATCCACCGCATTAGATTGCCATTTTGAAATTTTAAAATCACGTGGTACAAACGACCTTGCAATACTCCCTCGGAGTCTCTCGAGTTGATTGATACGCGGGGAGAAATAAAATACACTGTGTAAGGGTATCGATTTAGAATTTTTATCAAATATAAAAAGATCTTATACCGTTAGGACCCCACCAACCCCGCCACATTTCATTTATACATTTTAAAATTGTTTCCCTGGAAAAGAAATGTAGATGAGGTTAATATTATGGCCTGGATCCACATTGTTACTTAAGATTAGTTTAAATGAATCGTTTCTATAACTTTAATGTAGCCCAAGTTACGATGTTTTTATGCTACGATAACGATTTATTGGTCGGATTTATATTTTTCACGCGCGCAACGAAAGAAATTACTCAAAAGTGTGCCTCCTGTAATTTGGGTTCCGCCGTCAGCTCTTCTTCACTAACTGCTGTCTCGTACAGTCTGTACTACGAGGCGGCGAAGATACTTCACGTCTTCATCTATATTATAAAAACCACTTCGTCGTCGTCGTCGTTCGTGCTTTTGGTTAGTCAGTAAGGAAGGCGAAGGCGGGCCGGTTATATATTTCTGAAGTTGGTTGAGTGGTCATCGAAAAATCGCGTTACAATTAAAGTTCATTGAGAATTCAAGCAAGCGGAGCAAGTACAAAATAGAATTTTGTTAAGATTCTGAAATTTGTTTTGCCGATATTAATTTAGTAAAACTGTTTTGCATATGACTGATCATATCTCCTATAACAAAGTCCGAAAAAGGATGAACTACCCAGTTTTTAGTGCACATCGATATATATATCGAAGTGGTACTATAGCTATGGACGGAATGTCGTTAAGTGTTGTTTGTTGGTCGGCGTTGGCGTCGACGTCGTGGAAAGCGACTACACGGTAGATGGAGCGGCGAAAAATAAATTATATAATTTTTATTATTGACGCCACAGGATTCGAACCAACGCCTTTACCAAGCCGACTCAAGGGGTCGGAGTGTGCAATAACTGATGGCTTTACCGGGGAGTCGAGTCGGGGTCCGACTCTTGTAACGCATAAGGGCGGTGGCGCACTGGGAGATGTTAGCTCCGTCCAAAAGGTCCTACCTCCACCTCCGACTTCGGTCAAGTGTGGGCTGGATAATGGGCTTCGGCCCAGGCTAACGGAGAGGGTCCAGGCAAACTGGCCGCCTCAGCGGATTGGGTAGCATGCTGTGGGGCGGCGGGCTTCCATATGCGGGCACGGCGGCCCTGTTTTCCGGCCTTTTGGAGTCCACCGGGATCTCCGGTGCCAGCTGTGCGGGGTTACTTGGGCTGCTGTGCGAGGGGCTAACTACTCTCTGAAAATCTGTACACCGATAACCAATGAGTACAGCCTTTGGTAGTGCTAAATATGTACCTATTTACGTAATCATTTTAGTGCAGTCAAAGGTACAGGCTTGTGCACCGATTACGGGGAGTGGTTAGCCCCTCGCTGCTGTGTGCTCGTTGTTCCCCTTTAGGAGCTCTTTCCGAAGGGTTTGGTTCTCTACCTTCCTAGGTAGGGTGTCGGCCGGAGTTGCCTAAGCATCCGCTCTTATTCCCACTGCTGTGTGCGAAGTGGCGAGCTGGTCGAACCATTGCTGCACCTTCTGCTGTGTTGAGCGGCTTGCGTCAAGGGTGCGACCATCAGTGGTAGGGTTCTGCTACCCATGCTGGTTTTGTCACCTGTCCGGGCTTGTGGACGCTGGCGTAGGGCATTCTCCGGTGGTGTGGTTTGAATTTTACCGGTACACTGGGCTACAAATCTACCAAGCGAGCCACGCCGACCTCTTCAAATTTCATGCTTGAACTTTTAGCCTTGAACCCTTTTATAGTTTGTATAGTTGGTTAAGAAATTTTCGGCACCCTCACGTAGTGCCGTTAATTTCCGCATCTCCGACCAATCCCTTTAAAGGGAGAGTGACCGAAAAAAAACAAGTTGATCTTATTCGATAGAATTCTATGACGCGCACGCCTCACCGTTAATTTCCGACCCCTCCAACCAACCCCCTTAAAGGGAGAGTGATCGGAAAAACAAGTTGGTCTCATTTGATAGAACAATAAAAGTAAAAGATGGAAATCGTCTACGCTCACGTCTACGTGAAAGAGTGAGACCAAAAATCCAAAGCAGTCGAACTTAAGCTGCAAAGTATGTTACCATGGGGACAGAATCTCCGTCTTGCCATATACTTAGTACATATATACATTCTTGCAATAATATGATTTATGCAGTTGTTAATAATCCATATTAGTATATATAAAAAATATATATTTCGAGAATGACATATTCTATTATATTATGTTCTGCAAAATTACATTATCGGGTATTTTTTTATGAATTTGTGAATTTACATGAATTTTGGTGCCTAAACTACCCAAATGTTTGATATAAATTTCCTCAAATAAACACATTTGAATCCCAGTTTAAGAATTTCTTTACATAGTAATTTGTTTAATTAGATTAACCTACAATTAGAAAATTACTATATTAATAAGTTTATTTTCTTTAATTATTATTTAGAGCAGTCTGCCGACGACATTTATGAGTCAGTTAACCTTCAAATCTTTAGTTGGTATAAAGACACGGTTTTAAATTGGACCGACTCTGGCTCACCGTCGTTTTAGTCTAGGAAAACAGCTAAATGTTTAGTCCTCAGAGAGTCGACCTTGAAAGGTCGGCCGACTCTAACAATGTATAAAAATTCATCATAATCTAATTTTTTTATTGTTGGTTATAAGGTTTTACCATGGGACAGCTGAGCTACCCTAGGGCATTTCGACTGTGAAACCGAAGGTCGGCCGAGCTCTTTAGCCATTTGAGGGCTTTAGCGAACGTCACGTCGGCCCAACTCCTATGTGAAAGGATGGGTGGTAATACAAACATATAAAGCCTTTGATTTTTATTTACATTTATTTTTATAAGTATATATAATAAAGATTGTGTATTAGGTTTTTCAAACTTTCGTCTTCTATGCAATGTCTATTTAGAATTGTTACTGCATATTCAAAAATCGGGACCGTCACTATGTCACTCACCATATGCCAAATGGTGGGCGTGACATAGTTATGATCATTACGCGCTTTCTGAAAGGGAAAAGATTTGCTTTACACGACGATCAGGATGCAGTGTATGGTTCGCATCAAGTAAATTATATATGTTCAATATATTATACTCGTTCAATATATTATATTCGTTCAACATATAATATTCGTTCAACATATTATATTCGTTCAACATATTATATTCGTTCAATATATAATATTTGTTCAATATATTATATTTGTTCAACATATTATATTTGTTCAATATATTATATTTGTTCAATATATTATATTTGTTCAATATATTATATTTGTTCAATATATTATATTTGTTCAAAATATTATATTTGTTCAATATATTATATTTGTTCAATATATTATATTTGTTCAATATATTATATTTGTTCAATGTATTATATTTGTTCAATGTATTATATTTGTTCAATATATTATATTTGCTCAATACATTATATTTGTTAACGATAATACAGATTTTTGAAAGTTCTTTTGACCATATCAGGTATGACCCTTGATATACAAATTTCGCTACTTGCAATTCTTACGCTCGACCTTGGAAATAAGCGAGATCATTAATTTCCACGTCGATGTTGTAAGCACCTTCTCCTTGACCTCTTGGGTTAATATTTCCATACACATTGAAGTAACGAACATCACGAAGAACAGTATGCTGATTTGGAGTGTTATTGGGATAGCGCCCTCTAAATAAATGACAAACTAAAGCATCGTTTCGAGTACCCTCACCAAAATACCTCTCGACCATTAACGGCGAGCTGTTCACGAGTATAACGAGGCGTACTAGATGCGTTCTGAATGATAAACGAAAATGTTTTGAAGCTAGCTTGAATGAATATTGCACGAACTCTGGAAAAAACTCCTTGCGTGTGTAGAAGGTATATGCCTATTAGCGCAGTTCCCATTTGCGCGGTTTCCCAAAAGCGCAGTGTCCCCAAAAGCGCAGTGTCCCCAAAAGCGCAGTTCTCAGTTAATTGAGGTTAGGTTAGGTTAGCCGGGCGAACCGCAGGCACGTAGGCACTGTAGGTCAGGTTAGGTGTTTTCAACCCATTTGTTGAGATAGGCCTTACGAAAATCATATTTTAATGAGAAACTGTGGCGGTGAAAAACCCCATGAGGCCCCACGCTTTCGGGAAAGTGCGCAAACAGAAACCGCGCTTTTGGGAAACCGCGCTACTGGGAACCGCGCTTTTGAGAACCGCGATCTTGGGGGCTAAACCGCGCAAATGGGAACTGCGCTAGTGGGCATAAACCGTTTAGAATTGTCTCACACCCTTCAATTCTGCGTTGTAGCAGGTCCTAAACACCTCATATTTCCGTCTTCTACACCTAGGGCCCGGTGCAGAGACGCTGTTAGGAATCGCAAAATAGCGATTTTTCATCAAACTAACAGAAAGGGGGCATGATTTCGACCAACTATAGCTTGTTACCAGAGATTCAGATTGCCAGAAAAGAGAAACTAAGAACGATTCCCCGTTGTGACAGTTAAGGCCTTTTCACACGAGCCAATTTTCAGACCTAACTAGATGAGTCAACTTTTTTTGAGTTGAGTCAACTAGTTGATTGGTGTGAATAGAAGTTCGATGAGCTGATCCACCAAAAAAGTACGAGAGTAAAAAATGGATCACTGATCCATTTTTGCTGGCTCAGCATTTTGATTTGAAAAGTTGGCTCGTGTGAAAAGGTCTAAAGTAATTTAAAATTGCTTAAACATTTCTATACACATGTAATCAGATATATTCCTTTCAGAAATTCGCGTGCTCGCGAATTTCCGAACTGTGCCCAGCCACCACGCGATAATTGGTTGTTTCACTGTTCAAATACCGCTTAATCGAAATTAAACACCCCATTTTAAAATAATATTAACATGTAAATCGCAAGCTGTATAACCATACTACAATCAAAATGGTTTTACCAGACACAAATATACACGATATTTTAACAACTGCCTAAGAAACGTTTGTAATAAATTACTTTAATCTTTGAACTATGTGCGTTATCATTTCTATTTATAGAGTTAATAAAAAGGCGCCAGGTATGTTATTGCATTAAATTATTCCGTAATGATGCACAGGTGGAGCTTACGTAAGAAAACATGTGGATGACATGTGGATGACTGTTGACGTAGATTTATAGCGCATAGATTGTTTACCTTACAGTGTACAAGTTAACCCAAAGAGATTCATAGAGTTTCCTTAACTTTTGTATTATGTGTCTCAAGTTATTGGTATAGTGCCCACAATGTCGTTAACGAAACTCGTTAGGATGATCTACAAATGAGTAGCTAACGCTAGTTGTTACATATTGTTTCAGTCTTTAATCAAGTAGATAATATAAGAGTAGTTCAAATAAACGTAATAGCATTTGAAGCTATTTTGACCTACTAATACTTCGTTAACTAATGTGTAAGGTGAGGTATCAAGGTACGCATTATAGCGATGAAATTTACCCGAAAACATTCGGGCAAGTAAATGCAATAATGAACAACATGGAAAATAACAATAAAGACTGATGCATCCGATGGAGCATCAGGGTTATAAATGTATTCGGCAAATGATCCAAGATGGCATACGATGTTATGAAAATCAATTACGATCGGTTGACGGAGTCTGCCAAATTTTAAGTATGCTTTAAGCAATTTTAATGTTATAAATATTTTCATAACTACGAAGAATATATTTATATATAGTATGGGAGAGTAACTATTTGGATACCGAGGGTGGAAAGAAGAACGTCATAGGCATGCGCTTCAAGCGTCAAAAGAAAATCAATTTTACCCGAAGGAATTTGCAAAGCCTTTGAAAGCAGAAGCGGATATTTTTGACCACACTTGATGCACAATAACTGTGATTAAACAGTTACTAAAAATCATAAGCTCGAATATGTGATTATAGAAACGTATCTTTACGAAAATAAGGTTTACGGGCTAAGTAAAAAAAGGGCTTGTGACAACTATTGCTTTTAAGTAATGTAACCGATTTGCAATGCCCTCAGCACCCTACACTCACTATTACCGTTACCTCAACAAATTTTTATGGAATAACATTGAGCCACACAACCCATTAAAAAGGTAGAAAACGCTGTATCTGAATAACACTTTCTAATAAACTAAATTTATTTATCCACTATTGCAGTACTCTGTGATATCATTATCGGCCGCCTTTAGGGAGTATGAAATTTTGCGGTAAACCAAACATAATGTTAATAATTTAAATTGACATACAGTACTTACGAAATTAAGCTTCTGAATTGAGACGTTCTCATGAAAAAGCATTATGCCAGATTTTAAACCAGGTTAAAATGATAAATCCGATACGATTTTCTTCCCAAATACTGTACACAGGGAGTTAAGGATAAGTATGTAAAAAATTAAATTACGTGTTCTTTGGATCATATTGAGCCTAAAATGTCCTAATGAACATGCGTCCAAAAATGCATTGCTTCCGAGTAATTGGCCCTCAAAAATCGACCTCCAAAAAGTCGAAAAACGGGCGAATGTTCTTTGTACCCAATGGTTTCGTTTTACTAAGATTTTGTTTTTTATCGAAACAGATAAGAAAATTATCACTAGTATATTAAATTAGAAAAAGGAGGATAAGTGTGTAAATTACATTTTAAGTAAAACGAAGGTGTTTCAAAATGTCACCGTTGTTTAACTGAAAGATTCTAATTGAATTGGGTTCTTTTTATTCTACAAATGTCATGAAACAACTACAAATTTAATTTAATTACAAAAATTGGTCAAAATGACCAGCTACAAAAGATTCTTGAAACCATTCGAAGATTCCAGGCGTGTAACAGATAGTTTTACGGGCATCAATAACTCGTTGTTGTAAGTCATCAATGTCACGAACCAAGTCTTAAATGTTTACCTAGAGTTAAACTTCGGGATATCGCGCAGACCACGCAACAGTGACCCTTCGACCAATCCATTTCATAGGAAACGTCGCATCAAGGCGAGGTCTTCTCGGCTACAATGTGATGGCCCTCTGTCAATTACCACATGCGCCTCCTCGTTACTAATGTACGTCTTCCAGTAATTCAGGTAAAGTATCTTGTAATAACCATACATACCCCGCCCCATTTAGCCTTAGTGGAAGAAAGTAAATTTCAAATAATTGGTTACAACAATAAGACAACATTGCTGTTGGTGTGACTTCATACTTGTCACGACTCGCGTGACGTTTCTTTGACTCCACTGGTGGGTAACGTTTTGTGGACATTCAGTATAGAACCACGGAATAATTGTTGACAACGTACTATTGATCACAGCTTAACGTAATTGGCTAGCACTTACCAATGAAAATTGCCGAGCATTTGTTCTGAGATCACCGTTAAAGGTTGTAATTAATTAAATATTGAACGTTTTACGTTCATTTAAGTTCATACGAAAATGACAGAAAAGAAGAATTTAAATTGTGTTGTAAAAAAGTATTTCGATAAGCTACAATAAACCAGGGGAACATTTTCCAAACGCCAGTCATTCTTTTAGACATTGAACTTTCACAAAAAGAATGGTTTATTTTCAAGTATAAAATAACGTGCTGCTTCGGATAACCATTACTTTGCGTCAAAATGATACATGTAGCTGCTAAGGCGAATTTCACTATTTCTAAGTACGCGGATATGCAATTGATGAACGGACCGGTCCCTGGTAATAATTTAGAAGCGAGGCGGTTATACCAGGAGTAATTCCCCGACCGACGATAACCAGTAATACGCAAGCTCGAAGCCGTCAATAGACGTTTACGAGAGTGTGGTCATAATAAACCAGTAAGAAATCGAGAAAGGACGGAAGAGGTTCCAGACGAGATACTTTGCCAGAATTACTGGAAGACGTACCAAAAGCAACGTAAAGGCGCATGTGGTTTTTGCACAACGGAGCTCCACAACACTTTAGCCGATAAGTAAGAGCTCACCTTGATGAGGAATTTCCTTTCAGATGGATTGGTTGAGGGGGGAGCGTTGCGTGGCCAGCTCCATTTCCCGATTTAACCCCTCCTGACCTTTAGCTCTGTGGACACATTAAAGCTTTGGATCTCGAGATTGATTGAAAAAACTAACTTATCCTACTTATTTTATTTTAATATCGTACTTTTGATACAAGTAATCGTTTTTTTATCTTTTTCGTTAAAAACATGTGCTAAGTATAAGGAAACAATTGGGTTCAAGTTATAATAGAAACTGCATCTTCGCCTGTTTTCGACATTTTGGAGGTTGATTTTTGAGGGCCAATTACTCGGAAGCAATGTATTTTGGGACCCATGTTCATTCGACATTTTTGACTCAATATGACCTAAAGAACACGTCATTTTTGACATACTTATCCGGAACAACCTGTATTTTAATTAACAAGCGAAATAAACTTTAATGAGGCCATGATAAAAATTACATAAAAAATTCATTCTTATGCATAACTAATGGACTGTCCAAATTTAAATACTAAATTTACCTGAACATCAGAAAATTCCCAAAATGATATTATTCCGCCATAACTAAAGCCGAAACTAGTGGTCTTCGTCAAATGTTTAAGGCCAATGCGAAAATCGAGCACGTATTTTAATTTATATCAGTAGCTTGGTATATAAAAACAAACCTTTTAGAAAACTAGCAAGTTATTGATATTTTATCCATTTAATTATCCGTAAACACGAAAGGGGTACTTCACTTTTGCTATTTTAGCCTTATTTTCAAAGAGCAAACCAACAATCATTTCAATAAGTGAACGAAATCCACTCATTGAATACTTCAGTTTGCAACAAGTCATTGTAAAGTGGCGCGTTATTCAACATACCCTCAGTTTCAGGAATCAGAAGGATGGATGTAAAAGACGATTTTGAATCATTTGAAAGCGAGAATGGAGAACAGAAAAGTAACACTTGAATTATCCCCTCTCTCTCACAAACGTATTCCAGAGTTGCTTATTTTTTCCATCTTTTAAAATGGAATATCAACTACATTCGGTAGATGGTTAATTTTTGGACAAAGGGTTTACCAAGCTCCTAGTTTTCCTCAGAAAGAAAAAACAATTTACTTGTAAAATGATTAAAATAGAAGCTGATAAGTTAACTTCATAAGCACTAACTTTCAATTAGTTATAATTGTCTAAAGCAGGTTTTTTTGAATAAAATATCAGTAGGGTAGACTGCCCTTCGTCCGAGCTCATTCTGGTTGAGTTGCTCTTCATACTCTCTGAAAATGACAGTATACGGTACCATCTAACTTTGCAATCAGTTCTAGACACAATCGGCAACTTTAACAATTTAACACCTAATCCGAAAGTAAAAGACACTAAGAAATTACTAAAAATTTAAAAATACAAAGAAAAATTGGTGAAGCGTATATATTGGCACTGTTAAAATATTTAATTATCGTGGTTTGCTTTCAAAATATGGGTACCAAATTCAAGAAATTGAACTATTTGATATTGCTAATTTACGAACCAAGTTTAAAGATTTCAAAACATCAGGGGTTCGTGGAACATAACCATTGGGGCCCGATGACCTCAGATTGGAGAAAAGTACATACATAGTGCTATTCACTTACATTGAAAACCGTTTTGCCAAGCGGAAGTATTTTAAGGCAAAGGGTGTGACGTCTATAGCAAGACAAGCAGGTCTACAGATCAATCAACATAAAGACATGTTAAGCCGCGCTCACAAAGACGTTAAAAATGGTAAATAGCTTAATTTGAAAGCGTAAGGTAGAAGACGAAGTTAGAAATCGGTGGTTCACAAACCCGCCGAAAGTCGAAAGGGGAGAGAAAACTTCGCAAGACGAGAGGGAAATCAGCGGTCAACGCCCCCCCCCCACCCCATTTTGTTTTTTACGAGGGGCTAATCACTTGCCGTAATCGGTGTATAAGCCTGTAGCTTTGACTGTACTAAAATGATTACGTAACTGATTACAGATTAAGCACTACCAGGGTTGTAGAGAGATGGTTCGATCACTTAGATTTTTTGTTTGGCGAAATATTTTTCTACCACGGATGGCGCTAGTGACGCTAAGTAGCCCCTACAGATATTTTGGGGGCCTTACCTCATTACACTGAGTACCTACGGAAAGGGAACACTACCAAGTTTTCGTGTCGATCGATCTCGGTTCTTTATGATCTCTAAATTAGTTAATTTTCGCTTTGTTATAAATTCATTAACAATTTAATTTTTGAAAATTGCGAACAATCTAAGCAAACCTAAGCTAATTAAGAGCCAAAAGGCAAAACTACGATTAGTGTTATTACTGTATTAATTCTAGTACAAAATTTGTATTTCAGTCCAAATAAATATCTGAGAAACTGAAATTTAATGTTCGCTAATTATAAATATTAAAAAAATAAATTTCCTTAAAATTCACACGTGTAAAAACGAAACAGAAATTAAAGTGATCTCAGTTAGCTTGTAAAATTTAAATTTCCCGCTATCTCCTATAAATTAGGCTGCACCACAGTACTTCTATGCATTGGGGGAATGCCATCTATTTGCCACTTTTTCTTTAGCCAAACTCTCCTATGGTAGAATTGCTCAGTGATCGAACCATCTCTCTACAACCCTGACGATAGCCCCTTATTCACGATTTTTAAATTTATCGGGTGTTTAGTGATATCTAAATGCTCCGATATAAAATTTAATATTTTATTTCACTTAAATGTAATGAGAAGAATTATCGGATAAACACCAATTTTTAGAGGCATTTTTGCTCCTAAATTCAGGCTTTTACTATTCGATAGCTGGTTTTAATTTTATTAAGTTTTCAAACTTAAATATATGTGAGTTATCTTGTAATTTAATAAATTATGTAATATTTCTAAGACATAAAAGATAATTAACGAAATTATAAAACATTACCATTTTTTTCCTTTATAAAAATAAATATTTTAAACTTACAGGATTCATAGTAAACTTTAAGGTGAAATTTGAAGCCATCGGTTAATATTTTCTTTACTTTTCCACGGCGAAAATAAGGGCACTTTCGCAGCCGGAGGAGCTAGGTTCAATCTTAGAGTTAAATAATTATCTCACCACTGGTTTCAAGGTACTTCACCCAGGTTTTTGGTTTTCTAAACAAACATTAATGTAATAGGTAATAGAAAGAGTCGAGTGCTTTAGCTCGCATTACATCAATTTCTTGGCCCCTGGCCTCGGATTAAAGGCATTTAAAGTCTCTAGCTGACCAGATCATAAAGTGGTGCCTTGGGTAGTAGCCTAGCTGATTAAAGTTGATGTAAAGCGTTGTAATCGAAACGTTAAATGTTAGGCAAATAGTTGGAGATCCTCAACGAATACACTTTTCGCTATGTTATTATATAAGCTAGTCTTTTGTGACTAAATAGAATGAATAAATATTGAAAAGTTTAACTTATATATCAATAAATTAACTTAATAACTGAAACTGAAGTATTTCTTCTTCCTACTTTCTTTAAGATATGACACCCCTCTAGGGATAAAAAGCTATATGTGGCGATATATTTATTGACCTCTATGAGCTCTGGTTTTCCCGCAATTCCGTTATAGAGAAGTGGTATCTGTTTTTGGTTTCGTTTTAATAACTCTCGATATACTTTCAACTCGTTCAAAGATATATCTTACTTCGCTATCTCATTTATTTTATGGAACACGAACCCAAAGTAAAAGTCTCCTGGGAACCAAACAAAGCGGTTACTACAAAACACCGTATATTATTAATGGATTTGTTATTACCAAATTCTCAATTTTGGCTCGAGCTCAAGAACAAATGCCGTATTGTCACGCGTTTCAAATAAAATGAGAATGCAGTTCAGGACTTATTTTAGAAGTTTTAGGCTCATTTAATCTAAGACTGGAAAGTGAGATTATCATTATTTTGGTTAAGGATAAGGTTATATTACTTAAGGGTCGATTATAGTAGGATACGGTTAAGATAAGGTTAATTTATTCAAGCAAAAATTCAATCACAGAAAAATTGAGTACCTGCTCAAAATAACGGTAAATGCGGTTTTCATGGTGTCGTAATAAATTCTTTATTCATATTTTGGCACGCGTGATTTCCCTGTATGCTATTTAAGCACACGGCGCGTCGTGCGCATGGAGATTCAGAACAAATCCAAATCGGTTCCAACATTTTGCTGCAATTTTATTTCTGACGGAAACCAATAAAGGTAACACTTTTTCATCTGCCAAAAAGGAAATGTTGGTACGCCGTTATCTTTTCGATTGCTAATGTTACAAGATTTTAATTATATTTTACAATTTATATTATTTTCTAGTTGATTTGAAACAGTTAACTGGGAGCTCAATTGCCTTTTTAAAAAGAATGAAATGGGACTTTAAAATATTTGGGATTCTTAACAAGAAACCTTCCAGGCACAAGGCTATCCAATAGTGTCTTCATGTACCAGTTGAAGCTTTTTGGGAAGGGTCGGTTATTTATATTCACGATAAGGAGTGGCTTATTTTATAAGTATTTAATCAAAGAACTTTTCCCATTAAAAACATTAATCGTTGTAAAAGAATATCACCCTTTAATTAGGGATGCACCGATATATCGGCCTATTTTTTAATATCGGTATTGGCGAATATCGGCTTAAGCCGATATTATTACCAGAAAAACATTTAAAAATAAGAAAATTATCGATTAACTAACTAATGGTAATATTTTATTTGATTTGCCACGCCACGCACGCCAGACTTCAGAATCTACATCGGACTTTTTTAAGATAGTCAAATGAAAAAAAAATATTCGGATATGCTTTTAATAATTTTTTAATGCAAAATTAGAATAAAATGGTATGGCAGTGTACTGAACCGTCTTTTACAATGTTTTTTTTTTCATATACACTATTGTTATGATAGATAACTTTGTTAATATCAGCCAAATTTTTTGTCCGAAAGAACAGATTTCTGAAATTGGTTGAGTGGTTACAATTAAAGTACAGTGAGAATTCAAGCAAGCGGAGCAAGTACAAATTAGAATTTTCTTCAGATCCTAAAATTTGTTTTGCCGATATTAATTTAGTAAAACTGTTTTGCATATGAGTGATCATATCTCCTATAACAAAGTCCGGAAAAGGATGAACTACCCAGTTTTTAGTGCACATCGATATATATCGAAGTGGAACGATTGCTATGGACGGAATGTCGTTGTTGTTTGATTGTCGGCGTTGGCGTCGGCGTCGTGGGAAGCGACTACACGGTAGATGGAGCGGTGAAATTTAATTTATATTATTTTTATTATGGGTTCCACCGAGATTCGAACCCAGATTTCTGTCCGTGTAATCTCCAAAACCGACGCCTTTACCAAGCTAGTCATGCCGGCCTCTTCAAATTTCATGATTGAACTTTTAGCCTTGAACACCTTTATATTTTGTATAGTTGGTCCAGAAATTTTCAGCCCCCTCAAGCGTGCCGTTAATTTCCGTCTCTCCGACCAACGCCCTTAAAGGGAGAGTGACCGAAAAAAATAAGTTGGTCTCATTCGATAGAACTCTTTGACGCGCACGCCGTGCCGTTAATTTCCGGCCCCTCCAACCAACCCCCTTAAAGGGAGAGTGATCGGGGGGAAAAGTTGGTCTCATTCGATAGAACAATAAAAGTAAAAGATTGGAATCGTCTACGCTCGCGTCTACATGAAAGAGTGAGACCAAAAATCCCAAGCAGTCGAAATTAAACTGCAAAGTATGCGACCATGGGGACAGAATCTCCGTCTTGCCATATTTTTAGTACATAAATAAATTCTTTCAATAATAGGATTTATGCAGTTGTTAATAATCCATATTAAATATCTGCTCTAAAAAGATATCAATCACCGATATAATATAAAATTCGAGAATGACATATTCTATTAATTTTTTTTATAAATTTGCGAATTTACATGACTTTTGGTGCCTAATCTACCCAAATGTTTTATAGAAATGTCTTAAAATAAACACATTTGAATCCCAGTTTAATAATTTCTTTAAATCATATTTCCACTAATTTCAATAATTTAAAAGAATTATGTTCGTCGTGTTTTGCTTACCTATTTCACCTTTAATACTTTTCGTCTATCTAACGATAGGAAATTACATGGCCTCAACAACTTTTGTATTGGTTTGCCCACCCGGGTATCCTGAGGGTGGGCGGTGGCCACTCTTAAACATAGTATGGTAAATTATATATCAAACGATAGAAATTCACATGGCCTCCACAGCTTTTGTATTGATTTGCCCAACCGCGTATCCTGGGGACGGGCGGTGCCCACTTTTTAACATAGTAATTTATTTAATTAGATTAACCCACAATTAGAAAATTACAATATTAATAAGTTTATTTCCTTCAATAAATATTGCTTACTTACTTCAATAAAAAAGTAACTAATTAACTGCAGTAAGTAATTTAATAATTTCATATAATTCATAATCATAATACGTTAATTAGTGTAGTCTGCCGACGACATTTCTGAGTCGGTTAACCTTCAAATCTTTAGTTGGTATAAAGACACGGTTTGAAATTGGACCGACTCTGGCTCAACGTCGTTTTGGTCTTAGGAAACAGCTAAATTTTTAGTCGTCAGAGAGTCGACTCTAACAATGTATAAAAATTCATCATAATCTAATTTTTTAAATTTTGTTGGTTATAAGCTTTTGCCATGGGACATCCGAACTACCCTAGGACATTTCGACTGTGAAACCGAAGGTCGGCCTAGCTCTTGAACAGTCCTCGGCCTATAGCCATTTGAGGGCTTTGGCGAACGTCGCGTCGGCCCAACTCCAATGTGATCAAAGGGGTATTGTATCAAGGGAGTTTATTTGATGATCTGTCTAAAGCCACGTTCACACTAGGCACTTTAGAACCGTTTTAAAACGGTTTCGGACGATTAATTTGTAAAATTTTGCTTTCTAATGTATTTATCGTATGGGTATTAATACAGTTAACACCGAAAATGTTCAATATTATCTTTTGAAACCGTTTAAAAACGGTTCCAAAGTGTCTAGTGTGAACACGGCTTAAGTTAAGTGAGGTCTTTCATATTTGGTTGTTCTTTTTTTGTCATTTGGTGATTCCTGCAGCTTAAATCCAAAAGTGAATATTTAAATTACTTTTGCAGTTTTTTCTAACAGCAGTGACATCGAAAGTACAAAGGATTGTTGGTATTACAAACATATAAAGCATTTGATTTTTATTTACATTTATTTTTATAAGTATATAAAAAAAAGATGGTGTAATAGGTTTTTCAAACTTTCGTCTTCTATGCAATGTCTATTTAGAATTGTTACTACATATTCAAAAATCGGGATAGTATTTTTGAAAAAGAAATGCACTTCTATTCGCTCAACAAATCGAGGGGTCTTGAGCCCCTTTGAACTATCCAGTTCTAACGCTGCTCTCTAATACTGCAACTGTTCCGTTTTTTAACACCATGTCAAAAAATCTTTATCTTGTAACATAAATAACATCATACAAATTTTTTTCATAGTGTTGATCTTTTAGCAGATAATTATTGACACACCAGGTGTTACTATTTATCTTTAGAGTATCCATGCTGAAATCCATCATTATAAGTTACCCCTGTAGCATTAGGGTGTCGGTGAAGAGTAGGGTATGGGTCTAAAAGTCGTTTTCAGGTCGACGACCGTATGCCGACTCAAATTGTTCAATTTTTTCAAACTCCAAAAATTACAAATTTCCATTTTGAGACTTTATAAAGTCGGCAAGTCGACTTTAATGTATAGTCGATATGCCGACTTGATAAGGACCACACATGTATTTTTTCATATTTTTAAAATAATTGTATTTTATTGTATAATTATACTTGAAGTTAATTTTTACTAATTATGATTAATTAATTTTTAGAAATTAATTTGCATAAGAAGTTACTTCCCCTGTAGCAAATTAGAGTCGGGCCGACGTCGGCAAAAGATACTAAACACTAAAGTCGGCCGACTTTTGGATTGAGGGTCGATATGTCGTAGGGGTAAAATGGTCGGCCGACTACAAAACGTCGACTCTTTACCGCCAATTAATAGACCTAAGAACCGACTCCGAAACGACGTCGGGCCGACTTTATATTAATGCTTATTTCCGCACCAAAACTGATCTCATAATTAGATTTTCGAATACAAATAAGTTTGAAGAAAAAATAAAAGTGAATAAAAAATTCATCATCGTCAAATAGTCAGAAAATAATTAAAATATCCCCTTTTCCTAAATAAGTATGGTCGGTTTCATAGAGTTAATGTCGAATCCAATAATTAAATGTAAGGTCTATTTTAAGTTGGATAATGGTCAGCATACCGACCATAAATAGTCCCAAAAAGGATTTACGGTTTTAGTGTCGAAAAACGTTCCGATGTTTTTAGGTCGGCATTTGGTCGTCGACTATAAACCATCGAATTGGGAATAATACTGCTAGAATTAAAATTACGATTTCAGTTGCCATGGTTATGCGGGACCTGTTCTGATAAGACTACGAAATTCATCTTTATAATTAGGCGGTAGCGCCATCTATATTTTGTAAAGTTATATGGCTAAAAATAAATAATTATTAGCTAACTCACCGTAACTTGAGTTAAAAAGAATCGTGTTGACAGAATAAAATTATTTTTAACAACTTCAAAGGTTTGTTTGTTACGAGAAATCATGCATTTCAACTTCGCATCAGATTCGCGAAAAAATTCAATTGCAATAGTTGCCACCAATAGAGACAGATGCCCCCACGGTAGAACGATAAAGTTGATAAAGTCTCCTTATGGAACGAAATTGGTCCCGCGCCAGCCAGATTTAGTTGTACCTCTATTTATTCCCAACTCAATGCTATAAACCGACTTTTCGACCGTACCCCGACTCTAAACCAAAGACTATATATAAATAGACTGGCGTGTTCAATGGCTCAACTTCCAGACGCTGGTCAAAATTTTCCACGCGCATAAGAGTGCTACTAGTGGCGCCTCTAACGGCTGGTCAAAGGCTTCTCCCGTGTTTCGAAAGTGTTAACAGGTTTTTTGTATGGAGACGCCTGTCTAGTAAGCGAAGCGTATATAGTCTTTGCTCTAAACCGACTTCATGTGTTACAAGGGTTTGCGATTTACGATATTATTTCAAAATATTAATGCCTGATTTTTATTGATATTGATTAATTATACTCTAAATAGATTAAAAAATTTAAAATGTGTTAATAAATAGGCTTATTAATACGAGCACAAACGTTTTTCAAACGCTTCATAGTTTAAAAAATTCAAAAGCACGCGCCAGTTGATACTTTCGCAGCGCCATCTCCGGACTAGCAGCATGTTAGAAGTTTATTGGCGAACTCGCTTGAGATGAGAGGTGTAATATTACGTTCGCGCGTCTCGCATTGGGAGCGAGATCCGTTAGGCAATAAGGGGGGAGGGAAAATAGGAGATGGTTGGGTTGGGGATCGAAACAATGACGAAATTCAAATCAAAAAGTAAAGATTTTTAATTGACACTTTCAAAATCTAATCAAACAATAAAACACAATAAATGAAATTATAACTTACACATGTCGCGGCTAGGGTCACCTCGAATTGGCGACATTAGGGGAAAAAAAGATGATTTAAGATCGGGGAAATAAAAATTGTACTGACACTTGGTTTGGAAATTTAGGAATGAGTTCTATTTTTTCCTTCTTCTTCGGATAATCTTTTTTTTTCCAAAAAGTAAGGTATTCTATGGGATTTTACGTTTTCTAAAGGGGGGGGGGAGAGAGCTGGAAATACACTTTTAAGAACCAATAATGGGCCACTGAAAGATATTATGGGGGAGGGGGAGAGATGTAAACAAGTTTCTAGGGATGAGACTCAGTGGCGACGGATTCGACGGAATGTTTGTTTGAGCCTAGTTGGCGTAGGGGTGATGGAGAATAGGTAAATTTCAACGTTACGATTTGATGGTTTCGGGCTGGGCGTCTTCACTTTCTCGGGATGCTCTTTTCTGGTGTCTCGAAGTGGTGGGGATGTTTGCAGACTACGAGGACGACTTTGTTTCTCGACAAAGAAGGGATGAAACCAGGGTTGTATCTCGCAAACGGTAGATTTCGACGGCGGATGGAAAAGACTCCCTTTCTGGGGATTATGCCTGACCGGAAGTTACTCTCGCTAACGCTGAAAGTTCTTATTTTGGGGTTTCTTTAAATTGGAATTGCGTTTTGTGCCTATTGGCATCTTTTCTGGGGGATTTATTTGGGCATTTTGCCTCTTTTATTCCGACAAGGGGTTATCGCGGAACGGAGTCCGAACTGGGGATCTCTTAGGGTTAACCATTGAGGTAAGGTTGTCTTCCTCCGAGCAACTGAGTTCTGACTTATTTCTTTTTGGGGCTTGCTCTCTAGTTTTGTTGTTTTTGGCTGTGTAGGTCTGGGTGTGTTACTTGCTCTTGGTTATGATTCTAGAATGACGTCGAATTATTTCCACGTCTTTGATTTGTGGGGGCTGTTGCTATCCTATTTTAAAATCCCACCGACGCTTCCTTAAGCTTATGCTTATCCTTTCTCTCTCTCGTTTTTGGGGTGACGAACTAATATTTTCTTGGTCCCTGGGCATCTGGATCGGCAAGTTGGCTGTTATCGATGCAGTACAGTTTTTGACAGGGGGTTGTTGGGGTCTTTTTCGACTAGTTGAGGTCCGTGGTGCAATCGACCTTCGACTTGTTATTCTCGATTTCGTTGGCGCCAGGGTGGCGGGGAGGAGGAAGGTGTGAAATGGTGGACAATGGGAAAGGATTTTAACTAATCCAAGGCTAATGAATTCCTTAAAAAGGGTTTTTTAACTGAGGCAATTTAATTTAACATTAAATGGGTAATATATTGGGATAGCTTGAGTTAGGGGTTTTCTGGGCATACCAAACATTAAAAGGTTATAGGGGGCAACAGGGGTTTTGGGGATAAGTTTAATTTATTAATAATGTAAATAATATCTTAATTTTATGAGTATCAGTTACCTGTTTCAAATATCCCGTTAATTATTCTGTAAACATTAATTAAAGACAAGAGTCTAATATTAAACACAAAACAAACCGAAATGACCAACCCAATCCAATGACAATTATATCTAGACTATATTTCAGGGTTTAATCATGTTACTTTTAATAAATTTGGGTGAGGTAATAAAGATTTGTTAGCATTAAGTTAGTAATATCGGTTTTAAATTGTTCTTATAAAATAATATGAAACAAAAACTAAAACAAAATCTTTTATATTTGGTTTGGTTTCTGAGTTGAGGTAGCGTACCTTATTACGTAAGGAGTTTATGGGGGATGCTATTTGTAACCAATATGAAAAATAACGTTAATTCTTTTTTTCTTTTGTATTCCTTTTATATGGGGAAATCAAGTTTTATTGAAAAAAAGGAAAATTAAAATAAAAACACACAAAAAATTACTTTAAAAACAATTAAAATAATAAAAAAAAGTTTTTATTTTTCCGCTCTATGGCGCCATATGGGTAACATTAATTGTTGACTTGTGCGCTTAATTTTCTATTAAAAATTAATGGAAAAATCATTGAAATCTTGAGAAATACATTAAATCGAAACTAACAAAGTAAGTTTTTCAATAATATATCAATATAAATAATATCTTTATCAATTAATTATAGCTTTGTGAACAATGTTTTGCATGAGCTGTTAGGCCTTGGCAATTACAAGGTCATGTGCAAAATAGACTACAACATTAAAAGGTAATGATATTTGTTAAAAGTATTTGAATTGTAATTGTTTTTACGAATTAAAATCTAGAAGCTTCATTAAAATGTTTCTTTTCTATATCACTAATATATTAATTCTATTTACTTCGCCAAAAGATTTTCAGTCTTGTATATTGTTTGGATTAGTTCTATTAATACAAATAGCTCATTTTTGTTTACAAAATAATTGAAAATTATTATCGATTCAATCTCAGCTAAAATACGGTTAAGGCATCAAATTGGTATTAAAGGCCGAGACCAGAGATTCCATTTTCTCGTGCGCGAATTTAGACCCCCACAAAATTGAGTGACAGCGTCGACAGCTTGACCGACGACTCGGACTGTTTTTGAATAGAATATATACAATGAGCATAGAAAAAGAGGTAAGCTACAATACATGGAATTGTCCAGGGGGTCACTCAAGCTGTCAGAGTTGTCACTTAAGTTGTCAGAGATGTCAATCAGTTGTCACTCGTCAAAAAATTAAGTACAGGATAAGAGGGGTTGTAAATTCGCTCTGGTCTCGATCTTTAAGTGGGAGTTCCGAAGTGCGATTTATTTTGACGTCGGCACAACGTCGTTTCACAGTCGGGATTGTATGTATATGAAGTTAGCCCAACGTCGTTTCTGAGTCGGAAATATGACTTTGTGAAGTCGGGCCAACATCGTTTTCGAGTCGGAAATATTCCTTTGTGAAGTCGGCCCATAGTCATTTCTGAGTCAGCCCATAGTCATTTCTGAGTCGGCCCATAGTCCTTTCTGAGTAGGACATACATCGGAAGTGACTCGAATTTTTTTGTCGATCGACTACTTTTCTACTAGGACATTTCGACCTTTCAGAGTGGTGGCCCGACAGTAGGCCGACCTTTCTGTTTTAAGACACTAGCCGACGTCGGCCCGACTCTAAAATGCTACAGGGGTAGTGGTCTTGGACCGTCACTATGTCACTCACCATATGCCAAATGGTGGACGTAACATAGTAACGATCATAACGCGGTTTTTGAAGGGGAAAGATTTGCTTTTCACGGCGATCAGGATGCAGTGTATGGCTCGCATCCAGTGAATTATGTATGTTCAATATATTATATTTGTTCAAAATATTATATTTGTTCAATAAATTATGTTTGTTCAACATATTATATTTGTTCAACATACTATTTTCGGTCAATATATTATATTTGTTTAACATATTATTTTCGTTCAACATATTATATTTGTTGAATATATTATATTTGTTCAATAAATTATGTTTGTTCAATATATTATATTTGTTCATTATATTATGTTTGTTCAATATATTATATTTGTTCATTATATTATATATGTTCAATATATTATATTTGTTCAATATATTATATTTGTGCAATATATTATTTTTGTTCAATATATTATATTTGTTCAATAAATTATGTTTGTTCAACATATTATATTTGTTCAACATACTATTTTCGTTCAATATATTATATTTGTTCAATATATTATATTTGTTCAACATATTATTTTCGTTCAACATATTATTTTCGTTCAACATATTATATTTGTTCAATATATTATATTTGTTCAATATATTATATTTGTTCAATATATTACATTTGTTCAATATATTTTATTTGTTCAATATATTATATTTGTTAACGATAAACCAGATTTTGGAAAGTTCTTCTGACCATATCAGGTATGACCCTTGGTATACAAATTTCGCTACTTGCAATTCTTACACTCGACCTTGGAAATGCAATGAAATAAGCGATAACATAAATTTCCACGTCGATGTTGTTAGCACCTTCTCCTTGACCTCTTGGGTTAATATTTCCATACACATTGAAGTCACGAACTGCACGAAGAACATTATGCTGATTTGGAGTGTTATTGGGATAGCGCCCTCTAAATAAGCGACAAACTAAAGCATCGTTTCGAGTACCTTCACCAAATACCTCTCGACCATTAACGCGAGCTGTTCACGAGTATAACGAGGCGTTCTTGATGCGTTCTGATTGAAAAACCAAAATGTTTTGAAGCCGGCTTGAATACATACATAGGCGTGTTGAATGAATGTTTCGCGAACTCTGGAAAAAACACCTTGCGTGTTAAGAATTGTCTCACACCCTTCAATCATGCGTAGTAGCAGGTCCTAAACATCTCATTTTCCCGTCTTCTGCACTTGGGGCCCGGTGCAGAGACACTTTTAGGAATCGCAAAATAGCGGTTACTCACCAAACTAACAGAAAGGGGGCGTGGTTTCGACTAAATATAGCTTGTAACAAGAGCTTCAGATTGGCAGAAAAGAGAAACTAAGAAAGATTCCCCGTTGTGACAGTAAGTAACTAAATTAAGTATCTTAGAATTGCTTAAAGGAAAAGTCCAGGTTGGGTAAAATTGGGTCTATTTGAAAGATCTTGTTTAAATATACTAAAAAATATCAGTCGTAAAATTGTATCTTTTTTTAATGACGAGAAATTAATTTTTAAACGAGCGAAATTTACCGCCAAGCGAGCTGCCATTTTCTTTCGCCTTCCCTATGTAGACCGCACGCGGAGCAAGCGCGCGCGGGGAATAGAGCGCTGTTAAAGCCTGTTATAGCGCGAACAGCGCGTGATTAAAGTCCTAAAACGTCACACCGGAAGAAAAAATGGCAGATCGCTTGGCGGTAAATTTCACTCGTTTAAAAATTAATTTATCGTCAATAAAAAAAGATACCATTTTACGACTGATATTTTTGAGTTTATTTAAACATGATCTTTCAAATAGACCCAAGTTTTACCAAACCTGGACTTTTCCTTTAAACATTTGTACACACATGTAATCATATTTATTCATTTTAGAAGAACAAACGCTCGCGAGTTTCCCAACGGTGCCAATCCACCACGCGATAATTAGTTGTTTCACTGTTCAAATACCGCTTAATCGAAATTAAACACCCCATTTTAAAATAATATTGGCATGTAAATCGCAAGCTGTATGACCATACTACAATCAAAGTGGTTATACCAGACACAAATATACACGGGATTTTAAGAACTGCCTAAGAAACGTTTGTAATAAATTACTTTAATCTTTGAACTATGTGCGTTATCATTTCTATTTATAGAGTTAATAAAAAGGCGCAAGGTATGTTATTGCATTAAATTACTCCGTCAAGATGCACAGGTGAAGCTTACGCAAGAAAACATGTGGATGACTGTTGACGTTGATATATAGCGCATAGATTGTTTACCTTACAAGTTAACCCCAAGAGATTCATAGAGTTTCCTTAACCTTTGTAATGTATCTCAAATTATTGGTATAGTGCCCACAATGTCGTTAACGAAACTCATTAGGACGATCTACAAATGAGTAGTTAACGCTAGTTGTTAGATTTTGTTTCAGTCTTTAAAGTTCATATGCACAAAAAAATGAAACTTTTTTTATAAGTAGATATACTTTAAATATATTCAAAAATATTATTAAAAAAAAATTATTATAAATATAAAATTAGTTATGAATTAAATAAAACGCGAATAGCAGCAGACGAAAAGTTTCTAAATTCGCGGGGAAATCACAAAACGGAAGTACGCGCGCGCGTCTATTCAGTGACGTCATCGGCGAGAGTCCCATCACATGAAATGTTACCAAGCCTACTACAAGCTCTTTTTGGATTGTAAGTATCCTAATTTTTATTATTTCGACGGTTTGTTTATTTATTTATTTGAATTTATATTTGTAGGTTTTTCTAGTACAATTATGGCACATAACGTTGAGCCTTATCAATTTGAACCTGAAGAAAGCACTGATGAAAGTGAAAATGAGGATGATCATATAAATGATGGTAGTTCATCTGATGATAGTTTGAACCTAGAAGACAGGCTCATAGATAACTCTTGGCAAGTTATTTAATTTATTTTATATATATATAGTATGTAACTTTCTAAATTAAATTTTTATGTTATTGTTTAGGTGTATGTGCAATAATTGCGAAATTATGCCTAGTGCTTTGGAGTGTGTTTACTGCGTTGAACAAGCCACTGTCAATAATAGAGGGATTGAGTCAAATTTTATTTGCATACTTGATCATAGAGGTTTTCAATTAAATTGTTTGGAAGTGGAGGTGTTACGCACAGCTTACACAGCTTATGTTAGCCAAGAAATGAGAAGACTGGGGGTGAATGCCAGAAATTTAAACCAAAATGAGTAAGATTTTTATTTTGAAGGTTACTAAATTACACTAAGAGGCTAATAGAGGGTGCTACCATGGTTAATTAATCCATGGTGCTACAGCGTCCATTCTTTTGGCTGGATATTTTTTGCCCGCAGTTTTTAAAAAGTTATGGTACCAAATATTTTAATTTTTTTAGGAAATTCCGATATACAGCCTATCGTTAATTTATATGTTGGATGTATACAACTATTGGCTTCAGAAATAGGGTTGTAATCCCGGCATGTGTCGTTCGCAAGATAAGAGTAACATTTCCCTCTCCAAATTTCTTTTATAGTAACTTTATGTATGCGTAGGGTGGTAATTTTTCTATTTGGGTGTAATTCATTTTTTAAATTAGCCAATTTCTAGTTAGTTGGTTCCTAGGCATTTAATAATAATTTAAAGCATTTTAGTCATTTTTAATATTGAAGCATTTTGTGATTTAATAATAATTCAATTGAATGTTAGTCATTTTTAATATTGAAGAATTTTGTGCTTTAATAATAATTCAATTGAATTTTAAGTTTTTTTTATATTGGAAGCATTTTGTGATGTAATAGTTATTCAATTGAATTTTAGTAATTTATAATTTTGAAGCATTTTGTGAAAAATAATTCAATTGAATTTTAAGTTATTTTTAATATGTAACTATTTCAAATATTGTAAAAGCCTAGTCTCATTTATGAGCAAAATTTTATTAAAAAACACATTGGTGTTATATAGATAAAAATTCATATGGTTCTATTTTACATTTTGACATAATTTCATTTTCCTCTTTTTTCCACCGTAAAAGAATACTTGGGTAGAGATAAAACTTTTGAATTTTAAAGAAAGTTCGCAGAGAAATGAATGGTATTTGCATAAATGTAAACATGTTTGTCACAGTAGAGGAGAGACTTCCAGAAAATAATATTGAAGCAGCGGCAAATAAATTTCCAAAAGGCATCATTCCACTTATAGGTTGACTGTTCCAAATTCTTATGTGACGCCTCAGGCATTCAGACTCCACCGTAACCATAGTTCCAACTGTACGTTTGATTCTTGCGATGCAAGGGAGGTTGCAAATGAAACAAGTTGAAAAAAGAGTCAACAAGCAGCTTTCAAAGACAATATATTTGCGTTCAAACGATTAAGGTTTCTCTTCGTCATCCGATCCTGATTCAGACCTATAAAACAACCACATTTATTTATATGGAAAGGTTTTATTTAAAAGATTTTCTTACTCGGAAAAAGTATCTGGTTGAAAGTCTGGGTCATTATTAGGTTGACTAGGATTACGTTCTAGCATATTTTCATCACTGCTCTGAGTTTCAAAACTATCATTCTCTGGGACATCTAAATTGTGGTTGGCGAATACAATATTACATTGGGTTGCTGTAGCAGAGGTTTTTTTATCATCAGTTTGAATACCTGCAAATTAGATATAGTTATAAATTATTTATAATAAAATAAAAACTTAAGTAAAGTTACATTTTCTAAGAGTCTTGACTTTCTTTGTGGTACTTGTTTGTGTGTAACAAGATTTAAATGTTTTTTCTCAGAGTCATTAGTTCGGGGGCCTTGGGTTTTAAGGTCAATAATCCACGGGTCAGTTAGACAAGCAGTATGCACTCTTGAGTCTTCTATTGTGTCAAGAAAATTAGAGACAGATTCATAAGCCACAGTAGTAGCTGAAGCTTCGAAAATCTTTTCCCCACAGCTAACCTCCGGTTTGCTTGTTACATGTTCACTGAGCAACTGATTAACAACATCTTTACGTCTTCGTTTTTCAGCGGCTGGCCTTTTAATTGTTTCTTGGGCATCTTTACTCGACTTGGTTTGATTATACGAAAAAATCGTGGGCACAGCGTCTGACTTTAACTTAAGAAGCTTTTTGCCAGTGAAGCGAGTGGATAACAAAAATTCATCGCTACTACCTGGTTCAAAACATTCCTTCTCAAAGTGCAGTTGACATAATCTTGCAAACCTGGTTGGTTTAAAGTTTTTCCGTTTAATTTTCACAATCCATTTCTTTAAAAAACTTCATTAGCAAGGGGAAACCGAAAAAAACTATTTCCAGGTGTTGCGCTTGAAGATGTGCAGCCATACGCGGAACAATAACCCATTTTTATAATAGCGCGAGGCTTCCGCGAGCTTAGGCCAACGTTTACATTTAAGAAACTCGGGTTTCCATGTAAATGTAGTCAAATACAGTGGTAAAATAAAGAATATAAAACAATTATAAATAAATATACGAATATAGAATAATATATATATATATATATATATATATATACATATATTAATTTAATAATATAATAATATAAACAAAAACGAACTGCTCAGAGGCTTATGCGAAAGCGGCAAAACGACGAAAAAATGCGGGAACATTCTCTTCGATGACGTCAAACGATAAAATTTCCCGAGCATGCGCAATGACAAAACCGGATATAAGTCAGGGGCGCCTTTGCTTTGCAGGGAAGCATCTCCTTGATAGGGGGCTGTGCATATGAACTTTAAACAACTAGATAATATAAGAATAGTTCAAATAAACGGAATAGCATTTAAAGCTATTTCGACTAACTCGTTAAAAGAGCTTCAGATTAGCAGAAAAGATAAACTTAAATCGATTCACCGTTGTGACAGTAAGTAACTAAATGAAGTAACTTAAATTTTGCTAAAACATTTGTATAAAAATGTTATGTGTATTATTCTAAAATCGTCAAAAGTACAGATTCAGAAAAAGACGCCCTAATCCCGAGTAGTGATTTGACTACACACATTAAGAATTCACTTCGTACCTATATTTAATCAACTTTTCTTACTGGGTGTATAAAAGATTAAGTAGGGTTAGATTCGGTAAGGTTTGGTTCTATTATGTAGGCTTAGGCAATATTATAATATATTTCGCAGTTGGAAGATATTGCGTTTCCAAACTTTGGTTATCATGTTTCAATTGGGTCCCAATTGTTTATATTGGCCTAGTTCGACGTGGTTGCCGCAATGATTTTAAAATCTTTTATTTGTAAAGAAAATTAGTTACAAACGTCTTTACACAACAAGTATCCAAGTATTGAAAACGGTCAATTATCTATCCTGCGAAATAAAAAAAAAGAAATTAATAACAAGTTTTTTATTGGTGTGTTTAATAACGTTTCAAAAATTATGATTTTTTTGAAACAGTATTAAAAAAGTTCTAATCGTGAAGTCGAAATACAAAGCATTACGCATCAGAAAGACTTAAAAAGCGATGAAAATTTAAATAGCCTGTGATAACGACGTGAATGTCTAAGTTTAATTTCAAAATTATATTTTGTTTCGTCTATCCGGACGTTAACCTTTATAAATATGTTTAGGAATCGTATAAGTTAAAAATTTTAATTAGCATGGTTTAAAATATTAATTTAATAGTTGGTTAAAGCATGACTGATACTTCATGGCATTTTTAATTTTATTAAAAACAGTTAAAATTTACATGTTTCCGAAGCTTTCGGGTTCGAGACCCCTCGTCAAGCGGTATTTTGAGAACTGAATAATTTTCAGATTTAATTACAAATTGTGGAATTTTTATATATCGATACAAAGATTAACATTTCTCACGTCTCCCCAATTTTTAATACAAATTTTACCCTTGTCTAAATTTAATTCTCCCATATTTTTAATTGCTACTGCCTCTTTAAAATCTCTTTTAAAATAATGTTGTTCTTTAAAAACAATATCACCGTTATCAAAATCCATATTATGCCCTTTTGTCGCCCATATATGGTTTGAAATTCCGTTATATTTGTCACCCATCTTTATATATTTTTTATGTTCATCCTTTCTTATTTTAAACTTTCTTTTAGTTTGGCCTATGTAAGATTTTTTACATTCGCAAGTTAATTTATATATAATACCGGTTTCGTTATTTTTATCTATTTTAGGTTTATTCTTTAGAAGGATTGACTGTATTGTTTCTGATTTTTTACTTTTTAAATTTATATTTATATTTTTAAATTGTCTATTTGTTTTTTTCTGTTATTCCTTTTACGTATGGGAGGATTAGCATGTTTTCATAATTTTTAGGTATTTTAGGTTGTTTTATTATGTGTGAATTAAAAATATCTTCGATTAGATTTTTTGGGTATGCATATTTTTCTATTTGTTTTGAATATATTTCTTTATCTTTTATGGGGTTATCTGATATTGTTTCAATTTTGTGTTTTAGACTTTTTAGAATGCTTAATTTTATGATATTTGGGTGGGATGACTTGTAATTTAAATAATTTTTAGAGTGTGTAGGTTTTTGATATATCGAAAGTTGGAAATCATTTTTTTCTCTTTTAATTTTTATGTCTAAGAAAGAAAGGGTTTGGTTTATTTCTGATTCATTTGTGAATTGTATGTTTTCATCAACAGAATTTGCTATTTCGGTTAATCTTTCAATCAATAGAGATTTCTTTTTTAAACATAATATGTCATCCATAAATCTATACCAAAATTGATTGTTATTTATGATATCTGGGTGGTTTATAATTTGGATTTCTACTTTTTCCATATATAGATTGGCAATAAAGCCTGAAAGTTGGTTTCCCATTGCTAAGCCTTCCTTTTGTTTGTAAAATTGTCCATTAAAATTAAAAAATGTATTCATTAGGCATATTTCACTAAGTTTTAAAATAGTATCTATGTTTAATGTGGTTCTGGCTTTTAATGACATGTCTTCTTCTTGTTCTTTCTTCAATACAATAAGAGCTTTATCCACTGGTACTTTCGTATATAAACTTTTTACATCTAAGCTGCATAAATCCAAATCTTCATTTATAGAACACTCTTTCAATTTCATAACTAAGTCGTATGAATTTTTTAAATTATGTCCGTTATGTCCTACTAGAGGTTTTATTATTTTTACTAACATTTTTGCAGTGGCATATGTTGCGCTATTTATGGATGATACGATCAGTCTTAAAGGTCTGTTTTCATTGTGAAGTTTTATTAAGCCATACACGAATGTAAATTTTAACTGTTTTTAATAAAATTAAAAATGCCATGATGTATCAGTCATGCTTTAACCAACTATTAAATTAATGTTTAGGAAATCCTAAAAATGCCTAGTAAGATCTTCAGCACAGAAACATTTCTTGATAGTAAGGCCTACCAGGATAACATTTTTGATTTTATTATTTTTTGAGCAATGCAATTAAAACGGCTGCCGCAGCACAATATATTTGGAAGGTGCCCAAATCCATTTGACGATCTTTGGTCGAATAATAATAATAAATTATTGTTTACCCAAAATGCGACATGTTGTTAATTTTTATTTTACCTTAGAGTAACACTAAGCTTTTTTTGATAACACCACGTTTTTTCAAAATTCTATTAACCAAAGTTTTTTTACCATCGGCATTTAACAGACAGATATAAAAAGTAAATATAGAAAAATATTAAAATAAATATTAAATTGAATTAATATTCTGTTCTTTACTCGATAAATCAGATCAGAAAGTGAACTTGGACGTGAAATAATGCTTTGCAAAAATTGTGTTTTATCCTACTGTAAAAACCTTTTTCAAAATGTTATTAATACTACAAATAAGACAATATAATATCATTGAAAAACTGTAGCATACAGCTGATTGAGGAATGGATAGTTAAAGGAAAAGTCCAGGTTGGGTAAAATTGGGTCTATTTGAAAGATCATGTTTAAATATACTCAAAAATATCAGTCGTATAATTGTATCTTTTTATAATGACGATAAATAAATTTTTAAACGAGCCAAATTTACCGCCAAGCGATCTGCCATTTTCTTTCGCGGTGACGTTTTAGGACTTTAATCACGCGCTGTTTGCGCTATAACAGCGCTCTGTTCCCTGCGCTCACTTGCTCCGCGTGCGGTCTGCGGAGGGAAGACGAAAGAAAATGGCAGCTCGCTTGGCGGGTTGATTTCAGTCGTTTAAAAATTAATTTCTCGTCATTAAAAAAAAGATACAATTTTAGGACTGATATTTTTGAGTATATTTAAACATGATCTTTCAAATAGATCCAAGATTTACCAAACCTGGACTTTTCCTTAAAATAATAAAGGCGACATTTAACATATTCAGATAAGGCTAACAGATTTTATCTGATCAAAAAAGATGAAGAGGTAAACATAATTTTCTACTATGATATAGGTTTAAAACAAGAATTTGAGAAGCAGATAGAGACTTCCATAGTAATGTAAACCATAATAATAATAACATTTATGTGCAGTAAGGTTAAGTTTACTACATGTATGTGTTTGTAACTTTGCCTGTTTTGTCGAGTTTATGTGGACTTTGTATGTTTTTTTACGCTAACACTGTGAAATTGCCCTTTCGAATGTAGCAAATATTAACTTACAAACGCCGTTTATTTCCTTTTTGGAAAGCGTTATGTTCTCCTCCGAAATTCTGGAAAGATTGTCCATCTAATTAGCTACTTTGTAAAACATAATTTTTATAAAGGTATCAAGTATTTTATATGAATAAGCCTTCATTCAAAAGTATTTTTTTCCAGTGTTGGCTGATTTAAATAAATTTGAACTAAATCAAGATTTAAATAAAGTGATTTTTTGTAATGGTCATTGATTTCAATCTTACAATGTGTTTTATTGTAGGGATAGAAAATGACAAAAATTGATTCTTCATACATTAAAATACAAAGAAAATTAAATTTTGACTTATTAGCACACACTGGATCGTTATTGTACATCTTGTATAGTGTAACCCTTCAGGTTCATCTTCCTCCGCATACTTAATTTTTTTAATTTTTATTTACTTTTGTTATTACATTTTCCACCGCTCTCTTGACCATCTATATTGATAGTTATTGTATAGTAATAGATAACTGAAAACCAATATGTCAAATGACCCAAAATTCAAGGATCTATTTAATAAAAATCATTCCCAGTTGTTAAATATAATTAAAATTAATTTAAAACTAAAAACTTAAATAACTCTTGAACGCCACATACGAATTAAATATAGTTAGTACATGTAATGGAACTAGATCAACCCCAGCTATAAAATATAAAATTTAGCTTATTAATTAAAACATAATCTCAAAATAAATTATAAACAAAATCCCTGCCTTCAGCAGGACTAAAATTAAGTCTCTCAGTAATGACAGTGTTTTTCTCTCTGTTACAAGACCGTGGTGCAATACATTCCTCTCCCGTCCCAACCCAGGTTTTTCCCAACACTTTCCGAACTAGACCCGTAATATACACTCAGCTCACAGCGATCCAATGGAACCATTATCATGTTCGCGGGCCTCAGGCCTACCCCCAGGTAACAAGACCCCAACAAAAGCGTCATTTTCGAAGGCTGCCGCCATAAGGTCGAAAGGGCGCCCGGACGTTTCAGCTTGGAGACAAAAATTAAGGTAACTTCGAGACTCCCTGACACCCCCCACCCCGCAACCCCGAGCGAACTTTCGTGCTGTCGTTCGGCTGTTCATCGCGCAGCGTTAGGGGAGCGTGTATATGGAGGGGAGCAAAGAAACGCTTCCTTTCCCCTTTTTAGCCTCTATCAATAGAAAGAGAACATCGCGGGGAACCAAGAGAAGGTGAGCATTAGAAGTTACCTCTTTTTATCGTCTCTTCGTACAGTAAAAAATAACCAAACCACGTGGCCGTCGTCTGGTAGTCGCCAATTTTTGAAAAACATTGTGAAGTACCAGTTCAATGGGTATGAAAGAGAGATCCCCCGTCATGGTTCCATGAATTTTTTTGGTAAGAGGGGAAAGCTCAAATGCCCTGCCTGACCTTAACTTCTTTTCTCCACTTTTTTCATCATCGACTCGTTCACATTATGGGCGAGAGTTGTAGGTTATAGTTATATTAACAGTACTAGGTAAGCATCAGTTTTCTGTATTTTCTTCGCTTCTAAAACTTTTGTCAGCCTTGCGACGCGTATAGTATTTTCATTCTTTAGTCTGGTTTTCTTCCGTATGTATTGAAAAAGGTTTACTGGCTCTCTGTAGTTTTTATCGTGGTTTTGTCCATTATAAAATGTAGCTTCCTTATATACTGAAAATGTTTGAATCAAAGTAAAGGAGGAAAAACTCGTGACTTGAATTCCAGCCATTACGCACGCACCGATCAATTTTTTGTCGAGAACGCCCGTTTCGGGTTTTGAGTCACACTAGTTTAAGACATGCATGAGGTTTATGGCCCGGTGTACCGGTAAGATTGAAACCACACCACCGTAGCTCCATCATCATAATGCCCTACGCTAGCGTCCGAAAGCCCGGACAGGTGACAAAACTAGCATGAGTAGCAGAACCCTACTACTGATGGTCGCACCCTCGACGCAAGCCACTCAACCCAGCAGAAGGTGCAGCAATGGGTCGACCAGCCCCCACTTCGCACACAGCAGTGGGAATAAGAGCGGATGCTCTGGCAACTCCGGCCGACACTATACCGAGAAGGTAGAGAGCCGCGCCCTTTGGAAAGAGCTCCTAAAGGGGAACGGTGGGCACACGGCAGCCCACATAACCCGGCACAGCTGGCACCGGATATCCTGGTGGAACTCCAAAAGGCCGGGAGTTGGGTCCGCCGTGCCCTCATACGGAGGCCCGCAGCCCCACAGCAGGCTACCCAATCCGCCGAGGCGACCAGTTTGCCTGGACCCTCTCCGTTAGCCGGAACCGAAGTTCAGTATCCAGCCCAAACCTGACCGAAGTCGGAGGTGGAGATAGGACCATTTGATCAGAGCTAACATCTCCCAGTGCGCCACCGCCCTTATGGGTGACAAGAGCCGGACCCCGACTCCCCGGTAAAGTCACCAGTTATTGCACACTCTAACCCATTTAGGGCTCTTAGTTTAAGACAGTGGAGAAATCTACCACTAGCGTGAAACAAGTCATAGCCGACGACCTTTGCAAAAATTATATTTTCTTTCAAAGATAGATGACGCCTTCGACTATTGATAACTGTTTCGGTTCGTACCTGATTTCAATTTTTCAAATAGTGTTCCTCAAGCCCAAGGTCCGCCGAGACAAATACACTCAAGGCTCCGTCCGCAACGAGCGTCTTTTACCCAATTCGCACTAGGAAGTCCGTCTCACTGGGGGGGGGGGGGTCAGTTCACCCCGCCAAGTGAGATGGATTTTGGTTCACACGATTATGTTTGGTTTCCGTCCGTTGCGAAAGGAAGGAGTCCAACCACCGTTCGCACCAGGTTTTTTCCTTTAGTTCACTCCGTTGTTTTATTATTTTAATTTAATTTATTTATATATAAATAAAATAACCAGTCTCGAAGACAATGATGGACCGATATTATGGAAAAGACCTTCGCAAACTGTTTGGTGGGACACTATAGTTCCGGCCTTTAACGAGCAGGACTTTATTTCTCATTTCCGCTTTTATAGAGAAACATTTAATTATATAGTTGAGTGTTTGTTCGAAGAGATGTACACGGAAGATACAAACATGAGAAAGGCAATACCCGTTGATAAAAAAGTCGCGATAGCTATTAAACACTTGGCAACACCCTGTGACTATATCACATTAGCTGCACTTTTTGTTGTAGGAAAAACAACCGTTCACGATTGTTTTAAGTTGTTTATTTAATGCGCCAATAAAATATTAGTGCCGAAACATATCAAGTGGCCCTCAAGAGTGGAAATGATGGAAAAAGCCGAAGAATTTGAAAACATATGGCAATCGGATCTATAGACGGTTTCCATTTTCATGTATGTCCCCCTAAAGAATTGGCGACCGACTACTATCATTTCAAAGGTTGGTATAGTTCTGTATCAGCGCTCGTTATTTGTGATGCCAAATACAAAGCCCTGTATGTAAAATCTGGCTTTCCTGGACGAACAAACGATGCTGGGGCATTTAAAACAACGTCAATATTTAAAAAAGCAAATGAAGGGACTCTACTAGCAGAGGTCAGCAGGGTTTTTTCCGAAACCGAAGTCCCTTTACATATTATTGGAGATTCGGCTTTCGGTTTAAAAACCTGGCTACTCAAACCGTTTTCTGCCCCAAAAAATGACGAAGAAACTTTGTTCAATTACCGACTGAGTAGAGCAAGAAGAGTTATTGAGAACTTATTTGGTCGGGTTAAAAGTCGTTTCCGTCGGCTATTTAAGCAGCTCGAATTGAAACTGGAAGATGTCCCTGCTTTAATCAATGTGGCAATTGCCCTCAACAACATCGCGGAACAGCGTAACATGCCAGTGGAAGAAATTAATGCTTTATTAAATATTGAAATAATGCCCCAGCCAGATCAAAACGTCAATAATAGAGATGGTTATGAAAATGAAAAAAAAATGAGAGAGGCCCTTATGAGGTATTTTGTTAACAACAACTTTAATCCCAATTATAATTAGAGTTAACGGGAAATTTTTATGCGCATCACAATAAAGAATGAACTTAGAAATTAGTTTTTTTATTTTATTTTCATTACAGTTTATTTCTATTACAATTGATTTTTATTGCTATTACAGTTAGTCTTATTTCGATTACAATTTATTTTTTTTACTTTGATTACAAATAATAAGCTCCCGCATCTAAATCTTCCTTAATAGTTTTGATCTTTTTAAACCTATTTATTTTGCGGTACATTATAGTTAAATGGGTAAAAGTGGGAAATCCAAAGTGGGTTGGATGTGGAGTGGATCGAGTTGGAATAGCTGACAGATTGGTTGGACTCATATGCGGTATCGGTAAATTATTTTTTACGGAGCTAACATTACCTAAATAGGCGGTAGTCATAGCTGCAAAGTTTAAACCAATTTTTTCCATAACAGAATTGGCTTTCTTTTGTTCTTGGAGAAGATCTTTAAATATAGATTCTGTTTTTTTCTCACTGTCTTCTAAAACCTTCAAGGTCTTATCATGTTTTTCTAGAAATTGCCTGTCTCGCTCGGCCCAATTTCGTTTCTTTTTAATTTAATCATTTTCTGAAGTAAATGAATTAATTGATAAGTAAATAGTATTTATATTTAGGTCCCTGTAGTGTAATATTCAATTTCAAATTTACCTTTACTGCTCGGTGTTTTTCGCTTTAAAGTCTTTGGACTTTCGCTGTTTTCTCCAGTAGCTTTGTCTGGTTGCAAATTTGATATTACATCAATGGCCTCAGACTGAGACGGTTCGCTTTCGTCAACATCTATTTCCGTTTCTCCAACTAAATCTTCGTTTGTTTCAGTCTCACTTTAATAATTATAATAAGAATATCACCTACATTAAATTTTGGATTCACCTTTCAAATAGTAAATTTTTCCCAAAACAAAACTGATTTCTTACCTCAAAATATTTGATACTTCAGGCTCGCATTCTGTCTCTTTGATGTTGCATACGTTCGGATTGTAAAATGGTCGTTGACCAATTATTTCGTGAACGTATTTAAAATACTTCCATGATGAGGGTGAATCACCTGTAATCTTTGGTTTACTTTTCCTATATACGTCTTTTAAACTTTGTATTTTTTTTTACTTGGGCCCCAGTTCTGTGATATCCTTCCTCTTTTAGTTTTTCGGCCATTTTTTCGTAAAGGGGCTTTTTCCGGGACATACTCTGTAATTTTACATGATTTTTTCCAGATATCAAATAATGATATGGTTTCATTAAAACTAAAATGTTCTGTGTTTTCCTCAATACTACAGCTAGCCATAATGAAAACCACGAAAATACGGATACAATTTGGGCAAAACTTGTCCGCATCTTTCAAAACGTTGGTATGGTTGAAACATCATGTTTCGTGGTGGGTTTTTCCTACACAATTCGAGAGGCCAGCTGACCACAACATTTCCAAGAAAACGGACCTTTCTTCTCCGACTATTGTTCGCACCTACAAAATTGAAGACGGGAGTTACCCCGTGGAGAGAAACGGAGGTCCAAGGACGCTCGTTTCCTATCTCCGTCTCCGTCACTCCGACTATCGTTCGCGCTAGTTGGAACTCACCCCCCAAGTGAAACGGACTTCCTAGTGCGAATTGGGTATTTGTCCCACACCCTGTTTCACTTGTTATTGGCTGGTTCGGCTCGTCTGTTTAAATTAAGATATCGTGACTTATCGTCGCACATTTAGCATGTTCAGACTAAATTCAACAAAGATAAGTAGATATAAGTTTTCGATAAAATGTTTTGATCCTAAATTGTAACGTTATTTCTTAGTCTGCAGGGAAATCAAAGCCAACTTACCCTGAGTTGCTACAATTGTATAAATTAAATCCCGGGAGTGATGAATACCCTTCGTTACTCGGGGTAACGATAGCTGCTATCTAGGGGTTAAACTTACTTCTATAATTATTAACGACGGTAATAAGGGTTGCCACACTTTAATTGAAATTAAATATAACATTACTTAGAAAACAAACATTTACTAACCCGGAATACAACAAATCACATATATACAAAACAACTAAACTAAATAAAACACCTGACTAACCATTATGCATCACACTAGCAACTACAGAAACAAATACACTTTAAACATCTAAAACAAACTATTTACAATATATAACAGACATAAAACTATATTTATGCAACTCCCGCACTCCTAGCCCACCTTCAACATTGACAAATAAACAAATAAACATAGATACTCATAGTCAGCGAAGGTCCAACTTCTGTGCTTCAGTCACTTATGCCGTCACCATGAGCTCCAGATGGTGGCCACGCACCAGCGCTTCATAACGCGAGCCGGCACTTTTCGCAGCGTCGCCGCGCCGTCTTTCCAGTTGCGTTTTGCCGCGAACCATCTTGTCTCGAAGATCAAGGGAACCGGACTTGGTCTTCCGTTTTTCGGATAGCGACCGAGATAACGACACTCAGATCGAAGTGATTTTTCCCGCGCACTTGGTTAATCAAATCATGCGGATCTCTTATGTCGGACTTCTCCTTCGTTTGGGTCCCAACACCTCAGTTTTGTTTAGAGCCAATGTCAATCAAAACACTTGACCATCGCCGCGACTGAATGGGAACCAAGGGGCGGATCTTCCCCTTGCCCAATTGGCGAACAGGGGTGACCCCTCGCGCGGAATTCTCGTGACGATGGGTTTTCTGGAAAAACCCGGGAATATGGGCCACGCACCATTTATGGCCCTAATAAAGCAATTAAGCGGAGCTAGGAGCGGAGTTTCTCCTAAAAAACCCGACAATAAAAAAATACACTAAACAACAATGAACACTAGACGATATTTTAACAGTGGCTTGGCAATCCTTATTTTCTTGGGAGCAATGTAAAAACGAGAAAGAACGACTACGATAAATTAAGAAAGAGCGAGGGCTAAAAATAGAACGAGGGCTTTTAGAAGGGATTGACAATTCAACGATATGTATTTTAAGAAGGGGAGAAATGAAAGCAGCTACCGCCAATTCCGAAGTAAAAGATAAGGAAAGGGTATAATAGGTAGAGCGACCCCTAGGCCTACAGAGTCACCTCTTCCTAGAAACTGACCTTTTGACAAAGGCGTTGAAGAAAGTGATCGTAAATCTAAGACCAATTACTGCACCCAGCGACCAGCGCGAGCTCAGAAATTGGCCACACACGTAGGACCACTTTCCCAACTAAAACTAAATTGAATTTTACCGAACATATAGTACCAAAAGCAAATAAATATTCGGGAACTAAATATAGCGTTACAAAATTTAAAGAGGGGTTACAGAAGGGGAGATGAAAAGAGGGGTTTTTTTTTGGTTCTGCTGCAATGAGCTACACTTCAGCAGGCGCCTCTGCAAAATACGGGACACATCGACTATTTAACGCCATCTATTATCAGCGGCCATGCGACAGACACGGTGGTTGTATAACCCCTCCTAGGGTACAAAGTCCCCTCGGAGAGGTAAAAATGGGAAATATATTAGGCAATCATTGCAAAGGCTTAAGCATGGACGAATTAACAACAGGGACGGTCAAGTTCTATAACATATTCCCTAAACTTCGTGAAAACATGTTGTAACGTTTTTGTCAGCGTTGCCAGGTAAATATTTTTCGCAGGGTGAATCAGACGACATCAACAGGAAATGCTATTATCGAAATGTCGCCATCTATCTCAAAATATTTTCACTTGGAAGCCTCTTTGTAATATCTAAATGTTTTCCTTATTACCTTAAAATAAGTATAATTGTAGATGTAATGTGAAACACATTTGTTAAAGATTTTAAGGCTTTTTGAGTTGATTTATTTTGTGAAGAATGTATGGGAGCAAGTGTGTTGTTTTCGAGAGGGTTTTCAACATCTGATTCTACGCCTTCTAGATAATCTAGACCATCTATATACAAAGATGAATAAGTTAAGCCTTGGTAAAACTTATTTAACGATTTTATAAGATAATACTTACCATAACAAACTGGGGTAACTTTGTTAAATGATTCACCGAAAATTAATTGATAAGCGTGATTCGAAAAACTGGTCATAATTCAACTATTATCTTATAAATTAATTAAGAAATAAGGAAAGCATGGTAGATAGACTGTTAAGGGACGGATAGACAAAGGTGGGGGTTCAAGAACTTTATTCCCCCCTTTTGAATCAGTAGCAATTTCCTGTTACGCCAGAAACCGCCAGTAGATCGATATTAGTTCTTTTCATATTTTTTAAGAACCAGACCGTCCCGGTTGTTAATTTGTCCATGGCTTAAGGTTTGAAATATGATAAGAAATTATACTTAGATTGATTTAATACTATGATTTAAGTTGTATTGTATCCTAAAAATTATACGCTTTACTCAAAAAACTTGGAATATTGCTAGTCGTAAGATAATTTAAATATTTACAATAGGATCTACGTTATCTAATGAAAGATGGCAGCATCCACTTCCTCCATAAACAACAAAGCCACAAAAATTAAGTAGATGGCGCAAAAAGCCGTATTTTGTCCCGTATTATGCCAACCTTTCCACCCACTTTCAACCCACCCCACCTCGATTCTCTGGCTTCTTGGTTGAGAACTCTAAAAGATCTGGCAAACGACTCCCGTTCTGTACTCCCTGGTTATACAGGGTGTTACGGATAAGAGTACCGAAACCTTCTATATGCATTCTATGGGTCTCTATGAGTAAAAAATGTCTAATAAACATGCGTCCTAAAGTGCTTCGTTTCAGAGATATGGGCTCCCAAAAAACTACCCAAAAAATCCGGACGCAGCCTTAAATCTGGCAAACAATATTCTTCCTTGAACCAAATTGTTTTCATTAAACTATCAATTGTTTTTTATCCGTGAGGCGAGAAACTTTAATAACAACTGGCAAAAGTTCATTAATGTCCTTTAGAAGTAAAATGAGTTTGAAGACAAAGCCATTTTAATTTAGTGATATGATTTTAATTATTAAATGTTAAGATACAAATGTCATAAAAATTCTATAGGAATGGTTTTAAAATTGTCTAATTCGTTTTGTAGCTAATATGGCACATTGGTCTAGGAACGCTTATTGCACGGACGGGCTCAAGAAAAATGGGTTAGAAGCTCAAAGATTCAACCAGCATTAGATTCCCAAAAGACTGGTGTCAGATCGACACAAAGTTTAAACATTGTTTTTTTTGTGATTGGCATGTAACCTGGAGTGAGATACAAATAATATTTCGACTGGTTTTACCAAATAGACGAACGATTGAATCTTTGAACTTCTAACCCAATAAGCGTTCTTGGACGTGCCATATTAACCACAGAACGAATTAGACAAACCTAAAAGCATTCTTTTAGAAATCTTATGATATTTGTATCTTTAATTTTGATGATTAAAATCGTTCGTAACGACAAAATGTTTTTATTTTATTTGGAACCGTGTCAATAAAATTAAAATGACTCATTTTACTTCTAAAAGGACATTAATGAACTTTTGCCACTTGTTATTAAAGTTTCTCGCCTCACGAATAAAAAACAATTGATAGTTTAATGAAAACAATTTGGTTTAATTAAGAATATTGTTTGCCAGATTTAAGGCTGTGTCCGGTTTTTGGGGTAGTTTTTTTGGAGCCCATATCTCTGAAACGAAGCACTTTAGGACGCATGTTTATTAGACATTTTTTACTCATAGAGACCCATAGAATGCATATAGAAAGTTTCGGTACTCTTATCCGTAACACCCTATGTAATTACATTACATAATATACATTGTTATACAATTATAATACATAATTTACATTGTTATATAAAAATGGAAGGTGTAATGGCGGTGTGGTTAGCAATTTCGCCTTGCAGCATGAGGAGCTAGCTTGTGGCACTGGGTGAAAACTCGGAACAATTGCTTCTGCATTTGCACTTTGCAATTTCTCTCCCCGCTGGCTTAAGGGGTTTTTCCCCGAGCTCTACAAAATTAAAGAGTGGAAAAATAATTATGAAGAGCGATTCGAATCGCACGTCATAATTATTTTTCCACTCTTTAATTTTGTATATAATCTCTTAACGTTTATAGAGTTTATTCTGGATAAACTTTGCATACATTTTTTTGTTATGATGGTTCGTAATTCTAAATTTATTTTTATGTCTTTCCCTTCTTAGGCGTAACACTTACAAGAATAAACACTGTTTTTTCAGTTCGTAGAACTGGTTTTTGTATAATATATGTCCCTTTTTCAGAAAGAGAAAAATGATTAAATGGAACGTAATAATATTTATTTAGGTGAAACCAAATTGGTTTCATATGGAAACACTGTTTAAAACAGCGAAGACTTAACCAAGTATTTTAGTTTGGAATTGGAAGCGTATTTAGTGTTTTTACTTGGCTTAAATTTTATTACCTTGTTTAGTTGAACTGGGATATCCTTTTAATGAAGTAAAACGAAAGTTAAGCGAATTACCGAATTTAAAACTAATTATTTCATTAAAATGAAGCGACAACTAAGCGTATATGCAAGGACGGACAAAACTGAAACTAAAAAAACGACGTTACTAGATTTTTATGAATCGTTTACTTTAGTTTCGTCCATGGGTGTGGGTGGGTATGTGTGTGTGATCGGGTATGATTGGGAACGCGAAAAAACGTAGACAAGCGGGGGAATTTCCTTTTAGTTTGCGTTGTGTAGATCATCAAGAGCGCTATACAACGGCCAATTGACAGGGCAACACAGTTTGAAGTATATTCGTTTCACCAGTGCGCGCATGCGTTTTTCGCCTTCCCGGCTAGAAATTAAATATAAAAAATGTGGTCGAACGACGTCGAGAAAATACGAGCATTCAGGCAAAACGGGTTTAATTTCTAGTCTAATTTAAAGATAATTCATAAATAATACAAAATCTAGTTGCAAATTGAGTTTTTGCAATAAAATAACTAGCGATTTGAACTGTATGTAATTGTAATTTTGTTATTTCTGGCTATTTCTTTCTCAATTAATCATTAAGACTGGGACGCTTTTGTATATATACGCATTTTGCTTTTTGAACTATTTTCTCAGCGGAGAGTCCGGTAAATGGTTAAGGACGCACGCTTAAGCTAACAGGCGTGAGTTCGAATCTCGCTTCCACATATATCTCTTATTAATTTTTTTCATTTTAATTTTACTTTGAGTTTGAACATTTTCTCTGCTTTTTATATCAAATAATTTATATTACTTAAATTCCTCGAATTCATTATCTTGTAATTTTAATTCAATTTGGGCTCCCAACGCCATCTCGTTACAAAAAAAATTACTAAGAATTTGGAATTGCTGTATTTTTCACTTATAATTATTTATAATAGTATTTAATTTCGGTAGTATTTCCAAAAATATTGTTAAAAATATGAAATTCCACTCTTTTTATTTTTGTTTCAATGTTCTCTGTGCTATGCCCCGACGCCTTTCCCGCCTAGTATTCTCTCTCTCTCTCTCCCTTCTCTGAGAATCGACTGTCTCCCCCGTTGTCGCTCCCCAAGTAGCCGGTACCGCGAAACGGGAATTTGTAAAGAGCGTCGCCGAAAAAATCGAATTTCCTTAAACTAATAATTAAGCACTTAAAATAAAACCCATTAAATCGAAACATGTTAAAGGCACATGTTTCCGACGCCAGGAATACAGTAGATTTCGCCTAGGACCAATAGTTTTAGAGATATAAAAATTACAAGAAATGCATGTTAAAAAAGGATCTCAGTCGAAATTTTGGGGCTTACGGTTTCAGCATAGGCCAAACCCAGGCGATCCGGAACAGATTGCGTTGTAGAACGGGGGGAAGGGGCTTGTAGAAGGCAGCAGTCGAGGGTAAGAATAAACAGTAAACCTATCGGCTTACTTTAAATACATATCTAATTATATTACACAATATGTCAGTGTATTACATAATATGTAATTAATTACACAATATGTCATTGTATTACATAATAATTAATTAATTACACAATATGGCATTGTATTACATAATATGTAATTAATTACACAATATGTCATTGTATTACATAATATGTAATTAAATACACAATATGTCATTGTATTACATAATATGTAATTAATTACACAATATGTCATTGTATTACATAATATGTAATTAATTACACAATATGTCATTGTATTACATAATATGTAATTAATTACACAATATGTCATTGTATAACATAATATGTAATTAATTACACAATATGTCAGTGTATTACATAATATGTAATTAATTACACAATATGTCATTGTATTACATAATATGTAATTAATTACACAATATGTCATTGTATTACATAATATGTAATTAATTACACAATATGTCATTGTATTACATAATATGTAATTAATTACACAATATGTCATTGTATTAAATAATATGTCATTGTATTACATAATAATTAATTAATTACACAATATGGCATTGTATTACATAATATGTAATTAATTACACAATATGTCATTGTATTACATAATATGTAATTAATTACACAATATGTCATTGTATAACATAATATGTAATTAATTACACAATATGTCAGTGTATTACATAATATGTAATTAATTACACAATATGTCATTGTATTACATAATATGTAATTAATTACACAATATGTCATTGTATTACATAATATGTAATTAATTACACAATATGTCATTGTATTACATAATATGTAATTAATTACACAATATGTCATTGTATTAAATAATATGTAATTAATTACACAATATGTCATTGTATTACATAATATGTAATTAATTACACAATATGTCATTGTATTACATAATATGTAATTAATTACACAATATGTCATTGTATTACATAATGTGTAATTAATTACACAATATGTCATTGTATTACATAATATGTAATTAATTACACAATATGTCATTGTATTACATAATATGTAATTAATTACACAATATGTCATTGTATTACATAATTTGTAATTAATTACACAATATGTCATTGTATTACATAATATGTAATTAATAACACAATATGGGTTTGTATTACATAATATGTAATTAATTACATAATATGTCATTGTATTACATAAAATGTAATTAATTACACAATATGTCATTGTATTACGTAATATGTAATTAATTACACAATATGTCATTGTATTACGTAATATGTAATTAATTACACAATATGTCATTGTATTACGTAATATGTAATTAATTACACAATATGTCATTGTATTACATAATATGTAATTAATTACATAATATGTCATTGTATTACATAAAATGTAATTAATTACACAATATGTCATTGTATTACGTAATATGTAATTAATTACACAATATGTCATTGTATTACGTAATATGTAATTAATTACACAATATGTCATTGTATTACGTAATATGTAATTAATTACACAATATGTCATTGTATTACATAATATGTAATTAATTACACAATATGTCATTGTATTACATAATATGTAATTAATTACACAATATGTCATTGTATTACATAATATGTAATTAATAATAATCAGTGAGGCTAATACCCAAGGCACCACCTTAGGCCTAAGTCATCAAGCGACTTTTGAAGCCTTTAATTCAGGTGGCCGGGTTATGTCATTGTATTACATAATATGTAATTAATTACACAATATGTCATTGTATTACATACTATGTAATTACATTACACAATATGTAATTGTAGTTCATAATATGTAATTATAAAACACAACTAGCCGAGAAGCCTGGCCTCCGGCCGTGCTTTTAGCTAGTTGAGTAAATTGGGGTTTAGGAAACGGCAACAAAATGCTTTTTATTTTAAATATGCAAATTAAATTATTTTTAAATAGTAAATAGGCATTTTTTAAATTGCAAACGTTTAATAGTGCAGAATATCATATCTTGAATATTAACATATAATTGAATTCTTTGGTTAGTTTAAGATATAACTATGATAAAGCGTTTTTGTACACAATATTTTTAGTTTCTCCGTTGGGAGTAAGTATGTACAGGTTATTTGCAGCTCCAACTCTTGAACACGCCACATAAGGCATGGGTTTCCCGCAGTTTTAAGTGACTGTCCTTGCGCTTTATTAATTGTCATTGCGAAGTTAAGGTTGATTGGAAATTGCAGGCGTTTAAAAACCAATGGCATATCGGTTGGTATTATGGGTGTGCCTGGAATGAATACGGCCCGGGCAAAGGTGTCTGCGTGACACAGATAGAGATGGGAGGGGGTGGGCTGAGAAAAGAGAACGAACGCGAGCGAAAAGGGTCGAAGGTCGTGCCATGCAGCAGCGAAGTGAAGCAATTAGAGCCAGAGAGATAAACTCCCGTGTCTCTTAATACCCGCGTCTCTTGACAGCGTGAGGTCAGGGGTTTCGGTCTTGCGGTCACCGGTTATTGGTCCCGTGGTCAAAAACTACGACGGTTAGCAATCTGAAGACGCACCTAAAACCTGAGGGCAGGGCCCACAATGCCACAGGCCAAATTTCGTGCGAATCGGACAATTATCTTGGGCGTGCATAGAAGGTAACACACCAATATATATATACATATATATATATATGCAATCATCATATTTTATTTATATAGATAGATAGATAGATACATAGATAGATAGAAGATAGATAGATAGATATGTAATTGTATTACCTAATATGTAATTATATTATACAATATATAATTGTATTACGCAATATGTAATTATATTACACAATATATATTTGTATTACGTAATATGTAATTATATTACACAATATGTCATTGTATTACATAATAAGTAATTAATTACACAATATGTCATTGTATTACATAATATGTAATTAATTACACAATATGTCATTGTATTACATAATATGTAATTAATTACACAATATGTCATTGTATTACATAATATGTAATTAATTACACAATATGTCATTGTATTACATAATATGAAATTAATTAAACAATATGTCATTGTATAACATAATATGTAATTAATTACACAATATGTCAGTGTATTACATAATATGTAATTAATTACACAATATGTCATTGTATTACATAATATGTAATTAATTACACAATATGTCATTGTATTACATAATATGTAATTAATTACACAATATGTCATTGTATTACATAATATGTAATTAATTACACAATATGTCATTGTATTACATAATATGAAATTAATTACACAATATGTCATTGTATAACATAATATGTAATTAATTACACAATATGTCAGTGTATTACATAATATGTAATTAATTACACAATATGTCATTGTATTACATAATATGTAATTAATTACACAATATGTCATTGTATTACATAATATGTAATTAATTACACAATATGTCATTGTATTACATAATATGTAATTAATTACACAATATGTCATTGTATTACATAATATGTAATTAATTACACAATATGTCATTGTATTACATAACATGTAATTAATTACACAATATGTCATTGTATTACATAATATGTAATTAATTACACAATATGTCATTGTATTACATAATATGTAATTAATTACACAATATGTCATTGTATAACATAATATGTAATTAATTACACAATATGTCATTGTATAACATAATATGTAATTAATTACACAATATGTCATTGTATTACATAATATGTAATTAATTACACAATATGTCATTGTATTACATAATATGTAATTAATTACACAATATGTCAGTGTATTACATAATATGTAATTAATTACACAATATGTCAGTGTATTACATAATATATAATTAATTACACAATATGTCATTGTATTACATAATATGTAATTAATTACACAATATGGCATTGTATTACATAATATGTAATTAATTACACAATATGTCATTGTATAACATAATATGTAATTAATTACACAATATGTCATTGTATTACATAATATGTAATTAATTACACAATATGTCAGTGTATTATATAATATGTAATTAATTACACAATATGTCATTGTATTACATAATAAGTAATTAATTACACAATATGTCATTGTATTACATAATATGTAATTAATTACACAATATGTCATTGTATAACATAATATGTAATTAATTACACAATATGTCATTGTATTACATAATATGTAATTAATTACACAATATGTCATTGTATTACATAATATGTAATTAATTACACAATATGTCATTGTATTACATAATATGTAATTAATTACTCAATATGGCATTGTAATACATAATATGTAATTAATTACACAATATATCATTGTATTACATAATATGTAATTAATTACACAATATGGCATTGTATTACATAATATGTAATTAATAACACAATATGTCATTGTATTACATAATATGTAATTAATTACACAATATGTCATTGTATAACATAATATGTAATTAATTACATAATATGTCATTGTATTACATAAAATGTAATTAATTACACAATATGTCATTGTATAACATAATATGTAATTAATTACACAATATGTCATTGTATTACGTAATATATAATTAATTACACAATATGTCATTGTATTACATAATATGTAATTAATTACACAATATGTCATTGTATTACATAATATGTAATTAATTACACAATATGTCATTGTATTACATAATATGTAATTAATTACACAATATGTAATTAATTACACAATATGTAATTAATTACACAATATGTCATCATATTACATAATATGTAATTAATTACACAATATGTCATCATATTACATAATATGTAATTAATTACACAATATGTAATTAATTACACAATATGTCATTGTATTACATAATATGTAATTAATAATAATCAGTGAGGCTAATACCCAAGGCACCACCTTAGGCCTAAGTCATCAAGCGACTTTTGAAGCCTTTAATTCAGGTGGCCGGGTTATGTCATTGTATTACATAATATGTAATTAATTACACAATATGTCATTGTATTACATAATATGTCATTGTATTACATAATATGTCATTGTATTACATAATATGTAATTAATTACACAATATGTCATTGTATTACATAATATGTCATTGTATTACATAATATGTCATTGTATTACATAATATGTCATTGTATTACATAATATGTCATTGTATTACATAATATGTCATTGTATTACATAATATGTCATTGTATTACATAATATGTAATTAATTACACAATATGCTATTGTATTACATACTATGTAATTACATTACACAATATGTAATTGTAGTACATAATATGTAATTATAAAACACAACTAGCCGAGATGCCTGGCCTCCGGCCGTGCTTTTAGCTAGTTGAGTAAATTAGGGTTTAGGAAACGGCAACAAAATGCTTTTTACTTTAAATATGCAAATTAAATTATTTTTAAATAGTAAATAGGCATTTTTTAAATTGCAAACGTTTAATAGTGCAGAATATCATATCTTGAATATTAACATATAATTGAATTCTTTGGTTAGTTTAAGATATAACTATGATAAAGCGTTTTTGTACACAATATTTTTAGTTTCTCCGTTGGGAGTAAGTATGTACAGGTTATTTGCAGCTCCAACTCTTGAACACGCCACATAAGGCATGGTTTTCCCGCAGTTTTAAGTGACTGTCCTTGCGCTTTATTAATTGTCATTGCGAAGTTAAGATTGATTGGAAATTGCAGGCGTTTAAAAACAAATGGCATATCGGTTGGTATTATGGGTGTGCCTGGAATGAATACGGCCCGGGCAAAGGTGTCTGCGTGACACAGATAGAGATGGGAGGGGGTGGGCTGAGAAAAGAGAACGAACGCGAGCGAAAAGGGTCGAAGGTCGTGCCATGCAGCAGCGAAGTGAGGCAATTAGAGCCAGAGAGATAAACTCCCGTGTCTCTTAATACCCGCGTCTCTTGACAGCGTGAGGTCAGGGGTTTCGGTCTTGCGGTCACCGGTTATTGGTCCCGTGGTCAAAAACTACGACGGTTAGCAATCTGAAGACGCACCTAAAACCTGAGGGCAGGGCCCACAATGCCACAGGCCAAATTTCGTGCGAATCGGACAATTATCTTGGGCGTGCATAGAAGGTAACACACCAATATATATACATATATATATATACAATCATCATATTTTATTTATATAGATAGATAGATAGATACATAGATAGATAGAAGATAGATAGATAGATATGTAATTGTATTACCTAATATGTAATTATATTATACAATATATAATTGTATTACGTAATATGTAATTATATTACACAATATATAATTGTATTACGTAATATGTAATTATATTACAAAATATTTAATTGTATTACGTAATATGTAATTATATTACACAATATATAATTGTATTACGTAATATGTAATTATATTACACAATAAATAATTGTATTACGTAATATGTAAATATATTACAAAATATATAATTGTTTTACGTAATATGTAATTATATTACACAATAAATAATTGTATTACGTAATATGTAAATATATTACAAAATATATAATTGTATTACGTAATATGTAATTATATTACAAAATATATAATTGTATTACGTAATATGTAATTTATTTTAAATTAAATTGTATAACATAATATGTAATTTATTTTAAATTAAATTATATTACATAATACGTAATTTATTTTAAATTAAATTATATTACATAATACGTAATTTATTTTAAATTAAATTGTATTACATAATACGTAATTTATTTTAAATTAAATTGTATTACGTAATATGTAATTTATTTTAAATTAAATTGTATAACATAATACGTAATTTATTTTAAATTAAATTATATTACATAATACGTAATTTATTTTAAATTAAATTATATTACATAATACGTAATTTATTTTAAATTAAATTGTATTACATAATACGTAATTTATTTTAAATTAAATTATATTACATAATACGTAATTTATTTTAAATTAAATTGTATTACATAATACGTAATTCATTTTAAATTAAATTGTATTACATAATATGTAATTTATTTTAAATTAAATTGTATTACATAATATGTAATTTATTTTAAATTCAATTGTATTACATAATATGTAATTTATTTTAAATTAAATTGTATTACATAATATGTAATTTATTTTAAATTAAATTGTATTACATACGTTGTTTATTTTTAATTAAATTGTATTCCATAATATGTACGTAATTTTAAATTAAATTGTATTCCATAATATGTACGTAATTTTAAATTAAATTGTATTCCATAATATGTACGTAATTTTAAATTAAATTGTATTCCATAATATGTACGTAATTTTAAATTAAATTTTATTCCATAATATGTACGTAATTATAAATTAAATTGTATTCCATAATATGTACGTAATTTTAAATTAAATTGTATTAAACAATATGTTATTTAATTTAAATTGATATAATATGTTATTTATTTTAAATTGAATCAAATAATATATTATTTATTTTAAATTGAATTAAGTAATATATTATTTATTTTAAATTGAAATAATTAATATATTATTTATTTTAAATTGAATTAAATAATATATTATTTATTTTAAATTGAATTAAATAATATATTATTTATTTTAAATTGAATTAAATATGTTATTTATTTTAAATTAAATTAAATATGTTATTTATTTTAAATTGAATTAAATATGTTATTTATTTTAAATTGAATTAAATATGTTATTTATTTTAAATTGAATTAAATATGTTATTTATTTTAAATTGAATTAAATATGTTATTTATTTAATTGAATGCATTATTTATTCACATAGGGTTTTGCTTTGATTGTTGACTTTTTGCGCAATAAATTAACATTGTCAGTTGTCCACCTTATCTAGCGGTGATAGATGATTTTTCGATATATTTTTCTAATAATAATCAGTATAAAAATATTTCAAAGCTACAAAAATATTAATAAATATTCAAAATATTAATTTATCCTTTCGTTGTATAAAATTTCCACGTTACTTTAAAAGTCCCGATTTATTTCAACAAAATGTACAGCTGATTTACATTGAAAATGAAGGAAAACATCTGTGTACGCGTGACGCCTCTAGCGGGAAAATGCGATCATCCAAAATTTGAGTGACTTATTTTGGCCGCTAAAGCAGAGAGGGTAAAGTCGCTTCGCTATAGAGAGGCGCCTCTTCCTATTCCTGCAATGTTATAATTTTGTCGTACGTTTTTGAAGTTCTATAGCACCACTGAAAAAATTAATTATAAATAAAAACAAAACAGCTGCAATTACTTTTTCTTCAATTGTTATTTTGAATTCTGTTCGGTTGTACACATCGTAATTTTGTATAGTACATGTACCTATATTCGTTTTCAAATGTTTATATAGCGCACGCGCGCGTGAAAGTGAGTTTTTGGTTGCTGTTAAAAAAGGTGTTATTTTGCGCGTGTAAAAATAAATTAACGGCCAGTTCTGTTTTGAAATAAGAGGAAAAAGGTTTACCGGTTTTTATGTCGGAAAAGTTCGCGTCTTTTATTTCGCTGTTCACGACATTTTTTGGTCCGTCGAGCCGGATACATTCGTCAACTTGATTATGTTCCTCAACTAATCATCGAATCGGCTATCTTTCCGTGAGAGACAGTGAAAATTAGCGTGGATTCTCCGTTGGAAACCGTTTAAACCATCGATCATATCCCGATCGTAAACGAATCAACATAAGTCATCATGGATGTTCTGGTGAGGAGAAGAGCAGCTATCAAGGGACAGATCACCAGGATTGAAAATGCGGTGGGTCAAACAGCAACGAATCTATCTGACGTCGCCTTGAAGCTGTATGTAGACAAGGTGGAAAAACTATCGAAAGACTTGGATGAGGTTCACGATGCCGTAGTTGCAAATATCGATCCCGACGACGACGACTTCGCGGATCACGAAGATGAATACAACCCTCTAGTCGCTCGACTCGAAGATCTGACAATCCTACTCGTCACTGAATCAAATGAAAGAGCAGCAAACATTCCAGTGAGACAAGTCAGACCAGCTAGTGATGTACGTTTACCTAAGCTGGAACTTCCATCATTCAGCGGTGGTTACGTCGATTGGCTTCCATTTCATGATCTCTTCACGGCCACCGTACACAACAACGAATCGCTCACCGGAGCTCAGAAGTTTCAGTATTTGAAGTCATCGTTACGAAACGAAGCAGCGCTCCTAGTTCAATCTATTCCGGTAACTGACGCTAATTATCTGGAAGCTTGGGATATTTTACTAGGTGCTGACGTGTATCTAGAGCTCTTACAAGATGGCATTTGCAAGGGGAAAGAAGGTCTTCCAGGTGCCTTTAATACTCTTTTCGGATGGGCAGTTTCCGGTCCATTGCTGATGGCCGGAAGAAGTTCGAAAATAAAGGTCCACCATTGTACATTGGAAGCAGATTTGAAACATCTGTGGGAGCTAGAAGACATCCAGCCTCGAAGAATACTATCTCCAACAGAAATTCAATGTGAAAAGAACTTTGAAGAATCACATACACGTGACTCTACAGGAAGATTCACTGTACGATTACCAAAGATAAACGATGCACCAAAACTTGGAGATTCTAAACAAATGGCAATCCGTCGATTCTCTCACTTAGAACGACGTCTACGTGTTAACCCGAATCTCTATGAGGAGTACCGCAAGTTCATGGGGGAATACATTGCCCTTGGACATATGGAACTCATTCCCTCGAATGAAATAAAAATCGAAACCAATCCATCTTACTACGTGCCTCATCATGCGGTATTCAAAGAAGACAGTACCACCACGAGAGTTCGTGTGGTGTTCGACGCCTCTGCCAAATCTACAACTGGAGTTTCCCTAAACGATCATCTGCTAGTGGGGCCAAAACTTCAAGATGATTTGGTCAACCTCCTTATTCGCTTTCGTCAACATCGCATTGTAATGAAAGCAGACCTTGCCAAAATGTTTCGTCAAATTAGAGTACATCCAGACGACTCCGATCTTCAAAGAATTGTTTGGCGAAACAACTCACACGAACCCTTGCTCGAATACCGTTTGCTAACGGTTACATATGGAACCGCATCAGCGCCATACCTAGCAACTAAAGTCTTGAAGCAACTCGGCCATGACGTGAAAGAGACACTTCCGTTGGCATCTTCGGCTTTACAAAATGACTTCTACATGGACGATCTAATGACAGGAGACGAAATGATTGAGAACGTTTTAAGACTTCAGTCAGAAATCATTCAAGCTACATCTCAAGCAGGATTTGAAATAAGGAAATGGGCGTCGAATGAAGCTGCATTATTGGATACACTACCAGCCAACATGAAGGATTTACAAAAGCCACTATGCATCGAGAACGACGAATCAGTCAAGACTCTCGGCCTATATTGGACTCCTTCGGCTGATAATTTCTCGTTTATGGTTACTTCTCCAGCGTCAAGAAGTTCAATCACTAAACGTACGATTCTTTCGGATACAGCAAGGATATTCGATCCTCTGGGACTGTTGGCACCAGTAACCGTTCGAGCGAAACTGATGTTACAGGAAATGTGGCAGCTAAAATTGAATTGGGATGAGCAACTTCCCCAACCACTTCAAGCTAAATGGAGGTCGTTTCGAACCGATTTACCAGAAATTGAAAACATTACGGTTCAACGGCACATTTCGCAAGCTAATGCTACAGACATTAGCCTGCATGGATTTTGTGACGCATCGGAGAAAGCGTACGCAGCTGCCGTATACCTGAAGACGGTGAATAACAACGGACAAATCAAAATACAACTGATCGCTGCGAAAACAAGAGTCGCTCCGCTCAAACAAATCACACTTCCGAGACTGGAATTATCTGGTGCATTACTTTTGGCTTCTCTGATTCAACTGATCAGGGAGTCATTGAGATTGGATATAGCTGATGTTCATTGCTGGTCGGACTCAACAATCGTCCTAGCTTGGTTGAAAGCTCCACCGCAACGTTGGAAAACGTTCGTAGCCAATCGAGTGTCAGAAATCCACGAGAAACTACCGAGAGCGCAATGGCATCACATTTCAGGAGATAGCAACCCTGCAGATTGCGCTTCTCGAGGAATATCCGCTAGCGAACTGGGAAATCATGGTCTCTGGTGGCATGGACCGCAGTGCCTTATTTTCGCCGCAACAACACAAGAACTACATGAACTCTCAGAGCCAAATGAATGTTTATCCGAGGAAAGACGAATTATTTCGTTAGTAACACATCATCAAATGGATTTCACGCTCCTTTCCAAATTTTCAGCGCGTAAAAAACTCATTCATATCACCGCCTACATTCTACGTTTTGTCTTCAATTCGCGAAATGCGACAGAATTGAGGATTACTGGACCTTTATCGAAGGAAGAGAACGAAAAGGCGCTATCCCATTGGATTCGGGTCGTCCAAAGCAACAGTTTTAACGAAGAGATAGCTTGCCTTAAACAAAACAAAGAATTACCACGGAAAAGTAAAATGCAGGTAAATTAATGCGTTTGTGTGTCAGCTTATGAGCGCTTCGAAACTTTCCAATTTTTTGATCTAATTCAAAGAAATTTTCAAGATCTTTCTAAGAAACTACTTGGTCGTCCACCATAATTGGATATCGTTTGAAATTGTTCCTCACACTTTTTAAGAGATTTGGAGGATCAAAGAAGAAATTAATTTTCTCTTCATCAGTTTTAATTGATGGCTTTTCAACCACAGCTTTGACAATGAGTCCAATATTTTTTAGGTGAGTTATGCAGTCGTGAAGCAAAAGATTTAATGTCTGCCCTGGGCAAGCATCTTTTGTTAGAAAGTAACCAATTGGTTGTTTCCATTTTAGCTTTATGCCTTTAATCATGAATACAAGAGCTTGATTTGCGTACTGCTTGGTTCTTCCGTAAGGACCAAAATCCACAAAACCTTCAAAGATGTCGTTTCCATGATTGTAATTTAGTTTTTCTTTTAAGCTCATTTCGTCAAAAGAAAGTACTACCACTCTTTCACTAATTTTCTTTTTTTGAAATTTTATTTTCAAGGCCTCAAGCGTTTTGTGGTCGAATCCAGGTTCAATTTTTATGTGAGCTAACCATTTCTCCAGCGTTCTCTTTGTTGGAAGGCATAAAACACCTTGCCACATTCTGTATGCCTGAGGGCTGTGATAAAAAAGAGAAAGAGCCCATTTCTTTAACATTGTTGTGTATCTCCTTCCCTTTTTGTTTCTTTGTCTTAGTTTCAATTCAGAATCAAGTAATTCCTTAGCAAAGTCAGATAAGAACCTAGTAGCATTTGTGACATCGCAGATATTTTTACTGTCTGCCAGTTTAACTTTCATACTTGCTAACTGCTTTTTCATTCTTAGGATTTTTGCATTTTTCTTATTAAGTCTTTTAAGAAGGTTTAACTCTCTTTTGGTTTTAAATACTTTGGTTTGAACTGACTTATTTTTGACTTGCTTTTCCGAAACTACAATTTCTATTTCTCCTCCTATATTTGGTACTAGTGTAATAATTTAAGTAGTTTAGTTAAATTAATTTCAATAAATATCAAAACTCTTATCTTACCATATTCATTGTCAGTATTTGAAGCGTAGCTTTCGTTTGGATGGTTATAATTGTGTTCAATTTGAATGCGTTTAGTTGAGAATATCAATTCTGGGTTTAAATCCAAAATTCTTTTCCCATTGCCATTAAGTTTATCTACTGAAATGTTTTATCAATTTAAATCTGGGATTTATCTGGGTTACAACTTCAAATTTAAATTACCATTTTGACAATTTGATTAATTAGGGAAAGCGTAATTGGGCATTTGGAGAATTTGTTTAGTCCCATTTAACTCTGACCCGTGTGTAGCCAACGTGTTTTCTTTTGAGATATCTTCTAACCCATGTTCATTTGTTCGGTTTTCCCTTACTACTTGTTGGAATAATTATTAATAAATTAAATATTAAGAAGCAAGTTCTCCTGGTAGATGTTTTTATACCTTTAATAGGCGTAGGGGAAACTGAAATTTGATCTTCATTATTGCAAAAAGTAGTTGGTATAGCAAATATTGTAAGTCTATTTCTGGTTTTTACATTCATGAAACAATCGTCAGTAAAATGGAGAGAACAAAGTGTATGGTTTGTGTACAAATATTCAGTTGTTTTATGTAAGAGTTTGTCATTGTTGACATTTTGCAGTCACAATGTAGAACTAAAAGTTTGAAAGTTAAATATATAAGAATATAAGGTTATCTAATAAAAACGCGTATTTACCGCTCTTTATCCCTTGGAAATTTAAAAAAAAGATAAACGAGACTTAATTTTCTTAGTAGAAGTACAATTTTTCGCCGAACAATACATAATTAAAAGATTTATTGATTTTAATTTATCCAACAATTTGAAAACTTTTTGCGTCGTTCTACGCCTAATATTAAATCGAGCGCCGCTCGAGGCGAACGGTGATAGTAGCGCCCTCAAACGTCCAAGACTAGTGGACATTTCATCGAAAAAAATCATGCGACGGATTTTTGAAAGAGAGGTGCCTCTCTATAGCGAAGCAACTTTACCCTCTCTGGCTAAAGCGCGGTCGAAATTGGCCTTGCTGGGACGAAAGGTAATAACGCTTAGTTTTGTCTAAACACGCAAAGTAAATCTCGCGTATCCCACTGCATTCAAAAAGTGATAGAATAGGGAAATAGGGGTTTCCTCGGGTTTCCTACAAACTTCGGCATCTATGAATAGTATCCGTCCATGGTGAATTAAGGTCTCCCCAGGTTTTCCACATTTAAGATTTATTTGTTCTTACAAATAATCCGTCTGTTTTCCGTAATGGACGCTAATAATAGTTTAAGCACGAGTCGCTTTTCGCGAATCCTAATAGCTATTAGAAACACGAAAAAAGACGAACTCATTAGGCAATTTTCTAACGAGGCTGCGAGACTAACTGCCGCAAGCGAAGTCACTCTGAAGAAAGATGGCGATTTTAATCATTTTACGCGCTTTAGTAATTTGAACGAGGATGTCGATTTGTATAATATTGTAAACATTGCTGCCCTGATCAATTCTGTCGACACTGTTTTAATAGGTGAGTACGTTGCATTTTGTCAATTTTTAAGCTAGAAGTATTTTTTAGTCGTATGTCCAAGTTTCTATAAATTGATGCCTCTAAAGTCCTTGCAGTTTTAGTACAAACTTACGTGTTTACTATCTATCCGACTTGAAACAGAGTAGCTGCTAGCGTAATAGGCACAACATTCCGTACGAGGCTTAAAGGCTAGTTTTCACTAGGGCAAAAACGCCACAGCAGTGAGCGTCAAAGTAAAAATATTATATAAAGGCCCATTTTCATGCTCGCTGGTAGCGGATAAAAATTGTCAAAATTCGCATCCGCCACTCGCAAGCGTGAAAATAAAGCTAAAATATCTGTTTGAAACAGATCGACGCGGAAAGTGAAAAAGTGTGTAGCGGAAGCGGATTTTGACCATTTTTACCCGCTACCAGCGAGCATGAAAATGGGACTTTAGACCTAATGGTAACTTTTCGCGTCGACGGCGACGTTCACCGTCGTGGCGTGTTTGCCGTAGTGTAAACCAGCCTTTTAGGTTATTGAGTTGTTGTCCAAGGTGATTAAGTTATTGTACAGGCTAATTGAGTTATTGCAAATGGTGATTTAATTATTGTTTAGGGTGGTTGATATTTTGGTGAAATTAACACGGCTTGTTATTAATTTAATGTACAGGGTGATTGAAATATTGTTTAAAATCAATGCACAGGGTGATTAATAAAGAGTGTTTAAGGATTTTTCTTTGAGTTTGAATTACTCTTTGGTGGTTTATGCTTAGTGCGTTATTTATGTTAAACGACACGATGATTGAGATTTAGTTTTTAGTATATCGGGTGGTTGAGAAAACGCTCATTTTCGATAAAATTCATCTTGGGTCATTATAGTACGTTTATTAAGTTAGTTTCAAGATAAATTAAAATTGACCGTGTCTATTGTGACCTGTTTTTTGGGCCAAATTAGCCGGGGACTATTTTGGCCCGTTTTTTGTGCTAAATTAGCTGGCCGTCAAAAGCTTAGCTTTTTTAGTCCAAAAACGGGCCAAAATAGTCTTCACCGCGCGGCCGACACTATTTTGGCCCGTTTTTCGGGGCAACGAATTTTATGGCTTATTTAGTTTTTATAGAGTTAAATCACTATTTTAGCCCTGGAAAAACGGAAAAAAACCAAATACAGGCTAAAATAGTGCTCGCCGCGCGGCCGTGACTATTTCCCCCCCGCTACTTTTTTATTCATTGTTGCGGGTTTTCTACAAATAACGTCAAACATCTTGTTAAACAACCTAACCTACAGAGCGTGGGTGGTTCTAACACGAGCTGCTAATTTTCCGAGAGGTTCGAACCGTTTATGTGGTGAAGTCGTTATCTTTTTTCTTGGCTAATTTACCTCATTTTTACTTCCACAACGATATATATCGCAGTGGGACTATGGACGGAATGTCGTTAATAAGTTCCACACCGATATATATTAGGACCACTACTGTTCAACATCTTCGTCTCGGATTTACCGTCTGCGCTGACACCCGACTGTTCTATTTATCAGTTACATATCGCTCCCGATTCGATCTGTGACGGACCATTTGATTCTGCAAGATAACGTCAATAGGATGTTCCATTGGGGTGTTACCAATAACATTTCTCTCAACATCAAGAAGTGCAGTTTTTTGGTGATTTCCCGGAGGAAACCTCTCGATGACGTCACCTACACGATAAACTACGTCCCACTAGCTCGCGTACACAATTTGGAAATTCTCGGAGTCGTTGTTTCCAGAGATCTGAAATGGTCGTCCCATATTTGTTACATTGGAAATCGAGCCCGTCGACTATGTGGCCTTATTCGAAGAACAACTGGTTTTACGCGCGCTTCTACCACTCTATTTCGTTCGATGTGCCTGCCGGTCCTTGATTACAAGTCTCCTGTTTGGAATCCTTACTGCAAGAAAGATATTACATCGTTGGAAGGTATATAGCGTAACTTCACTCGATTCGTCCTGAAAACTCCACGATCTAATTCACCTGGCCATATTCCTTATGAACAGCGCCTCGTAACTCTCCATCTTTTACCTCTATCTGTTCGAAGGGATGTTTCAGATTTGATTACGCTCTTCAAGTTCGTCAAGTCTACGACTCTCGATCTCGGTGAACATCTGACATTGATTTCCAGGAGGACCCTCCCTACTTACTATATAAAGTTTGCTAGATGCCTGGCGTTAGAAAATTCGTTTTTCTTCAGAACTGCTGGAACCTGGAACAGTTTGCCTGATGACATCCGGGAAAATTCCACTTGCCTATCTGTTTCCCAGTTTCGTTCCCTGGTTTCGCAATTTCTATTTGCGCTTTGGATCAGTGAAAATTCTTAATTTAATTTTAATTTTAATTTAATTTAGTTAATATTTTAGGTGTTTTGATTTGTATTTATATTACTATGTGTTGTGTATCGTCCTGGTAATCACCCTGTAAAGGCTTTGCCTCCGTGGTTGCCTGCATTGGTTTTTCTTTGCGAAATAAATATTATTATTATTATTATTATTATATATCAAAATGGCGTACGCGAAGAGGGGGGAGGGATAACTTAATTTTAATTTATCCCAACGACTTTCCAAGTTAGAACGACCAAATTTGCCACACTTGTTCTCATTTCTCTAGCGAGTAGCACTATTACTCCAGTGGCGCACCCGGTCGGGAGGGAGGGAAAGGGGTTTTGTGTTAATTGAATTTTGTGGTTTTCAGCTCGCACCTTTTCAGTTAGAAAAATTTAATTTTCCATATTTGTTCTCATTTCTCTAAGTAAGCGAGTACTACAATTTCCCTCCCCCTCCCTCCCGATCGGGTGCCACTGGAGTAATAGTGCTACTCGCTAGAGAAATGAGAACAAGTGTGACAAATTTGGTCATTCTAACTTGAAAAATCGTTGGGCTAAATAAAAATTAAGTTATCCCCCCCCCCCCTCTTCGCGTACGCCATTTTGATATACATCGATGTGGAACTAATTAACGACATTCCGTCCATAGCAATAGACCCACTGCGATATATATCGTTGTGGAATTAAAAATGAGGTAAATTAGCCAAGAAAAAAGATAAATGACTTCACCACATAAGCGGTTCAAACCTGTCGGAAAATTAGCAGCTCGTGTTAGAACCACCCACGCTCTGAAGGTTAAGTTGTTTAACAAGATGTTTGACGTTATTTGTGGGAAACCCGCAACAAAAGAACAGTTATAAATAAAAAAGGAGCGGGGGGGGGGGAATAGTCACGGCCGCGCGGCGAGGGGGTAGGTACATTTGTTCGAATTTCATTAGTCCGAACCGCCGAAATAACAAATGTTTCAATTGTACAAATTGGGAAACTTGTTTGTTTCATTTCGTCCGAATCGGTAGCATCACTTGTCCGAATTGTCGCTAAATTAGTATTTCTTATTGCTGTTGTAGGTTAGCTTAGGTTAGGTTCACGTTAATGTTACTATTTTCTTATATTAACGAACAAATGATTATTCGAACAAATGATATTAACCAGTAAAGCTAACATAAATTAAACGACTAAATCACCAATAAAAGTTAAGATAAATTATTCGTCAATGAAATACGTTTTCGGACATACGATCCTGTTTTCCGGCATTCGTCCCAATGATCATTCGGACTTTTTTACCACCGCGCCGTTCGGACGAATGAAATTTGAAAAATAAATCGTGGCGAGCACTATTTTAGCCTGTTTTTGTTTTTCGCCGTTTTTCCAGGGCTAAAATACTGATTCCACTCTACAAGTACTACTAAATAAGCCATAAAATTCGTTGCCGCGAAAAACGGGTAAAATAGTGAAGACTATTTTGGCCCGTTTTTTGGACTAAAAAAGCTAAGCTTTTGACGGAAAGCTAATTTAGCCCGAAAACTGGCCAAAATAGTCCCCAGCTAATTTGGCCCAAAAAACCGGCCACAATAGACACGGTCAATTTTAATTTATCTTGAAACTAACTTAATAAACGTACTATAATGACCCAAGATGAATTTTATCGAAAATGAGCGTTTTCTCAACCACCCGATATATTAAAAACTAAATCTCAATCATCGTGTCGTTTAACATAAATAACGCACTAAGCATAAACCACCAAAGAGTAATTCAAACTCAAAGAAAAATCCTTAAACACTCTTTATTAATCACCCTGTGCATTGATTTTAAACAATATTTCAATCACCCTGTACATTAAATTAATAACAAGCCGTGTTAATTTCACCAAAATATCAACCGCCCTGTCCAAAAACAGGGCAAAATAGACACTCCGTTTTGATTTGTCCCAATTTAAATATAATATTCGAAATATAATAATTACACCGGGGATTGGTTGTATTTAAATGTCCGTGACATCTTGTTGCAATATTGTGCGGCTTTGACGTTTTTTTATTTTGGTTTAAGTTAAAGGAGATAAAAAATTGTGCTTGCCCATTGCCCCACTAAATAATTGCTCGGAAGGCACACTAGTAGCAGTAGACGATAAATATTTTATGTGGCCTTTGCCAGTGGCGTCGCTAGGGGGGCGGTCCGACCCGGGTGCCACCCGTTTGGGCATCGTTGGGGGGTGACACTCGACACTCGCCCCGGGTGTCATCCATGCTAGCTACGCCACTGGCCTTTGCTACATTTGTGAAATTGTGTCGAGTTTTCCAACTGAAGAAAACAAAACTAAAAATATCGCGGATTTCCGGATAATGCCAGTTTTGAAAGCAAACATTTGGAGGACGAGCCCATTTTCAATTGAGAACACGTAAGCGTGTGTCAGTTGACAGTTACGTAGAAACCCACATAGAGTTATCTGAGATAGGATAAAGATGAGCTTCTATGAAAAACTAATAGTAAATTAGGAAGTTTAATTACTTAATTTCAACATGCGCTAATGTTGGTAAATAAAGTTATAGAACCTTTTAAAATCCGTTTAAAATAATGAAAAACTCGGTTCTGGTTCCGGTTTCGGTTATGATTTTTTTTTAAATATCGTTCCGGTTCCGGATACGGTTATCAAATTTTTATATTATCGGTTCCGGTTCCGGTTCCGGTTCCTAGAATTTACTCGGTTCTTCTCGGTTTTGGTTCCGGTTCCGGTTATCAGTTGCATCCCTAACAACTACTATTGTTATTGTTGTTTGAAATGCCAAAGAATTTCAACAAAATTAACCCTAATTTTAATTTCACTGGGATTTACTGCCAAAGGTTTTTCGATGCTAGTAATAATTATAGGATTAATAAATTTGCATTAATCTATCAGCTGTTTATTTTTAATAATAATAATTATTATAATAATAATTAGCCAGGCTAATACCAAGGCACTACCAAGTACCTTAGGCCTAAGCCACTTAGGGACTTTTAATGCCTTAATTCAAGTGGCCGGGCTACAATGCTTAGGAGGGTGGTGGCAAGCTCTTCATGCCACGCGAACCTACAGCTCCGTACACTAACTATTAACGTTGACCTCATTTAGTTTAGTATTGTAAACCACAGATACTACCAAAACCTTTAATTAATAATCATTATGTTTAGTTCACCGTGTTCAATGGTTGGACTATAATTGGGTATTCTGATGATAAAATATCCTATCAGTCGCTGGGAAGGTCTTCTCTTTGACGAGGAAGAGCTTTGTGCTTGAAATATTTGTTTCAATTCAATTCAATTCAATTTTATTGTTTCTGATTAGTGTTAAGTTTTACATTCCATATATTCATGGCCAAGTCAATAGTGACTTATAGCCCTCTTAGTTAAAAACTTGTATATTCAAAACAGAAATACTTAATTTAAGTATTTGGTTAAAGGTAAAACATTTCTGGGCCGAATAATTGTGGAGCCATATCTTTTGGAAGCCGTTGTGTTCTTAGCAGAAGATACTCAAGGTGACAGAGCCGTCAGAATAGAAGTTATCCAGGACAGTTATGCGGGCACTTCGCTTTTCAGCAAGGGGGTCATCGTGGCCTTGCGTAACCCATGTTTTACGAGAATACGCCATGAGATCTATGGGGTAAGTTCTGAATTTCACAATTATTTTGAATGGTTAATTTTTAAATCGCACAAGAAATAACAGATTTTAAAATACATACTTGACTGAATAATTTTTGTGCAACACTCATTAAGATTCGGCCCTCGTTAAGGAATGAGCTAAAAGTCCATCCTGCCCTTTTTATCAAACCCCCGCACAGGAAAGACCGTTTCGGCTGGGTGGTTAGCCGGGTGCCATTGAAGCTTGTGGCGCTGTGTGAACACTCGGAACAACTCCTGCGTAAAGTTTGCAAGTTATCTCCCCACTGGTTAAATGGGTCTCACCTGAGTTCTTCGATTTCCAAATTCCCTAAAAACTTCTAGTGGTTAATCGTAATAGCAAATGTAGGGAGCTGTTGACTCGCGTGGCATAACCCTCTTACGTATTGTAACACGGCCACCCGAATTAAAAGGCATTAAAAGTCGCTAGACGTCTTACGCCTAGGGTGTTGTCTTGGGTATCAACTTAGCTATTTTAATAATATTTTGGTCTTTTTAGTTGCAGTACCGAACCTTGACGGACGTTATGATTTTCGAAGAAAAACATTTCAGGATAAGCTATCCAAATGTCGTCTGGTCGAATTCTGTATACGTGCCTAGCAATAGTCCACTGAGTGATGCGCCACATTCGGCCTCAGCTGCAATTCCAAAATTAACTGACGAACAGATTTCTAATATCCGAAATCACGGAAACAAATTGTTCAAAGAAGGCAAATACTCCGAAGCGGCCAAGGAATATTCCAATGGCCTTTCCTTATGTCCTCTCAATGCAGATCTTCTGTCCAATAGATCGCTTTGTTACTTGAAAAGCTGCAAGTACGAAGCTGCGTTAGAGGACGCTCTCTTAGTTCTTAAAGGAAACCCAATCCACGTTAAAGCTATCTACCGAAGCGCACTGGCTTACAATGGCCTGAAGAAATATGAACACGCTAGAGACCTTTTAGAATCGAAATTGAAGTTGATTCAACACGGACAGGAAGATGATCTGAAAACCCTCCTCAATAAAACCAACCTCTGGATAAGTCAAAGAAATGATGGGTTGTACGACATGGTCGAATTATTTACATCTTTCAAAGAACGCGTTTATCATGACATTGCCGATTTTTGGGGATCCGTGAAGGTTGAAAACATTTCTGGTAGAGGTCGAGGACTGGTTGCGACGGAAAATGTTGAAGCCGGGCAACTTCTTTTGTGCCATAAGGCTGTTGCGATTCAATTTAGCTTAAGTAACGACGATCATTTCAAACAAACTGAGTTATATTTAGTCAGGAAAATTCAAGAAAGCACAAAAGATAATCCAGATTTATTCGAGCAATTGGTCGAGTTGAATCGATTTAGCAAAACGGGAAAGACCCTTCCCGTTGAAAGTAAAGAGTCACTTTCCGAAAGCCAGAAATACCAATTGATCCAGGCAGCTGTTTCGGAATTCAGCGTCTCATTTACTCTCAGTGACGGCGGCCATTTCTGCGGGTTGTGGTATCCTGCGTGTTACCTCAACAACGACTGTTACGAGAGTAACTGCGCCGTTTATATTTGCGGTGACGCTAGCCAGATTCGAGCTACTAAAAATGTAAAGAAAGGTGAACAGTTTCTAATTTGTGTTCTAGAACAAAGTGTTGGACATTTCGCTAGAACAGCGAGTTTTTCTCTCAAAGGTCCTGAATGCCATTGCTGTTTATGTACATACGAATCACGGGAAAATCAGTCGATCTTACTGAAAAGAGAAGGGTTGCTTTTTCAAGTGGCAAAGGGCTTAATTCAAAACCTGGCAGAATTCCAAAGCAATATTCGAGAAATAAAATATATTTCCAGACAGTCGCCTTACATCAATTATTACTTAACAGCAGCGCTTTTCAGGCTAGCACAATTGTTTTATTACAATCAAAAGTACGAAGAGGCTATTCAAGTCACCACCGAGTTTATGGACAGAAGCATTAGTGCTGGTGGACATATCCCCAAAGTTTTACACGAAACCTCGTTTATATTGTTTAAATGTTATTTGAAGAAAATCGATGTCAGAAACGCTTTCAAATGGAAGAAAAGGCTACTTGATCATCTCCAGTTGACATTTGGGTGCTCGACTGACAAGTTTCTAGAGACTGTTTTTCCGGGCATTCTGAACGATTTCCAATTTCTCAACGCTTTGACGGAGTCAGCGCGCCAATAGTGAATCTGCAGATTTCTACTTCTAGCATCTTTTGCCAAGCGTTCTTTCGTCAATATTCTTTCATGATCCATTTTCCGTATTATACTAGGAAATGGCAAATGATTTAACAGTGCCACTTAAGGATCTGTTTGTACTTATATTTCTTTGATAATTTCAACCAATAAAAGTTTGAAACTGCATCTATTTTTATTAATTATATCAACCTTCTTTATTTTTAACGTTTTTAAAACCTATTAGAAACAAAATGAATTTTTATATTTCAATAGCTTTCAATTATTATAACAATACAAGTATATTTTGACAATAGCGTGCTAACAGCGACAATGATTATGAGCCAATGTGGTAATATCAATAAGGCCAAAAGACTGCTAATAGGTTTCACCTGACCGAATATTTTTGTCGTAAAAGATAAATCATATCTTATTAAGTTGAAGAACAGTGCCACCACATTCTTTTAAGATTTTACGAAAATAAAATAAAATAAATAAAATTTAAGAAATAGTTTTCATAGAAACAAACATGTATAGCGAGCCTTTGTTTTTTTAAATTTAGTTCAGTTATTTAATAAAGAAAGCGTTAATTTCACCTTTCTATTTGTAGGATAATGAACTTACTGAAACATTCGCAATTTAATATATAGTATTATTTTTTTTACGTTTCAGGCTGTTCTCAGTAACTAATAACATTTCTTGTATTAAACAATAGTCATCCAATTTAAAAGGAATGGAAATTTCGCTAATTTTGTTTAATTTTTTTCCATTTTTTTCAAAAAACACAATTTATCTATATATTCATCCAATTTTACACAACTAATAAACTTCAATTAATTCCTTTCAATTTTGATCAAAACTACTGATTTTGATCAAATTGGTACAAATTTATTCAATTTTATCAATTTTGAAAATAAAATATTTTTTTTCAAACTAATTTGAGACTTTTTATTTAATTTTTTTTTTAATTTTGCCCATTTTGATCTAATAATTCGAATTTGGATCATTTTTGCACAGATTGACCAAAATATGTTTTTTTTTCAAATACAACAATTTATCTATATAATATTCCGATTATATTTGTTTGAAATAAATTATTTTTACAAAATTGAAAAGATTAATTAAATTTAAAAAATTTATCAAAAACGATTATAGTTGATAGGAATTGATTTAATTCGATTATTTGTGAAATATCGGAATAATATATAGATAAATTGGTTTATTAAAAAATATTTTGGGTCAAATTGGCCAACATTGATCAAAATTCGAATTAATAAATCAAAATGAGCAAAATTTTAAATTAAGATATTTAACAAATTATGTATTTCAATAAATTTTTATCAATTATAATCGTCTTTGATCAAATTTACTGCTTTTGAGAAAAATAAATTATAAATTTATTAATTTTTTTCAATTTTGAAAAAAAAATTTATTTCAAACAATTTCGAAATATTTTTTCAATGTTTGTACTTTTTAAAATTTTCTCTAACATTTTTCCAATTTTAGCCATTTTGGTTCATTTTTACTTATTTTGCTCAAATTGATCAAAAGTTGTCATGTTCGAATTGGGCCCCTATTGATTACGTTGTCATAGTTTTGCGTAGTTACCACAATGATTTTAAAATCTTTTATTTGCAAAGATAAATTAGTTACAAACGTCTTTATGCAAATTAGTATTCAAGTATTGTAAACGGCGAATTATCTTCCCTGCAAAATAAAAAAGGAAATCTTGTTATTAATGATCAACAAGTATTTTATTGGTCTGTTTAATCAAGTTTCAGAAATTTAGATTGTCTTTTTTGAAACAGTAATAAATAATTTCTAGTAGTGTAGTCGAAATACATAGCTTTAGTCACCAGAAAGACTTAAAAAGGTGGTTTTAAAAAGCCATGTATATTGTAAGAACCAGAAATAACAAGGAGACTACCCGAGGTAGTTATCGCCGATTTTGTTGAAACTCGGATGTTAGGTAGACCTTATGGTAGTATGAAAATTCCCAAAGGGAAAAATTGCAATGGGTTTAGTTTTCTCATGGAAACCAAAAGTGTTTTTGACTTCTTAAAACAAATAACATTTAAAAAAAATAGGTAAAGTCAAATGAAATTGTTTGAAATTCACCAAAATTGGTTAAAAATCCATATTTCGAGGTAAAAATATTAAAATTGGGTAACTAATAAAATTCGTTAAAAATTAGGTAAGTGTGATTAAATTTCGATGAAATTGGGTAAACCTTATAAAGTTGGACGAAAATTGGGTAAACACAATAATATTCGTTTAAAATTAGGTAAACGTAATAATAATAATTATAAAAATCAGCTAGGCGAAACTCAACGCAGAAGGAATTGTTCGGAGTATTCAGCCAGTGCCACACACTGGTATCGGACCCGGCTCCTCTTGCTGCCAGGCGAAAGTGCTAACCACTCCGTCACCCCACTATTATTCAATTAAATTAAATTCCATGCACGTCGTGTGCATCGTTTACAATTTAGCTATATCGGCACGGCCGAATTCTATTTGTAGTAACTTTATTTAAAGAAAGCACAACATTAATTTATCCATGATAAATTGATAACCTATCGAGAACTTTGAGCATAAACCTCAAGTGAAAAGCTTTCCGTTCTTTAAATTGACACATAACTTAATTTAAATGTATTTTTAAAAATATCACAGAAATCTAAAGTTTTATAGATTTATACTGTAAAATACTGTAATATCAATATAAATATTTTAACCGATAAGGCGAATTTATGACTTTACCGTCTTTTTAGATGTATATCGAAATTTTAAACGATGCAGATGATTTGCACGGAATTTTATTACATTTACCTAATTTTTAACGAATTTTATTGCGTTAACCCAACTTTCGTCCGACTTTATAAGGTTTACCCAATTTTTGGCGGTGTTTTCAATTTCATCGAAGTTTAATCACATTTACCTAATTTTTAAAAAATCTTTTTAGGTTAACCGAATTTCTTTCTTTTTACTCAATTTGGATATTTTAACCAAATTTAGATTTTTTACACAATTTTAGTCGATTTCAAACAATTTTATTTGACTTCAATCAATTTAACTTTAAATTATTTCAATAATACTTTATTAATGTAACTTATTGAAATTTTACCCAAAATAGGTTATTTGTATCATTTGTGTAAGTTATGAAAATTTTAATTTTTTCGAATTTTGTAGTGAAATCGAGGAAATCCCATGCTTTTTTAAATGTAGTTGTATTTTTTGAGAGGTCAGAAACATTTTTGCTTGCCATGGGAAAACTAAAGCCATTGCAATTTTTCCCTTTGGGAATTTTCTTACTACATATTGTCTACCGAACCCCCGAGTTTCAACAAAATCGGTTATTACCACCACGGGTAATTAGTCCCCTAGTAAGTTTAATTTATTTTGTTTCTAAACCCCGGAGAGCTATTTAGTCGAGAAGGATACGACGATCACTTTACTAAATTACTGAACTCATCCGGACGTTCACCTTAATGAATATGTTTAGGAAATCCTAAAAATGCCTAGTAAGATCTTCAGCAAATAAATATTTCTTGATGGTAAGACCTACCAGGATAAAAGTTTTGAGGTTATTAGTTTCGTGAGCAATGTTTTTATAACAGTTGCCCTAGAACAAACTAATTGGAAGGTCCCTAAAGCAATTTGACCAACTTTTTGTTAATTTTCATTTTACTTTCATTGCTCTGGTCAGTAACACTAACTAACATATTTTGGATAACACCAATTTTTTTGAAATGCATAAAAATTCAATAAAGCAAAGTTTTAATCCATTGGAATACAACAGACAGTAAATGGAATAAAAATATTAAAATAAATATTTCATGGAATTAATATTCTGTTCTTTACTCGAGAAATCAGATCAGAAAGTGAACTTGGACGTGAAATAATGCTTTGTAAAAAAGGCGTTTTATCCTACTTTAAATAATATTTCTTAAATTCAAAAAACTGTAGCATACAGATATTTGAGGAATTGATTTTTAAATAAAAAGGCGGTATTTAACATATTCAGATAAGGCCAACAGATTTGATCTGATCAAAAAAATGAAGGGGTAAACATATTTTTTTCTGCTATGATATAAAACAAGAATGTAAGAAGCAGATTAAGACATTCATTATCAGTTAGAATTGTAAACCATGTTAATAATAACATTTTGGTGCAGTAGGGTTTAGTTTATTACGTGTTTGTAAATTTACCTGTTATGTCGAGTTAATGTTGAATTTTTTTAGGCTAACACAGTGAAATTTCCCTTTCGAATGTAGCAAATATTAACTTACCGACGCCCTTAATTTCCTTTCTTGAAAGCGTTATGTTCTCCTCCGAAATTCTGGAAAGATTGTCCATCTAATTAGGTCCTTTGCAAATCATAATTTTTTAAAGCTGTCAAATATTTTATATGAATAAGCCTTCATTCAAAATATTTTTTTCCAATGTGGGCTGATTTAAATCAATTGTTATTAAAATCATGATTTGAATAAAGTGATTTTTTTGAAAAATTCATTGATTTAAATCTTATAATTATTGTGTTTTATTGTAGGAATAGAAAATGACAAAAATTGTTTCTTCAAACATTAAAATTCAAAGAAAATCTGAACTAACTAAAATATTAGTGAGTAATTAAATTCAATTAAGATTGCATTTAAATCAAGAGCCATTACTTGTATAAAAATCAATAAATTTAGTAAAATCTAAAATTTGTCTTCCTGACCAGCACTATAGATGATTCCACTTAATTGGGACACATCGGGACTAGATCATTTTGTACCAATAAAGCAGCCGGCCCAATTATCCGAAGTTATAAAAACCAAAGTGTCAAATTTATTTAAAACAAGTTGGGCTTTCGCTGTTGCCTATCCGCTAAAAATAATGACAATTCGTGTCGTATTTGATTTTTTTAAGGTAAATTTTGGAAAACAGCTAGGCTAGGCTAGGCTAATACCCAAGGCACCACCTTAGGCCTAAGTCATCATGCGACTTTTGAAGCCCTTAATTCAGGTTAACCAGTTAGCTCAGTAAGATTTCGAATACTAGCGTTAGGAGAGGAAGTTTACGAGATTGAGTTGAGTCGTTAACTCTTATCGTTTTTATAAAATGATTTAAAATTATACTTTGGCCGAAACCTTTTTAGCCCAATTAAACGAAATATTGTCCCAAAATAGCGAAAATACTTATCATTAATTATAACTTTTAGATTCGGAACTTCAAGATTTGGCCCAAGTAAGCGGTTGTCCCAATTAACCAGTGTCCCATCTAAATGGAATCGACTGTATCACTAGAGCGAATTGAAGTTTATACGTCAATATGCATGATATTCAATATTACGGTTCTTGAAATCGTGCAACGTCTGAATCTGAGAATTAAAACTTAACGCAAGGAAGTTTTTAATTTTGCTGATTGTCGTTTAGTTCTTAAAGTGAATCGAAGAATTATAGATGCGATAACATTTAAATATCACTACTAAGAGTATTGCACCATACTAAGAAATTTAAACCCTAAAGGTTTTAGATAATCTTATTAACGTATCTTATAAAGTCTTATTTCTGTAAGGATGATTCATCGAATCAATCCAAATATGTAAAATTAAATGAAATATTTGACTTAAAATCTACCAAAACTTATATTATATATGAAATATTTTGACATTTAAATATAAACTCGAACAACTAAAGCAATAACAGCGCTACATTATAAGGGACCCTACTCTGAAACGTAATTTTCGAGAAATATAAAATGGTAAATAGGACCCCAGAAATCATTTCAATTGAAAATGATCGTAAAAATCTTGATTTTAAATGGCCTCGACACTGCACTCAGAAAATATTTATTTTGTACAATTTCTGGTTTACCAGTACTAAATTTTATGCCAATTTTGCAAATGTTTTTGTATTAGCGATGATTAAAGTTGGCACTTGTCAGAATAACGGTTGCATGTCCGGTATACTGTTACCGTATTTATTACTTAAATAGAAAATATAGGTTTGCATAGGCAAAAATTTTTGAACGACAACGGACCCTATTTTTTTTTAAACTAAAAAAGATTTATTTGTACAATTTTTTCCCGAAAGCACGAAATGTTTAACGAAGAAAATAAAATACTCACGCCTTCGTTTTTTTGATTTTCACCAGAAAAGTTAAACTTTTGATTTACAGACTTCTACAATGAGTAAGTAAAAATATTAAAATTAACATTCAAGAAATATATTTATAATAATATGCAAGAGAGCACAATCGTTTAAAAATCCAAAATTCATAAAAGCTGTTCAATGTGTAAGTCTACGGGCTAACCACTGTCAGATGGCCTGTACACCGATTACGCGTACTCAACACTGATAAAGGTACAGACTCTAAAGAGTACGCGTTATCTCATACACTGAGAGAAAAATATTAGGTAGAAATTACATTTAACTCCTGGACGCACAGTAGCCAGGAATGTTCTGTATTTTTTACAGAAAGTTTCGTAAATATATATTAAACTTATTATTTACCATGGTGAATATTAGTAGAAATTATGTTTAATTCAGAGAAAACGGCATGGTATTAGAAGATAAAACTTATTTTATACAAGACGTTTCGAGCCGAGGCTCTTCTTCTTCGTAAATATCTTTTACTTGAGATTCCTGTAATTTATACAAATATCTCATAGTAAAATTTTCAACCAGAATCATTGTATTGTATACAACTGAAATAATAATTAAAATTTCTAACACGCCTGTAAATTTTACAGAATTTACATTTAAAAACTGCGTGAATATAGCCAGGAAATATTATATATTTGATTTGTTCTTACTACCTTTTTTTAAAATATTTTTATGTACACTAAACATTTCCGTAATTAATTTTTAACCAATAAGGTACTTTAATTGTAAAAACATATTCAACACATTTGCTAAATATATACCAATAAGCTCCAGGAACTATAGTCCAAAGCAAGAGACGTAAACACGTGCACAACATAGTAATACAACACCTTGGCTCGGAATCCAGACACGTATTAAACTTAGTTCAAACCACAAACACTAACGCGATGAATTTGCATTTAAATGTATAAACATTAATTTGTTTTAATTTGATGGGTAATTAAAAATATGACTCCATTGGTGCTTTTACGAGATGTCACTAAAAATATTTTCTTCATATTAGTTGATTTACAACAAATAATGCATTTTTATGGATTATTACTGTTTGGTAGCAATTCAACTTCGACCACAATAACTACAGGAACTACCTGTATTTTAAATACCTTAAAACGTCTTCAGTTTTTACTGTAAATACATATAGTAATATGTATTGAGCAAATATGTACATATATAACATTTCTACCATAGAAACTACATGGCTGTCCTTTATTACAAATATCTGAAACTAACCTCTAATTTTTACTTAAACAAATAGTAATATGTACTGAAAATGTATGTATATATTACAATTCAACGATAAATACTACATGAAGCCCCTGTATTTTAAATACCTAAAAACATCCTGTAATTTATACTGTAAAACAATTTGTAATATATACGGAAAATGTATGTATACATTACTATTCAACGATAAATACTACATGAAGCTCCTGCATTCTAAATACCTAAAAACGTCCTGTAATTTAAACTGTAAATATTTCTTGAATATAGAAATTTAAACAGTGCAGTACTGTATTAAAAAAATACAGAACGGGTGCTGTAAAATATTTCTGTAAATTCTACAGTTTTTTCTCTCAGTGTAAGTACAGTCAAAGGTACGGGCTTGTACACCGATTACGCGTACTCAACACTGACAAAGGTACCGACTCTAAAGAGTACGCGTTATCTCATTAGTACAGTTAAAGGTACGGGCTTGTACACCCATTACGCAGAGTGACTAACACCTCTGTGTAAGTACATGCAATATTGAATCAAACCCCGAACAAAATACAATGTAATAAAAAAAAACCTTACCTTTCCTTGTTCCTCTTTGTGAACAGTGCCTTAAAAAAGAAAAACATTTTCGGTTTATTAAATGTACACTTTTTAAGCACAAATCTTCACACCACTGTTATTTAACTTTTGACTCAATCTCCGTTAGATTGACTTTTGTAGCGAATGCTACAATTAGTAATTTCAAAGTGTCCACGTAAGTGTAGTACGAAGCACAAGCTTAGTTGGTGGAAAGTGGCTGAATTTAAACTTAAATTGTAATTGTAAATTGTTTTAGAACATTTTATGACACTCTTATATGTCCCCCGCGCATTCGCCATTATCAGGTCGTAAAATGTAAGATTTGGACGATATCGTGCGTTTGGTGATAAAAGCATTAAAATTTGTATACATAAATTATTTTTTGTGCTTAATCGAGTTAAGACGGGACGCCAACCGTATCTTTTACGTAACGGCCAAATAAAGCGAAATTAATGCAATCGGCCTACTCTATCGACCACCGAAAAAGCGCCTGTCCACGTGACTGGTTTGTATGAGAAGGAGACGGGTTTGTTGAAGGGGGCATCCGTAAAATCAATTTCTAACATTTTCTCCACTTGGTCGGTTTTTAGTATAAAACACGCAAAGTTAAACGTTAATTTATAATACTATTTTCAAATCGAAAATAAATAAAACAAAATTGCAAAGAAGAATATATATTCTTAAATTAACGAAACTTTACACATAATTTATCGAGGTTAGAAATTTATAATAAAACAATTATTACTTAATTTGCGTTACATATTTGAGTTCCAGGTATTTGTATATGATACATATGAATAAAAAAAAATGTTTAGTTTGGCTCGGTTTGCTCGGATTAGGCTTTTTTTGTGTCAAAAACTGAGATAAAACTTTAAACTCGAATACAGGGGGGGGGTGACAGAATAACGAGTATGCATATAGTTGGTGTATATAGCAATGAGCCTTCACACCAAGCGCACCAGATTGAAAATAAAACAAATAGAAAATTAAGAAACAGTAATAGCGAACAATGCATTAAAATGAACACACAAACAAAAAATTAAAATACGCGACAAATATAATAACAAAACAAAACAAGTTGGCAAGCCAAAATATACCTCTCCTCGGAAGCATTGTCCCTAGTGGTATTAATTTCTCGAGATGACCCTCTAAGTTATATCTCCCCAATTCAGAGTTATTTACTAATAACGTAATCCTGGTTCAATCCCGCCCGGTATAAAATTTTAATTTGAATTATAATAATTGAAACGAAACAACCGAGATTAATTTGTTCAGAATATTATAAATTAAGTAGTTACAACAGTGAGTTAGACGAACTAGAACAACGCACAATTGAATTTAACCCTATTTACAGAAATTTTTTATCAGTTAAATGTAATACGAAGCAAACTTTAATAAAAGAAATATCTACAGAGGGTATTTGTATTTTTATCGCTTACGATATAACAACACAGAAAACCTTCTTTAAACCACTTCACACGAAAAAATGATAATTAAAGCCAACAATACCGCCCAAAAGCTCAACACAATCAAAATTAAAATACAACTAGCGGTATTAATTTCTCGAGATGACCCTCAAAGTTATATCTCCCCAATTCAGAGTTATTTACTAATAACGTAATCCCGGTTCAATCCCGCCCGGTATAAAATTTTAATTTGAATTAAAATAATTGAGACGAAACAACCGAGATTAATTTATTCAGAATATTATAAATTAAGTAGTTACAACAGTGAGTTAGACGTACTAAAACAATGCACAATTGACTTTAACCCTATTTACGGTACAAGTTTAGCAGTTAGATATAATACGAAGCCAATTTTAATGAAAGAAATATCTACAGAGGGTATTTGTATTTTTGTCGCTTACGAAATACTTGCCGCATAGTTAACGCTCATTTTATTTCAACGTTCGCCCGATCAAGATACCGTAGATATCTGGTAGTGGACGACTCGTAGACTGTCGGAACCATCCTGTTGACGTTGTGACACATACCGCATGAAAAAGACCAAAACCGTCCAATTTCCAATATCATATAATGACTCGCACACCCAGGATATCAATGACTGCATTAGGAATCGTAGATATCCAAATATCCACACCACCAAAAAACTTATTAACAAGAAGCGAAAAACTTACCATTCCTAAAGCACAGAAAGCCACTAGACTATACGTATATCAATAAATGACCGTAGAGGGAATAGTTAGGGTTCTTTATAAATAAACACAAACGAACCCAATTGATGAACTGCATTAAACATCTTAATCAGCCGAGAAAACGTTTAAAATAAATTACGACCGAGTTGAAAACCAGACCAACTTGATATGTTGTTAATAAATGAATTATTAAGCTTGAAAACCAATACGCTAAACCTAATAGATAAGAATATACGACTGAAAAAACTAAATAAAGTACAAAAAACTAACGGGTTCTACCCTTTATCTTATCTGCTGACTGCGCTAAAACAAGATTTGACCATTAAATTTTTTGAAAATGCGACGTATACACTTTGAAGGTTCCGTCAAAAATTATCCTTTCCCAAACGTAAAGGTTCTCAAAACATTAATACACAAAAAATAAGTAAAAAGGTTCCTCCAAAAAATGAACCATTTTGCGGAAGAAGTAAATAATTTTAAAAGAATAAAAGATAAAACAAATATACAACCGCAAAAATAAAACGTCAAATAATAGAAGAAAAAAATCTTTAACTCCATTCATTAAAAAAACCCTAAACAAAAGTACCAAATTGAAATAAAGAACTTATTATATTAAACAAGATTAAGTCTTTATAATTTTTTCGTAAAAAAACCACATTAGGCCTTCACAATTTCATTCGTAAAAAAATTCAAGACTTTGTTAACTATTATGCTTACAATGAGTGTCTTATTTGCAGTATAGCTTGAAGTTATCGTTGGTTCTGTGGTAGAGCGCTCGACTGCCTAACTGAACGGCCCGGGTTCGAAACCTGGGTGACGCATTTGTTTTTAATCAAATGAGAAATCGCTAAATTAGAATTTCTTCGATGCAATAATTTAAATCTTCCACGAAATCTTGCTCTATTTCAATTAAACCAAAATTTCGTACTCTATTAAATACGCTTTCGATAAAGCTGAAGGTCTAATTTTCAATGAAACGTAATAAGTGTCGGTGGTTCTGTGGTAGAACGTCCGCCTGTCAAACAGGCGGTCTCGGGTTCGAAACCCGCCTGATGCGATCGCAAATTGATACTAAGACGAATACCGTGTACAACTGGTGGAAACCCTGCCATTGGATGTTGAGAGGTAGCATTACACTCAGCACTCGGTCCGTCCCAAAAGTCAATAAGAAAGAGTTGGAGAGATTCCACCCGTACATACACACCACAAACTCAACACCCACAAACGTCATAACAATAACACAACATTACCACCCTACACATAAACATTACAATAGCGAAATATCCAAACCACTGAATTAAACCTGTCGTGACGGCGAGCGTTGACGAAAAAAAACCACCATACCAACCCCGACTGCAAATTAATCCGTTAACGCTCACCATCCCACGGTGGTTTTGCAAACACGGTTTTTCGACTTTGTTACCTAATTACTAGCAACTGCGAACGCAGAGATCTCGAGAAACTGCGTACGCAGTGATTACACTTCGCACCGAAAATGCGAACGCGTTCGCAGGCCTGACAGACACACAGACCCACCCACAGACAGACACGGTCGTTGTATAACCCCTCCTAGGGGACTTTGTCCCCTCGGAGAGGTAAAAAACGTTTTTATTTCATTCTTTTTGACCGCTAGGTGCTAGGGAACAATTTTCAACGAGAAAGCTGTAGAACATACTTGAAAACCTACAAATAATGTTTGTTCGATCACAAACTAACATTTTTCACTTACAATGTTAGATAATGAGGTCAGCAAAAAAACAAGTACGTCAGAGCAAGCCTAAGAGTTGATTTACAAAGCTTAGTTGAATTGTTTTTGAGAATAACAACCCAATGTAAGATAAGGTAACAATTTATATGGTACAAACAAGTCCAAACAAAAACTAAGAAAAACCATTTTCAATCGAAGTAACGAAAGGGTTGCGAAATTATCGGTATGGGTAGATAATTCCTCCGTCTGCCGCGATACATGTTTGGAGTAACCAATAAAAAACATCGATGATACGCTGACTTTATTTACCCAGGCTCGTATCAGGCGTCACATAGACATGATCGTTGATGGAACACTACAGTAAGAAGTCCGTCGGTGGGAGGTCAGGCGACCTTGGAGGCCTTTGGACTGCTCCGTTTTGTTCTATCCATCGTAGTTGGAATTCAGCGTAAAGGTGGTGTACTACAGCTCGAGGTTGATGTGGAGGCGCACCGTCATGTTGGTACTGGGTGAAAACTCGGCAACAACTCCTGCTGCGTTGAGTTTGCAAGTTATCTCCAGACTGGTTTAAGGGGTTTTCCCCTGAGCCCTTCGGTTTCCCCTTCCATAAAAACTTGTTGAGGTTAACGGTAATAGTAGTGTAGGGAGCTGTTGGCTCGATCGCGTGGCATGCAGGGCTTGCCACCATCCTACTACGCATTATAACCCGGCCACCTGAATTAAAGGCTTCAAAAGTCGCTTGATGACTTAGGCCTAAGGTGGTGCCTTGGGTATTAGCATAGCTGATTATTACCAGAGTCGTTCGAAGTTGGACCAAGGAATATCATCTTCATTCTGTAACAAAGCTAAGTCTCTTTCCATTTAGACGGTTTGGCAGAAAAAAAAATGAGCCGATAACTCCGTCTCCGACAAGACCCGCCCACACGTTTAACCGACATTGTTGTGGTTGGTGGTGGGGAAATCCCCATCGTGGATTCACATCACTCCACATGTGATTGTTTTGGTTGTTAAATGGTCCGTCTCTCCCAAACGAACACTCGTCGGTCACCAAGAGCAGATTAAAAAGTCCGAAGTTTCCGTCTCCACGTTGCTTAACCAGTTACAAAAGTCAAACTTACGAACCATATCTCCGTCATGAAGAGATTGATGAAGTGTTGCCCAATGAAGATTGAAGTTTTGCTCGTGAAGGATACTCCAAAAGCGGATGGCACTTCTAATGCTTGATTGAGGATATGCCGCGAAGTACGCTACAACTAGCTTTTCTTCGTCGATGTTTTGACAACCAGCTCATTGGTAGCTAGGATTGCCCTCTCCATGGTTCTGGAAATCTCGAACAGCTTCGAGAAAGGTGTTGTAACTAAGAAATCTGTCAGGATACCGCATTCTGAAAACATGACATACCCCACGCGCGTTTCGATGGGCTTCACCAAAAAATAATTTGATCATTAAACCGCGCTGTTTAGAGGAATACAAGGGCATTGTTGAATTTGAAAGACTTGGACTGCGCTTCATTTTGGGTTATTTTGGTTTAAATACTAAAACAAAATAAAAACTTTGCACAAATCAACTAAGAAAAAACATGTTTTGTAAATTTTGTAGATCGAATTAGACCAGCTTATATTTCTCTCACTTGTTTGTTGACATATTATTATCAAAAACAATTATTTTACTAAGCTTTGTAAAACAACCTTTTGACCTGCTATGGCGAACTTAATTTTTTGATGACCTCATTATTTAAGTGAGAAAATGTTAGTTTGTGATCGAACAAACGTTATTTGTAGGTTTTCAAGTACGTTTATCATTGAAATTTTTCCCTAGATCCTAGTGTTCAAAATATAAATAAAAAAAACGTTAAAACGTATTCGAGTTTTCTGCAATTTACAATACAAAGCGTACCATGAAAATTTTAAATTTATATCTCAATTAGTTTTTGATAAAAAAGCCTGGTCAGAGCAAATCGAGCCACTCTAAAGAAATTTTTAGATTAATATGTTACATATAAAAATACCTGGAATTCAAATATGTAACGCAAATTAAGTAATAATTGTTTTATGATAAATTTCTAACCTCGATACATAATGTATAAAGGTTCGATAATTAAAGAATATATATTCTTCTTTGCAATTGTTTTATTTATTTTCGATTTGAAATATAGTATCATACATTTATGTTTAACTTTACGTGTTTTATACTTAAAACCTACCAAGTGGAGAAAATGCTAGAAATTGATTTTACGGATGCCCACTTAAACAAACCTCTCTCATTCGCGTGGATAGGCGCTTTTTCGGTGGGTCAATAGAGTAGGCTGATTGCACTTAACGGCGCGTTTATGTCGCTTTTTACGGCCGTTACGTAATAGATACGGATGGCCTCCCGTCTTAAATCGATTGAGCATTTAAAAAAATGTATGTATACAAATTTGCATGCTTTTATCACAAAAAGCACGACTTTTTTCAACAGACGAACTGACTAACAAAGAGAGTACCCGAGGTGTTTATTGCCGATTTTGTTCAAAGTCGGCCGTAATGTAGACCTATATGAGATATGAAATTTCCCAAACGGAGACGTTGCACTACTCATTCGTTTTGCCATGGCAACCGAAAATGTTTTTGACCACTTAGAACAAAAATAAGATTTTTTCCTTATTTTATCCAAAAAATGTTACAATTTTAACCTAAAAATGTTCCAATTTACCCAAATTTGATAAAATTTACCTAAATATAGTCCAAATTATCCATTTCGTGATTTTCAATTTTTTTTTAAATTTTCGTAGGAAGGATCCTGTAAAACCGAAAAAAATCCCATGCTTTTTTAAATGGAGATTTTTTTGTTTTAAGTGGTCAAAAACATTTTCGGTTGCCATAGCAAATCGAATGGGTAGTGCAACGTCTCCTTTTGGGGAATTTCATATCTCATATACGCATTACGCCCGACTTTGAACAAAATCGGAAATAAACACCTCGGGTACTCTCCTTGTAAGAGGATAATGAGGATGGGGTTTCAAGGGGGAAACTAAAATAGACGCACCCAGCGCAATACCGAGAAAATGTGTGTATATGCACTGATTTCCACCCCTGTTCATATTTCGCAAAACAATCTGTTCACGTACCTCCTGGTGCGTTAATTTTCTCACTCTTGCTCCCACCAATGGTCTAAAACAATTATTTAAATAAGATTATAATAATTATCACATGGATAATTAAATGCTTTAAGCTGAATTGCCAAGCCAAGGCTTCTCCCTTACCGAGCCTTTGATCTTAATGTTTCCTCCGGTCTCACTGACAATCGTATTATTATCTCTTCCAACTGTAGTTTTTGTTGAGGGAGAATCCTACGAAAAATTTAAGAAGCAAATGACAGGAATGTCTATCAGCGCTGATTCAAACAATAGGTTATAGGTATGGGCTTATGGGCAACTTTGGTATAAAAAGAAAACTGCTACTTGGCCTGCAACTGTTTCATGTTTTTGACAGATAATGTCTTACAAATTACGACAAATTAGCCGATTAAGTAAGGAATATCACTCGATCCAATGTGGTTAAAAACACAATCCAGTTTGAATAAAATTCTGTTTTAATTAAAACATTTTATCAAATTAAATTTTTGTACATTGCAATAGAGCGTTCTATAAAATCGGTGTGGTGTGCTTTCCCCCTTTTTAGTTCAGAGGATTTGAAGGTTTGGCCGGTTTTTTGTGTGATATAAGAATATCTATCTGGCAAAACCGTAAAAAATTGAGAGCAGTCGATTTTTAGGAGAAGCGTAGTTGCTAGCCTAGGTTTATTTAATTTCCGGCTTTCCGCGCCGTTTTTCTAATTTTAAATGACATTTGTAATAAATGTATGACGGCAAATAAGCAAAATACTAGTTTCAAATCCACGGGTTTAAAAAGAAACTTAGATCATGAAAATTTTCTTAACCCCAAACATACTTCAACACCTACGGTCCCTCCTACAACTCTTAAAAGGTACGTCTCTAAAATAATCATATGAAGACATGACATAAGTCGAATTCTCTTAAACCAAAGAATAACAAAATTTGTTAGTCCTGCTGAACTAGCTCTATAGTCTGTATGAAAAGTTTGGACGGTTTTGGGCCGATTTTATAGGACGCTCTATTGCATGAATCCAATTGAAGATAGCTTTAAAAAACCATTTCAAAGTTATTCTCTATTGAGCCAAACCTTTGTCCCTTACGTGAAATACTATTCAAATTAAACCTCTTTATAATCTATTATTTTATTTATAAAGCAAAACGACGGGATGCTTTATCGTACTTAATCAAAACAGTTTCAAACTAGGTAACTTAATGACATATAGATTTTAGAATAAGTAGCCCTTATCCAATCAACTCAAATAATATTTCCAAAAATAAAAATCATTATGACAAAGTTCATAATCTGCGTAATGGGAAAAACTTTTTTGTTTAATCTTGACTCTGACTTCAATGTTTTAGGGTAAATCACTTTTCAGAAAAGAAGTTAAATGAAAAACTGTTGGGACAAGATGTCCTTCCTAAAATCTTGCGCGGAGATATGAGGGTTTATCTCAATTTTTAGCATTCAAATATGTTTAATTCCGATACTCACCTTACGCTTGAGAAAAGCGGATGAAGTGCAAGCTGGGTTGATTGTCTTATGGGTAGTTTTCATAATTGAGCCATACTTTTTCATAAATTTAACTCTTTTCCCGACAGATGGAATGATTTCTTTGACGTTGTCTTCGTTCATATCAAAGAAAGATTCGTCGTCCACGTCATTTTCTAGAGGTCGGGGACGGTTAATCATTATAAATGTTTAAATTGATTTTTTTCGGGGGGAGAATGTAAACAAAGATATTTACCGGTTAATATTTCGGAAAATAATCAAAAAACATGTATTATTCGTAAAATTTGAGCTTTTTATTGAACAAAACGTCGTTTTTCCGATTAATTTAACAAATTTATCAAAAAAATAATCGGATAGTACAGTAATATAAATTACTTGGTGAAAACGTTTTACGAATAATTTTGAGAGCTTTATCTATTGAATAAAAGTTAACCATCCCCGACCGCTATCATTTTCTATTATTTAACACCCGGCAAATAAATAAAACTTAATTTCATTTTGTTTAAGCCGTAATTGTATTTTAGTTAATAATTTTCCATTTATTCTTTAATTTGAAATTTTTTAAAGTGTCAAAATATTTAATTTGTAAAGTATAGTTTATTTTTGTATTTCCAAACATTGTGAAATGCCACTGTTTATTGTTACGGGAATTTTCCTTTTCTCGTTTTGGTTAATCGCGCACTACATTGTAGTGCCGGGGTCATTTTGTGTGCCCTGAAAACATTAAAGAAAGAAGAAGCTCTATCGGACAATATCGAGGTCCATCTTTTTTGTGTAGTGCCTGACAGCCGTGCACGTTGTCCGTTAGTTGAGTTCCGGTCCGTCAATACCCATTTAAGAAGAAAGCTACAAAATCCAATGTATCTTATCATTTTATTTCATAATTTATCTGCTATTTGTTATGTTTTGAAGTCGGTGTTGTATTTTAGTTAATGGTTTTTAAGTTTTTAAACTAGAGCGTAATTGGAGACGGGTTACAGTTTAGTGAAACTAGCCAGTCCCTAATGTACGGCGTCTTTGTTACGGATATTTATTATTTTCTGAACTAGTCAAGAGGGCAACCGAATAAACTTTGTGATCATCGGCGCCATTACTGAGTACTATTCTCAGAGTGTGAAATGACTAGAAATGATTAAAGTTGTTGATTTTAGGAGAATTCTCCTGCATTTCGTCATAATCCTTAAAATAATAATAATCAGCTAAGGCTAATACCCAAGGCACCAAGCGACTTTTAAAGCCATTAGTTCAGGTGGCCGGGTTACAATGCGTAGGAGGGTGGTGGCAAGCCCTGCAAGCCACGCGAGCTAACAGCTCCCTACACTCACTATTACCGTTAACCTCAACAAGTTTTTATGGAAGGGGAAACCGAAGGACTCGGAGGAAAACCCCTTAAACCAGTGCGAGTTAAACTTGCAAACTCAACGCAGAAGGAGTTGCTGCCGCTAGCCTACACAACGTTCGTACTTTCTAGTTGTTGAGTAATTAGGTTGGATTCTAGTATATATCTGAAATAGCCTACATGACGGCAGTATTTTGCCAAAACTATCAGTATTTTAAAACAAATATTCACTCTGTCCCTCAGATTTTACTATTTTTAGTTATACTTTGTTTACACTTTCAGTAAAAAAAAATTATATTTTGTGGCTCATAAGTACTGTGAGGGACTTCTAGCTATCCTAAACTGCCGAGATCAGAAAAACTAATTAACAACTGTATTACCGTAAAAGTGAGCAGTTCAATGCGATTTTTACCAAAAAACTCTACAAAAAATTGCATTGGACTGCACCGGTAGAAGGATTACGATTACCTACATTAAAGATAATATGGAATTGCGTTTCCTAGATTCGTATTCTGAGAGTTTTCTAAAAGAAGATTTTGTAACGAAGCTTTTACCCACTTCTGGCACGTGTCCTCCGAAAACTCGGCCTTCATTGTTCGCTATATATTCCTGTCACGGCCAACTTTGATGACGCTGCTGTTGCTGTAACAGAACGTCATCAAAGTTGGCCGTGTTCTTATTAATAGTTAGTTATTATGGAGCTTTTTTTTCGGCGGGAAGTGGGACGAGCAAGTAAGTTATTTTGAATCTAGGGTACGTGGTTTATATTATCTTGGCGTAGATAAAGTGAGATGAGATAAATTATACATTTACACTATACAGCCTACTAATAAACTAAGAAACTACCATGTGACAGTGTTTCCTGTCTTGATTTGTTTGAAATGGCTGCTTCAACGTTTTGGTGCGAAATAAAGTCTTTAGAATCAGGGATAAAACGATTCCTGAGCAAGAGAAGTAGAAAATATTTAACATTACAAATTTGTTACGATTCCCATCTTATTTTCTTCATAGAAGGATACCTATATCTAAAACCACATTAAGATAAGCTATAGCACATGTTATTTCTGCAAATATAAATAGTTCTTCTATTTTCAAGTTGCCCAGAGTAGCGATTTGAAACGAAACACTTTAGACTTTGAATAGGCTCAACTGATCTCAGAACGGTTTTTGCGAACTATTACAAATGTAATGCACTGAAATATTTGGGGTTACCAGTAAAACTCTTTGGTAACAAGTAGCCCCACAAGGTATTGCATATTTCATTCATATTATAGTCCAACTAAATCAAATTGAAAAATGTTTATTTTTCGCAATGTTCTTCTAACGACTGTACATGCGAAATACATCGGGAAGAATAAGTCAGGGATCAATTCAGTTGTTCAACTTCAAAGAAATAATTTAGAAAACCAAGAGGATTGTTACAATTGGCATGTAAAATTGGCTTTGGGCCAGGGTTCATTGATCATTCAGATCAAGGTGATAAACACTTTCTATGTAAAATGTCCCACAAACGAAAAAGTTGAATACGTCCTATTATCCAAGTATTCTCTCTTTTTTTTTGGTGTTCGATCTTGACCCCACTTCGTAGGAAAAATATATATTGCAAATTACAATTCTTACCTAGGAAAACATCCAAATATGCTTCTAATTCATTCTCTTCTAGCCATTTCTTCATGTTTTCAATGTTTAAAGCAGCCATTCTGATTTGGAAAGTGGTTTTATTATAATAACTTTTCTATAACGCTATAGGGTAAAGATATTCAAAAGCCGCGCTTAAATTATGCATTGCTAGTCATTTCAAGATCAATTCTAAGGGTGCATTTTTCCAAATGATATTTCTATTTGTAACACAATGAAGAAAAGTAGAAAATAAAATACCTTTTTAAATCTTAATCGATTTAGTATTTTTTCATTAGAAATAACAATTACCAAATCAAGTATGTTAGTTACCGTTCCGTATTAAAATTTAAATAATCAATCATAAAAATAGAGCTTTTTCTAAATTTTATTTACCATATTATATCAGAAGCCTATAATAAGAGAAGCCTCTAACTCCCTATACCGCTAACGTAAAATTTTTGAAACGTCTTGTTTTCGACACGGAGCAAAGAAGAAATTACCGCGGCCTAGGACTAGCAAATCTAGTGAGCGCTATATTTAGTCTTTGTAGCGAAAAAGTAGTTTGCTCTCCTAGGTATAGATCATCCTCGGTTTAAATCTTTAAACGAGAAAGGCGGGCTAGGCTTAAGGTTTTTAAAAGCGTATTGAGTAAATTATACGGAGATATCGCCTTCAGAATCAAGATTATTTTTCATTAGTATGTATATTTATGATAGAAAATAATACTTTTAACATTTATTACCTTTATAATGAAGACATTACAAAGCTGAATCCAAACGAGGCAAGTCTCTCAAAATTTAAAATCCTTAGCCAAATCCTATGGGAATTCTATGAGCAGGGCCGGCGTTAGGGGGGGGGGTAAGCGGGGCAAAAGTACCCCAGGCCCGGGCCTCCGAAAGGGGCCGCCGGAACGGGTGCCTAACTAAAACTATCTGACTATTTCCAAAAAAGAAACTAATTTTGGAGTAAAAATTACCTGGGGTCCGAAAATCCTCGCCCGCCCTGTCTACGAGCTAAAATGTAAAGAATCGTCTGCATTTTTTTAAATGTTTTCTCCGTTACTGCTCGCGTATCAATCGAAGGGCTATCCACTCATTCAAATGCTAGAAATTTTGTACATCTGATTTCAGATTTCAAGTGATTTCAATATTTCATAGATTAAAGTTATTAAAGCTACTAAATTTCATGATTTCACTGCTGATTTGTTCACATGAAGTCCCTCGGTATGAATATATCGAGAAGACTATATTTTCTGGCCACATATCGCCTTCACAAATCTGTATCCCTCCGATTACCTCTGGCTCGCAAACGAGACGTTTAACGATTTTGGGCGAGTTAGAGGCTTCTGATTATATTAATACTAGCCGAGAAGCCCGCCTTACGGGCGGGCCCTCAGCTAGTTGTGTGTTTCGAGGCGCTCCACTCCAGTACGCCCCCCCAACCCCTTTTTCCCATGGGATAATTTCCTTGGCACCCTTTTCCCCATAGTCGATCCACTGCAGTAAGGCTCCCTCCCCCTTTTACCCATTCGAGAATTTCCGTGACACCCTTTACCCAATAGTCGAACCACCGCAGTAAGGCGCTTCCTCCCCTTTTTTCCATGTGATAATTACCGTTCCTCCCCTTTTTATATAATTACCGTGGTACCCACCTCCCCCTTTTTCCCCATGTGATAATTACCGTGGTGCTCTTTTACCCACAGTAAAACCACCGCAGTAAGGCCCTTCCTCCCCATGAGATAATTACCGGGTTACCCCCTCTCCGCTTTTCCCATGTTATAATTACCGTGGTACCCTCTTCCCCTTTTCTTCATGCGAGAATTTCGGTAGTACTCCCCTCCCCCTTTCCAACGCGAGAATTTCCGTGGCACCCTTTACCCCATAGTCGAACCACCGCTGTAAGGCCCTTCTTCCCCTTTTTTCCCATGTGAAAATTACCGGGGTACCCCATCCCCATTTTCCCCATGTGATAATTACCGTGTTACCCCCTCTCCGCTTTTCACATGTGATAACTTCCGTAGTATTCCCCTCCCCCTGTCCAACGTGAGAATTTCCGTGGTACCCTATTTCCCGCAAAAATAACTCAAACTCGCAGTCGTTCCAAACCTAGCTGTAGCCTTTTAAATCCCCTGTTCCAATGGCTGATGCATAAAGACCACGGGACTAACGTATACGCCGAGAGACCACCGGATTTTCCAATCGGAACGAACCCGAAAGCCCCCCACCGTTTCCGAAACACACAGGCCTTCTGATACTACCCCCGAACGATACCCCCCTCCGAAATTCGCGGCTGCAAGAGAGAAAATATTCGGGTGTATTGCGTGTTGGGACAAACACGGCCCAACTCTCAGGGGCGACACATTTTGAGCATTTTTAGAAACTGACATTTGCGTAGCAGATTTAAAAGATTTATTTATATAAAATTCATATATCATTTAAAATACCTGGACTTCAATCAGTACCTACACATTCTATATTTCTCGAAGATAACAAAATGCGAGTGAAATGCCTGTATCTTCTGTAAATTACTCCAGATATTTTTATGATATTATCTGAGCTGTTGAGGGTTTTATTTTGGTCAAAAACTTTCTAATTTGGGATTATTTTTAAAACATCAGATATGAACTACAAAAGACTGGCTACTTACAAGGAGACTCCCGAAGTGTAACCCACCGATTTTGTTAAAACTCGGGGGATTGTTAGACCTTCATGTATCATGGAAAATCCTAAAGGGAATTTATTCAATGGGCAACCGTTTTGCCACACTTAGAGAAAAAACTGTAGTTGCTACAGGACATTTTTACATGGAGATACAGCATAACACGTTTACAGAATAGTTCAGTTAATATTACCACGTTTTTGTAGTTTTCAAAGGGAAAATGTACAGGAATAACGTGTATTCAATAAAAACAGGTATTTACCGTAACAAGTACCGGAGAGGTTTTTAAAACCATTATCATACTTTGAATCTGTAAATATTACAGGTAAAATGTCTGTAAACTCTTCCGTTCTAAATGGAAAATTTACATAAATATAGTGCATTCGCTAAGTAAGTTAGCTTATGTTAAAAGTACAGTTCAATGCCGTAAAAAGGTTTTACATTATTTAAAACTGTATGTTTTACATATATGCTTAGCGTAAAATATTCGTGTTTGAAGGGATAAATTCGCAAGTTCATAACCACTATAAGTATGATCATTTATATTTCCGCAAAAGTTATTTTTTATGACAGTATGTTTTTGGAATGAAAATATAATTCATTGCGTAAGTCTCCGCGAATTGCTACTAGATTTTGCATGGGATCGTAACGCTTTCAGAAGTAAAAGTAACTCTTACAAAATAATAATAAATTATTGAATCAGAACGGTACGTTTATTATTATAAACGATCACTAAAGGTTGTATTTTTTAAATTGAGATCTAAAAGCGTTTTCACTCTTACTTATCGTCATCAAAATATATAGACTGGAATTTATTTTGTCAACGAAAAGGGAAGGAATTAAGGAATAGATTTCTGAGATTTCCTGATGTTCTGAAAATTACAATTTGGTAATCTTTTTACGACAGACTATCAATAACCGAAATCGATCTGCGTCATACTTATGTTTATTATGTTACTTTGATAACACTAGTATGACACTTGTAGGACTTTGTAAGGTTTTAGCTTTTTTATCCATTTTATGGTGAACTTTTTAACCTTTTCGCGTTTTTAATGTTCTGGGACAAATTGGGGGGTGTGAGGGGATACCCCTAAGCCAATACTAAACATTACATTATTGCAATTTTAAATTCACATCATTAGCGCCTCTGAATTTCAATCGCGGGCTTTAATTTCTTCGGCATGCATTCTGGAAGTACACTTGCCCTAAATAAGGCTTCCCTTTGCATATACACTTACAACCGAACAGCTCTTTTTTCAATTTTACAGAGTCGAGCGAACATAATTTAAAGGTAAATATTTTACTTTTCCGTATTAGTATATTTTAGAGGACAATTCAATATTTAAAATGAAAAACCTTTATTTTGTGTATAGCTACTAGTCTTCTAGAGTCTCTGTAACATCTATAATCTGTAACTGGACTGAAGGACGTTCCAAGTCAAAAAGTAATTAGGGTAAGTTGTATGAACATAAGCTATTTACTACCTTGAAAAATGTAATTTATTTTAATTAGATTTTTAAGCGAAATATAATTTTGATTTAAGTTGTATTTCATTTTGTTTAGAATTGTATAAAATCACCTTGTTTGTGTTTGTCGTTTTTAGGGTTGTAGATAAATTTGGGTAATTTGGAACAATATTCCCGCAACTATGAGCGCGAAGCAGATCTCGAGACGGCCGTGCCGCCACCGAGCCCGCCACCCTCTTTCTTTCCTCGTCGCTGATTGGATGACAGTATTCCACGGATATCATACAATTTTTACATCGATTTTTTTAATATATTGTTTTTTTAAGGTTCGTAGCCGCTATAAATCCGGAAAACCCCAAGGATTTCGTTAATACCAAAGATATTGGATTGATTAATAAAGTGTCCGCTTTTGAGTGGACCCAGCCTAAAATGACTGGCATTTAACCTTATTTTTTGTGAATTTCATTCAAGTGGTTAAGTAATTGCAACGTTAGTTTCTGAAATAAAATATGAAAACATTACCATAAATGAAAGAAAATATATATTTTTTAATTAGTGAAGTTCATGTAAAACACACAACTCCGAACTGTATATTTTACTTATTCTTCTATACAATAAACATAATTTACTATAAAATGTACTGTACTTCGAGCTGTTTATTTTTCATATTTATTACGATAATAAACACAACTTAATGTACAACGTACAGTACTCCGAATGTATATTTTACATTCATAAAATAAACAAAACTACCCGTAAAATCTACAGATCTCCAAACTGTATATTGTACACATTCTTCGATACAATAAACATAACTTACTGTAAAATTTACAGTCATTTGAGCTGTATATTTAACATAATCATCACTAAAATAAAAATAACCTACTGTACAATCTACAGTACTTATAACTGTATATTTTAGATATTCTTAATGAGAATAAACTTAACTTACTGTACAATCTACAATACTACCAATTGTATATATTACACAATCTTCAATATAATACACATAATTTGCTATAAAATATACAGTAAATTGAGCTGTATATTTTACATATTCTTCACGAGAATAAACCTAACGTACTGTACAATCAACACTACTCTTAACTGTATATTTAACATATTCTTCAATATAATAAACATAACTACCCGTAAAATCCACAATACTACAGACTGTATATTTAACATACTCTTCAATACAATAAACATAACTTACGGTCAAATATACTGGGGGCTGATCTGTAGTTTACATGTTTTTAACTCGAACCTTTTCTAGAGTTTATGTAAAATGTACAGAGTTACCTACTGTAATTTTTTTATATTTTCCTGTGAAAATAATATCATCTACCGTAAACTTTTTACTGTAATATTTACATATTTTTCGACGTACATAGATTTCACGAAAGACCAGGTACAATCTACGTAAAGACATGGACACTCTTGGGTCCTTGATTTTCCTGTAAAATCGACCGAATATTTTTCTCTCAGTGCATGGCAACGAAATATATTTTTGACAACAAAAAATTTAAATTTTCCATTGAAAATAACATGGGATTCAGACCGATTTAACAAATTTCAAAAATTCGAAAATGCCCAAAATAGAAAAAATAGATAAAAATTGACTAAAAACATCAAAACTGATCAACTTTTGATCAATTTGAGGTCCAAATCCCATGTTATTTTCAATCGGAAAATTTAATATTTTGTGTGGTCAAAAACATTTTTCGTTGCCATGGCAAAACGGTTGCTCATTGAATAAATTCCCTTTAGGATTTTTCATAATAAATGAAGAGCTACCAATCCCCCGAGTTTGAACAAAATCGGTGGCTTACACTTCGGGATGTCTCCTTCTTAGTTAGTATATTATTTACTTTACTGGCTTATTAGTATGACTTTTATTAAATATTTTTACATGCTACGTTATTTTCCATAAATGAAATTAGTGTTATAATTTATGTGTTATTGTAGAATAGTATATTGTAACCAACTAAAACCTCCGAAAGCTGACATTTCCACTAAAGAATTCGAATTTTTTTTATTTTGTTAATATTGGAAACAATAAAGTGATAAGCACTCTATATAATATTTGTGGTGAAACATTTTAATTTTAAATAAACTTACGCTGCTTAAGTGAGACGAAAAACCAGTCCACTAATGCTTATTATAAAAGTCAATATGACTTCCCTTAGCTTTATTAATTTACTGATTTTTCTTAAGCCGACAACGTCTAATGGCAGTCACGCGCTACTAATAAAAGGTACACTCTTAAAAAAAAAGGTATATATATTGTCTCATATTAAACATATCAACAGGTATTTAAATGATGTAAGTCTACACCTTAAATAACATTTTCCCTTTAGGGTGTTGATTTACACTGTTTGGAGCTCTTTGGTCCTCCGTTTTGGTTCCTTTATTTCAACGTTTGTGGTTTAAAATAAACTTCCTTTACGGTACTAAACTACCGAATTTAAGGTTCTACAATACTCCCTTTTAAGGGTTAAACTACTCCCTTTAAAGTGTTAAACTACTCCCTTTAAAGTGTTAAACTACTCCCTTTAAAGTGTTAAACTACTCCCTTTTATATGTTAAACTACTCCCTTTAATGTGTTAAACTACTCCCTTTAATGTGTGAAACTCATCACCGTAACCAGGATTTGATTTCAGGGGGGGCACGCAATGAAAAAAAAATGTACATTCAACCATACGTTTCAGGGCGGGCACGGCCCGACCGTCCCCCCCCTGGTTAACGCCCTGGTTAAACTACTCCCTTTAGGGTATTAAGGGAGCTACACCCTACCGGATGTTACATACTTCTATTTACGGTGTAATATAACACCGTTTATACACCTTTTCAAGTTTTAAATTTAGTACAAGAAAATACCCTTCATTTTGTTTTTATATATTTTAGACCCATAATATACCATTAGAAAACCATTTCTTTAAGACTGTAGAACACAACGTAAATTATAATAACAATATTATGTCAAATGGAAAAACTTAATTTCTTAGAAAGATGAAAGCATACTATAGCTAACAGCGACAATATACCTGCACAGATGAATCTTTGACAAATAAATATGGGATGACACACTCAATATTGAACCAGAATCTTCAAATGGTAACGCTTTACGCGCATCCTCTAGTGGCACACGTTTTGGAATAGTTCTACTCTTGTGACACTTGATCAGTACGGTTGTAAGCTCTTGAAGAGATATAAGGTATTTATTTTTTGAGTTAAAAAGTTCGGTAAGTCGCCACCACAACGCTGGCATTCCTCTGAGCTATCATTGCTTGCTATTGAGTGTAACATTCCTTGATATAAGAAAAGATCAACGATCGACATCCGTAGGCCCTTCCCTGTTGAAAATGAATAAGTGACTGAAGCTTCTGATTCGTATTGTCTCACTTAATAACTTAAATAATAGTAAATTCCAGTCTTTTTATTTAGTTTCTCAATAATTCACGCATTTACATCTCGAAAGGAAAAATCTCAAAGTGTGTGGAATTCTAATATGGAAACAAAGGCTTAGGGAGTTAAGCCTACTAAGCGACGGCCTCGCCCGGGGTAAGCCGCTAGCGAGAGCAAGGATAATATCCCCGATCAAATTGGGATTTATGTACAATAAAGGAGGTTTAATTTTTAGTTTCAAGGAATCGGCTCCAATTAATGAAAATATTAATGAAGGTTATCTCTTAAATTAGATGACCAATCTTACCTTGATAATTTCGTATATGCAGCCAACACTTTGACTTGGACCGACTGACGACTAAAAGGAAAAAAATGCATATCGTACCTGAGGCTTATCTGGTTTAAGATAGCGCGAAGCCAGGAGCTATAAAAAACCAAAGGTAACATAAATAACATAATATCGTAAGTAGGACACTGTACGATATCGGTTATTAATAGTCTTTAGCAAAGCAATTTAATAATATTACAAGCAGGCTAGTTTATTGGCGATAGAAACGACAGAAACCATGACTACCTTCAGAATTGAGTGTTTGCAATAGTATTTATTTTATTTACCCATTGAATAGTTCATTGTTATTTTGCCATGAATAATCAACAGCTATATTTGATTTGCTGGCCGTATGCGGTTAGCACTCTCGCCTAGCAGCAAGAGGAGCCGGGGTTGATCTTAGCTTGTGGCACTGGGTGAAAACTCCAGAGTTATATCCCTATTGGTTAGAGCAGTTTTCCCCTTACCCCTTCCGTTTACCCTTTCCATAAAATTTACTGAGATTAATGGTATTGTAAGTGAAGGGATCTGTTGGCTCGCGTTACGTGAAGGTCTTCTCACCACCCTCCTAGGTCATTATGACCTCCTAGGTCATAATTGGCTTTACAAGTCAATAGTTGACTAAATAGATTTAAATACCCTGCATCTCTACACTAAACCATAACGAAGCTCGCCTTGGCGAAAAGAAAGTTTCACCCCCTCAATAAATCACTCTTCGTTACGCCCGGGGTGGCGTCACGATCACAATTTCTGTACTTTATCTACAACATTTACGGTGTAATTTAGAATGTTTTTCTCACAGCATCCGTAGACAGTGGCGGATACATTTGGGGGGGGGGGGTGACGCTTAAGCTTTGCATGTGACTTGATGATTTGTTATTACACGCATAGCTCAAGATCCGCCACTGTACGTAGAGCCAAATTAAGCAGAGCTTTTAGTAGTTCGGACCTCAGGCGGGTTACAGTTGGAGCATTTTGAACTCTGAAAACCTTGAGAGGGTTACTTTTCCCTTTCCCAATGGCTACGGCCCTGAACCACGTGTCAACAATTTTTGCTGTCATTGCACTCTTATAATACTTTATCAGGTACTGTCGTATTGATAATTGCACTTTATCATATGCCTTCTATGCGAGCTACAAAATATACGAAATGGATCGTTATCTCAGATGTTCTTTTACGTGGTTTATCGTTTTGATTAGACAGGTTAAGCCTTTTCTCGAAAACCAGTAAGTTGAATGTGAAGCAGCGTAAATTGTACAGATAAACGCTACGTCTACACTGTAAAACTGTACCCCCTTTAGCCGAGAGATGCATTTAGTTGCTCAAATTTGCAAAATAATATTTATTGATAGTATTATAAAGTCACCCACATCTGTAGCTTTATTGTTGTTAAATATATTTTGGTTCTTGTTTGATTTAAAATTATCACATTATATTTATCAAACAACAAATTTTTCGATGACACGTTTATTTTTGATCACGTAATATTCATGTATTTTGTAAATAATTTTAAAAGTTTAAATGCGCAGTTTGATACGTAATTTAATAAAATTAATTAAATGAGAAGTTACTTCTACATAAAACATTGAGACCAATTAAAAACCAATTACATTATATAATTTAAATTGTTTTTAGTCTTTAAAACTAGACGTCTTGTTTCGCTGGTCATTCGGGAGCTTCATCGGATTGCCTAGTTTTTAAACAATAACAACAATTTATGGTACAATAAGTTTTTTTTAAATTTTAAACAATTTAATTTAATATTTAAATTTAAAACCTTGTTTCGCGTAAAAATGGCTCTTTCCTTTAGTGTCAAAAGCAGTTTAAAAATTTTAAATTAAATTATAAATAGTTCTAACATATTAAAGCTATTCCTGCGGAGATAAAGAATACCTTAAAACACGGTACTAGTGCCGTCAGATGTCATCAACGGTAAAAGTACCATCTTCCATCTACTAGGCCGGCACTAGGGCTTCAATTTTTAAGAACCCCATTCTACGATGGCGCAAAAGTAACTGTGAAAAGGCTGTTTAAATCGGTTTAAAGCCACAACAATCACCCTGCGCCAAAAGGCGTTAAAAACCACATCTGTGAGTAGTATGATTATTTTCGAATAAAATTTCATAAGTGAACATTAAACTACGCAAAGGTTTATTTGATAATATAGATGGTCATTGAAAACTCCCCTGAATTAGTAAATATTATAACAATTCTACACTTCTTATATTAAACCTTTACTCTTCCATCATCTTTGGAAGTAAAATTAAACTTTATTTGAGTGTCTCTTTTGGGTAAAAACAAATTTAAAAATAAATATTATCATATTTTATCCATTTGGCGCGATGCTTTTTTCAAGCAAACAGCTGTTAACTATGGATCCCTAATTTCAGTTTAAAATTCTGAACACCGCCAGTTTTTAGGGGAAGATCACCATTCTCAAAGTCGAGGTCTCCTTATTAATAATAGTTTATTTTACTTAGCATTTTTTCGAGAATTTCATAGTTTAGCACTTTCAAGGTCGGTATCACCAATACTGATGGTCATCCATTTTGGCATCCCAGCTTTAAGTAATCTATTCAAAATTTACAACATTCAATATTTTAAAGAACAAAATATTACACATTCTTCTGCCTCAAAAACAAATTAAAAAGAAAAGTTACTATTTTTTAGACTATTCACGGTACTGTCTTTAAATAGACCATTGCAAATTTACCGAAATAAATACTAAAATAAAAGTCTTTTCATATTAAACTTTTTTTCTTATGATGTAATCGTTTTTATATCCACCAAAATTCCGAAACAAAGTTTTGAAAATAAGTTTAGCTGCATGCAATAATGAGGCTATACCGACGCCATAAGTCGTCTACGGTGATCGTGTCAACAGTCTGTGTACAAAAAAGCTACGACTTCACTCCCAATCGTTATCCTGATGACTAAGAATATAGTTTCGCACGTATCGTACATAATAATAATTAAAAGTTTTTCGTTAAAGATAAATTTTACGGCACAGTTAACAGAGCGTGAAATGTATATTGCTTGAAAAATAAACAAACTGCTTCGAGAACTGGACATCCGAGGCTAGTTAATTTGTGGCCTGGGTAGTTAAATGCAATCGTTTTCTTAATCTTTAATTGTACTAAAATCCAAAATCGAATAATAAATTTTATTAAAGCAAATCAGGGTAGGCACTTGAGGCTTGTACTTCTAGCCGACACTTTCAGGTATACGATTTTTCGATATAATTATCTCGATTGCTGAATATCGGAAATGTTTATTATTTTTACCTCGTCGAAAAACCGTTTATGCAGTTTAAAGGTTGGCAAAACCACCGTCTGACGGTGAGCGTTAACGGAGTAATTTGCGGTTGGTGCGTTTTGGTATGGTTGTTTTTCCGTTAACGCTCACAGTCGTGACGGTTTCAACTCAGTTTCATTGGAAATTATGTTATTGTAATGTTTATGCGTAATATGGGAATGTTGAGCTGGTGTTATGGCGGTTGTGGGTGTTCTGTGTGTTGTGCTTGCATTTTGCATGTATGGGCGTTTTCTCTCTAACTTCTTCTTATTGACATTTGGGACGGACCGAGTGCTGAGGGTTACGGTAAACGTCTCAACGTCCAAATGGCAGGGTTTTCACCAATTGTTTACGGTATTCATCTTAGTATCAATTTATAATCGCATCAGGAAGGATTTGAACCCTAGACCTTCTGTTTGACAGGCGGACGTTCTACCACAGAACCACCGACTTTCATTACGCTTTATCGAAAATCAGACCTTCAGCTTTATCGGAAGCGTTTATTACAAATTAACAGAGTATTAAATTTCGGTTTTTATTAAATAGAACGAAATTTCGTGTTCCATTTAAATTATTGCATCGAAGTAATTCTAATGTAGCGTATTCTCTGTTGATTAAAAACGAAAGCGCCGCCCAGGTTTCGAACCCGAGCCCTTCTGTAAGACAGGTGAATGTTCTACCACAGAACCACCGATAGATAATACGCTTCTTTGAAAATTATAAACTCAGCTTAGCGGAAGAGTAAATTAATGTATGCAATTTTAAAGGTCAAATCTTGTTTTAGCACAGTCAGCCGAGATAAGAGGGTTAACGGGTAGACCCTGTGGGTGGTCCACTTTGTTAGTTTTTTTCTCATTTATTTACTGGTTTTATTATCGACCTATATATAGTTGTGTTAATGCAAAGGCGATAATTTAACGTTTATTGCTTTAAGAGCTGTCGGTTAGTCAAGTGGCTCTCTGTGCTTTGTTGATGGTAAGGTTTTTGCTTCTTGTAAATACATTTGGTGTGGATATTGGGATATCTACGATTTCTAACGCAGTTAATGATTTCCTGGGTGTGCGAGTCATTATATGATATTGGAAATTGGATGGTATTGGTCTTTTTCGTGCGGTATGTGTCACAACGTCAACTGGAAGTCTACGAGTGTTGAAATAAAATGAGCGTTAAAGATGCGGCAAGTATTTCGTAAGCGAGAAAAATACAAATACCATCTGTAGATATTTCTTTCATTAAAATTTGCTTCGTATTATATTCAACTGATAAACTTGTATTGTAAAAAGGGTTACATTCAATTGTGCATTGTTTTAGTACGTCTAACTCACTGTTGTAACTACTTAATATATAATATTTTGAATAAATTAAAATCTGTTGTTTCGTCTCATTTATTTTAATTATAATTAAAATTTTATACCGGGCGGGATAAAACCGGGATTACGTTTTAAGTAAATAACTCGGAATTGCGGAGATATATCTTTAAGGGTCATCTCGAGAAATTAATACCACTAGGGTCAATTCTTCCGAGGAGAGGTATATTTTGGCAAGCTTGCCAACTTGTTTAAATTAAAACTACCAAAAACCAGTTAGAATTAGAAAACAACAATGCTATAATAAACAAAAATTTCCTTACTCCTGGAAATATGGAATTGTGTTCGCTGAATGTAAATACTCCGGAATTTTCATTTGTTATTTTATCTTCCTGAAAAGTGCCATTAATATTAAACACGAGTGCCAACGTGCAAGGAAATACCTAATTTACTTAAAAATTTGCGTTCTAAAAAAAGAGTTATTTAAGAGATTTGTAATTAAGTACAGCTGCACCTGTGCGAACAAAACACAAGCCTTCTATTACAAGGGTTGCTGATGGCTCATTATGTTAATAATTTTTAGATAGGCTAATACCCCAGGCACAACCTTACACCCAAATCAGATATCAATGCCTTTAATTTAGGTGGCTTCGTCATTAGGGTGGTGCCAAGCCTTTCATGCCACGTGAGCCAACAGCTCCTTTATCGTTTACCTCAAAAGGGTTTTATGGAAATTGTTGGTCAAAAACCCCTAGGAAAAAATTTTAACCAGTAGAGATGAGTTGTTCCAAGTTTTGTCCCTAGTCCTGTAAGCTGCGATTGAACCATGCACCTCTTGCGGCCAAGTAAAACTGATACCCATTTCGCCACCTCATGAAATAGTAGTATTATTTATTTTCCACAAAATAGACATTGCCTGTAACAATTATGGTGTAGCCTATACATGGTTGTTACCAAGACAATACAAACAATAATGAAATGAAATAAATTTAAAATTTAAAATGAAAAAAAGAAATTGGTGTTGCGTTAAATAATGACTCGACGCAAAACACTGGCGAACTGTAAATTTGAGAAAATAGTTTTTCCGAGATGATTTACCTACTTCGTTTTTACGAGCATACTGTTCCAATTTAAATTGGGAAATTGTCCAAGTATTTGTTACGTGAGAAACAAAAGCTTCCATATTGAAAATGGAGGAAATTCAAGAAAACTTCAGTCGTCGTTCTAATAGGCAAGTTTTATATTAAGTGATCAAGCCAAATTCAAATAAAATAGGTTTGCGATTTCAAATTATGGTAATTTCTCAATTTTTCGAAGACATAGACTCTGAAAATAAGTAATATAGATTAAACGACAGGTTAACAATCGAAGAAAGTAAGTCGAGTGTGAAATTCGTTAAGGTCTGACTTCCACGCAAAGCCTATTAAACAGAGAAACCCAGAACCATCTTTCGTTCTCACCCCCCCCCCCCGTAAACCAAACCACTCCACCCTTTTTGGAGCAACCAAAAGAATAATGACTTTAGGCTCTGGTATTTTATAAACGCCTTACAATAGAAACAACTGGTGGCAACTACTGAATTCGCCATACAAGGGTAAGCTAGAAATCCGATCACCCATTTGACAAACTGACTGGAACATAACTAACGACAAATTCTAATCGTTTCTATTAAAATAACTATCAGGGTTGTTGATTTTGATCATTTTTAGTTAACATTGATGGTGTTCCTTTATTTAAAAGTTCCAATGTAAATTTGTGGCCTATCTTGGGAGGTGTTAGTTTTTCAGAAGGACTAATAAGTGATGTCTTCCCAGAAGTAGTCCTTTGTGGTGAGTCAAAACCTGATTATCTCAATGAATTTTTAGGACCTTTCGTTGATGATATTCTGGATTTAGTTGAAAATGAGTTTAATTATCATGGTAGAACATTTATGTGCAATCTTAAAGGTCCATTAATCTTAGATACACCAGCACGGTCTTTTGTATAAAAAACCAAGGGTCACACCGGGTATTATTCGTGTGACAAATGCACTATTAGAAATTCACGTTTCAAAAATCAAACAATTTTTGGTTGGAGAAAGATCATGATGAAATTATTATACTACGCACAAATATTTCATTTAGAAATCAAGATAATAAGGAACACCTTTTAGTTGGAGAGCCTTCACCGCTAAAAAGATTGGATATTGACTTAGTTCATCAATTTACACTCGATTATTTGCCTCTGGTTTGCCTTGGAGTTGTTAAACGGATGTTTAAATCCTGGATTAACCAAATGATTCATGATTTTTCTTCCAATTTTAAAAACTGCGGGAAATACATTCCTACTAAATTCGCTAGAAAGCCCAGATCTCTTAATATATTGATCTGTAGAAGGCCACGGAGCTAAGACAATTTTTGCTATACACTCTTTTTAGAAACGTTTACTGGGCGCCGCCATTATCGTACAGACAACCAACGAGCAGAAATTTCATCCCCCCAAAACCGGTTTTTTCATCACCCTCCCCGTAGACTGTAAGGTAATGGCGGTTGATTGGGAAGCCGCGTTTAAGAGTCTATACTCCGGGCCGGTTTTGTCTCCACTGAACTTTTCTCGACTACGCGGGACAGTTATTAGAAATATGTGTTTCATCATGCGCCGATTTTTATGGTAAAGAATTGGTATCTTTAAAAAAAAGCTGATGTAGAGCGGTATGGTCCTTTAGACCGATATACTGTGTTCCTTACGAAAATCATCTCCTGATGTTAAAGAAAATGTTACGCTCACCAAATAAACCTCTCCAACAACTGTTTAAAAGGGTAAATGAAGGGAAACTTAACAAAGGTATAGTTCTTAAAAAACCAAATAAAGACAAAAGCCCAAATATACATTATGGTGTTCAATCCTACAAAACATTACAGACTAATAAGCTTACTTTGTCATTACTTTCTGCAGATAGCTCCGTGAAACTTAATACAGGGAAGGTTATTAAAGTTCAACATATTTATCGGACCAAAGATAAAGAAATAATGGTAGCAGGCAGCATCTTTAAATTTTGCGAAGATATATTTGAATATCCTTTACGATCGTTCTTGTTAAGCTTGTTCACCGCAAGAATTTCTAAACCGGATAAATCATACCCTATGAGCATTATTGAAAGGAAGTGTTTTGTATATACAACTAAGAACTACAAACGGTTTTAACTTGTTCCATTACTTCATAACTCTTGAAAAAATGTTAACAAATTTATATACAAAGTAAAGAGATAAACCTTGCCTTTGAAAAATCATAAGAAGAACACTTCATCCCTGATGACCTCGAGACTAGTCAGACATCATGGTTTTAATTAAGTATGCAAATTTAACTAAGTTTTATTTTTTTATAATTATCATTCGCATAATGGACTTACTAAAATCACGTAAGCCTAAAGAACAACATGTAGATGTGATGCTTTTATGCAATATACGTCTATGCAAATGAAGTTCTTCCTGTAGTTTTTCAGGGCAGAATTAACCTTTATTTTGAATCATTTTCTTTAATCTGAAAGCTTTGAAAGCTGCGTTATTTTACTTCTTTCCAGATGTTCGTTATATTTTCATTGAACAGTCGAAGCAGTTCCCAATTCATGGTGTCCAAATGCAGTGGCATGTTACTGGCCCCCATCTCGTTTACGCAAGGATGTAAAAAATAATAATAATGGAAACAGCTACTTCAAAATCTAACCGGGTTCTTTATGATGGGAAAATACTATATGAAACACGTGAATTTCTATTTAATTTAAGTATAAATTGCGTTATTCAGGGTTGCAAACTCGTGATTCGGAAATTCGCTCAAATGTTTTTCAAATAGCCCAATTTTTCGCCCAAATTAAAACACCACCAAATGCACCAATTAGGCTTAACGAAGGGGACTTTAATTACTTACTTTGATTAATTATCAGCATATGGAACATATTTACTCATAAGTGTGCCAGAAATAAATTTTTGTTGAAAGGATCTGACGTAATTGACGTCACTTCCCAGTCGATGACGGTTTTATCTTCATCAAAACTAGTTCTGGCGGAGAGGGAAGGAAGTTAAAACCAGTTTTACCCGACGTTAGTTCGTATTTTCTTTGGTGGCTGTGAAACAAGATATCATTTAAATTTTTAATACAGAGATTTTAATCAGAGGCACACATATAAGTAATTATGTTACCAGTGGTGGATTTACCATAAGGCTGAAAAGGCTGGAGCCTAGGGCGGCAGACTTTAGAGGCGGCAATTTGGGGACCGAATTTTTTTAGCCGTCTCACAGAAATCAAAAAGATTTCTGTTCGACGGTTTTCTGATGTCTTGCAACTAAAGAAGTCTACAAGACATTTTCCGGTGACTTTTCCCTTTTCAATTTCATTGTTCATTCAACGTACCGAAAATTTCTATCAGTTCTATAAGCTCTATGCTAAAACACCCAGTTCCCGGCCCACCACCAGTAATCGGCTTCTGCGTCTCTGCCTGTACTTTGTATGAGTGAGAAGAGAACGCAATTGCGGCATATATATTTTACACTACCCCCCACTCATACAAGTCCGACTACTGGTCAGGGGTGGCGAAATAGGGTACGCAGGGTACGCAACTGCGTACGGGCGCGAGGGTTTTTTGGGGTGCAAAAAATTCTAGGACTATTAGGTAAGCAAATTTTTTTAGTTGGCGCAGTGGCAGCGTTGGGAAGTTGTTTAATTTAATTTAAAAAATAGAAACATTTATCCTGCAAAATGTATCTGATACAAGTTAAAAAATTTAAGTTACGGAGTAAAATATAAATAATAAATAAATTAAATAATAAATATAAATGCATCTGTATTAGTATTATCGAAGATTCTAAATACGAATTTTGTTTTCCTGAGTCAGGCGGCTATTAACGTAGTAATTTTACATGGCATTGATATATATAGGTATTTGTTATTGTTAACCAAGTTTATTCACTATTCATATCGAATTAACCTTCGAAATCGTAAATTTTACATAACCGAAACGCCCGAAAGTAAAACTAAACCAATATATATTTTTAACACCTTTGTAGTTATTATCTCTATTCTTTACCGAAAATTCCAACACGTGTAAACAATTTTATTCTCTTAAAAATTAAAAAAGCTTAATCAGTATCACATGTGCACTTTAGGTATTGTAAGAAACTTTCATAGCTTCATTCAATTTGTTATTTTTTTAAATTATTGTAAGCAGGGTTCGAAATAAAAAAAACCCATACAAAAAAAACCACTCAAAATTTTAATAAAACCCCAAAAAACTCAATAAAACCCGATGTATCCGGGTTTTATGAAAAAAAACGGGTTTTTTAAAACCCGGAAAATTGCGGAGTTTAACGGTAATAGTAAGTGTAGCGAGCTGACGGTAAGCTCGCGTGGCATGAAGGGCCACTCGTAAATAAGGCAATAAAAGTCGTTTGCGACTTGGGGCCTGTGGTGGTGCCTAAGGTATTAGTCTATTTAATTATTAAAAAAAATAGATACCCAAAAACTATTTCTTGCGCACTTTCAACCAAGTTGTTGAATTGTAAAAAAAAATGGGAACTGACAATTGTAAAGGTAAGGGCGGCAAAATGTGAACAGCCTACTTTTGGGAAATGTGTAAATCCGCCACTGTATGTTACATATGCTATCAGACATAAGAATATTAGATTTTAATTAATTTCCAAAATTGGATATTCAAACCACTTTAATTTCAAACTTTAGTGGTACACGGTTTGGTTAAAATAATCTAATAGTTCCATCAGAAAGCGATGTAACTTGAATAAAAAAAAAAACACCACAGAATCCACAACTTGAAAAACAAGTAGCCCAAATTTCGCCCAAATCGTCCAACCGTTTTTTGTCGCCATTCGGGTTCAAAAGTAGCCCAAATTGGGCGACTTTTCGCCCAAATGGCAACACAGTCGTTATTCTAAATGTTTTCATTTTTTGAAGAGCTTTACAGTCGAGCTAGGGAGCTACTTAACAAATCAGAGATTACATCATATTGGGCAAATGAAGCTGAACTTGGGCGTGGAAAAATTGTTATTCTTAAAAAACGCAAAGTGGATAAAGAAATATTGAAATCTACTAACCCCTCTTCTGTAAATAATGGAAAGATTTTATATAAACACATTGGAACTTACTGAATCAGTTATTTTATTTTATTTTTTGTCAGATGCTGAAAGAAAAATATAGCTACAAAACTTCACGAAAGGTTCCTGTGCCTCCACTATCCAACACTGATATTTTAAAATTTAAAGCTTTGACTTCTCAAAACAAAACTCAAGCCGTGGCGCAGGAAGAGGGCAAGAATAGGCAAATGTGGGGCAAGAAGGCGGCAATGTATGTAACATTTTTATAAAAAACGTAGTTAGTTGTTACAGTTCTAACCAGCGTTTAGAAGGTAGATAATACTAAAATTTTTATTACATGTATGATATTTTGTAGATTATTCGGTTTATTCCCGGTGTTCCCGGTTTAGCGCAATGTAGCTGTAATGTAAGTTTTCAATTAATAAATAACTGATTACCCTGAAACTGCTTATTTGATACCATTTTTTTTTAAATACTTTTTTTGAAACAAATAATTATATTTTAAATAATCAAGGCTAAATTTTAATACTCTCCCACAAATTGGCGTTGCGAAAATAATCACAGTAGTAGGGTACACACGATATATTGTTCGAATTATTTATGAGCAAAAATAACGAGTCTCGAGTTAGAACAAAAATGGACGAACTAAAGTTTTATTTGGCGTCACTGTAGACGTACATAAATAGAAACAAAAACAAAACAATTTATAAAATTGGTTTTGACGGCATATTCAAACAACATAACAGGCATTCGTTATATTAATAGTAACACACACTAAGATATATAACATCTATAATTGAGTTTTTTAATTATAAGTACCATAGTACCATAAACGTTAGCTAATACTCAGAGCCTAAAAACATCGCTACACGTATAATCATACGAATTTAAAAGAACTACATAAAATCAAGCGAAGAGCGAGTAAATAGTGCCTGTTTTAGTATTGTTTAAATTTAAAATAAGTTTTTCTTTTGGTCGTCATGTATCCATTTTAACTCAAAATTACAAGGTTCGAACATATAATATTGGAACACCTTCTAGAAGCCGTGACTTGCTTTAACGCTGTTGATTCTCTATAACTTGGACCTATTATGGAGGGCCTCCAGTAATCTAAACCCGGCACAGGTGGGTACTCGGAACGGGAGAGTTTCGTTTGGCCGACTTCTCATTTGGCCGACCACAAAATACACGTTACGCCGACTGTCCATTTGGCCGACTGCACATTTGTCCGACTGAGAAGTTGGCCTAATGGGCAGTCGGCCAAATGGACAGTGCATTTGACCGACTGCTCATTTGGCCAACTGCTCGTTTGGCCGACTGCTCGTTTGGCCGACTGCTCGTTTGACCGACTACTCGTTTGGCCGACTGCTCGTTTGGCCGACTGCTCGTTTGGCCGACTACTCGTTTGGTCGACTACTCATTTCGCCGACTGCTCATTTGGCCGACTGCTCATTTGGCCGACTGCTCATTTGGCCGACTGCTCATTTGGCCGACTGCTCATTTGGCCGACTGCTCATTTGGCCGACTGCTCATTTGGCATTTGGACGATACTAGGTGCGTTTGGCTAAGTACTGTCCTCTAGGTCGCGTTTTAGAAGGCCCAGCTGGGTTATAAAGAACGGGGCTGGGGGGCGCCAATACTTAGAATAAATTGCCAGTTCTATAAGTCAACCTAACACTAAAGACATAGATAAGGACAGGCTATAGTATAAGAGTCGGTCAAATGAGCAGTCGGTCTAATGAGCAGTCGGTAAAATGAGCAGTCGGTAAAATGAGTAGTCGGCGAAATTAGCAGTCGTCCAAACGAGAAATCGGTCAAACGAGCAGTCGATCAAACGAGCAGTCGGCCAAACGAGTAGTTGGTCAAACGAGTAGTCGGTCAAACGAGCAGTCGGTTAAACGAGCAGTCGGTCAAACGAGCAGTCGATCAAACGAGCAGTCGGCCAAACGAGTAGTTGGTCAAACGAGTAGTCGGTCAAACGAGCAGTCGGCCAAACGAGCAGTCGGTCAAATGAGTAGTCGGACAAATGAGCAGTCGGTCAAATGGGCTGCTCATTTGGCCGATGAGAATTTCGGCTAAAAGAGTAGTCGGCCAAATGAGTAGTCGGCCTAATGAGTAGTCGGCCATATGGTCTGCTCATTTGGCCGACCGAAAAGTCGACCAAATGAGCTGTCGGCCAAATGGGCAGTCGGACATATGAGCAGTCGGCCAAATGAAAAGTCGGTCAAATGAGGAGTCGGCCAAATGATGAGTCGGCCAAATGCACCCCACCCCTCGGAACAGCGAGAAACTGGGATATCGCGTAAGATATTTAAACGGTCCATATTTCGTTTCGGAATTATCTGTAACCGAAAGAGCGCGTAATCGGACTATCGCGAAATATATTTAAGTGGCCAATGTTTCGTTTCGGAATTTTCTAACTAGAATAGGTTGAAATAAGAAGAGCAGAAAACGGGAAATGTGGGTACACGATATTTCAAGAAAGCGGAAAAGTGCGTAATCCAATTGGTCAGTAAATTAATTATTTCAATGTGCTTTAATCTTTGAGGGGGAATTGAGATTTTGTGACGTAATTTTGGGGTGGAGGGTCTGTTTGTTTGTTACTCTGCGTAACGAGATAGAGGGGAGTGTCGAAAAAGTTATTTTTTTTGCGTTACGTTATTTATTGTAAACTAGACAATTAACCTCGAAAATGTCATAATTTTCAAAATCTTTATTATGGATGGGGATCACCTATAAAGTCGTTGCTAATCCGAAATGAAACCGTTTACGCGTTATTCCAATAACCGACTATTTAGAGCGCATACTTTTGCCGTACACCATTGCAGCCTCTAAATTTTGATAAGGAACGCCATGAAGACATTGATATAGACTCCAAACAGTCTCTACCAACAGTTTCTATAAAATTTGTTTAAGTGGTGTCCCATTTTGAGAAGTTGAAAATTACTTCCTCCATTCCTTAAATAAGGAAAAATGAGCGTAAATTTACAAAAACTTTCAACTTTCATTATAAAAAAACTAAACGGTCTTAGAGTTTTATTCATTCAAGTCATGTTTGTCGCTATGTTTAATATTTTGCCTTCTTCATAAAATGTGTCGTATTTTGTTAAGGCAGACAATATTGACATCACAGAGTACCGCCTCTTTGGTGTTCCTGGATAACTAAATGGAGGTTTATAGATCATTTAATCTAGTCGAAATTAAACTCATATGCTACTGTTATCAAAGGCTAGACATCCATTAAATATCTTCACTCCTACTTTCAGTTAAAATTGCTCTTTTTGGTCGATCTATACTAGGCAATTTGAAAAATATTTTGTTTGTTCGTTTACGTACTACAGAAAAGTCCCTGGTACTGCCATTTCTCTAACTCAAATAAATGTTTCTAACTTTTTGAGCGCAGCTTTTAGGCTCTTAATTGTCTTGTTTAAATAATGCATTAAAAATCGCTCCGTTTAGCAATGATTAAGATGGTGAATTTCGAAGCAGATCAGAAATGCATTTTCACAACTCTCAATTAAACTATGTAAGTGTTATTTTATCAATAAATTTAATTTAACGAATAAGAATATAATACTCTTAAGCCTAATTTCCAATAAGAATTTGATTTAATTTCATTCCGTAATTATCGAAAAACGTTTTCTGGAAAAAGTATCGAAACCAATTTAAAATAACTTTGTCAGTTACCGAATCAGTGGACAATTGAAACCCTTCTTTCAAAAAATCTTATTCGGAAGGTGTACGAATCGTTTTATGGGGTTTTAACTCTTAACCAGAAGAGGTTGACCGAGGCCCTATTTAGAATGAAAAACACTTATTAGAAATGTTATGATCAAAGATGACGTTTCATTGTGATAAAAATTTATTTGCCCACCCCGAAGAATATGTAAGGGAAATTTAAACAAGTACCTAAGTTATTCCCATATAAATATTTTTTCATATCTATTAATCGCGCTACATTACAACGAGGGTTTACAAGTAACATATGGTTGACCGACGCTTTTAAAAGAAAACGAACTGAGCCCAGAAGTCAATTATGACAGGCGCCAAATGTACGTGCAAGTGATTTTAGGATATGCCTTTAATGTGATGCAGCTCTAATTTCCCACGTTAAAAGCAAAAACATATAAACAAATGTTATGCATTTTTTTACACTCACCCTCTTTTTTGAGATCAAAACTGCAAAATCTGTAAATTATAGATTGATAATAGAACCCGTTATTTAGGGGGGAAAAATCATTTTTAAAGAATATATAGTCAGGCTGCATGTGCTGAAACCTTAGAGAATAGCTAAAGATTTATGTTAATAACCTAATAACCTTAAACAGATTTTATAGTATAAAGCTTTTTTAAGCATACTAAATGCTATGAATGAAAACCCTGTGGTCCTTTAAAGAAGCTAACGTCGCCACTAGGGAGAGTAGTTTTGAAAATCTTTGTGCCACGGATCTTTTGGTCCTTTGTTCTTGGAAAATACTGTTGAAATCTCACCACTATTTGGTTTTTGCCCAAAGTTGGGCTTTTTGTAATTAAGCTTGAAAGACAAATTTCATTTTCGATTTGGAATAGATCTTATCGTCTTTTCATTGATATCAAGTTTTATACAGATTTTCATTGCAGCTGCACATGGTGTTTATAAAACTTAATTAAATTCCGTATTATTTATGCAAGAATTTTGAGTAGTAGTTGAAATGAGAGAGTTGAGACCGAGGGTATAACTTCCAAAAGGGTATCGTGGGGTTTCACTGATTCTATGCTGTATGAGAGAACTCGGGCGGGGAGGTATCGTGGGGCATCGTCGTAAGAGAATTAGGACCGAGGTATTGTTTATCCGTTTGATAGCGAGTAATGGGGAGAATGAGGCTAGAGCCACCGGTTAATAATATGGTATCGATACCCCATGGTATTGTAGAGGTAATTGAAACATATTTTCCACTTTGATATACTAACGGGCCACTTTGACGTGTGAAATTTAAAAATATTTGAAATATTATTCAAGATAGTAAAATGAAACGTGCAAAGTTCAGAAAATATTTATATAAAGGACGTACGCCCCACAACCAAACCATCAGTTCATTTGGATCGTCCTCAAGTATATAAGAAGAAGCCACAATTTTTCTGAAATTTAAGTAGAATTTTCTGTTCATAAAACATTTGAAATTTATTCTAAAAACCAATTTTATAGGAACACCGGCAAAGTTTTCCCCATTTCTTGTACAAAGGGAATTGCGGTCACTCCAGATGGTTTTATACTAGTGGGGAGATTAGACGGAAGTTCGGACATGACACTTACGGAGGACGAATTCAAACAACTGCGGAGGGAAAGTCATCAAATATCAACGTTCATTGGTCTTTTGACTGGTCAGATACGAAACGAGTCGAACTATGTATTTTTAAAAATATATGGGTAGTTGACGTTGGAGAAATTGTGCAAGGTTCTGGAGCTAGTTACGCGAAGCGTTATTTGAATAAAAACGGATTCACTATTATCAATCGTCCTTGGAAAGCTTTGTTAGATAAATATGATGAAGTGATGGCGTACCACAACGAAGTGAAACGAGTTTATAACGAAATTGAAAAAAAATGTAATCGAAGAACTTACTATTTTAATAAAATTAATTTCTACGGTTGTGATGTTGAGCACCATTCGCAAACGAAGCACGAGTGTTTAATGGCGGATTGGAATTCCAGAGTAGAAATGCACTTGTTTCACGCTATGAACCCATTATGTTATAAATACTAAAATTACGTCAAAAATTGATTCTTTTTGAAAAGAAGATTTACTTGATATTATTATTTCTCATATTGTATGCAACTCTAAAAAAATATTGTATAAGAGTGACGATGAATTAATTAAAACTATAAAACTGCTAAGTCGTATATTTCGTATGTCATTTTTAGTAATGGATCCTACCACGAAACACCCTTTCACGGGACTCGTAGCGGGGCCAACACAGTGTGGAAAATCGAATTTTATCGCAAATTAATTACACATAATAAATATTGCATTTATCCCCCGCCAGAGCAAGTAATAAGGTGTTATACAGAATATCAACCACTTTTATTTAATTCAATATTAAAAAGTAATCCAACATTGGAATTTCGCGAAGGATTTCTGGACCCTCATAATTTGAATCCTGAAATTAGGAATTTTATAATTATCGACGATTTATTATGTGAAATAACAAGTGACAAACTTATTGGTACGAGGATCACATCATCGGAACACAGTTCTAATTTTAATGCCAAATTTGTTTTACGACGGGAAAGAGGTGGGAACTCTCAACCTGAATTCTCAATACCTCGTAATTTTTAGTTCCGCTAGAGACGTCTCCAGCGTACTAAATATAGCTAAACAAATATCACCGTCCAATACGAAATTCGTCATTGCAGCTTTTCGTCAAGCTGTACAGAAGCCTTACGGCTATTTATTTATTGACTTCAACCAAATACGCCCGATGAATTTCAACTACGAACCGGAATCATACCTGGAGAAGAAGCTGCCGTTTTTGTCCCCAAAGGAAAATGAACAGAATGAAATCGAACAGAGTTTCAAAGAACGTTCATTTTTGGAAATACTTATGTACTTGTAATACTAAACAACGAAAAGCGGCAAAAGTGCTAAAGGGTCGTGACGCTATCTTGGCGCTGGTGGAATGCTGCATAAATATACTCTGTGTGAATGAAAAATTAACAGATGCTCAAAAGAGACAGTTGAAGAAACATCGTTTCGTTTTACGCCATATTTGTGGAAAAATTCCTGTTTCTAAAATAAAAGATATATTAGTTCAAAAAGGAGGTTTTCTCCCCTTTTTATTAGCACCGCTACTTTCAATCGTTAGTTCAGTAGCCGGAGGGGCGATAAGTCGTGCCATCAACAAATAAATGATATTAGTATCCAAAGACGTCCTTCGAAGACTGAAAAACCGAAGGAAAACCAGTCGAAGTTCCCACCTTGGATAAAGAAATAGATTCCATTCTCAATAACGATCAAATGAACCAATCTGAAAAACTCAATTTATATAATTAAACGCTACAACGATATTTAATTTGGAATCGTCAACCAATAGAAAAAATAAAACGTAAAAAAGACGTGGTATGAAGAAATAGCTTCTGGAATTCCACCTAGCCTTATCTATGATGCATTTTCGTTGTACATGACTTAGCAAAATAAAAATATATCATGGTCTGAGCTCGGGGAAATGGAAATTGGAGGGCAAGTCGTTTAAGGAACTAACGTTATTGATTTAATTCACTATGCGGTCATGAAAACAGAACACTGCAAATTCTAAATTCACATCAAGATCACAATAAATCACTCTTAGATCACCAATATCTGTCCCAATTTTAGATCACTATTACACTCTAAGATCACATGTATCCAAAGTGATCCAATAACGTTCCCATGTGTTCAGAAAATGATCGTTTACGATCCCTATGTGAACATTTACGATTCTTATGTGATCAATGTTAAGTGATCTGTACGTGCACTAAGAGATCATATTTGTCTCAATTTTAGATCGCTAGTACACAAAAGAACGCAAATGGTACACAATACATTAGGAAGTGGGGATCACATAAGAACGCAAAGAGTACACTAGACGTATGTATTCTCCTCAACTGTATAAAAAATCATGCATTTAAAGAAACTTTAATGGAGTAAAGTTATAAAAGTTTATTTCCAAATTTTATTGATTTCCATTGACATTTTAACAGCTTTAGTGCCTTATTTATAAAATTAGTGTCCAAGAACAAATTTCACTAAAATACCCATCGCCTGTACATACTGCTTGGGGTAATCAATTTCAAACGAATAATAATAGGCGATTAATATGTTCACCAAATCTATATTTTGTTCTCCAAGTGGAACAACACTTCCTAACCCAAGGATGGTAGCATTTTCAGGTGAGCAGTCACGGAAAGAAATTCTAGTCATAACATGACCTGGTTTTAATTTTTCCAAGGTATCTTCGAAAAATTCTGGTTGTATTATATATTGCAATAATTAATATTTGGCATAACACTTTTTAAACAAACACACATGAAACTATTAATTGTCAAAAAAATAATAGTTCTATTTATTTCCAGTAAGATTAAATTTAACTTAGCAGTGTAATTAATAATAATACTACAACTTAATAATTTTTGGAATTTATTTTTAATGAACCCTAATTATTTTTGTAATTTAATTAAAATACTTCAACATGCGTGTGAAAAACATTATATAGGAAGATATTCTTTAAAATAGGAAGATCAATTAACGCTTCGCGGCAAATTGTGAAATAGTTTTAAGATATCGTATAGAATATTTAGGTAAAAAGCAACCATGCATTATTTGATTGTTGTTCAGTGAGAAAGATTACAAAACTAACTTACCGATACTTCTTTTATTATAGTTTCAGACTTTACTCCTTTAGTATTGGTAACTTGAATTTTCTTTTCAAACACACGCTAAGCTTCAAAGCGTTTTCGCTGCAGCTAAATATATATGAGATGATATTTAATTGTCATAACCGCAATAATTATTATATTACAATTATACCATATAAAACATACCTTTGAAGTGGGGTCCGATTTTGATAAATCAACTATCACATGAACAAACCTGTCCAAATTAGCCAATAATGTGTGGTATAAATGGAAATCCCAAGGTTAACTGAAGTTCAATCACTATATAAGCTAAGTATGCAAAAAAGTTATTTTATTTAGAGATTTATCTTAAATGTAGGAATAAACAAACCAAAATTTAATGTGAGCGCATACAGCTTTTGAATGTTCAAAGCAAGGATAATGTTTCAAAAGTTCAACCATATCAAGGTGTTTAATTTTTTATAAGAATGCAGAGCGATTCTGAAATGTTTGTCGTAGCTCGAATTGAACCCCAATCAACTCTGGGTTTTTGGTACTCTTTTTTTTTAAGTCACTAATTGCTTCTTCGTATTTTTCAATAGTTAAAATATCTCCATTGAAATTTTCTCTTGAATAGCTAAATTAGAAATAATTATGATTAATATAAAAATAAACTAACTTCAAACAGACCTATCTTGAGTTATTTAATTTTATAATACAAAATTCGATAGACTAAAAAAAATTAAATTCTATAACATTATCTTAAGTTGTATAGTATACACTCTTAAAACTACTTGGGCCAAATTTTTTGCGTTATTTGTTTTAACCAAAAAATGGTTAAAAGTGACTGTTTTGGGTTAGTTTTTTTTTACATTTTTTATGGGTAAAAACACTGGGTCAAAATGTCCAACACAAAATTTGTTAATGTTTTAAACCCATTCTGGGTTGTTATTAACGAATTTTTGGTTACCTGTTCTTTCAACCCAAAACTGGGTTACAAAATATTTTTTTGACTTTTCCCAAGCTGACATAGTCAAACCCACCATCAATATAAAAATAAAAGATCTTTTCAAGACAATAAATATTCATACATTGACAACCAAAAATTTATAATATTCAACCTTGATTATATTCCACTCTCATACAATTAAAAATTGGAAACTTAAAATTTTTACTATTTGATATTATAGTATTTTAAAAGTTTTTGTGACTTTTTAAAATTTACACCAATATGTAATATCATAAGTGGATCATTCTCTCAGACTAACAAGTAAGATACCTGACCGAGACCCGGAATTTGTATACTTAGAGAGAATGATCCACTTATGGTAATATTCAGGATTGGTTTTCTTAGGACATTTTTAATAGATTTAAGTCACTCTGAGAAGAGTAAATCTTCTTAATAACAGTGGAATGTAATCAAGGTAGCATATTAAAAATTTATAAATTGTCAATATACAAATATTAAATGTCTTCATGAAACAAGTTACATTATGCAGCTGATATGCAAATGTATGAGAAGTTTCCATTACATAAAGCGTAAAAAAACTCAGTCTGTATGCCTCACAAAAAATATCATGTGAGATAAAATAGTACAATACCTAATAATGGGAATTTGAGCATTCAATTATACATTTCTGTACAAATTTACACCAAAATGTAATATTTAGAAAATAATTTTTCCATGTTATTTTTTAACTGCATCTTAGCCACTCCATGACGAAGAGTAAGCCTTCTTTATAACAGTGGAATGTACTCAAGGAAGAATATTAAAAAAATAAATTGTCAATATACGAATTTTAAATACCTTCACGAAACAAGTGACACTATGCAGCTAATATGCAAATGGATGAGAAGTTGCAAGTAAATAGTTAAAAATAGCTCAATGAGTTTGAGTAAATCTCTGAAACATCATTATACTAGATAAATTAGTAAATATCAATTAATAATAATTTTAGCTTCCAATTTTATTTTATTTTGACCTGAATTTTATGAAGAAAAGTAAGGCATTCCACTGTTAAAGAAACCTTACTGTTCTTAGCAAAGTGTCTAAGATCTTTCAAAAAATGACATCTAACACGATAATGTTTTAGAGGTGTACACAGACTGATTGAGATATTTTAGACTATATTTCATGGCCACTTTCCATCCATTAGCATATCAGCTGCATAGTGTCACTTATTTCGTGAAGATATTTAATTTTCGTACATTGACAATTTAATTTTGTAATATTCTACGTTCATTACATTCCTCTGTTATAAAGAATCCTTACTCTTCTTCACAGACTGACTAAATTACCATGGAAAATTATTAAAAAATTTCAAGTATGGTCAAAAATTTAAAAAAGGAAGCTCAAATTCCCATTATTAGATATTGTACTAATTTCTCTTGCATGGTAATTTTTTCCAGGTGTACAGACTGATTTTAAACATTGTAATGGCAACTTCTCATCAATTTGCATATCAGCTGCTTAATGTAACTTGTTTCGTGAAGATATTTATTGTTAATCTTTGTACAATTTATAAATTTCCTAAGAAAATCAATCCTAAATATTACATTTTGGTGTAAATTTTAAAAACTCAGATAAAAACTTTTAAAAATATCAAATACTAAAAATGAGCTTCCAAATTTAAATTTTTAACTGACTTTTTAAAATATACACCTAAATATAATATTCATTAATTTTTTTCTTAGGCCATTTTTTAATAGATATCACAGTAAAGCTTCTGCATGACAGTGGGATTTAATCAAGATTGATTATTACAAATTTTGATTTGTCAATTATACGAATATTAAACGTCTTCATGGAACAAGTTACATTATGCAGCTGATATGCAAATTGATAAGAAGTTGCCATTAAATATAGTTAGAAGTAAATGAACGAAAGTTATTAACCGAGCCTCAAAAATGGAAGGCATTTTCCCGATGGATTTCTCTTAATCATTTAGCTTATGTCCAGTGCTATCGTGTCACACATGAAAAACTACTATGGAATTATGGATTAATTTAAAATAATCTTGCACTTTAAAACCGCCTAAAACTGCGTGCACATTTTCAAATAATAATTTTATTCCATAGTAAAATCCCTTATTTGTCATAAGTAATAATACGTTATCTGATTTTTAATCTGCATATAATATAGGACTTTACTAATTTATTGTTTTTAATTATCTGTCTTATTATCTAAGGTTTTTGTATATTTTAACCGGGAGCCCCTTGAAAATCAGCTTTGCTGAAGGTGATATCCCTTAATAAAACCATATTATTATTATTATTATCTCCTCCAATTGCCTATCAGCTGCATACTCTTACCAAAAAATAAGTTGGATTTCAGTTTGTATTTAGTTTGTATACACATTATTAGTTGATATTGAGTTGGTATTAAGGAGGCTCAAGTTGTCAGCATATTTCAAGTGTCTATTAAAGGGGTAATAAGTTGTTTTTCAGTTGGTAGGAAAATGCTGCTTTTGCTAAGTTTATAATAAGTTGGTTTTTAGTAGTCAGGAAATTACATAATATTTTTAAGTTGGTTTTTAGATGTTTCCCTAGTAGGATTTAAGTTGGTTTTAAGTAGTTAAATGTAAATGTTGATTCTGGTTTAGTTGGAAATAAGTTTATTAATAAAGAGGATTTAAGTTATTTTTAAGTAGGCATTTGTCCCAAATACAAACTGAAAACCAAGTTGAAATACAAGTTGTCCTAAGTGGTTTTTAGCCAACTTATTTTTTGGTAAGGGTAATGCCACTTGTTTCGTGAAGATTTTTAATATTTGTCAAGTAAAAAAATTAAATTGGAAGTTCAAATTTACAGTATTTGATATTGTACTAATTGAAAATTTCTTAACTGACTTTTTAAAATTTACACCAAAATGTAATATTCAAGAATGGTTTTCTTAGGGCATTTTTTTAATAGATCTTAGCTACTTTGAGAAGAGCAAATGTTTCTTATAATAGTGAGATATGTAATCAAGGTCGAATATTTATATAAAAAAAAAACATTTTCTCTTCTCAAAGTGGCTAAGCTATTAAAAAATGTCCCAAGAAAACCATTCTTGAATATTACATTTTGGTGTAAATTTTAAAATAAGTTAAAGAAAATTCAATTATTAGAATATCAAATACTGTAAATTTGAGCTTCCACCTGACTTCTTAAGATTTAAAAAAAAATATATAATTTTCAGGAGTTGCTTTCTTAATTATTTAAAAGTTGTTAGCCACTCTGTGAAAAGTAAGGCTTCTTTAAAACAGTGGAATGTAATTAAGGAACAGTATAAAAAAATTTAAATTGTCAATATACGAATATTAATTGTTCACGAAACAAGTGACATTATGCAGCTGATATGCAAATGGATGAGATATTGCCATTAAATATAATTAAAAATAACTATCAGTCTCTGTACAGTGTACACATCTCAGGTTAGAGAAATTAATCTAATATAAAATAATAGGAATTTGAACAATGAATTTCTTCAGAATTTTGTTTTGTAAGGCAACCAAAATTGATTGGACTTATTGTTTGGGATATTACATGATAAAATTTAAAAAGATCCCAAATTGAGTAATTATTGTAACCAAAAATGGGTTGTTTGTGTTAAATAAAAAAGCCCAAATTTAGTTATTATTGTAACCCAAAATGTGTTGTTTTGGGTATTAACACAGTTTTGGGTTACGAATAACAACAAAATTTCAGTTTTTCTATAACCCAACTTTGGGTTGTAAGTTTTACCCATTTCTGCGTTGAAATTAAAACAACCCTAAATAATGACCCAGCGTTGGGTTACAAAAATAATCCTTTTTTGTCAATTTTGACCTGTTTTAAGAGTGTAGGCATTTTGTACTCTGAATTTTACGTTACATACACAAAATCTAGAATATTGCTACAAGCATACGGAATTAGTTAGTTCCAAGCCAAAACTAGGACTCATATGCAATGTATATTGAAGTTTCATAGAATCTGCCAAATTGAAATCCTGACTTTTAGGGCTTAGTTTTAAATTCCTGGACTTTTTGACCCATTTTCATTTTCCCTGACATTTCCAGGTTTTACAGGCCATGTCCGAACCCTGCATAGCTTTCCCACCTAAATTTTGATGCAAGTCAGGTAATTACCCAATGTGTAGGGTATCTTGATATTCAATTTGGTACCCCAAAATGGTATTTGCGCATCCCTAATGTTTTTCAAAATGATAACTTTCTAAACTAAACAATTTCTACGATTAGGACCATTTCACTCACCTGTTTTTTACATCCCTCTTTTGAGAATGTGGTCCAGTAGATGTACCAGGCTGTGATAAATTGTCACTTACAGCAACACTCGCTATTTTTAAAAAGCCTTTAGCAAGCCTTTAGGGTCTTTAGATGTCTTTTCACCAAATGCTTTGTTTCGTTCCTTTCTTATACTCAAACTTAAGGCAGAGATAAACTGAGTCTAAAAACAATTGAGCCTTTTTACGGAATATTGAAAAAGGGGGAAGAAATGTAATAAAAAATTACCCATGTTTTTTTTCCTGGTGCTTGCAGACAGGGATATTTTGCTGTCATTTCCATACCAATCTGCGCGCAAACATTTTGATTGCAAACTTTGGGATCTCTTACGTAATGAGCTCCACATTCTTATTTTTTTTCTTGATATCACAATTTAAATCATAATCAATCAGTGGGATTGGATTAGGGCTATTAGAGGGACTGTCTACAGAACCATCACTAAAAATATTTCCATTAACTTCCATTTCTTCATTTTCAGGCATTTCATTTTCTAGATTGTCTACATTACGTAAGCAGCCTGGGTGATGGCCACGACAATGTACCTTAAATGCACCGTAGCTGTTAGTTTTATAAGGGCACACTCTACAAGAAATGCTAAACAAGCTTTCGTTCTTATGAAGTTTGATAACATGTTCGTTTAATGTATGGATGAATTTCGTTGTAAAATTGCACATTTCACAAGAATATTTTTGATTATTCTCAGTCATTTTAAAACAAAAGGAAAAAGCCAAGCTATTTACTAACTAAACATTACTCTTATTAAAACGTACCAGATACTAGTCAAAACTATAGCAACAGAAATTAGGTTGGCCGGGTTAGGGCTAGCTCGCCGTGGTACATAAAAAGCCTAGCCCAGAATTATTAAAGATAAACTAAGTATACTCAATACTGTCTAATACTTCAAACATCCACGTAAATTACAGACTCATATATAACAAATACCAACTTTTTGAAACTGCTATTGTGAGAATAAAAAGTATAGTAACTACGAGTCTACGATGAACAAAATTGAGCCAAAAAACTGTTAACGCATTCAACGGACCAACTAAACCATGGACAAATAAATTACTTCTGGACAAAGAATATAAAGTATATAATAGGAGTATATTCTTTGTCATGGAGAGGTAAAGTAGACGCGCGTTCAGCTGCACGATTTAACGTGGTGCCTAGTTGAGTGTCGACACCTATGGATGCGCTGAATTCCAAGTGTATACCTCTATAGTTTCCTGGTTTTACTATTTAGTATACAGTTTCTTACTATAAAATTGAAATTGAATATCGATACAAAATAAAAGTTACGATGTTATTGTTCTAATCTGAAGGTGAGATACTAAAATATTATTCCCAAGAACAAAGTGAAAAATATAGTAACATTATTTAACATTATTTTAATTGAAATGTTTATATTCAAAATAGAAAAACGATCATAGTAAAATACAATAACAATTAATTTTAAATGATTTCAATAATGCAATGTCGCATTCTGAACTACTTAATTAGAAATGTCAAATTTTGATTGAAAAATATTATTGAAAAAAATTTACAATGGGAAAGTAGAATCACAGAAATGTTTGGGACGCAGGTATTCAAGAATAGTAGTCAAAATAGAAACAACCTATAAAGTAATTGAAATTTTATCTTTTAAAGTGTACCGAAATAAAATTGAAATTTAAGTGATCTCCATATGTAAAAAAACTGTCTAGATGAAAAAGGAAAAGTGATCTGTAAACGTCTAGCGATCTCATTCCTGCTAAGACTATATAAGAACGCTTTACTTTGAATATAGATCACTCGAGAAAATTTGGAGATCGCCTATGAACTATTTAAGATCACTTTAAGATCACTCTTGGTACACCGTAAACGATCTTTTAATGTTCGAATGTGATCTGAGAGTGAATTAAAAATTTTTCAGTGAAGCAGCTACAGATTCTATAGGCACTAATAACTTTTATGAAACCTTACAAAACAACAATGTTGAAAAAAAATATATAAAAAATCCCACTAGATAAGGATTCTGAATTCGCTATCGTACCGTTCACCACCACTTAACCCATCACAGTGGGCAACGGTTTAATTGTGATTTATAAATAAAATGTGAATCATATGTTGAGAGTATTTATTTAACATTATTATTCCAAGATAGATGGTTGTGCAGAAACCGTAGCTGTTGGTGTCGTCTCAAGATTAACCTTTTCTTTTTCCAAAAATCCAAAACTCTTAACCGCTTTCCTAATAGTATTAATATTTTCACTAATTGAGCTATTTTATTTCATTATATGGAGCTATACGTCACCAACTCCCGTAAATAGTACTTATTATGGATGACTTAAAGAATTTTTATTACAACGTATCGGACGCAGGCGGATACGAATGTGTTCGAGGGTTGTATCTTTCCACTAGAGAAAATGATATTAAAGTTACAATGAAAACCGTGAGGACGTTTTTACAAGATCAAGACGCGTATACTTTACACAAAAAAGCCAAGTGGCGCTATAAAAGAAATAAAACCATAGTGTACGTTATTGATGAACGGTTGCAAGCTGATTTAATTTATTTAAAATACTTTCGAAACAAAATAGGGGAAATCGTATATTGGCTTGTATTAATATTTTTAGTAAATTCGCATTTGTTAAGCCAGTGAAATATAAAAAGCGGATTACCATAGTGAGCGCGTTGGAAAAGATTTTAGCTCAAGGAAGAAATAATAATAATAATAATCAGCTAGGCTTATACCCAAGGCACCACCTTAGGCCTAAGTCAGCAAGCGATTTTTGGAGCCTTTAATTCAGGTGGCCGGGTTACAATGCATAGGAGGGTGGTGGTAAGCCCTGCATGCCACGCGAACGAGCCAACAGCTCCATACACTAACTATTACCGTTAACCTCAACAAGTTTTATTTAAGGGGAAACCGAAAAGCTCCGGGGAAAAACATTTAAATCAGTGGGGAAAGAACTAGCAAACTCAACGCAGAAGGAGTTGTTTTGAGTTTTCACCCAGTGCCACAAGCTGGGATCGAAACCGGCTACTCTTGCTGCGAGGCGAAAGTGCTAAGACGCATTTACTAAATTTTTTTCGAAACTTCTTGGTGTCCCTTGTAGGCTTTGGTGCCCTAGGCCCAGGCTTAGCCGGCCTATTGGGTAATCCGGCCGTTAACTGAAACCGCCATAAAAAGAAGAAAAAATTAAAAAACTGACGTTGCGTTGGAGACTATGGATGCAATCGTGAGCCCTGTACCCTCCATTGCTCGAACTTCAACCTCGAAGACAGAGCGGCCAATGTTTGAGAATAGAAATTCCCTTTTTTTATAAATTTTGTAAGTTTGGGAATTGTGTTTAATAGAAACGTTTTTGTTGCCCCCAATTCTCTTGTTGCCCTAAGCAATTGCTTATTTCGTTTAATGGTTAATCCTGCCCTGATGATGCGCGTGAGCAAGTAAATGTTTTAAAAGTCGATCGTGGCGTGCGAATGATTGTTCGCAAAACTCGCAAGAGTGCTTATTCTCTTCGTGAACTTCGCGAATATGTCGATTAATAGTACATTTTCTAGCAAACCCTTTCTAGCAAATATCACATGGAAACATGATAGAGCATCCTCGCCTTCCTCAGAAATGACATTTCCACTATTTTGACAGGGTCTTATACTTCTTAAAATATGCCTTTTGGATTAACAAAAAATATTTTGTGCTAATCAAGAGCAATTTACTAATCCTTTATGATCATATCATAATTATTTCAACTGTATTCAAATGTCTTTGAACTACAGAAAAACTACCCTATCAAGGGATCTCGTTTAACATACGTCTGTTAAAACTGTTATTTTAAATAATATAGTTATTTTATGCATCACTAATTTATTATTTAACAAAAATTACATAATAAATCTAATTAAAGAGGGAGATATATATATATAAATAGTTTTGTTCACCTCGAATCACTTTCAGAATCCGAAATATGTACTGATGCTGCTGCAGCTAACGCTCTTTGCTCTAAGTCTATTAAATGGTTGAGGTTCGCTTCATAAATAAGACAGCGTTGAAAGGAACGTAGACATCGAACATGTTTTCTTTTTATTCGAAACGTATTTTGTATAAAATTTGGTTTCGTAAACGATTTTTACAACGGCGTCCAGCACACCGAAACTGACCATTTTCTTGCCAGGGTCGGAATATGGAATCACAGTATATCGTAGAATGCACATAGCCACGTTTTTGTCTACATTTGTATAGCTCATTTTCCAATGAAGAGTTTTAAGACTGTCTGAATGAATAAGGAAGCTGGTATGATTTCCCTTTATTGAGAGGTGGCCTTTTTATAGCGTACTTGTGTGTAAATAATCTATGAACTGAAACCACTAACAGTATATTTCAAAACTAAATTTCTTAATACGCCTACTTGAAATGTATTGAAGAAAACGAAACACTCCACTGATAATAAATTTTACTTTGCGATTATACACAATAAATACATTCAAGTATTATTTCTCCATAGTGAAATTCTGTGGATTTTGAAAAAGGCGCAGTTCGTATCACAGTTGCAATGATACTTGCCAGACAATGGGCACTGGGCAGATGGACACCCTAAGTCTTCTACGTTTATAACATTTTACCCGAGATTTTTGATAAATATTTAGATTTTTTTAGTCTTTGGGTCAAAAATGTTTCCGCCTTATGTTACGAAAATCTTTTAGTCCATAGTCCCCTTCATTCCATTCTATACCGCAAATATTCCGATAGATCCACAAGCAGGGCCTCTTATCCTGGTCACTCAACTCGATATCGGATACGGTGGTTTAAACGTAGAACATCTTTTTCACCAGTTTCAAGAACTAGATACGCCAGTTCTAGAATAATATTATTTTGTTTTGCTCTGAGAAAATTAACTTCAATAATGCATGTAAAATCGTTCGACGTATTCAAAAGACGTGACTCATGTATTTTAATCCTTCAGAGTAACATATAAAAAAGTTTTACTTAAATTTTTCTGGCATATTCTTAGGAATAGTGGATGGCTAAAATTAACTGATGGCTTAGTTGCTTGGAACGCGTTCTTTTTTTACGTATATTTCGAACTTTGCCATTTATTATCACTCTCAAGATTTCATACATAACCACCCTAATTTCACAAGCTACGAAAGCCCGTTCATATATTAAAACCCGATACCACGTAGGTTTTTCGTGCGAAAAATATTGGTAAATCATCACTGCATTACCATGGGGTATCCATACCACGAAACCCCATTAAAAAACTAGGGTTCTACACTCCATGTTTTCTTACGAAGAATTGATACCCTACGGACCACTGACAGTCCGGTCGTAAATATCTCACCGCGATACCCCACGATGCCTCACCAGTCCCAGTTCTCTCATACAGCATAGAATAAGTGAAACCCCACGATACCCTTGGGGCAGTGATACCCTCGGTCTCAATTCTCTCATTTCAACTACTACTATCATGTTGCAAAATCTAAATGCATTTTCTTAGAAATAATTATAATAATAATTTTAAGCTTTCGCAAAGACAGGAAGCTATATGAACTATCATTTGAAATAGAAAGGTCCAACACGAACATGCAATGCACAATTTATTATATCATTTTATCATCTCTATCATTTTACACAATACTCCCTATTTTTATTCGGATATAAAACTGGCTGAAAGGCTAGAGTGCAGCCCTTATCACCACATGGCTCATTTGAAATGCTTGCATATGTTGTCGTACCGCGATTTTCAATTGGTGAAACAGATGTCAATTTCTCCAAAGATATCAGACTTCCGAGATAGTTCTATATTGCTTCGCTAAGTTCATTGGCCGTATTATCGTCCAATCACATCGTACTTCTTCATGTACCCTTGTTTATGAAACCAACATTGGTACAAAAGTGATTTATCTATCATGACGTCCTTCGTCTCGAAAAAGCGCTCACGAATTAATTCGAAACGCATTTACGTCCTTCATATCGTTCTGACAAAATATAGCAAAATTAAATTTTTGATAGGTCCAACTTTCTTTTGTCGTCTTCTTAATGGTAGCTCATGAAAGAGAAATCATCTTGTGGGGTTCAAAGAGTTTCCGTATCCTAAATACTAAAACCAAACAGAAATCGAAGTTTACAGAACACTAAAGATTAAAAACGCCCTGACTAAGTCGCTCGATGATTTAGGCCTAGGGTGGTGCCTTGGGTATTAGCCTAGCTGATTATAATAATTATATATTCTGGATAATAGTAAGCGCTTACTTAACCGTAACATTAACTACTGCTTTGTCTTACAGAGTAAATTGCGTTTCAAGAAAAACAATTTATGAAAATTTCTACACGTGGAATCAACAAGATAAAACATTTCGGGGCAAACTGTGAACCATTAAAATTTAAAAATAAATGGTTATTACGATTTGCCAGGGATATGATGTATGTTATTTTGTACACTTATTTTTATCAACGCACCTTGAATTACATCGTACTTCTCCTCAGGTCAGCGTGTTTGGCAGGGCGACGCATGCGCAAAGCAGGCACGGCTGTTTTGGAAAGGCGGCAAACTGAAAATTTGATTGGTTGACGATCTTTTAGTAGCACCCTTAAAGTAACCATTTCTACTTTAAGTCACGGGGCGTCATCAGCAGAATAAGAACCAAAGACCTCACCTGCCGGAACTATTTACCTAATGCAGTTCGATATTCGTCGTACTTATATTTTCAAGATTGTATGCAAAACCTGCGTTCGTCTATTTTAGTATTTAATGAAGGAACCAAAACGGGGATGAGTCTCTCTTTTCACTCTTTTTAAATACACAGCGGAATTTTTTTTCCTGTTTTTCCATAACGTCAAATGACGGACCAGCGCTTCTTCAATAGCTAGATTAGCTAAAGATCTCCATTCCCCCACTCTGCGTTCTAATTTTTATAGCCTCTTGCATCGTGGAGAATGAAACTACCAAAGTGGTGGAATAAGATTGTTATCGCATTGTCTAAAGATAACAATAATTATGTAATATACAATTTTAACAAATCATACTAATGAATTAAATTACTAGTTTAATAATTAAGCAATTTACTAATTTCATATTTTTTAATGAAACAAAATTAAATTTTTCAACGACACATTACTAATTTTTTATCGAAATTTATTACTTAATTACTAATTTTCTAATGGAACATGTTACGAAATTACTAATTTTTCAATGAAACAAATTTTATTATTTCACTATTTCAGTAATTTTTTAATTTTCTGAATTGATTAGAAAATTATAAATATAATGATTTTTAAAATAAACGAATGGCAATAAGTTTGAAAAAAAATTCTTAGGGATCCCTAAAAGAAGAAATGCCGAAATAATTGACGTTAATTATAATAATAATAACAATCAGCTAGGCTTATACCCAAGGCACCACTTTAGGCCCAAGTCCTCGACCGACTTTTAAAGCCTTTAGTTCAGGTGGCTGGGTTACTATGCGTAGGAGGGAGGTGGCAAGCCCTTCATGCTTACTTACTTACTATTACCGTTTACCTCAACAAGTTTTTATGGAAAGGGAAACCGAACAACTAGGGGGAAAGCCCCTTAAACCAGCGGGGAGAGAACTTGAAAACTCAACGCAGAAGGAGCTGTTCCGAGTTTTCACCTAGTGCCACAAGTTGGGGTCGAACCCGGCTCCTCTTGCTGCGAGGCTAAAGTGCTAATCACTCCGCCACCCCACTTCCAACAAAGAAGCCACAGATATTTCTTCGCAATGCGATTTGCATTGGAGTTGTCAAATGTTTATAGCTAGTTCAGTTATTTTAAACGAATAAATTTTAAATTAAAAAGTATAATTTCAACGATTTTGATGTTTTAGATAATTAGATAGAAAAAGTGTATGATTCTGCTTATGGTCTCCATCGTATGTATATAAAAAATATCAATAGAGTAATAATAAAATGTTTGTTCAAACATATTTTATAAGAAGAAATATTTCATTAGTCATTAGAATAAAAGTCAAGTTAATGAGCGATTTTATTTTTCTCCATAGAATCCACCTCTGGGGTTTTTAAATGACGGAGCTAATAGAGGGACCTCTTTCGAAGGATTGGATGGACCAATCGTGGACCTTTTCTCAGTTTTCTCTAAAACACTGAAGTAAGAAGATTCCCCACTTCAACAAAGTGTTTTGTTCCTTTAAAATAACAATTTTCCCCTGCACATATATTATCCCCGGTACCAGTCAGTTGCAGGTGCCAGTGGTGCCTGTTAAGCTGGAAATAACTTAAAAGTATGTCCGTTAACAAACTGATACTTCTCTTAGAGAACAACCCAATCGCTCTCCTCTTAGAAGACCGAAAGATCTTAATTTTTGTCTTGAGAAACATCTTAACCCAGAAGCCATGCATATGACTGAAAAACAAGCCGTTGGGTACAGGGTTGCGTGTTCAGCGTCCTTAAACTTAGCATCCGCTGTGCCTTTGTATATTTTTGCTTAGAAGCGAGCTAATTAATTGGGAGATCTTATGATTTTGATCAGAAGCGAGTACTTTTTTAAGCTTAATTTATAATTTGTGTAATTTTTGTCAATAGTGTAAAAACTTCGTCTGCTTATTATGTTAAGCGCAGTTTTGGTCAGATGAATTCAAAGTTTGATTACTTCGGGAAACGGTGCTTATGACTGTCTATTGCAGTGTTATATCCCTTAAGTTTCTCATATTTTGTAAGTTAATCCTAATCATTACTCTAAATTTCAGTTGGACAGTCAAGGTGAACAAAATCGGAGTAAGTATGCTATAACAATTTAGCATTTGGCTTGATACTTTCAAAGTGACTTTCACACCATTATTAAGTGGACACACAGCTAATTACAACCCCTTACCCCACTGTCAGTTTCAAAGTAATGTAACCTTTGTTTAAACCATTAAGCACAATGCCTTCAATTATCTATTGAGAAATAAAAGGCTTTGTACAGATCTTCAAACACTGCATTAAGATCATATTTCTTAGCTTAAAGAAATATATTTCTTGTAAACATATTCTGTTAAGAAATTGTATAGTAATACTGAATATTTCAATATCTAATGTACCTGATGAGGAAATAATTGTGGCACAGAGATAACGATAATGAAAATGCCAACAATGGTTATTTGTCATTTCAAAGTAGAAAAACAAATATCAGTTAATCATTATCTTCGTAGGTTATTGCCAATGATTGAGCAAAAATGAAAAAACTCAAATACTATTTACAAAGTTTTTTAAGCAACGCCGCTACCGACGATGTAAGCTCTCCTAGAGGCACACCAGGGGCGCGTTTCTACTCTTTTCGTTATTCCAATGAGAAAATGCTTATCGTTCGGAGTTCAACAAACGCTTTAACGAAAATCGTTGTGAATTAAAAAAAATTGTATTCTTCTCTTATAGTTTGCAACATTCGTTACGAAGTTCGTTGATAAGTAGTATGGAAGATAAATAATTTTCCCTAGAAACATGCAATGACGTCATTGCTTACTATCATCCAATAAAAAACGACGTTACAAAACAATAATACAAATAAGTAGTAGAAAACTAAATATGAACATGTAAAAATCCAAGATGGCCGCCAATATGGCCACCAAAACAACCCCCCCCCTTCCCCCCAAAATATTTTCAAAAACAAAAAATTTTTGTCCTTGGAAAGAGTCAAAAACAAATTTTAATTTAAATCTCAAATTTCACCTTGAAGATGATCTTTGACCTCGACGCTCGAACACTGTCCACAACCACTAAGCCTCGGTCTATACTCCCAACAAGTTTGGTCACGATCGGACAAGGTCGAACCGAGATATAGTTGGTAATATGTGACCCCACCAAATACTTCCACTTGTTTACTTTTGATATCGTTTTTTCGTTTTTTTCGTTTTTTCGCCATTTAAAATGCTAATTAGTTATTTGCGAGATGTGGAAACGAATTCGCGACCTTCGCTTTATACCCTTGGCGGTTTTGGCCCCACCCAAAATACTTTAATCAACTAAACTAATATAAATAAGTTTTTTCATTTTTCGCAAATATTTTATTATTTTAAAACAATGCTAGTTTAAGTAATCAAAAAAACACAATTAGTTATTATAATATTTAATAACTAATATTTTCAATATATTTTTTAAACACTTAACAAAATATGAAACACTACAAATAAAACTAAAATCTAACAAATTAAATTAATAAAGAATAAAGAATTAAAGAAGGATATATAAATAATTTGAAGGCTGAAAAATATAAAAAAAAATTATAATTACATCAATTCGTAGAAGGTATTTTTCCTCTTCGGTACAAAACGAGATGTCGGGTTGGAAATTCAGGCTAGAATTTATAAATATAAATAAATTAACCTATTAAAAACGAATATATCTAAAAAATATTTACCACAAGAATTCTTTTTGTTGCTCTACCATCGCACGAATAAAACACTGGTTTTGGTCTTAATCGCTTCGGAAGTATACAGTTCGAGAATGTCTGAATTAAAACAGATCGAATGTTGTACAATGCCAACATGATGAATTTGATCTAACATACGAAGTTCAGACTTTAAATTCTTGTGATTCCATCGCGAAATTTGACGAGTATTACAAAGAATAAGCATTCTTACTACTCGAAGAGAAAAATTTTAAAGATCGCGGCAAAGAAAGTACAGGCTTTAGATGTAATTCACCAGACATCTTGAGTCTAGATTTCTAATGGTAAAATCCTTTACATTGAGATTTTATAGTTTAAGCCCGACCTTTATTTTAAAAATTTAAAAATATTGTCTTTGGGAATAATTATTAATTTTTAATACAACTAAGGTTAACTAATTATCCCTATCCTTCTTAAACATGTTTTTATAAATTAATAAAAACAATTATATTCAATTTTTAAAAAACAAACTAGTACAAAATGTACTTATACATTTTTCAGTTAATATACTAATCAATTACCAAAAAAACATAAAACATTAAAATTTAACCGATATTAGTTTAAAAAAAGTACATAGAGTACATGAAAAAAATCAGAAAGAATAATAAATAATCAATGGTTTGTTTGATATAGGCGATAGATTGTATCCCAGATGAACTTTGTTGAAATCGGTTTTAAACAAGAAATTTTCAAGAAATGTTTTAAATAATCATTATAATAATAATAATAATAATAATAATAAATATAAAAAAACTAATATTAATAAAAAAAGAAAAAAGATATTTATATCAGACAATTAATTTAACCAAAAAATTTGATACCTGACAAAAAAGATAAGAATATCATTTCTTGAAAACTTATTGGATAAAAAAGATGAAAACAAAGAATGTTTGCTATAGAAAAGAAATGTTAATAATCTCAGGTGGACTTTTAAGATTGCGGTTAGGCTCAAGGGTATATAGCGCAAGAGATGAAAAACAAAAAAGATAGCGCAAGAGATGAAGAAACAAAAAAGATCAGAATAATAAAATTTCTTGAAAATGCGTTGGATAAAAAAAGATGAAAACAAAGGATTTTTAATATAGAGAAAAAAGAACTTTACAACAATCCCAACATTAAATTAATAAAGCTAGTTAAAAAAGAAAAAGTAGATTATGAAATATTAAAAACAACCTCCACCGCCTGAATTAAATTAATAAAGCTAGTTGATTTGGAAAACATATTTAAAAAACACTTAAACTTTTTAAAATAAAAACATTTAAAATAAAAAATATAAAACATTTCAAAAATTAAAAATCTTTCACCAAAATAAACAAATAAAAAAATAAAAACACAAAAAAAGTCTTTAAATAAAAAATTAAAATTTTATAAGATTTGAGTCCTATTTCAAAAAATAAATAGTTTTAGTTTTTTAAAAAAAATAAATAAATTATTGTAATTACCTTGAGTCGCAGTTGGAAAAGTTGCCGACGATCGTTTAAATTGTGATTCGGTCGAGATAATTTGCAACTAAATAAAAATATTTATTTTAATTATTGTAATTATTTTTTAAAATTAGTATTCCTTACTCTAAAGTTGTAACTATTTTATCTTCTTGTCGATCCAAATCATTAATAAAAAATAGAACGATCATGCCTAATTTTAAACGGATGTTATATCGTGTTAGGCGAAAGTCAGTGGTAATTGATAAATGTTTTTTTTCGAAAAAAGGAAACTTGTTGTAATTGAAAGAGTAACAAAAGGTCACGTTGAAGGCTCCTACGATTTTTGTGTTGATGGAACCATGGGATCTTATTTAAATTTTGATAAACGCGCATATGTTTTCCAATTAGGCGTAAAATTTCGTAAGAAAACCAGCCTTCAAGAGAGGCTTGAGTGTGGAACAATAAGCCGTCAAACTCAAAAGCCTCGTGGGGACAGACAAAATTAACAGAATGAACGTCAAATAGACAAGAATTGTTATTGATTCTTCTAGAAAAAACCGAAGCGAAAACAGCTGGCGATAATTTGAAAGAATTTTTTATAAAGGGACAGGCAAAAACAATTTTTTTAAAGGGTTCTATTAATGCTTTACACTCAAGAAAGACAGTTCTCATACAGTAATTTTCAACTCTAATTGAAATATCGTTAATTTTAAAAAGATTACAATTCCTAACTTTGCGTAATACTAGATATTTAAGTGAAAAAGGGTTAATAGCGAGAGGATGAGAAATCTTACCAGAAACAGTCAAAACTTCGCGAGAGCCCATGGTTTATAAAAGGAATACGTTGAAAATCACGCTTTTATAAGAACAAATTTCAGAATATTTAATTTTTACATCCTGATTTTAACCTGTTTTAAAATCAAGTCAAAAGACAATTTTTTATCAAATACACCCTGCAGAAATATAATTTTATCCCTTCGTTTAAATTTTATACCTCGCAGAAATATATTTCTTCCCATAGAATTTTAAAACATCTAACCCTGTAATTACCAAAATTCTTACATCTATAATCGATTTTTAAAGCAAAAAATATTAAAAACTCTTAGGGCGTTGTCTTTTTTGTCACGAAATTAAATATAAAGTCCTTTAAAAAAATAATTAATAATTTTATATTTTTATACATGTCTACATATTTAAATTGTTATTCACAAACAATTTTAAATACCGTTTACATACTGATAAATTATAACTAGGTTCTATCCTTGTAGTATTAATCACTTTAATATTCAAGGTTTTATATTTTGAAAAAAAAATTAATGAAAAATACATTTGGTATAAAAGGGCAAAATTGTACTATTGAATCATAACAGGTTAAAATGGCTTCCACAAGTAATAGTCAAATCTCCGCGAGTCAGGTAGTTTCAGTTTTTGATAGGCCCGAAGATGAGATGTTATTAGAGTCGGACGAATCAGATGGGGACTATATTCAAGAGGTTCGTCGCATGTCAAACATCGAAGAAGTTGGAATCGAACAATCAGTGAAAGTCAAGAAAGGTGGAGTGTCTTACGAAACTAAAACTCCGAGAAAAAAAGCGAGCGACAAGGGATTATATCTAGATATCCAGATATATTCATATAAAAACATCAAACATCTTCCCCAAGATGAACTCTGGAAGGGTGATTATAAAAGGGTGAAATTCTTAGCTAACACCCTATCCATGGATGTTATTCGAATCATAAACTCAACAAACAGGCTGAAAAAATTAATTGAGCAGACGGAAGGAAAAATTGTTGTTCCACCCACGAAGGCAAGTTAAACTCATTAATTAATTATTCGTAATAGTAATTAGAATAATATTTTCGACCTGGAAACGAAATTAGAACATGGATGACTCCAGTGATTACGATTCGGACTCTCATTTAGACTTTTCATCGTTAAACAGTTTTAATTATAAAAAGTTTTATAAAATTAAAAAATTAAGCCCTAGAAATTCAAAAAAGTGGAAATGTAAACAATTGGATATTGACCTAGAGCTAATAGACTTAAACGAAATCCCCACACATTTATTTTTTACAGTATTTGAAAAGATTCTGTTTAAAATTATCAAATACGTAAGACAACAAGCACCCGGTTTCGATTTCCTCAGATTTGCAATTCAATCGGAAAATTTAGAACATCCAATTAACATTAAATTTATTAAAATTGATCAGTTAACTGTTTCTCGAATATTTAACCCTATAGCTCGCGTTGCTCAATCGAAAAAAGATTTCTTACTAGATGGAGAAATTAAATTTAGTATAATTCTTTTGAAATCCCCACAGAAAATGGGAAAAAAATTTTTAGCTTTAAAAAACAGAGATATTATCGATCTTGATGCTTTTTTGAAAACTAAAACCAATTTTTACTATATAAACAATATCGATAATTTGTGCGTGGCGAGAGCTCTTGTGGTCGGAATAAAACTTTGTGAAATTGCCGAGTACAAAAAGAAAAAACTTCCATTAACAAGTGTTCTTAAGGAATATAGAGCCTTAACATTCTTTCGTAGTAAATTACAAACTAAAGCCGCTAAGAAATTGCACTATGATGTAGGAATTGCTCAAGGGGCTGTAGAAATTGGTGATATAGCTAAATTTCAGACATTTTTAGCCCCAAAGTATCAGATAATAATATTTAACGCCACGGAAAATTTTCAAATTTATTTCAAGGGTTTTCCCCCTGCCGAAAATAAAATTCTACTTGTAAAAATTGGCACGCACGTTCATTTAGCTAAAAATCTACATTCCATTTGGGGCGGTGTAGCTTCGTGTTTAGATTGTGAAAATTTTTTTTATTCCACCACACATAGAAACAAGCACCACTGTTTTTCTGCTTCAAATATAAAATGTAAAAGGTGTTTAGGTCAAAATTTTCACGAAATTTTAGAAATTCCTTTAATTCGTTGTAAACTTTGCAATAGATATTTAAAACAAGGGGAATGTTATAGTTTTCACCTTAAAAATGAAACTTGCAAGCTTTTCCACAGATGCGAAAAATGCTGTGTTCAATTTGAAACTTCAAAAACTCACAAATGTGAAACAGCTTGCGAGTCTTGCAAAATTGATCATCCTCCAAACCAGCATTATGTTAAACAGTCGACATTTAAAAAAGAACCACGATCCTATCTATATTTCGATATTGAAACTATAATCGAGAATAATGTGCATAAACCCATTCTCTTAGTGGCCCAAAGTGAAATTTTAAATCAGCCTGTGGAAACCACGGTTTTTGAAGGACAATATTGTGTAAATAACTTTCTCAATTTTTTGTTTCAACATGAAACTATTTTACTTAAGGATGGGAAACGGAAGAGAAAAACAATTAGGCAGAAATTTACCAACCTCATCGTAATGGCCCATAGTCTAAGATCTTTCGACGGAATGTTTATTATTTCTAAATTAATTAATCATGTCATTCCCGAGGTTATTTACGATGGAGCCAAGATACTTACTATTTATATTAAAAGTGTAGACATTCGTTTTGTAGATTCTTTGAATTATGTTAGTGCTCCTTTAAGACATTTTCCTAAAATGTTTTCTTTGCCTCAATCTAAAGGATATTTTCCCTATATTTTTTGGACGAAAGACACTTTGAACTATTCAGGTAAAATTCCGGACGAAAAATACTTTGAACCCCATAAAATGAAAGAATTTGAATACCGATAATTTAAAAATTGGTATTCACACAAACAGCTCAGCTTAGCTATGCAGAAATTTCACATCTTATATAAAGAACTAATTGAAATTGATATCAGTAATTATGGAGGTATTTCTCTTTCTGGGGCACTTAATAATGTGTTTATTGACAAGTTTTTAGAACCATATACCTTATGTACTATTCCTGCTATCGGTTTGGCAAGTAGACAGAATCAAAGCGAGATTGCATTAAAATATTTATCTTGGTATGAAAAGGAAAATAATTTAATTTTGCAAACTGTCAGATCCGCGGCAGGGGAACAGGCTGTAGGTCCGTATTTTGTAGATGGCTACTGTGAAAATCCACCCATAGTAATTGATGTAATGGGTGATTTCTGGCACGGTTGTCCAAAACATTTTTCTGGCTCGAGCTTTAATTCAATTGTCGGAAAATCATTCAAAGAAATTAGAGAAAGATAATTAGATCGAAAAGAATTTATTGAACAAAATTTACCAAACCACACATATATTAAAATTTTTGAATGTGAGATATTAGAACTGTTGAGAAAAAATACCGAGGCGAAAGCATTTTTTAATACAATTAAAATTATTCCTAAAATTAACCCTAGAGATTCGCTAGTAGGTGGCCGTGTAGAAACAATTAAGCTGTACCATGAAATTGAACCCTTACTTGGAGAACAAATCAGATATTTTGACTTTTGTAGTCTGTATGCCTATTGTTTACAAAAAATGGAGTACGGTTGTAAAAATGTTAAAGTTATCACACACAATTTTGATTATGCCCCAGACGCGTATTTTGGAATAATTAGTTGTCGAATCCTCCCCCCCAGAGACCTCTACTTACCCGTTCTTCCATACCGATTTAATAAAAAACTTTATTATCCTTTATGCAGAAGTTGTGTAATAAATAATGACGAAAAATGTACCCACAGTATTGACGAACGCGCTATAACGGTAGTCTTACCCTCGGTGGAAATCTACTACTCAATAAAAGAATGTAACTACAAACTGTTAGAAATTTTCGAAGTATACCATTACAATATTACAACTAATTTTTTCAAACCATATATAGACATTTTTTTTAAAGCAAAAGTTAAAAATTCAGGATTTCCACCCAATATTAAAACATATCAAGAGCAAAAGAGTATTTAGACGCGATATACGAAGCTGATGGAGTAAGGTTAGAGCCTGAGGAAATTGTTGATAACCCATCCTTAAGAACTTCCGCGAAATTGGCGCAAAATTCGTTATATGGCAGAATGGCGTTAAGAATGGACAAATCATCAACTAAAATTATACATAGATACTCCCAATTAACCGAGATTATAGCAGACACATCGAATAAATTAACAGACTTTCATTTAATCAACAACGATGTTGCCATGGTAAGCTATAAAAAAAAAGTGAGCTAGCTCCAACATTTTCAAAAGGTAATGTTATTGTGGCTTCCTTTGTCACCAGTTACGGGCGTATTCATCTGCATACGTTAATTAATAAGTTAGGAAAGCGTGTAATTTATTATGACACTGACGGAATAAAATTTACACATAAACCACACGAGTGGCTACCCCCCCCCCTTGGTGGTAATTTAGGTGAACTTACGTGCGAGACTCCGAATTCATATATCACAAAATTCGTATCAACTGGACCAAAAAGCTACAGCTATAAACTTGAAAATAATCGGACAATTATAAAACTTAAAGGAATAACTCTTACCAGGGAAAATTCAGACATCATACATTTCGATTCTTTTAAACAAATGATTTTTGTGCCAAATACCGAGTTTAAGGTTAAAATTCCCTTTAACGTAATAAAAGATAAGTACAAAATGCTTTTACGTGTTGGCAACTTAAGTAAAACTTTCAAAAAGACTTTTTGTAAACGTGTGCTACAAGATAATATTTCTAGTGTCCCCTATGGTTATTTATAATGTGAAAATGATGAATTGTAAAATAAAGTTGTCTATTAATTATAAATCTAAAAAACATGTAACAAATAAACTTGCAAAACAGGTGTCATTTAACAACATAGTTATCGTAAATGAAATCTCTTCTGAAAATCGAGTAAATACTTTATTTTTAAATAACTTAAGATTTAAACTTTTAACTTCCAAAATTGAATTTTTACTAAAAAACGGGAATTAATAATTTTTTTGGTGAAGGAGATATTATGATTTTATTTTTTATTCAAAATGTTATTTTTGTATGTTATTTTGAAACTTTATATAACTGGTGAAGGGATAGTTTTGATAAGAAACATATTATACTTTTAATAAAATAATTTTTTAAATTTAAAAATGTGTTTGTTTATTTTTTCATATATTCTATAAAATAGTCCATGCACTATCAAAATACGTAGTATGTTGTCTTTGTTTAAACAGTAATGTCTTATATAAAATTTCTTTCACCGTTTCGAATGATGGTGTCAGGACCTACTATGTCGGGCAAGTCAGCATGGACGAACTCACTAATTAGATGGAGGAATGAATTAATTGATAAACCTCCTATTAAAATTATTTATTGTTATTCGGTTTGGAAATCAGGTTACCACGATTTATCTCAGTTTTTAACCGATATAAAGTTTATTCAAGGACTTCCTCCAATGGACAGCGAGTTCTGGGAATCAAATAGAAATTCTTTACTTATTATTGACGACTTAGCAGAAGATCTTTACAAAAATGATCAAATTGCTAAATTAGTTACAGTAGACAGTCATCATTATGAAATTTCAGTCGTATTAATCTCACAAACCCTATTTCCTCGAGGCAAACAATCTCGTTTAATCTCTCTTAATATGTCATATCTAAATCTGTTTAAATCTCCTCGAGATCTAAGTCAAATCCAATATCTGGCCAATCAAATATCTCCAAATAATACAAAAATAATTAAAATGGCCTACGATATGGCTACTAGAGAACCTTACAATTCACTATTTATAGACACATCTGTAACCACTCCAGATAGCTTACGATTAAGATCGTACACATTTAATCAAATCGGACCACAAATGGTAGTTTTTTCCAATAATAAATAATTTACTATATTATTATCAAGTTCATTAAAGAAAATGACACCAAAAAAGACAGTACGTAAAAAAACTACTCCTATTGCAAATCCCTCTGACAGGTTTAAAACACACTATCCATATTTAAATTTATTGTATAAATCTAAAGGAGGGATACGTAAAAATTTATTAGCTAACAGTTCTCCAAAGCAATTAAAAGCCTTACAGACCGTTTGCAAAAACTTGAAAGGGGGTGGAATTATATTATCTAAAGCCAAAAAAAAACAACTTTCTAAATATAAAAAAACAATACGGTACTTAGCCAGTCCGAATATTTCGCAAAAAAAGAAGCGTGCTCTAATAATTTAGAAAGGTACGGGATTCTTCATACCGGCTTTATTAGGCTCTATTGTTCCTTTAATTGCCAATTTATTCAATAAAAGATAAAATGAAAAAAATGATTTTAGTTCCCGCATCGAGTGTCGGACAAATATCTCAAGAAAATAAACAGCTTGTTTCTCCCCAGGAAACGTATTATAACTTATTAGATAATGAGTTGCAAAATATATTAACTTCTAATTTAAACAGTCGTTCCAAATTACGAGAATTTCTAAAAATACTGAGCGAGGCCCGGGAAATGAGAAAAGCGATTCCGGTACCTAAGGTTGAAATTACAAACTTTCAAGCAGCCGTACCTGTTGCTCCATTAAATTCCCCGTTCACCTCGCAAATTTATTCACCTTTCAAAACGCCCGAGGGAGTTAACGCTGGCGACGCTGCGGAGGTGCGTTTAAATACTATGACACGCAAAATGAAAGAATATCTCAGCGAGAGAGAAAACGAGCAGAGTAGAAAATTCCCGAGTCTCTTAAAAAATGTAGAATCTTGGAAGAGGAAATCATCTACGCCGATTGTTAAGCAACAAAAGACAATTACCGATAATAGAATGCATAAACGATTAAATCGAGAAAATGAAATATTTGAAGAATACTTAGAAAATACCGATATTGGAAGTCAATTAAGCCAGGAAGATGATTGGGATCGAGAGCTGTCTTTGGAGGAGGGTGCTGTCGGTGGTGTTTCAATATCGCCGCAAAGAAAATTAAAATTACCATCCCCCAAAAAATCGCCAAGGCCTAAAAGACAGACCCGCCCTCCTTCTCGTTGGCAAGAATAATAAAAATGTGTAAAAATAATTATGTGTGAAATAAATAAACATTTTTTTTATTTTAAACAAATTGATTTATTTCGTTTCCACTCTTTCATCAAATGAATACATATATTCAACAACGCTAAACTATCATTTCTTTTTAAATCGAAATTATACAATTCGTTAATTATTTTACTGTAAGAAATCCCCACACATCTCGAGGTTATAAAATAAATTACATGAGGTCCGCAGTTTTGGCTTTTATTTGATTGAAATTTATGAGTATTGTGTCGAATACGCTTGCTATATCGCTCTAGCAAAAATCCATAGTCACGATATGATCTTCCTAGAGAACAAAAAAAGTCCAGAGTGTCGCCCGATTTGTAAACAGCCGTCCAATGAGACCCTGGAAGCGTATCAGGATCGGTGTTGATTACGAAACAATATGATTTTTTTTTAATTGGAACTTTTGGTAATCTATTAGCGGGAAACACTCCGATAAATTTATCTCTCGAGCGGGGGTCACACTTAAGTATAGATTGGATTTGATTAGTGTTCATCTTTCACGTTACTGTCAAAATGCATAATTTCTCATATTGATCTTTTGTTAAGTTGATTCCTCTGATAGATGGTTTCAAACTCCCGTCTTCTTTTTTAAAATGTCGCACGTCGAAAGTTTCGTTACATTTTACAAGGTACGTGTCTCTTCCTAAATCGTAGGCTTTGTCGCAAACTCCAATATCTAAGCTGTATTCGGGACTTCTTTTTTTTAAATTTCATCGCGGATGTTACTATTGTTGCGCTCACGCCAAATATTACAATCGCGAGACCCAGGAGAATGTGTACCCTACCCATGGATAACAAAATGTTGAATAAAGACTTTAGCGCTCTACACTTGAATTTTAACTATTTCTTGAGCGTAAAAAGCTCCTTTAATTATATTGCCGGTCAAATCTTTCACAATATACATACAGGGATCTCTCGTAATTACTCTATGAATTTCAAATATTTCGGCTGTAAACGTTCCCTTGTATGCTTTATCAAATGTTGTTTTTGCAACGGCTAATCGAACTTTATCCCCAATTTTTAAATTTGCCTTTCCAATCATACTAAGATGGCCATAGTTTTTTTCCCAAATTGCCGATTCATTGTTTTTATTGACATCTTTAGGGGCGATTCCCGTTGTTGAATGTTTTCGAGCGTTATAAGATTTTGCAATTAATGGTAGTTTATTAAGATAGTGTAAATCGCCGGTCTTGGTAATTATTTTAAAAATTTTAGATTTTACCGTGCGAACGAATCTCTCAACCATAGAAGTCTTTTTCTCGGAGTACGTGAGGTAATGGTGGATGTTATAACGCTTTAAGAGAGCGCAAAATGGGGCGTTTCGAAATTCTGTCCCTGCGTCGGTACATAAATTAAGGGGTACCCGTTTTTTGAAAATCGCTCTAAAGGCCTTCACAATCTCGCTCGAGGTTTTATTTTTAATTGGCAGAATAAAAGCGAATTTGCTTAATATATCCTGAACTAATAACGTATAGCGGTAATTTTTATTAAAAGTTTGTAAAATAGGGAGGTCTAATAAATCGGCCATAAATGTCTCATCAATCGTCGTTACATATAATTTGTTACGTTTAAAATTTAATCTCCTAGCTCTGTGTTGTGTGTAGGTTGGTTGTTTACTGAGAAAATTTTTAATTTCTTTTTCCGAAATTTTGGGAAATTTTTTTTTAAAGTAACACTGTCAGAATAACTGTATGGGCTTTCAACATCGTAATAAACTTTACTTAATTGTTTGTCTGTTTTTGACAACACCATCTTTTTTAGACCTATTTATTAAAAATGTTAATGGTAAACTAACCTTTTCATTATTCCAAAAGCCTACTCATTCAAAAACCTTTTTAAACTTTAATTCAAACCACCCCAACCATGTAAAAACATCAGTCGTAAAAGGTTTAAAACACCATATTGAATCCATATCTGATAACCCAATTGCGGATAAATTAAAAATTAAAAATCAGTTAATTGAATCAGATTATCCAAAAACACTTATAGAAACCATATTTGACAGAAACTTAATCAGCATGCCTTCTGATATGAAAAGTAAACCTAAAGAGGAGGTTTTAGTTTTACCCTATATACCTAAAACCACAGAGAAACTTAAACGTATTTTGAAAAATTATAAAATAAACTTAGTATCAAAAACCACTAATATACTAAAAAATCAAATTTCTCATTTAAAACCTAAAATAGAAGATTCCGCCATTCGAGGCGTTATTTATGAAATCCCTTGCTCATGTGGAAAAACGTATATTGGTGAAACAAAACGTTCCATTTTAGACAGGATACGTGAACATAAATCCTGCGTGGCTAAGGGCGATATGAATAACGGAATTTCAAAACATATTTGGTCTACGTTAAACCACTCTATTAAATGGGATGATTACAAAATTTTAAAACGGGAAACCAATTGGTACAAAAGAAAATTCTATGAAGGATTGTATATTCGTAAACTAGGTAATTTAAATTTAGATAAAGGATGTCAAGAAGTAACTAATTGGGGTAATATTGTGATTTAAAATTTTATTTTATTTTATATTTATATTTTAATAATTCACACTGACTTACATATACTTTGGATTTATCGGTTACATTGATTCTATTACACACGTAAATTGTTAAAATCAGTAAAACTTTTGTTTATTTTTTAACACGCTGACCTTCTGCTCGCGTGATATTAGAACTTGAATATGGCGCGTGGTAAAATTTTAAATCAAATTAAAACTAACGAACGACTGAAGAAGAGCCTCGGCTCGAAACGTCTTGTATAAAATAAGTTTTATCTTCTAATACCATGCCGTTTTCTCTGAATTAAACATAATTTCTACTAATATTCACCATGGTAAATAATAAGTTTATTATATACCATCTTTAAATGTGTGAATAGAAATAATAAAAACAAACTATATTAAAAGTTTTTATTTTAATAAATTAAATCACATTTTAAGTTTGACACATTTTGAACAATATCAAAATATAATTGACTTTCTACTATTAAGGGATCAAGACCAAATTCCTTTTGGAATCTTACAACAATATGATCGTAGTTTAATTGGGGGATAGCTATTAATATCATATTTTCCACTCGGTCTTCAAAATTTGTGCTAAATCCTAGTTTACAAGAGACATCGTGAGCAATCGAAGATTTACAATGCGGATTCTCACAATTTTCGGTAATTTCAAACATTTTATCCGTAAGCTCATGTACAATTATGTCACGCATAATATTTTTTGCCGACAAAATTAAATTAATCTCTTGATCAATTGTATGTTTACATTGTTTTAATCTTTTCCACCCTGCTTGGTTGAGATTAAAACCATAATTTGTTGAATAAAAAAGATGATACAAATGGTTTTTTCCTCTGGCACAAGCGCGTACATCCACGAGTTTTTCCTTTTGTCCCTTGAAACAGTCGATTTTTATCTTTGAACCTTCAAGAGGAAGCCAGGTGTGAAAACTAGCAACTTGGTCTTAAAAAAAATCAGTTATTTCCTTTTCGAATGTGAATAGAGATTGCCAGGCTTCCAAATTCAGTTCAAATTCGGCGCAAGTGTCTAGTCGGTAAATTTTGATGGATGGATTGACATAACCTAGCACCGTTACTTCTTGTTTGGGTGAGAGACTGTGAGTTCGAGACATCTTTACCACTACGATTTCGCGAAACAACTAACCAATCTTTGCCCTCGTTGATTGATTTTATTCCGTAATATACGTAACTTGACGCTCTTGGTTAATGACAAATCGGTTTTCGTATTCTCCAATAATAATTATGTTTTGAATATTAGTTAAGGGGGAAGAAAACTTCATTACCATCCGTAAACTACCATTTCGTTGAATTGAGAGGTTGTTAGAGTTTGCCGAGGAATCGTAAGTTAAATCAAACGCGAATAATGTATTACCGTTTTTATAATTTTCGTAATCAATACAATTACCAGAGTTATTTCCGATTAAATCCATTGCCGAGAATAGTGAATAATACGACCTAGTGTAAAGGTTTTTATTAAAATCTGGAGTTAGAGCAGTTTCTGGTATATTCTGGTCGTCTAATGAAAGTTGTAAGAACGAGAGATTATTATGGTTAAATTGAAAGGGATTTTCTCTACTAGATCCATTGTAAGCTGAATTGTTTACCATTCCGATTATTACACGATTTGGAATTTTACCTAAAAAAATATTTGACTTCACGAAATCACTCGCGCCTGCTGAAATTGTTAGAGTTTTAACAACAGTTTGTGTTAGATCGTACAAAGCCCTCTGTTTGTGCAATATCGCATTATGTGCCAGCTGGAGATCTGGATTTACGAGAATATGTTTAGCAGTAAGAACCGCTTCTTCGATAATCAATCTATATTTGATATTAACATCTTCTTGTGAAATAATTATAAATTCATCGGAATTTTTCAAGAGTCGAATTCTTAAATTCACTTTGTTTAAAAGAAATTTGTCTATTTTACAAGAGTCTACATGAAGTCTACCCATATATTCACAAACTTTCGATCCCCCAATATCTTTACTTCTTTTTAAAATTCCATTGTTTTTTTTATCTTTATGAACATCGTTAAACGCTAGCGTTGGGTCGCAAAACCCGTCTTCGTAATAGCCCTCGGCGGTTTTGTAAGATTGTTTGGCTCCCTTATCAAAATTTAAAACTGTTGCTAAATATGCTAAATATGGGTAGCAGTTGTTGCTAGATTGTACTAAAGTCTCATTCATAAACACGTCTATTTGGCTAAAAATAGAATGCAATGGAATATTACATAATGATACTTTTTTTTCGGCTGCTGGAATATCTATTAAAACACCGTTTTGTTCTTTTTTAACCCGAATTCGAATTTTAAGCATCAAGTTTGACATGTCAATATAATAATCTCCCCCGGGGATAGAAAAATCAATCTGTGTAGCATTAGACAAGGGAGCTATAGGGAAATAGTCTACAAATTTATTCCCCTCAATATTACCATTAATCAGGGGTTCGTTAAAAAGCTCTAACTGTGAACACATAGATTCAAATTGAGGCATAATGCTTTAGTCAAGAAAATCGGTTTTTGTTTACTTGCGTTTTCTTTGCTTATTGCGTAATTTTGATTTGCGCTTCTTTACTCTTCGAGCTCCAGAGCCTTTCTGTGTATTTAATATGGTATCACCGAGACTATTTAAAAGATTTGTTCCAGCAATTTTACTATTTTTTTTTAACTACTCCTTAAAATTTTGACCCGCAACAACATCGTCCATTATCCTTTTCCCCATAACCAACCCTTGAATACCGAGTGATTTAGCTACGGGTCGAAAAAGAGGTGTTACGAATCTTGCTAAACTTTTAAAAATTGACCCAAGTCCACGTCCCGTCTGATATTGGCTTCCTCGAAAGACGTTATATCCGCGTCCTGTTTGAACATAATGATGATAATATCTTTCCATGATGAGCTTGTTTTAAGTGTACTTTAGACTAAGCATCCAGTCTTTTAAATATTAATTTAATAATAGTCTTGCCTGTTTTATATGGTAGGAGTTCACCGTAATCCGACCTTAAAGAAATTTCTATAGTCTGTATTTGATCGTAGAGAACTGGAAAATGGTCTAAAAAATGAAATCTTTCAACCTGTGCTCGATTTTTATTTTCGTTTAATTTGATAATTCTCAGCAGGGGGGTATTAGTGTGTCCTGTTATTATAGGTTGTATAATATTTGTATAGACATAAATTCCGGATATTCCGTGGTTGAGATCTGCGGGGTACATACCTATTTCGTTAAAAAGAGGCCTTTCAATTTGATTGTTTGAAAAACCTAACATTCGCCCGAGTTTGGGGTTATCTATTGGAAAGGTTAAAAAACTGTTTCCACCCAAACCTTTAACTGAAACTTTCGAATCTGAATTAAAATTAAACTCGAATTTAGCCCAACTCTGATGTGGCAATGATTGTTTCATTGCTAATAAAATATCATCAATAGTGTGGTACACACCAGTTGGAATTCGACAATGGAATTTGTCTACAATATTTAGTTTATTATTTTTACCATGTTCGTAATTGTGGAAATCAATATCACGTTTTTGTCGTCGACTATTCTCAACTCTGTTTAAATCGTTTCGAAAAATTATAAAATTAGCCGTATTATCTAATTCTAATCTAATTTGAAGAGGGTCTAATGCTTTGCTTTTATAAACTGAGGATATATAATCTACTTTGTACTCAATTTGTAAGAGGTCTGCTAGAGGACCGAATATTTTAATTTCCAACCCACTCATTAACTCAATTTGAAAATAATAATTTCCATTTTCTTTGAAAATAAAAAATCCAGCCTTAAGTGAGATATGCGAATCAAAATATTTTTGAAGTTCATTCAAAATTTTGAAATGAACAGATAACGGTTTAAAATTCCCGCTTAAATCTTTATCAGACTCGTAATAGTTGCGTTCAAACGTATAACTGTCATTTTCCCAGTTAGGGTGTTCGATTGGAAAATTTTTATTGTACCTAAAATCTATAACAGATTCCTTATCTGACATAAATTTTTCCTCATACACTTTTAAAGGATTTTGACTGCTAATTACACCATTTTGAAATTCTGGCGCGTTTATATTAAAAATATTTGCTAATCTCCCCGTGAAGGCCATCTGTAGATCTTTAGGAAATGAAATTCTTAAGTAATGACCTCGATTTATTTCTTCTATTGCATAACTAATTTCGTACCGATTCAAAGGGGGGAAGTTAGTCGCCTGTTGAATCTCGTTTTTTAATTGCCTATGCAAAGATAATGGGATAATATTTCCAAAATCATCTCTCTGACCTTCAAATAAAAAAGGCTGGATAATTGATACGGAATAGAAAGCCCAATCTTCCTGCTCAAATTGCGGTATTTTTGTAGTCTCAATACGTATGTCGATAAAATTGTTACGCGAATTAAAAGTAATATTATTTAAATTATTTAACGGGCCAAAGTTTTGAATACCCGTAAAATAAGTGTCTGTTGGAATTTTAAAAAGATCTGCTAATGGATTTTGAAATTTAATTTCCATCCCTACCGGTATTTCTAAATTAAAATATAAATTATCTTCATCATCGGAAGATATTGCGGTTTTTAAGCCATCAAACTGTCTTGGTTTACATCGTTCTAATAAATCGCGTATAATTAAGTGTAATGTGAACGGTTGAATTTCATTATTATATTGTCTTTCTCCCTCATATCTGTCCGCTTCAAAAACAATCGCGTAATTATTCCATTGTATTTGTTTAATAACAGGCTGAGATGGTGGATTAATGGGTATTGGGAGAGAACTTGGTAGATTATTTTCTTCGGAAGGATTTAAAACTTTTGGTTGGTTGACGTCTTCATTAATATTTAGAATTAAAGGTTCTGTTGGTAAAATGTTGTTTAGATTTTCTTCTGGTTTCAAATTTGGCTTTTCTTCTAAATTTGTTTTTGGTTCAAGTTTTGGTTTTTCCTCTTGTTTCACTTCTGGTTTTAGTTTCGGTTTCTTGTTAATTTTCTGTTTTTTTCTCCTGGGTTGTGATTGTATTTCTTCCACGGGAATTTGTCTTGGTAAATATTTTTGTTGATATTTATTCACAACTAACGCTTTTTTAATTCGTACTTCGATAAAATTTGTTGCGTAAGTTAAAGAAATAGTTTTGGCGTGATTCGAGAGAGGATAATTACAAAGATAATCACTGTCGACAAAATCATTTTCTCGAAATTCCAGAACAGATGCTAGGGGCGATGCTTGAGGTATTCTTACTTGCACATCTTTTTGTAACTGTATTTTTAATTTTGAACTGTCTTCGTTTTCATCAACTTTTACCGTATTCATATGTATTTTTCCTTTAAGTGTTTGATTGGCCTCAATAGTTTTAGCAAACTCGTTGAGTATATTATTTTGAAGAGATGTTGGAATATTATTCTTATTTCGATCTAGATCACCCTCGTAACGTTTGGGTGGAATTTCAATTTTAATATAATCCCATTGATTTTCTTCGGGTGAAATAACATCTGACACGTGCCCTACTTGGAAATGCGAATACTCATTTGTTATATTCGAATAGGTTTCAGGAAGAATTATTTCTGCTAATGCACAAGACCATTTTTCATTGTTAAAATTTAATGGTTTTGATAATTGAACTTTAAAGTTAGAAGGTGTATTTTCCGGGTAAATATCGGGTGATGCGTTCGAAGGTAGAAATACTACAAAACTTGACATCTTTATAATGACAGTTTCAGTTGGGCGACATCTCGTTTTATACTAATAAAAGATTTAGCGTGATAGATCGAAAGGATTGGGATTTGAACTTGAGACTGTTTGAATAGCGTCCTGCAACGCTACCGATCTACCACGCTAAACCTTAACATGAAAGAGTTAAAAGATCTATTTTACGTAGGAAAAATAATCACAATATATTAGAAAATCAGCTTTATTCACATATTTTCAATCATTTGACAAGTTTGTTCAAGATTTTCCAAAACCTCAATGGGTGTTTCAACTTGATTAAGAGTTAAAATTTGATTATTTTTACAATATTCTTGAAAAAAAAATAATAGCTTCCATCTGCTCATCAGATGGCATGACAAAGTCCGGTGGAAATACAATATTTGATTTCATTGTTGAATTTAAAGTTTCTTCGGACTTAATACCAGTTGTCTTTTTTTACGTTGAATTTTCTTTGGAGTTCCAGTACCATTAACAAACTCGTTTAACCATTCTTGATGTTTTACGTTAAACTCGTTCAAATAATCAATAATTTGATCGTCTAATATTTCTTCTTTGGTTGTATATTCTGGTTTCTTTGAATGAAGACAATCGCAAACATCAATACGAATTTGATTTTTATAACTACTCGATAAGTGATCCATTAAGTGTTGTTTAAAAATTGTCTTGTCAAGACATTGTTCTTGACAAATCCAGCATTTAACACTAAAGTTTAAATTATCAAAGAAATTAAAAGCGTGTTTGCGACATGGCTCATTATAATAACAAGGATTCTCGGTAGGCGATTTGCATTTAATTTCTGGTTTCCCCATAAATAACTTCATTTTTTTAACCTTTAAAGAGCTCGATTTTTGAGACGTCTTACGCTTACACATATCCTTTGACTTTTAAATGTAAAAACAATTATTATTTATAGAAATAGTTATTATCGCAAGTTTAGACACGTTTATTAGCTGTTTAAAGTATTTTGGGTGGGGCCAAAACCGCCAAGGGTATAAAGCGAAGGTCGCGAATTCGTTTCCACATCTCGCAAATAACTAATTAGCATTTTAAACGGCGAAAAAACGAAAAAAACGAAAAAACGATATCAAAAGTAAATAAGTGGAAGTATTTGGTGGGGTCACATATTACCGCCGATATCTCGGTTCGACCTTGTCCGATCGTGACCAAACTTGTTGGGAGTATAGACCGAGGCTTAGTGGTTGTGTACAGGTGTCAGGCGTCGAGGTCAAAGATCATCTTCAAGGTGAAATTTGAGATTTAAATTAAAATTGTTTTTTTGACTTTTTCCAAGGACAAAAATTTTTTGTTTTTGAAAATATTTTGGGGGGAAGGGGGGGTTGTTTTGGTGGCCATCTTGGCGGCCATCTTGGATTTTTACATGTTCATATTTAGTTTTCTACTACTCAAATATCCTGTCGCAATTTTTATATGGAAAAATTTAACTTTTCAATCTTCACTTGCCAACAACTCCTTTTGCTAGGTCGTTCAGGGATCGTCAAAATTTGGTAGCTTACAACGACAAACTTTCCTAAAGATCAAAGTAGAAAGTCGAAAACGGTTTTGAACAGCGCGAGCCCACGCGTGAATTTTCCATTCTTTTCAAAACTTGACGTTTGCGCGCTACTCACAACGAAATATTATTTGGGGAGCGTGCGGAGAGCCATGAATGAAACAATTTATTTACGATAATTTTTTTATTAAGACTAGCGTTCAAATTAGGGGGCATCCATACATCAAGTGTTTCGTAACTTCTAAACGACGGTCCAAATCTAAAAAATGTCATAGAACATTTTCGTCTTAAAATAATCTGTAGAACCCGTAGGTCTTCGCTCATACCACCCTTTTTGAAACACTCTGTATAAACATTTTTATAATAAGGAAAAAATGGAGAATGACGCAGGACCAAACGTGTTTAGCTGCTAGCCCTAGCGGCGAAGTTACATTCCCTGAAGGAGCACATGGTTTTGGTTGGTGTAAAGGAATATTGAAGCAGTATCGCAAAACGTTAATTTTTGGTCAGGTTTTTTATAGCAGTTTTGTGACGGACTGACGGGGTCGCGCGCTTAGTCGGTACCGATTTCTTCATCCGGTGGTCGCATAACATCACCAAGCCTGTACATATAGTCTATACATTTTTGCAGCTAATAACATGTGGTACTTTAGCTCATTCCTAAATATTTCTAAAAAATAACTAAAATGAATAATTTTTCGATTAATTCAATTAAGATTGAAAGCAGTATGATTTATTAGGGTGCTTAATAATATAGATTCACCAATTTTATCTAATTCAATGCTTTCAGTTTGAATTTGGATTGCGTTCTTATTTATTTGTTAATTTTTACTTCGATTAAGTACGCCAAGAATATAATAGCAGACGGGGGAAAAATGAAAACTGGAATAATAGAGAATTAAAGTGGTCTGCCATCATGGATAACGTTCGAGATCTAAACCGCGCTTCGCGACACTAAGATAATAACGTTCTCTACATTTTTAGTTTTGCATCGAATATATTATATTCGAAGTGACACTATTGCTATGGACGGAATGTCGTTCAGTGTTGTTTGTTTGTCGTCGGTATCGTGGAAAACAGATACGTTATACGGAGCTACACATCGATCAGTTATTTTGGCGGGAAGTTTGAATTAAACAATGTCGTTGGCGGGAAGTTTTAATTAAACAATGTAGTTTTTAGGGAAGTTTGAATTAAACAATGTAGTTTGGCGGGAAGTTTGATTTAAACAATGTCGTCGGCGTTGTCGTTAAGTGTTGTATGTTTGTTTGTCGTCGTGTTGGGAAGTTTGGAAGTTTGAATTAGAGAACATCAAGCAGTAAGTTTGGCGGGAAGTTTGAATTAAACAATGTCGTCGGCGTTGTCGTTAAGTGTTGTATGTTTGTGTGTCGTCGGCGTTGTCGTTAAGTGTTGTATGTTTGTGTGTCGTCGTGTTGGGAAGTTTGGAAGTTTGAATTAGACAACACCCATTAGTTAGTTTGGTGGGAAGTTTGAATTAAACAATGTAGTTTGGCGGGAAGTTTGAATTAAACAATGTCGTCGGCGTTTACGTTTAGTGTTGTATGTTTGTTTGTCTTATTTTCTAAGCTTTCACAATAATTAAAATGAAAATAATTAAAAATGTAATAGGACTTAGTTTGGCGGGAAATTTGAATTAGACAATTTCTTTCGATATGCTAGAATTGGTTTATATATGATATGTTATAGTAGGAATATTTTTCGACGTTGTAAATTAAATATATTGGATTATTATTGCATGTCGTAAGACATCGCAAGTAGCTTAACTATTTAACCTTTGATACTTTGCGTCAATGTGAAACTAATATTTCGGCTGGGCCGACTTGTTCTATAGGATAAGGATTTAAAACAGTCTGACATTTGGATGTATCCGTTTGCTGTCACGCATGGAAGACACGAGCAATATCAATACACGGCAGAGCTTTATTACTCAAGAGTGGTTCTGGTTTCTAAACGACAAAAATTCGTTTTCAATTCTCCACTAACCAGCATCTTCAACATTCCACTGTGGGTAAGCCTAAAGATAGTTAGAACAACGAAACATTAGAGAAAATCCGTATTCAAGTAAAACAACAGCTTTAATGTTTATTCTTATTAAAGTAAAGCGATTGTGTATGCTTACACTTGAGTCCTGCCTTCTGTAAGCCTTTGCCTTAAAGAACTCAAACTGTTACTTATCACATGGCTTTGACCTACACTGAATACATTAGCCCGAAAAAGGAGGGCTGATAATTTTTTTTGTGATGAGCGTAGCTTGAAAACTACTTTTCGTAGGCAAATTTGGACACCACCACTGGATTCCTGACGTTGCAAACATGTGCCTTATATATGTTTCAATTTAATTACGTTAAGTTTTAAGTGCATTCTCATTAATTTGATTTAATTCGAATATTTTTACCGCCGCCTACACTCTAAAAAAATAGCATTCAATTTCCTTTCAAAATTGAATAACACTATTCAATTTTGAATGCCGCTTCAAATAGGCATTCAAATTTAAACGATACCATTCAACTTTAAAAAAGCTTTCAAATTGACGTTCTAATTTTACTAATTCCTTTCAATATTGAATAAACATTCACCTTGGCGTTCAAATTTAATAAAAACCTTTCAAGTTCGATTCACCAGTCATCCTGGCGTTCAATTTTGACTACAAGTTCTACATCCATTCAATTTAACAGTTGTTTACACAAAAGATCGTTGGTCGCATGATCTCGTGAAGAACGGCCAAACTAAAATCTCAAGGTTGGCCAAAATACGAGCGAGCTCTCGGCTGCTGTGTCGTCTGCTATAAAAAAGTGACGACGCTTACGCGAGCTTACAATGTAATCTTGGATTAACAATAGTAGTGCCTACCTGGATATAATACTTGGAAAAAACCTGACAAGCAACTGACTTTTACGACAGCAGCGCCGCTTCGGCGAAGTTAACGGAGAATTTCCGAAACTCCCGTAACACGTAGCCTTCTACAAGGCAGAACCCGTAACAAACACTTAACAAATGCACGCGGAACGCTAGAGCCTAGAGTGATATATCCAGTTAGGCACTACTATTGTTAATCCAAGATGTAATAGTGTATCCTAGCGACTTTGTGAGCAGCCGAATTTTAGAAGACGATGGTTTGCGCAACCATAACGAACACGCATAAGTCTGCGTTAAAAAATCTTTCACGATGCTTTGGACGTCTACGCATCCAAATGGCAAGGTTTCCAACAAATGTTCACGTATATGTCTTACTTGTGTTCGCATCGGGTGGGTTTCAAATCCGAGTCCTCCTGCATGACAGACGGGCGTTCTACCAGTACCAAAGAACCACCGATACTTAAATCAATTTGTTGAAAATAAAAAATTCAGTTTCATCAATTGTGTTTTATTTTTCGCTTCTTATGTAAATATAACGAAATTTTGGGTTCGATTTCAATTATTGCGCCGAAGAAATTGAAATTTTGTGACTCGTGTATTAATAATTAAATAACAAATCCGGCGACCGGGAATAGAACTTACGACGCTCTGCACTCCGAGCGAGTGCTTAACCGTTCAGCCACCAATACTTAGTGCACTGAATATTTTTTAAAACATAAACCATAACGTTTATCTGCCATACTTTATGCTTTTTAATTATGGAAGAGACAATTGTTCCTTTAATAGTTTTGTTATACATTATTTATATTTATATAATTAATTATATAATTTGAGCTGAGCTTTTTGTAAAGAAAATTCAGTGCATTTTTTATTTTAATTAGCAATATTTAAACGGTCTGGAATCGAACCCGGATCACTAGATTTAGGCGGGTAATGCCTAAAGAATTAAAAAAACTCGTACTCTTGGCTAAGATCATTATGTATTAACTTGTATATAGCGGATACACCTTATTATAAAATTAATTCAATTAAACAAAGTAGTTTTGCCGACCGATCGTAACCGTCGAAAACCACAGTCAGGGTACCATAAAATTGTATACCAAACGTGATCGACCTGAGCTATTTAAAATACGAACCAATTAATTAATCTAAAATGGATATTACTTTAACCCTAAAGTAGCACAAATTTACACGATTAAAACAATTTACAAAATTTGAAATTCATTTTACAATAATTTTCGATGTTCAGCCCCGCTTTCTCGTAACGGCTGCGGTAGCGCTCCGGCCTGGGAGGCTATTCTGTAACTTTTTTAGTTGTCGAACTCGAAGACGATCTCGAACAACATCCTTATCGAACGAGATCCTTCTCGAACAGAAATTGGGATTCTGTAACTCGTTTCGTTCGAGTTCGATACTGAAGTTGTCGATCTTCGACTTCAACTTAGATGTCGATAGTCTGACGTACTTTCGTTTTATGGGATGCCTCACGTGATCAACCGCGTGACTAAAAAGACGAATAGAAGACTAGTATATATTATTAGCAGACTATAAAACATAAACACATGTCCAAGTATTTTAATTTTGTTGTACGTGCCGAAAATGAACGGGACCAAGAAGCGCGTTTCTAGTTCGCAACATCAAATTATGATAAGCTATTTGGAAGCAAACGAAAGATTTAAAACTAGGAAATTAACTACCGGTTTTACAGCGGATGATTATGACAAAATGTGGAATATTTTAACCGAAAGATTAAATTCTGATGGTACAGAACCCTGCAAAACTGCGGATAAATGGAAAAAAGTAAGTTGTTATTATTAGTCTTCAGTACTTGCATATACTAATGATTTAATAGGTATTGGCTGACTGGAAAAGTAACTGTAAATCTAAAGCAGCTCGAATAAAAAAGTCTTTGAATGGAACGGGAGGAGGAGAAAAGACAACGGAAACTCTCACAACTCTTGAAGAAAAATTATTAGCTGTTTATGGAAGATAATTAAGAGATGGTATAGCTGATACCAAAGAATAGGGTCTACCTATTGGAGTACGTTAAATTCTGGCACATTTTAATGGTTACAATGCCCTAGCTAGCCAACTAAAATGGAACAAAAAACTAATGGTCCACATTTTCTAGACTCAGCCGGCATCTACTGTAGTGATGGAAAACAATCAGGCTGAAATGGATACTTTCAGTAGTAGCAACGTACCATTCACTGATATATCTCACTCGACAATCAATATCTCAACATTGGAACCAAATACATCAGCATCCGTTTTCAACCGTAACAATTCATCAATTGAAAACGTTTTGTTGATAGATGGTATTAGCGACGAGTCGGACGGCAATACAGAGGTTTATTCAAATGCTGAAAAAAAGAGATGTATTGAAAAAGCAGCCAAACGTAAGTTGGGTATGCAATATAACCCGGCCATTGGTTATAGGGCCTTATGAGTCGCAAGATGACTTAGGACTGTAGTGGTGACTTAATGGAAAAGTCCAGATCATGTTTAAATATACTCAAAAATATCAGTATTTTTTTTATAACAAGAAATTAACTTTTAAACGAGACAAATGCAATGACGATGTTTGCGCTATAACTGCTCCGTGTGCTGTCTGCTGATTATTATTGTTGTATTAATACCCTAACAAAAACTGCCTTACAATCATTTTATATATTACTTTTTAGAGAATATTTCCAAGCGAAAAAAAAACGAATGAAGGCAAACAAAATTCAAAAACTCAACTTGATAGTACTACAACTCTGCTAGAAAAGTTACAAGACTCTCAGAATGATGTACATAACGATATAGCGTCTTCGTTTGCCCGTTACGCGAAAGCCACCGAAGACCTTGCTATTTCACAAAAACAATTGTTAGAAATCAAGAAAGAGAAAAATAACATAGAAAAACTAAAACTCTCAACATATAGGCGGACAAATGATATAATCAATTCCTTAGTTCATGTTATGGCTAAAAAAGAATTAGGTAAAAGTGATATTTAATTTGAAAAAAAAATTACAACGTAATTCATATTGAATAAAACCAAGAGCATTTTAAAATTTATTTCTCATTCGTTACATAAAACGCCTTCGAATTATTGGTCACGGGTTTGTTGTCCTGCAATTCTCCACCTATCCACTGGGTTTCCTCTAGGTGGTGCCACATCTTCCCATGGTTGATTGTCAATCCATATGGCATCATCAAGGCCATATTCACCAGCTTCTAAAGGTTCTAATTCCATATAATCATTTGGCACTCCGCGTAAAATACAAATGTTGTGCAAGACCATGCACGCACTAATTATTTTGGATGCTCTTTCAGGAGAATAATGAAGTACGCGGTCCTTGAGCAAACAGCGGAAACGCTGTTTCAAAACTCCATTACAGCGTTCTATAACTGATCTTGCAGATTGCTGACCGACAGAAAAACGTTCCTGAGGAGATCCAACTGCGGGCTTAGAGATTGGAGTAATTAACCATGGAAGGAGCGGTAACCACTGTCTCCTGAAATAAAACACATATTATTACTACCAAAAATGTTATTAGAAGAAATGCATTTAAACTTCATTTATTTATAATTGGAAAGGTTTTAAAGTCTGTATTAAGTGCTAGAAATAAATTTCTTCAGTAACACCAAAGATTGTCTCTTGATAATTTTAAATTAAAATAGCAGTTTTGTTTAAAATTACCTAGCAGCCGAGACCCTTTCAATTGGCCTCTTACAAATGTATTTTCAAGGTAAGCAGATATTCCGGATGTTTTGTATATATAAGTGGCATGCGTTGACCCAGGAAATAATGCATTTACTTGCGAAATAACCAAATCATAATCACATATCTGTGTAAAAATAATGAAAAGGGTAAATAACTAATTATACATTTAGAAAACTGATCTTTTACCAGTTGAACATTTATAGAATGATATCCTTTCCGATTCGCATAGAGATATTCTCGGTTTTCACCATTGACTTTTGATGGTGATACAATGGCTACGTGCGTGCAATCTATTGCTCCTATTACCCCCGGAAAGTTTGTTTTTTCCATAAATCTTTAAAAATTAACAATGTTTTAGTGTAACATTTGTATATTATACAAATCTGGGTATTATACGTATCTGTGTATGTTTATATTGAGTTACCTCATCTGTGTAGAAACCCTTTCAACTTCATCACATAAAAATTTCACCCATTTAGAGGCTAAAACTTCTAAAATCACTTTAGAAATATCCCGTAGACAACGAGAAACTGTAGGCTGGCTAACTTCCAGGAATAGATCTTGGCCAACACACAATTGGTATGAACGTAGGGCAATTAATATCTGAAATTAATATATTTAAATGAATATTATAACATTTAAGGTGTTAGTTCAATTCTTACCTCGCTATCTACAGGTATATTCGTTTTCCTCTGGCCTAACAAAGGCCCACGAAGCTCCTCACATAATTCTATAACAATATGTTTTTCAAGTCTATATAATCGGCGAAAGTTTTTTTCTGTGGGCTCAAAAGCTTTAGACTTATCTCTTATAACGCGCTGTCGTCTTAAATTTCGGTGATCTATTTCCCTTGCCAGTTGTAGTAGCTCAAGACGAGCTAAATTCATTCCGGCCATCTTTAATATCACATCAATAAAAATATTTTGTAAAAGGAATATCATTGGAGGAGAGCTAGTCGAAGGCGATCTCGACAGCGTTTACCCTGTCGACATCGTCTTCGAGAGCGTTGTCGATATTCGACATCTCAAAGTTCGACAACTTCCTTACAGAATACCATTTTGGCAATTTTCGACATCTCAGTTCGAGATCGAGAGAGATGTCGATCGACATCACGGTCTCGAAGCTTACAGAATAGCCTCCCTGGAATCATTTGCGTTTTAAAACCTGGCAGCGATGCGTCGCTACCCACTCCAAAAAGACCCTGGTATATTACTTTAGAGCATCGTGGGAACTTGAGCATTTTCCCCCGATCGTGTTAAGCCTTAGCCTACTTTGTTGTTCAACTAACACGACTTAACAAGCAGGTAAATATCAATTGGTTTTGCTATTCTAATTTTATATTATTCTTGGCTTAGAATTAAGCAATGAAATTATTTGTTCTTAAAGAAAATATAGGGTTCCCCGCTTCCGGCAAACAATGGCTACGTTAAGCTTATGGAACGAGATTTTTTAAACACTAGTAAACGTTTAGTGTTGAAATAAAATCTATTGACTCTACAGATTTTAAACAGAAATATACCTGATATAAATTTAAATTGGGAATTTAGATTTCATTTTATTTCGCTACCTGATCTCCAAAACCTGGTAACTCGAAATAAATTGGTGTCGTTTTTAGAAAGAGCTTTTCAGCTTTCACTAAAAAAAATCAAAATAATTCACCACTTCAGTAACACGATCTGCGCAAACGCAGTGACTGACGCGCCATCTACTATTAAAGAAGAGAACTGCTTAGTATACAATTTCCTTCTTCCTTTTCTACAAAATTTAAATAGTATGTGCTCTCGGAAAAATGCCGTAAATGGCACAATAAATACTGAAGTGGTGAATTATTACATAGTTTCATGGTTCACGTTTAAAGTGAGAATAATTTTTTTAAAGCATGCGGTTTTATATTTTATAAAATTTATATTTTTATATTTCATACAGGATCCAATTGTGAAACCTCCAACATTAGTATTCCAAAATGAAAACATTATAGAAATATTAAACATATTCGTCGCCTCGAATTCACCATAGAATTAAATTATTCACGCACGCCAGTACGCGTTAATGTGAAGCTTAATTGTCGTTATATTGAACAACATATCGCTTTAATTTGAACAGAAATTCAGGTACATTTGATCGCCAAAAGACTTAAATTTGAATGCCGGATCGCTTAAATAGAACGCCAAAAGATTTAAATTTGAACGCCAAAAGACTTATATTTGAACGTCGGAACGTTTAAATTTGAGCGCCTAAAGACTTACATTTGAATTATAAATCACGCATATTTGAAAGCCATTTCAGGTAAATATGATCTACCCAAGACTTTCATTTGAACGCTAAAGAACTAAATTTGAACGCCAAAAGACTTAAATTTGAACGCCAAAAAAACTTACATTTGAATGATAATTCACGCACACTTGAACGCCATTGCAGGTTAATATGATCACCGAAAGAGTTAAATTTGAACGGCGGATCGCTTAAATTGGATTTTCAGAAATCAAAGATGAACTGTGCGGCTATTGGCTTTGAATGCTTTACCCATTCAGGATTGAATCGTCACTTTCAATATTGAATGTTAACCTAGCAGTCAAAGATGAACGCCCCCGTGAGCATTTACATTTGAATGGTAAAGCATTCCACCACAGTGGCAAGGCATTGAATGCCGATGCATTCAATTTCGAGTGTTGGGTTTTTAGAGTGTAGAAAGGGAAAACAACAGGGGGAGAACGGTTCATAGAGAGGGAAGAGATAAAAGTTGGGAAGCCAGGGATCGACGCCGGGTGTAGTGGCTCACGCCTGTAATCCCACGCATCCGGGAGGCAGTTTGCGGATGACCGTGTGAGGACGACCACCAATCCCCCAACGGGTGGTCGGAATACTTCCACCACGGGTGTCCCCACCCCTGTCCCCACGTATCCCCCCGTTGACGTGGCCGTTACACATATCTCGCCCTGATTAATCAGTTGGTGTCTTCGCCGGGCTCGCGGTCTTCTCAGACTCAATCAGCCCTTTCTTCTTTGAATGAAAAAAAGCCAGGGATCGACGTTTCGGCGTATCGCTTAGACAACGGGTCGAAAATCACGTTTCCGTTTTCAGTTTACGCACAATCGCTTCACGCTCAGGGCGTTTTCTTGTTGTATTTCGCCAACGAGTATGTTCCATGGTGTTTTGTAAAGACACGAATTATTAGGGCCCGGCGCAGAGACGTTTTTAAGTATCGCAAAATAATGGTTCCTCGCTAATATAACAGAAAAATGGCGTGTTTTCGGCAAATCGCGAAATTCGCGCTAAATCGGTGTGCAGAGACATCTCGATCGCAAAAATAACAGGAAAGCCACCGAAAAGCTCGCTAAAACAATGGAGGATTGTGGTTCGCAAAGAGCTCCAGAAATAAATTGAGAAGTAAACGCTTTTTACCTACTTTAATAACATAAATTATACAACACGGTAGGTCAGAATCTTTTAAATCATTCAAATTTGAGTTTCTAACTTTGGGTGTATTCTAAGCCTTAGTTTATTTATAGATCCTTATTTGCTGGTAGTGTATGCAGTGGGTTTTAACTACTGAGTCAGTAATGACAAGGTGAATTTGTTCAGTTTATCAAAGATCTTTAGCTACCAACCAGCGTGTATACCAATTCACCTACCAAGAAGCAACCTTTCCTCAGGTAGACTAGGAGTTGCGATGAAAGATGTATTGGACTATTCAAGTTTATTTGGCATGCATCAGGAGCTTACCGAGCCAATTAAGGGCTTCAAAAGTCGCATGATGACTTAGGCCTAAGGTGGTGCTTTGGGTATTAGCCTAGCTGATTATTATTATTATTATTATTATTATTTGATGTGTTTGTCAGTTCATTGTCAAGGCTTATATAATTTGTTAAAATTTATACCTTGACTAGGCTATGTAAATGCCAGATAATTAGGTAGAACAACCATTGTTTTACGTGAGATCAATATAGTATATTTAGCTAGAAATTGCTTTAGACAATTACCAATTTTTGTACACCCGTGAAATTGCTGTTTTTTTATTTATTTATTGATTTGTTTATTGATTTATTTTATAACTCTATTTATTCTATAACTAAACTTATTTTAATTGCTATCAGCTAAGTTTTCAAATAAATAATTTCTCAAAAACCAAATGATATAGCTCATTTTCTAACAGAGAACTATTTTCGGAAAATGTTGGCTTATAACAATAATGAATCTTATTTTCATTCGTTATTTTATTGGTGTACAAACCAATCTAATAAATAATAAGAGTACGAAAATATTATAATCAGAAGAAACTTATTTCCAAGGACTGTTATATTGCTTTAAAAAGATTTGGATAACCTCTCATTCTTTAGAAACTGATTTCCTACATGCCTTACGTGGCTGTATTATATAAATATTTTTTAATAAAATAACGGATTTAACTATAAAAATTATAAAACCTAACAATAAAATTAGAGTAAGAAAATTAATAATCGGAAGAGCCAGGCTTTCGTCGTCAAAATGCAATCCAACCATAACCACGTGATAGCTTTTTGCGTCAAAAATCGAGCTCTCCTATTGGTCCGTTACTTTGGTATAAAAATACGGAAAAATAACAGCGGCATCGATTAACAGGAATCGCTAAAACGTCTCTGGACCGCGATTTCGATTGCGAGGATCGCAAAATAAACAGCTCGCTAAATCTGAATCGCTAAATTGCGATCCTGTTAAAATAAACAGGAATCGCAAAACGTCTCTGCACCAGACCCTAAGTCATTTGTAATATCTGACCCTTCTAAGCCGTAAAAATAACAAGAATAATTTTTTTAAGTTCGCAGAACTGCTTTTTGTGTAATGATAATTGTCTTTACCTTATATCCGATAAATTTTAACACATGCATTTACAGTTGATTGTTTCGGTTTTCGTTTCGTACATTCTATTGTCCGCCCTCAGCTCTGTATTTCAAAGAATTTCGAAACACAAAAGCCAAAACACTATTTGTTATTTTTGGCTATTCTTTGAGTCTCTTTTTAATCAAAGTAAGTAAAATTTTGTACTCAATTCATATTTAATTTGGCCTAAATTTTGAAAAGCGTGTATCAGTGGTGTTAACGGTTGGGACTTGTAAAATAGAGTCTGCCTTCATTATTAAAGCGAAGTGAGTAAAGCTCTCGATAAAAATGTAAAGTATTTCTTCGGCGATTCGAATAAATATTATAATGTCCGGACGGAGCTCAAACTTGAAGATTTGATCACTCATCTCTGACAGCAGGTATTTCAGAGCACAAGTTACATATATAATAAATCTCAACCCATAAAAATTAAAATTTTATTAAAGTAAAAGAAGGTGCTATTTTGAATTGATTCATATTTCTCCGTAATCGATGTACAAGCCTGAAGATTTTACTGTACTAAAGTGATAAGATTACTGATATCATATTACTTACTTCAGTCGGTGTTCAGATTTTCAGGAAGTGGTTGGTCCCTCAATATAAAAAGTTTTTTTTTATTTGGAAAAGTTGATTTTTTTAAAAACATTAATTTTTGGAGTAATGATATTTTTATGGTTAGTTAATAGTGCCAGGAGAAAATGTTCAGGGAAAGTTAATTAGATATCTGAAAAAATTGTAAAATGTTCACCACTAGTTGCAAAAACCAATTCCTCAATGAGGAAGTTGTAAAGCGGCTTTGAAAACTAAAGAATATCGTTGGTTCGAATTTAGAAATTGACCAAATTGCGCAAGCCAAAATAAACTTTGTCTTTTCTATTTATTTGACGAAAAAAATTTTAAATTTAAAAAGAAAAGGTTTTTGTTTTAATTTTCTAAATCCAACGCTTTCAAATACATTTTGAAATATAAGGTCATTAATTTTAATTTTAATCGCAATTTTCAGATTAAGTTGCTCCTCAAAAATGAAAGGTTAAGTCATTCCTAGTAAAAATGCACTTGACTATTTTCTTATCATAGAACAAACGATATTATTTAGATTTTGATTGAGCTGGACATTATTTTTTTACAAATATTATCTTGCACGTACATGTAGTGGTGAAAAAATACGATTTGGATTTTTTTTTATTTGGGTATTTGATGATTTTTTTTGTAAATTGTGCCCCGGCAAAATTAATCAACCATTATAATTTAAATATTCTACCGATATTAGTTTTTGAAAAATTTTTCCGACCCAAAACAAATATACTCTGTATATTTAACATACCAAAGTAAACCTCCCGCGGTTCTTGCTTAGATTACTTAAAAGGTTAAACGTAATCAAAATTTACGTAGCTTTTATTTTGTTTTTCCAAAATAAACAAACACTTCAATTGGAGATGCTTATAGTAGACAATGCCGTAACACTTCAGAAAAACAAATAACGTTGAAATAGTTTCCTTGAACTTACAATATTGAAAGATTTTGGTGCACCATTTCACCCCTTCGCCTCTTTTGCCTCAAATATTTGAAAATCATTTTTCTGCAGATTCGCATGAAGTCAATGAGAGAAAATCGAGGATGCTCATCATATCTTGGAGATTTTCTTTGATTGTATTACAAAACGTTTTGAATTCAATTATTTTGGCGAACCTCATCGATGGACATCGCGATTACATCAACAGCTTGGACGATGTAATGAATCGCCATGACATGGAAATTTATCGCGCCGATAACTCTTGGAGTATAATGAAATTGTTGTTGGTAAAAAGCAATTTCTGTTGTCAAGATCTCAGTTTTGGAAAAGATTTACATCAGGGGTTTCCAAATTCCCTATTTTAAATATTGCTAGTTCTAACCGACATGTAGAATATTTAGAATATTATTAAAGATAAATAAACAGAATGATATATATGAATAGTGTAGCGTAAGGTTTATTTATCTAAATGCTTAGATTAGTCTTGGTTATAATAAGAGGGTTAAATAAGAAGTTTGACAAGAACGAAATTGTGAATAGTTGCCCCAAATTTAGATAAGGTTCTTCAATTGGCGAGGCTTCAATTCATGTTAAGGGAATTACTAGGGTTAGTTGTTTTATTTTGAAATTTGTAGTTAAGAATGTAACGTTATGAAAAATTGACTTGTTACTCCCCCTCTCTCCTCTTTATTAAACTTTGAATGATTTTGATGTAAGCATACTTTCTCTAAAAACTAAAAGTAAATTATTATAATAATTTACGACATAACGTTGTTATAAATTCATTGTATGGGAAATCTTCCTTTGATACTTTAGCTTAATAGAACGCAACCTAAATATTAACCCAATGTTACCTTTAGCAGTGTTGTCATATAAATAAATATATACTTCGATAGTTTGAATTTGGCGCCGCATACCCAATAAGTATATAATGCCATCTATTATAAGTATATGTACCGCTATCAGCTGATGTGTTAAAAATCTGTTTCGTTTTATTCAATGTAATACAATATTTTTGTGAAACTAAAACACCATTTACGTTACGTAAATTATTAACAGAATATAGGTAAAAGCAAACAGGGAAATTCAGTCTAATTTATAAACTGTACGTTACATAATAATTTTTTGTAAGTTCTTCGATTATCAAACAGGCCAAATTGTGTTGTGCAGAATAATAATTCTGATACAGGAAACATTTCCAGAGAATCACAATAAAATGACCGAGTTGAGCGTACTGCTGTAGTTTTTCAGTCACAAGACAATTTAATTATTATTAATTTTAAATTTCTTTTCATAAAAGTAGAAAAAATTAGTCATGAAGAATCGTGTTTCTTTGAGTTCTTTTTAATGGTAATAGTAAGTTTAGGGAGCTGTTGGCTCGCAAGGCACGAAGGGCTTGCGACCTTCCTCCTACGCATTGCAGCACGACAACCTGAAAAATCGCATTAAAAAGCGCTCGATCACTTGGGCCTAAGGTGGTAACTTGGTTATGAGCCTAGCGGATTATAAGTATTAAGATTAATTTTCAATTTTAAGAAAGATTCGTTTAGCTGATTTTTATATTCGGTAAAGCTTATTGGACGGTCTTTGAGCACTACTATTTTTTAAGAGGTATCTAAGATTGTCTATCTTATTTGGTCATCACTTCATTTCCGCTTCCACGTGTCTGAAATCAGAAGTATCGGCATCTGTATAATAATTTGGCACTGCACTATTTAAACCAGTTTGTTAATATCCATATCCAAAGATTAACTATTTAGGATCAAAGATTATTGTCAGGAAAAGTGAAAAGCTCACCTGGAACACATCCTAATATTATAACAGGCAAACAGCTACTGTAGCGAAGCTTTCCTTGGCCTCGTTTACGAGTTTTCAAAGTTAAGATAGTAGTTGTGTTTTTTCCTATTTATTGAATATTACGCAGTTGATTTTAATGTGCGAAACCCTATTGCAGCTCTCATCGGAAATATTTGAGGTTAATAGTGCAGTAAATTCGGGCATTTGAAATTGAAATTTTTGTTAGATGACTGAGAAGATAATATGTCGTGACATATTGAGGAAGCTTAGACTTGGTAAGATAGGATAGTCTTTTGATGATGACGTTTAGCATATTAATTTTCCAAACCAAAGATTACCTAAATCGGTCTTTGGACGAACGATAAATATTGTTCCGAGAAATTTACCTATACAGCTTGAGATTAATTAATAATATGTAAAGACCGGGATTCAAAACAACTGTCAAATGACGAAAGTTCTAGTGTTCATTTTGACAAATATCAAAACTTCTGACCAACATAATTAGAATATGCTTTACGTTAAATTATTCACAAATTTATCAAGATATTAATCCTGACTTTTTTCTACCGTGTTTTTGGCAAAAATATTTTCCCACCAAATTTTAGTTGTAACTGGATATCGTTTTCAAAAAGGAAATAAGAACTTACCACTAATTTTCATAACATTTAAAGTTTTCAGAGAAAAACGGATACATCATTTCACAAAGATTTAGAAACGTCACAAAACCTCCTGTTCTTGATTTTTTGAATGAGGGAAAAGGAGTATATGTACTTTGGAACGACTACTTGGAAACACTAAAAAAATTATGCCTAACCGAAAGTAGCGTTCCAAAACTTTACAAAGCACCCGATGACCTTGGGATCACTAGCAATGCCTTTTGGACGAACGAAACGACAATTAAAAGGGATACTTTGGAAAAGATGAATGTGATGTAAGATTAATTTTACTCAAACAACATCCTTTCGGTTTTGTACATCGCTTCTACGAATGGATATAATAACTTATATATATAATCAAAAACAATCATTTAGGGCCTTATATGTAGAAAACAAGACGTACCAGACATATATATATATATATATATATATATATATATATATATATTTATGTATATATCAGTGGCTGATCTGAATGTATTTTATGATGATTTGAAAAACAAAAGTCCTCATCAATAACTCTAAGAAGTCATTTATTTGTACTCAGGGCCAAACCAACCTTAACTAAAAAGCACTTTCCTGACCCAAAACTTACCTAGGTATAATCCAAATTTCCATTACCACTTTCCCTGCCCAGGCTTTCCACGAGTCCATAGTATACTTTAACAATATTAAAATCTAAAACAAATTAATTTCTAATACTAAAATTATTAATTTCATTTTAAAATTTTCGTAATATCAAGATTTTGCCAAAATGTAAAAAATATATTTTTAGTTGATTGACTTATGTTAAATAGTCTTATTATGAAACTCTTTAAAAAAAATTTACAGGATTCGATATTTTTTTGCCTCAGGAATTATAGAAGATGCTTTGAATAAACCACTTTTCCATATGAATGATAGATGCATCACCGACAAAGACCAAATATTCTTTGGGGAAATAAGCGCACCGGAAAACCTAGCTTGGCCTTACTTCCTTCTCGTTGTCATTGGGCTCTCGAGCTCAATTGTCATCAAAATTATCGAGGAAATTACAAACAACTTGTTATTATTTTGAGCACTTTGAAGAAATTATGGTTTCATGGCCTGTGACGAAGATTTGTACTTTCAATTTAATACTTTATATGTAACCTGGTTTTTAAATGCTTTTTCCATAACTTACACAAACATTTAAATTATTAAATTAAACCATTTAACTTATTTTCCACTATTTTTGTAACATAGCATATTAAATGGAAATTTATTCATTTAGCCTGCCAGTTAACAAAGCAATTGTTTTGCTTTTCATTATTGGTCTTTACAAGTTGATAGCGCAAACGTCTTAAGGATACAACAACCCGTTGAGTTTTATCTCGTTATCGGTTAGTATTTTAAGCAGTAAGTTATATCTTTATTGAAATTACTGAAAATTCAATGTTTTTATGTGTTATTTTTTAAATATACAGGGTCTTAGTAGTGAATTAAAATTATTAACCTTCATATCCAATAAAATGTGCATGTCCAGTAAAATTTTCCTACTTGAAAATCGAAAGGCAACCTAAATTTAAGGTTTTTACAAAAATATCATTTTAATGTTTTGTTGTTACGTACATTCTTCACTTGGTTGCACTAAAGTAGCAAAATTTGCTATTTCACCAAGCACTTGCTTCATTAGCTTGATTCCGACTTCGTGGATAAATACGGGGGGGGGGTGATAATTGTGAGTGTACGGGGTTCTAGAAATGCGAGTATACGGGGGGTGATAATTGTGAGAATACGGGGTGGAGAATTGCGAGTATACGGGGGGTCTAGAAATGCGAGTTTACGGGGGGGTCTAGAAATGCGAGTATACGGGGGTTAGAGAAAAGAGAGTATACGGGGGGTGGGGCAATGTGAGTAAAATGGGGTGGGTAAGTGCGGGTATATGGTGGGTGGAGAAGTGCGAGTATATGGTGGGTGGAAAAATGCGATTAACTGGGAATGTGTCAGAATTTAAAGCCTGGTGTACCTTGTAACAGAGAGCATGACACTGGAGGTCTATTATCATAGTTCCCTATGCCAATTTCAACAGCCCGAACAGGTCAAATACAGCATGGTTAGTAGTACCCTACTACTGATGGGTGCACCCTTGACGCAAGCCACTCAACCCAGCAGAAGGTGCAGCAGCAATGGGACGACCAGTTCCCAATTAGCACACAGCAGAGGTATTAAGAGTGGATGCTATAGCAACTCCCGTCGACACCCTTCTTACGTAGGTAAAGAGACAAACCCTTTGGAGAGAGCTCTTTAAGGGGAACGACAGGGGGCACAGCGGTCCACATAGCCCGGCACAGATGGCACCGGAGATCCCGGTGTGATAAAAAAGGCAGGGAATCAGAACCACCATACCCTCATATGGAAGCTCGCCGCCCCACAGTAGGCTAGCCAATCCGCTAAGGCGGGCAGGTTCCACGGATCCTTTCCGTTAGCCTGAGCCGAAGCTCAGATTCCAGCCGAAATCTGACTGAATTCGGAGGTGGAGATGGGAAAATTGGGTCCAAGTTAACATTTCCTAGTGCACCACCGCCCTTATGGGTTACAAGAGCCCTACTTCGACTTTCCGGTAAAGCCACCAGTTATCGCACACTCTAACCCGTTTAGGACCAGTAAACAGGGGGTGGAAAAACGCGAATATATGGGAGGTAGAGAAATACGCGTATACGGGGGTGAAGAAATGTGAGTATATAGCAGATTAGAAAATGCGAAAATTCAGGAGGTGGATAAATGTGGGTGTACGGGGGGTGGAGAAATGCAAGTATACGGAGGAGCTGGATAAATGCGTGTAAACGGGTATGGAGAAAGTGAGTATACCGGATTTAGATAAATACGAGTATACGGGGGTTAAGAAATGAGGTCGCTGTAATAGTACGTACTCGGTATAGTCGGTTACTGGAATGTGCGTAAAATGTGTCATTTTGGAGTAGTTGGTAACTGGAATAGTGGGGTATCGGAATAACCAGTAACGATAAAAGTGGGTACTCGGAATAGCGAGGAACTGGGAAAGCGCGTAATCGGAATAGCCAGTAATGCTTTTAATGACCCAATGTTTCATTCCGGATTAGTCTGTAACCGGAATAGTGGGTACTCGGAACAGCAAGAAACTGGAACAGCGCGTAATTAGAAATAGCGCGTAATATATTCAAATGGTCAATGTTTCGTTTCGGAATACTCTGTAACCGGAAAAGTGGGAATAACCCTAATAAATTAGCCAGAAATTTGGCAAGGGGATAGGCCCAAAGGGGTCTGGACCCGGAAACCCCCCACCCTTGTCTACACCACTGACAACCCGCGATAGTGAGTTTCAAAAACTATATAAAACTAAGGTGTAATTCAAATAGTTATCTTTTCACTGTTGTACTCCACTCTACTGTACTGTGGCGCCAGGGGCAAATCTCTTTAATTGAGTATTTTTTGCATTAAAAATGCATAAAATTCAACTTTGTTTGTCGAAAATAAAATCATCAAACAGATTTAGTCGCCCATAATGGGTTAAGCCCGGGACGGGTTCCGGGTCCCCCCCCCCCCGCAGCACCCTCAATACGACACTGGTACCACTATCAAATAATAAAATAATAATAATAATAAAAATAATTACTATTATAATAACTATAATAAGGTCCGAAGTTAAATTATGAAACAACGTTTTCCCACGTAAAACCGATAACGGGTTTTATTTCTATCTAGCTAAAACTGAAAAATTCTGAGATAAAAAAATTAATAAAAATCTATTAAAATAATTATTTGTATTAGTTAATTAATTCGAGGCGAAAGGTATGACATTACATCCTTTTTACATGATGTCCCAAAAATTATGATACAAAAATTACCTTAATTTAATTACTATTAATCAAGATGTTTGCCCTAGATTGTTTTCCAAATATGTATTTAGAAAATCAGAAATTGGGTGTGAGATCTCAATTACATAGTTAAATATTTCGGAGTAGAATTGGACTGATATTGAATAGCATTTAAAATTTTAAACCTGAATTAGACAGATACTATAAATATAATAAAAATATTTTGGAGCGGAATTGTTACGGAATGTTGCGTTTGGGGGGAAGGTTGGGCCCAATCTACTTAACTGTGATAAGGGGGGTGTCTTATTGGTCTTGGCTAAGTAGGTGGATTAAAATGTTTGGGATTTACATAACAAACTATTTATGGAACTTGAGAAGAAAATTTTCTTTTTCGCTTCTAAAGTTCACGCTTTATTTATAAAATTCCCCGAAATCATGATTTTGGTAGAAATGCGTTCCATAATAATTATTTTTCTGAAGGGTACAAAATGTTTTGACAATAATACATATTCACATTATGTAAGTGACGACTTTCTGGTTTAAACTCATTTAAAATTGTTACTACGCTCTTTAGGCTATCTTCCACAACATTCAAATGAATATAATGCACAAAATCATTAAAATTATCTAAAATTCTGAAATGGTATGAAAAAAAAAACAAAGGAAACGTAAAATATTCTGAGAAGTATTTCGACCAAAATTAAATTTTTCACGTCGGAGTAGTAGCGGCGCTAAGGGTGGGCTGAAGTGGGCTTTAGCCCCCCCTGAATTTCTGGGAGGTGCCACATATTTATAATTAAGAGGCCACATATTTAAAGTTATGAATTTTCTTTGTCTCTAGAAATTTGTTTTATCGCCAAGAAACGATTTTCTAGAAATAAAATCTTTCAAAATCAATTCGTTTACTCAAGAAGATAGACCATAAAAGGCCTAGGTTTTCTTCTGCCTCACTCTTAGAAAAAACCGTTCAAAAGGTGTGCAAATTTGAACGCTCGCGTTTATTGTTGAAGACAGCAATATATTTTAGCATTCAGCCAGAGACAAGCGTTCAAACACATTGAAATAGAAAAAAAGTGTGCAATCCTGAACAGAAAAAGTTGCAGAATTCGAAAATTTAAATCTTTACTACCCGGTACCGCCCCCCCTCCTCCACTTTATCCCTCCTCTCTTGGACTCATGACTAGACGATAGCCTCGCCGATCAAAAGGCCCCGCCACCGATAAATTAAATTTTTATTTCGCCAACGAATTAGTTTTCAGTATAATAATTGTGTTTTGAGCTTTAAATTCGAACTACATTGATTGCTATCAGTGTACAGTGCTCGCGGTTAATATTGGAATACTTAATAATTTCCAAAAGTTCTGGCACTACCACTGTTACTGTGCAAACAAATTTGTCTAATATTGGGACAGATACTTTGGACTAGTGAAAAAAAAGAGCAAGGGGTCCAGCCGCCACCGCCGCCAACCGTTCCCGTCCAGCCACCGCCTGATATTTCCGTCCAGCCGCCACCGCCGCCAACGGTTCCCGTCCAGCCACCGCCAGATATTTCCGTCCAGCCGCCACCGCCGCCAACCGTTCCCGTCCAGCCACCGCAGTAGAAGATAATCATATTTGAACATGTAAATCCAAGATGGCCGCCAAAACACCCCCCCCCCCAAACAAACCCCATTTTTTTTTCCAAAAACCAGTTTTTGACCTTGGAAAAAGTCATCAAAATATTTTTGATTTTAATCTCAAATTTGTAGAGAATAATTATATTTGAATATGTAAATCCAAGATGGCCGCCAAAAATACCCCCCCCCAATCAACCCCAAAATATTTTCCAAAAACCAATTTTTGACCTTGGAAAAAGTCATCAAAATATTTTTGTTTTCAATCTCAAATTTGTAGAGAATAATCATATTTGAACATGTAAATCCAAGGTGGCCGCCAAGATGGCCGCCAAAACAACCCCAAATTTTTTCCCAAAAACCAATTTTTGACCTTGGAAAAGTAAAAAAACATATTTTAATTTCAATCTCAAATTTCACCTTGAAGATGATCCTTGACCTCGACGCTTGACCCCTGTACACAACTCCTAAGCCTCGGTCTAGCACCCCAACAAGTTTGGACACGATCGGACAAGCTCGGACCGAGATATCGGCGGTAATATGTCACCCCCCCGATTACTTACGTTAATTAACTTTTGATATCGTTTTTTTATTTTTTTCGTTTTTTAGCCGTTTAAAATGCTAATTAGTTATTTGCGAGATGGGGAAACGAATTCGCGACCTTCGCTTTATACCCTTGGCAACTTTTGGCCACACCCAATCACGTGATATCCAATAAATAAACCATCAATACACATTTTAAAACAATTTACAATGGAGCTGGTCAATATCCGCCCTAGATATAACCACTTATTTTTTACCCCTGTCGAAATAAAATACATATTTTAAAACACAACAAATTGCAATAGGCCTGATTGGTCAATATCCGCCCAATAACTTATGTTTTACCCCTCTTGAAATGAAACTTTATTTACTTTTGAAGATAAATAAATAATACAATAACGACATATTAAACAATCAATACATATTTTAAAAACACAGCAAATTACAATGGCGCTGATTGGTCAATATCCGCCTGAGATATAGCCAATTTTGTTTATAATAAATAAAATAAAATGTATTTACTTTTGGAGATACATTGTTTTTAACATTTGCAATACAAAGGTATAATTTTATCAGGGAAATTGGTTTTCAATAGTACTCCAATACATCCTAAAGTAACATAATCAAATAAAACTATTTTTTTTTAAATAATAAACTAATTACATAATAAACAATCAAAAACAATCAATACACAATTAATATGTTAAAACCTTACAATGGGCTTGATTGGTTGATGATTATACACAGTAAACCAACGGGTATTTATTTGTGGCTAAATTAAAACAAAATTAAGTTTAATAATTTTAATTAGTTTTAAAATAAATATTACTCACTTTATTTGATTTATAATTTTTTAACTTTCTGTTGATCAGCGTTGCCAGAAGCAAGCTCTATGAAACTCTGCCGCATTGTGAACTATAAAAAATATCTATATCTTTAAATTCATAAATTAAAATTACCTCTAGGATAGAACTAGTTCAACATTCAATTGCATTAGCCTTGTAGAAGTAATTTGATACCCACCCCTTAATTATCGTCACGTGTAAACGTTATCGACTACAATTACAGCCTTGTAAAACTAGTTTGGATTTTATAACCATTGACTGTCACACTTTCAAACGCAAAAATGTTTATTATCATCTGGCATCATTGATCCTACTCTATTTTTTACCCAACTTTCGCATCTCCGCGCCAGATTGAATTAATCAATAAAATTATAAACGCAGATCACGTTTTGCCAGGAGACATTCCACAGAGCCCCGTTTTAAAGAGAAAAATAACTGGTTGCTCTAATAAACGTTGGATATATTTAATGTGAATTAAAAAACTGATTTTTTACAAAAAAATTTAATTTTATTTTGTATTGCTCTGTTGTTTATGTAACTTTTCTCTATATAATACAAGAAATATTTATAAAATAAAAAGATTTATTTCATTTTATACACAGTGTTTTTTAGATTGAGGATATTCGGATTCTATACAATCTGTATCTCTCGAACGACTTATATTTCCTCTTACACCACATATTATACAAATTAAATGTTGAGGAAAGAATAATAATGCATCCGATGGAATTCTCATTGATAAACAATTGCCTTGTCTAAAAACAACAGGTTGGTAGTAAAATCGACATTGTTTATTCCAACAATAATATAGGAGTCCACCATAGGTTTCTAACGAATCAGTTTATCCAAAACAATAAGGACAACAAATAAATCCATCTTTTTGTACTTTAACAAAACCTCTTTCCAACAAATTTTTGCAAGAAGTCTCGTCCACTATATAAAGTGAAGAAATAATTAAAAAAATATAATTAAAGAATATTAAAATTACTAAATAACATACTTTTATCTCCAAAATTGAAGAAAAAATGTATTTCTTAATATTCAACTCGCTCGTTTACACGGCGAATATATTTCTAATGATTAAAAGTAAAATTCGAGTTTTACACAAATACTGTATGTGTAGATATTAGTATTATCATAAATTAAAATCCCCGAAGATTTTAAGTTATATAAAAATAAATCAAGGTAAAATCTTTTTTCAAAATATAGTATATTTAAAATCATTTTAATAATTAATCAAATAATTATGTCTCAAAAATAATTTATATTTTGAAATTATTTTCAACCTTATCAAACGTTAATTATAATACAAATTTATCGTAAATACATGTACTTTTTATATATTAAAAGGGGTGTTCGTATCGTTGGAATGTGCTTTCCCCCATCAATACACAAACCTGCTAACCTTGAGGAATTGAATATTTTTCAAAATTTAAGTTATTTGTTGACCTTGTTTTTTCGACAGGTAGGGGGGCCCGATTAAGTTGTATAATATCACTGTAAAAACCTAATTGCGAGTAAATTTTTTTATTATATCACAGTTGAAATGGGAAAACGCAAGATGTCTCAAAAATCGCCCCCTTTAAAAGTTAAAAAATTAAGTTATTTATGGGGAAACCAGAATTTAAATGCGATTCACTCGTTGATAATTCGTGTTATTTTGACCTGCCATTTCGAAAACACGCGTTTAAAAGTATCGAGGGATTTACCTTTAAGGAAAAATGTTGGATTTGTCAAGATCTATTTCTAGACAGGAGAATTTTTAAGCAACATTTAATGAACCATTTAACATGTAGTTTTTCGAATAAAACACTCACTAATAAAAGAGTGTGTGATTGTTTAAATTCAAAACACCAGAAATACACACTCGAAGATGAACTATTAGACGATCAAATTATTGATTATTTGAACGAGTTTAACGTAAAAAATCAAGAATGGTACGATGATTTAGTAATCGAGGGTAAGATTCAACCTTCGAACTCAAATGTTGAACCAACTAGTAAAGAAGAAAGTATAGATTCGAATATTATTAACATGGCTGAAGAAACGTTGAATTCTTTAATTGAGTCTAACCCTGTACTTACAAACGATTTGAAAATGCCGAGCGATAATCAGCTGTAAGCACTTATTTATTTTGAAGAATATTGTAAAAATAATCCAATTTTAATCCCCAACAACAAAATGGAAACTTCTATTGAAGTATTGCAAAATCTTGAAAAAACTTGTAAAATGATTTAAAACATGTAAATAAATCTTTTTTCTATAAAATCCACTTTTATTATTTTCCTACGTAAGATTTCTTTCAAACAAAATTCAATAACAATTTACTTTTGAAGATACAATTTTTAATAATATTTAATAATATTTATTTTGCCAAAGACAAAAGTTGTAGGCGACCACAGAAAGTCTATATGTAACGGATACCATCCTAGTACAAACCACTTAATTAGATTGAAAAAAAAAAAATTTTACTCGAATAAAATCATTTTTTGCGAAGAATTACAAAATAAATTATACAATTCATAAAGATTTAAAAAAAAAATCAATTCCAAAAATCTGTACAAAATAAACCATCCAATAAAGATATTATTAGGAATATGAAAAAAAATAATGGTTATAAACAACTAGAAATATTATAACGATAAAATATTTATAATTACATTATTTCGTAGAAGTTTTTCTTCTTAACTAAAAAATGAGGTATTATGTTTAAAATTTAGGCTAAAATTTGTAATAGTTAATTACTATAATTATAAGAATATATTGTAAAATATAAACCTTAAAAAATTATTTAATTTTATACTCTCTCTCTAGTTCCTATACATTAAATATCTATAGATCCTTTTATTAAAATTTATGCACAGTGTTTTGAGATCAAGGATGATTACATACCGAGCTTAATTCGACTTCTACACAAGTTGTATTTTTTATATACTACATATCTTAATATATCTATTTACTTATAACTGTTTTAACCAAAAATATCTTGCTATTAACTAATTGAAGATAAATTCTCAAGTTTTTATTTATTTTGTGAGATAAATATAAATATATAAATTAGTAAAGATTTTAAATTAGAATGCTGAGAGTTAAAAATATTGATCAAATTTGTGTCGAGGTGCAGTTTTTTAATATTATCACATATTTAAAAAACATTTCTAGAAATGATTAATCAAATAACTGTCTCAAAAATAATTAATTTCTTATAATTATAAATAATAGGTGTAACCTTCTAACTTAATATCAAACGTAAATTATAATACATCGTTCTCGTAAATACATATCCTTTAAACATATTAAAAGGGTGATTTCAAATTTAAAACAAAAATAAACTATACTTATTTTTTAAATTATAAAACTAACCTTGGATATATTATACATTAAGTATAGTTAAATGTTAATTATCTTTTTTTGATATGCGTATTCTGTTGTATAAAAATAGGGAGTTGTCAGATTAAAAAAATTACGGTTAATAGTATTACACATAGAGTCACATTCTGTATAAAAAGGTGAAATTTTCCATGGTAGGAAAGCACACTGACTGACAAATTTGTTTCGTTCCGGGGACGTAGTTCAAATAAGACAAGTGTTTGAACATTTTTCTTACATAAAAGTGAACCAGATTTAAATGAAAATAAAATTTGTAAAAGTATCAAAGAATGCTTTCGATCCAGTTCGCGCAACCAAATTTTTAGCAGGCTTAGATTTAAAATCTGCATATGATTATATATTGGTTTCTGGAAACAGGTTGTTAATAGAAACAGATTTAAAAATTTTACTTCCCGAAAACACCTATGGTCGTATTGGTAAAATTTTTCATAATGTTGTAAAAATTTAAGAAATCAGTTCTTAATTTACCATGTTTAAAAAGCTCCACGCAGTGGTTTGTCCTTTCATTACGGAATAGATGTTTTAGCCGGAGTTATTGACATAGACTATACTGGCCCAATTGGTATTGTTTTAATCAATTATGGGAAAGTTGATTATAAAATTTTAAGAGGTGATAAAATAGCGCAATTGATTTGTGAGATAATATTTTATCCATCAGTAGTAGAGTGTGAAGTATGTTTAACCAAGACTTTAACTAAAGTTTTGGCATAATATACTATTTCTTGTTATTAAACAGAAATTTAAAGAAACGGAAAGTGGATGTCATGGGTTCGGTTTAAATGACAAAACAAAATTAAATCTAGTAGAGTCGAAAATACAGATTTTAATCATGCGTTGACGTCGGCCCGACCTTATTTTGCTTCGATTCTTCAAAAGGTTTAGAGTTGGCAAGTACTAAGTTTTAAAGTCGAAGAACCGTCAAGGAATATCTGTTGGGCCACCGATATTTTAGGCAGTGTGTCAGAATTTATAGTCCGGTGTACCTAGTAACAGAGACCATACCACCGGAGGCCTATCATCATAGTGCCCTACGCCAGCGTCCCCCTAGCCCGGACAGGTGACAAATCCAGCATGGGTAGCAGAACCCTACTACCGATGGTCGCACCCTCGACGCAAGCCGCTCAACCCAGCAGAAGGTGCAACAAAAGGGACGTCCAGCCCGCCACTTCGCACACAGCAGTGGGATAGAGAACGGATGCTCTAGCAACGCCGGCCGACACCCTACCTAGGAAGGCAGGGAGCCAAGCCCTTTGGAAAGAGCTCCTAAAGAGGAACGGCGGGCACACAGCAGCCCGCATAACCCGGCACAGCTGGCACCGGAGATCCCGGTCTGAGTCCAAAAGGCCGGGAGATGGGTCCGCCGTGCCCTCATACGGATGCCCGCAGCCCCACAGCAGGCTACTCAATCCGCCGAGGCGGCCAGGTTGCCCGGCCCCTCTCCATTAGCCTGGGCTGAAGCCCAGTATCCAGCCCACACCTGACCGAAGTCGGAGGTTGGAGATAGGACCCTTTGGACGGAGCTAACATCTCCCAGTGCTCCACCGCCCTTACGGGTTACAAGAACCGGACCCCGACTCCCCGGTAAAGCCACCAGTTATTGCACACTCTGACCCCTTGAGGGCCCGATATTTTAGGCAGACATATCGACCCTCAAATGTCCGCAACACAAACTACACTGGTCGGGACCACGGCCAAACCATGGGCCGATACCGTAAATAAACCGCCGTCATGCTGTTTTAGAGTTGGCTGGTACCATGTTTTAAAGTCGGAGAGCCGTTAAGAAATATCCGTTGGGCCGACGATATTTTACGCGGACATTTCAACCCTAAAATGTCCGCAACGCCAATTACAATGGTCGGAACCATGGGCCAACCATGGGCCGACATCGTCGGTAAACCGTTACCGTGCTACATGGGAAGCTGCTTCTACAACGAGCTCTGACGCCGTCAGCCGTTCCCGTCCAGCCGCAACTACCGCCAGCCGTTCCGTCCAGCCGCAGGCAAGTGGTCAGAATTTATAGACCGGTGCTTTAAACCACCGCAGCTGCAGCTAGCCGTTCCATCCAGCCGCTGCCGCAATCAGCCGTTCCGTCAAGCCACGACGCTATAACTTCCGACCTCGAACTATTCTCAAATTCCTGATCAGATTTATAAAATAAAATAAAATTTGGGAGGAAGAATGATTCCGACTTCGAGTCTAATAAGCCGCTTCTACAACGAGTTCTGCCGCCGTCCGCCCTTCCCGTCCAGTCGCAGCCAGCCGTTAGAATTTATATACCGGTGCTCCAAGACCCCACCAGCCGTTCCGTCCAGCCGCAGCGATGTGATCAGAATTTATTTACCGGTGCTCCAAACCGCTGCAGCCGCAGCTAGCCGTTTCATCCAGCCGCAGCCATGTGATCAGAATTGATATACCGGTGCTCCCAACCGCTGCAGCCGCAGCTAGCCGTTTCATCCAGCCGCAGCCGCCGCTAGCCGTTCCATCCAGCCGCAGCCATGTGATCAGAATTTATATACCGGTTGTCCCAACCACTGCAGCCGCAGCAAGCTGTTTCATCCAGCCGCAGCCGCCGCTAGCCGTTCCATCCAGCCGCAGCCATGTGATCAGAATTTATATACCGGTGCTCCAAGACCCCACCAGCCGTTCCGTCCAGCCGCAGCGATGTGATCAGAATTTATATACCGGTGCTCCCAACCGCTGCAACCGCAGCTAGCCGTTTCATCCAGCCGCAGCCGCCGCTAGCCGTTCCATCCAGCCGCAGCCATGTGATCAGAATTTATATACCGGTGCTCCAAGACCCCACCAGCCGTTCCGTCCAGCCGCAGCGATGTGATCAGAATTTATATACCGGTGCTCCCAACCGCTGCAGCCGCAGCTAGCCGTTTCATCCAGCCGAAGCCGCCGCTAGCCGTTCCATCCAGCCGCAGCCATGTGATCAGAATTTATATACCGGTGCTCCCAACCGCTGCAGCCGCAGCAAGCCGTTTCATCCAGCCGCAGCCGCCGCTAGCCGTTCCATCCAGCCGCAGCCATGTGATCAGAATTTATATACCGGTGCTCCAAGACCCCACCAGCCGTTCCGTCCAGCCGCAGCGATGTGATCAGAATTTATATACCGGTGCTCCCAACCGCTGCAGCCGCAGCTAGCCGTTTCATCCAGCCGAAGCCGCCGCTAGCCGTTCCATCCAGCCGCAGCCATGTGATCAGAATTTATATACCGGTGCTCCCAACCGCTGCAGCCGCAGCTAGCCGTTTCATCCAGCCGAAGCCGCCGCTAGCCGTTCCATCCAGCCGCAGCCATGTGATCAGAATTTATATACCGGTGCTCCCAACCGCTGCAACCGCAGCTAGCCGTTTCATCCAGCCGCAGCCGCCGCTAGCCGTTCCATCCAGCCGCAGCCATGTGATCAGAATTTATATACCGGTGCTCCAAGACCCCACCAGCCGTTCCGTCCAGCCGCAGCGATGTGAGTAGTTATGTGCCCTATTCCTAGCCAAAAGGGGGCGTGGCTACCGCGTCCCCAGCTGCGTGACGGGGGGGAATGAAGCGGGGAATCGCGATTCCGCCCCCCCTCGGGCGCGTGTCACGCGCGCGTGACCTGAATAATTAATGAGATTAACAGGTGTTAATTAGTTGACCTGTCAATCAAGTAGGTAAGCAAGTGTTTTAAAAAGGGTGCATATTAATGAGCGTGGTATTGTTTTACCGTTATGGGTCATTGACCTGTTAGATAGTAACATGTGTTTAGGATCATCAAGTAGTTATATTATATGTTTGAATATTAATTTTTGGCGGGAAAGTGTAAGCGTCGCGTGTATAAAAATCAACAAGTGGTTAAACGCTTTAGGTTTATTAATGTACACTTATGTTTGACATGAATATTAATATATGGCTTAAGTTTGTACCTTTATAATTAACCGTTAGGGTTCATGACCTGGTAGCTATATGGTTGTTAAAGTTTTGGCGCGAATTTAACATGTGTTCTGAAGACCGTTAGAAATTGTAAGCGTCGATTAACAAGTAGGAATGGTACGTTTTAACCAATCTGTATGAAAATGGTTTATATAATACAACTAACGTGTATATTAAGAAAGAGACAAAAATAAATATAAACAGTTTATTTAAATTAAAATTTTAAGGGCGCCACCTAAAATTACATAAATTAGTTGCTAATATAATAAAACATGTTGAATATATTACCCCCTTCCACGATGATTTTGATCCCCGGCGCTAGAAAAAATTCATATTATAATTTCATACGTATTAAAATATATTTAACGAATTACCTTTCCTCAAGTCCAGTACTCGCATTTCCGCCGACAATGACGGGTTGATCAAAATCTCCCGATAGGGAATCGTGGGAGAGTTCGAGGGCGTTGGGGAGTTCTCGGGTGTTGGTGGGTCCGAAGGCGTGGAGGGTGGTGGCAGCGTGTCGGGTCCTATTGTTAGAACTTTTATAAAAGTATAATAAAAAATAGAAAATAATTACTTCGAACTGGTCCTAGGTCCGCGTTTTCTCCTATAATTTAATAATTATCAATTACTTGTTACAGTATATTATCAAAAGTACATTACTTCCGCGTCCTCTCCCCTTCACTACTTTAATGAAATCTGCTGTAGTGTTGGAAGCCCTAAATTTTTAAATTTTTGTTGAAAAGGTTCGTATTAAGACGTTTTACAACTTACATTGTAGTTCAGGAACGAAATGTGATAAAACATGAAAAAATCACGCCTTTTATACCCGGCAATCTTAACCTAAATATTTGATTTACTATAGCTCGAGGTTAGGTTCGTGTATGGAATTTTTCTCGAGAAAACATTGATTTATTTTAAAAAACCGTTGCGTTAATAGAGTACGTAAAAATTGTTACAAAACCATTAGAAAATGGAGTTTCCTAAGCATCCCGCTAGGGGTTTATTTACCACATGTTGATATAAAAAAACGTTGCGTTAATAGAGTACGTAAAAAAAATTGTTACAAAACCATTAGAAAATGGAGTTTCCTAAGCATCCCGCTAGGGGTTTATTTACCACATGTTGATATAAAAAAACCGTTACGAAAAATTACGAGTACCTAAAACCGTTATGAAAATTAGCATGTGTTATAGAAGTTCCTAAGCGTCCCGCTAGGGGATTTTAGTTTATTACGAAAACTTACGCATGTATTAATAAAAAGCGTTAGATAAATTAGCATGTGTTATAGAAGTTCCTAAGCGTCCCGCTAGGGGGTTTTGCGACTATAAATAGAGGGACGCGCTTTATTTGCATTTATTTCACAACTTGCATTCGACTTGAAGAAATTGTAAGTAAATTTTAAAATTTGGGGAATTACCTTTTTTAAATGACCGTTTATTGTTAGGAAATTATTCTGGCACGATGGACTTTGACCGCAAAGTAATAGTTTATTAATTCAGTCTATTTTTTATACCATTTAATTTAGTTTAATTTTTAGAACCAATCCGAAACACCTCCCTGCTCCCAGGTCAATAAGGTCCGTCGTCGATTAGATTTCGGAAACAAAGTAAATATTAAGAAAACTCGTTTCGAAGTAGACATCCCGAAGAATCAACCCGATATCATAGATTTAACATGCCACGAGGTACTCGATAGCCCTTCGAAACAATCGCCATTCAAACCAGTTGATGCGCCACCCAAAAGCACCCCATCCAAGCCAGGCCCATCTCAACCAGGTCCATCTCAACCAGGTCCATCTCAAGCCGGTCCATCTCAAGCCGGCCCATCTCAAGCCGGCCCATCTCAAGCCGGCCCATCTCAAGCCGGTCCATCTAAGCCAGTAGACGACGGCTGGACGGATATAGTCGTAGAGTTTTCCCGCCATAAAAATTTCGGGATAAAAATTGCAAGTTTCAAAAATAACTTGTATTTAGATATAAGGCGTTACGTCAAAAATAGCGATCGGCCAACCGCGACAAAAGACGGCGTTTGCGTCAAACTAGATTCGGCGTATGAGTTAAAAGAGTATCTAGAACAGATAGTTTATGAAGAGGGTGATTTTCAACTAAGAAACGAGAAGGTTGAAATTCTAGCGGGTCGGCGAGGTGAAGTTCTAGTTTACAAGAACCGTGGACGTCACTACGAAAAACTATTAAACTTGCAGAATTCCGGCGAAGTTTACGACGTCGCGACAACGATTCAAACCGTATTAAATATTTACGCAGGACTTTAAAAACACCATGGCCCTCGATCTTAGCACCCGTTTCAACCCTAAAAATTTTTACTCAATAGATAAAATCATTGCCAGTTCTTCTCGAAAGTATAGGTGTAAATCTATGCTATTCGAGTGTAATTTTAAAAATTTAGACCAATTAAACCACGCGGATATCAGTAACCAACTGACCCGTATTTTCCAATCAATATTAGATAGAATTACGGCCGATAATTTAGGCTACACGCGCGTCAGGGTGGTGGTAATTTCCGATGAGCTGCAAGATCCGATAAATTTCCAATTAATGAATATCAATGAATTGACAGCTGAGAGAATTTTAACGGGGATTGAAAAGGTAGCGCAGTCCGTAAAAACCATTTATTTAGATTCACCCCTCCGATTCGACCTAATATTTCTTCAAGATACCCCTATGAGAGGACTTCCTCGCAGTGTTAGAAGCAGAAGTTATGAATGTTTAGATCAGTATATCAACCAAGGTAACACATTTATTCCCATTAGAAATACGGACAATTTATGTTTTACGAGAGCCCTGGCGGTGGGAAGAGTTTTGGCCGACTATCAGCATTTAAAAAGTTTAGGACTGGGTGCTAGTTTTAATCAAAACGATTTAAAGACAATTAGAAACGGGAAAAAACCCGAACAAGAGATTGAAGCTAAAAAATTACACGCCCTAGCGGGGGTTCCCGAAGGCCCCGTAGAAATAATAGACATTAATCGATTCCAAAATATATTACCCGACTACCAAATTATATTAATCTCGGCGGACGATAATTTCGATAAAGTGTTTATTGGACCCTTTAAAGAAAAACAAATTTTCCTCTTAAAAATTAAAGACCACACCCACGTCGTACGATCTTATTCGGCCATGTTTGGGGCAAAATATTATTGTAAATTTTGTCTTACCCTGTTACATAATATCAAACAGAAAAAAAGTCACGACTGCGGACCCAATCTTAAATGCCGTCGATGTCGCGGCCCCGAATTCCACCCCAGTATAGAACAGGCTACCCGTTGTCATGACTGTAATAGGTATTTTGCCGGACCAAATTGTTTCTCCCAACACGTAGAACTAGGAACCTGTCAGGTTTTAAGGCGCTGTTTAAATTGCGGGAAAGACTATGAAGGCAATCATAATTGCGACAACAAATGCGCTTTTTGCAAAATTGAGCATGCCAAAAACGAGTGTCACGTCCGCCCATTAGAAATAAAATCGAATGAGAAACGACTATGTTATTTTGATTTTGAAACCATAACGACTGCCACTAAAATTAGACCAATTTTAATCATTTCCGCGATGCAAGAAGCGCCATTTTCGACCAATTATGATTACCGAAAATTTCACGGCTTTGATTGCGTTCAAAATTTCCTAGATTATTTATTAGCATGCCAGGTGACAGTTAATGGTCGGAAAAGAGATACGGTTACGAGGCCGGTCTTTGAAAACGTCATATTAATTAGCCATTTCGGGAGTGGTTTCGATACGTTGCTTATTCTTAACGGTCTATTAAAACGAAAGATTAAACCCGAGATAATTTATACCGGTTCCAAAGCCCTGGGTATGTTTCTCGCCCAATTTAAAATAGCCTTTATCGATAGTTTCATGTTCCTACCTACAGCCCTTCGAAATTTCTCGAAAACTTTTAAGATTGTCCAAAAGAAAGGTTATTTTTGTTATTCATTCGCTACGGAAAACAATTTAGATTACATCGGCGCCCTCCCCGAGAAAGAATATTTTGGTATCGACAAATTTACGGACGAGGAAATCGTGGAATTTAATCAATGGTACGACTCCCAGCGTTACGTCGTTTTTGATCTAAATAAAGTTTTAACCGAATACGCGATCGATGACGTTAAACTTTTACAGAAAGGATTCGATAGTTTTAGAAATTTATTTTTAAAAACAGTCGATTTTGATTTGTTAGGGTCAAACGCCATAACGTTGCCGGGAGCCGTCACAAATTTATTCCTTAGTAGATTTGTCGAACCAAACACTATCGCGATTGTTCCGGGGACGGGTTATAGGAAACGGCATAGTGTCAAGGCCCTAAAATGGTTAGCTTATTTGGAAAAAAAACTCAACGTGAAATTTCAAACGGCGCGATCGCTAGGTGGAGAACATGTCATTTACCCCTATCGATTAGACGGTTATTGTTCCTCGCCCGAAATAATTGCCGAATTTTACGGCTGCCATTACCATAAATGCCCACTGCACACTGACCACCAGGCTTACGATAAACAGTTAAAAGATTATAATTTAAATATTTATCTCAAAACCCTCGACCGCGAAAATTTTTTAAAAAAGGAAAGGCCTAATGCACAGTTTATTAGTATATGGGAGCACGAGTATGATCAGTTAGTAGAAGACCCAGCAATTGCGAGTTTCTGCGATTCCCTACCCTTTACCAAACCGATAGGAGCGAGAGACGCCATTCGTGGGGGGAGGGTCGAAAACTTTGTAATTTACGCCGAAGCCACTCCCGATCGACCAATCAAAGTCGTGGATTTCAATAGTATGTACCCGTCGGTCCAGATGAGTTCCTATAAATATCCCAAATCAAGCCCCGAAATTATAACTTGTAACTTTAATTTTTCCGTTAACGCTTATTTTGGTCTTATTAAAGCTACGGTGCTGCCACCTACCAATTTAAACCTCCCAATTCTCTCAGCTAAAATTAATAGTAAAATTTATTATACTCTCTGCTACAAATGTGCAGCTGAACAATGTTTCGAATGTACCCATACTGATCGAGAGCGTAGCATAACCGACGTGTGGACGACTCCCGAGTTTTATCTAGCGATAGAGTACGGTTACAAAATTATTACAATTCACGAAGTACATCATTACCGAGAGACATTCGATAAAGATTGTCCGCTATTCGATGACTATATTCGGCTTTTTTACAAAATCAAAGTTCAAAATTCGTCGTATCCAAAAGACATAATTACATTAGAACAAAAACTTAATTATTTACGAGACTTTAATGAAATTGACGGGTTAGATTTAAATTTAGACGATATAACCGATAATCCCGCTTTAAAAGCTATTGGCAAACTTAGTCTAAACAGTCTGTGGGGCAAAAATTCCATTAATTTAAATCGAGGCCAAAGTGTTTTTATTAATTCTTATAAGGAATTAGTCGAAATTTTGGCCGATAAAACCAAAGAATTAACGGATTTTAAACTACTAGACGATGATATAGCCTTAGTCACCACTCGTTTTCGGGAAGACTACGTTCCAACTTATCGGAAAGGGTCACCAACGATAGGCGCGTTTGTAGCCAGTTACGGCCGTATTAAATTATACAAATTAATGGCTCAAATTGGTTCTAATTTAAATTACGTCGATACTGATTCTGCTTTTCTTTATATGAGTAAAGACTTAAATATTCCGCTAGGGACTACCCTAGGTACATTAGCTGACCAGTATCCCAATGAAAATATAAAAGCCTTTGTTTCCTTGGGATGTAAAGCTTATTCAATTTTATTCGAATCTGGAAAGATTGTCACTAAACTTAAGGGCATTACATTGACTAAAAAAAATCAGTCAATTGTCAACTTTGAAGCTTTGAAGGACCTCGCTACACGCAACCAACAATTGAAATACAGCGTCGAAGTCCCATTTAACGTGAAACGTTTAAAAACGGGGCAGCTATTCCAAAAACCAGCTGAAAAACTCGTTGGATTTACGTCTAACAAGCGAATCTTCAAGAGCGACGGTACCAGTATTCCCTTCGGCTACAAAAATGTCAGTAACGCGGCTCAAGTTTAAATCGCCGACCACGTTCCTCATCAGTGGACCGAGTCGATGCGGAAAAACAGTTTGGACTTTTCGGCTTTTAAAAAATCGACACACGCTGTTCGAGAAACCTCCCCAGCGAATCATTTATTGTTATAATATTTGGTCGGAAAAATTCAATGAGCTTAAAAAAATTATACCTGATATCGAGTTTCATCAGGGTTTATTAAGTGAGAAACCGGAAGAAATATTTGATAGTTCTATAAATAATTTGCTCGTTCTCGACGATCTCTCTCAAAGTTGTTTAAATAACGCGTACGTTTCGGAATTATTTCGTGTTGGTAGTCACCACTTAAATTTAACTATATTATTCTTAACCCAAAATGTTTTTGGTCAAGGTCGAGCGGCTCGCGATATTAGCTTGAACTCATCGTACATTGTTCTATTTAAGAGTCCGCGTGATCCTAGTCAGATTAAATGTCTCAGTCGACAAGTATTTCCTAATAACCCAAATTTTCTAAGTACTGTGTACAATAATGTAACTGCTTCTCGACCCTATTCTAATATTGTTTTAGATTTAAATCAAGAAACACCAGAACATTTCAAAGTGCGAACAAATTGCTTATTTGAAGAGGGCCCAATGATAACTTTTCTAGAGTAATGGTGACGGGTTTAAAAATAATGTTTAAAAAAAATTATTCTGTTAAATATATTCTATAAAAAATATGTGAAAATGTTTTCATTGTATAAATTCTTTGTGTTTTTTGAATAAATTTGAATGTATTTATAAAATTGTTTCATTACGTAAGATGACTTGGCCACGAGCGATACGGGAACATAAACCTTATTTAACGCTCATTAAAAAAGCTTCCCCCAGTCAGCGCAAATTTTTAATTAAAAACGCTAGTCCCGAACAATTAAACTCTATTTCTAATATTTGTCTTAATATTACCCGGGGGGCGCTACCTGTAGGCGCAAATAGGAAAAAAATATTACAGCGCTATAAAGCGTGCATCAGAAAACTTGCTCGTAAAAATTTAACCGACTTAAACCGTCGAAAAATTCTAATATCTCAGCGAGGCGGATTCTGGGGTGCAATTCTCGGTTCATTAATTCCCGTGGTTCTTAACCGTATTATTAATCGATGAAAAAATTCGTTTTAGTCCCCGCTGATAGCTATTTTAGCGATACGGCCAAATTAATAGACATTATTCAAAATCAAATGAAAAGTATCATAAATAAACCGATTAAAGTAGGGAGTGAGGAGGATACGTTACGAGAGTATTTAACTATGCTTCAAAGGTACTTTAAAATTAAAGAATTTCAAGGAGTCCCCGCCGTTCGTTTAGAGCCCCCAGCGATACCTCCTCCATCGAATACGTTAGCTCCTCTTCTCGCACCGGCGCAGATTATACGGTCCGTGGCCCCTCTTCTCGCACCGGCGCAGATGATACGACCCGTAGCTACACCAATAAATTCTCCGAGAAATGTCTCTCGCGGTTCCCCCGTTTCACCCAGTACTACGTTGATTTCTCCCGATCCGATTCCCGTTTATCTACACGCGGAACCGAGACCCCCTCTTCGACCTACTCCCCCAGTCCCGGCGTTTCTACCGGATCATTTGATAGCGGAGTCAACACCGAATATTCCCGAAGCCGTCCACGAAGCACTCCGCCGCGAGTTTGATCCTCTTTCAAGTAGTACACCACGCCGTTCCGAAAGTACCAGTAACATAAGGAACCTCTTCAATACGTCTGAAGGCGCGACGGGTACTACACGAGACAGCGACGTAACGTATAGGCCATCGGCTGAAAGCGTGGAGAATTTATCGGAGGCTGTGTCTCTACCATTTTCGGATAAAGATTTGCAAACGAATGAAAAGCACGTGAAGAGGAGACTAAATGTTCGCAAACCTTATCCGACACCTAAAAACAGACGCCGCGCATTAAGCCCTCTTAAAAAATGGAAAAATTGATACAATAAAAATTTATTGATTACAATATTTATTTTCGTGATTCATTAAATGCAGACACATATTCCATAACGAGATTATGTCATTGATATATAGAGTATCATTATACATATCTAATATTTCTCTATAAGTATACCCCGAACATTTACATACGATATAAAATAAACAATGAGCACCGCATGTTTCCGAGTCAATCGGTTGGATAATATTTTTATTATATACCCACTTTTTAGCTAAATGACCCAAGTTAAAATTGTACGTAACAGGTGAATTTCCAAACGAACAGAAAAATTCTCCCTTTCCCGATTCAATAAACACAGCGACCCAATGAGAACCTGGTTCCGTCGAATCGTCCGTATTTATAATAAAACAATACGTTTTCTGTTTCGGCGCTTTTTTGGGAATCGCGTCTTTGGAAAATGTACCAATGTAAAATGGGCGCGTTCTATAATCACATTTCAAAAATTCATCAAGCTGATTAGTATTCATGATAGAATCTTTTGTAGTTCTTCGGGATAGAATGAACCCAAGATGACTTGATTATTTTGATCTTGTATGACGTAAACAGGACGAGGTCTATTAATCACTCTCTTAATAGTAAACACTTCCTTCGACCAGTATCCCTTGTAGCCTTTAGTAAACGCTTTCGGGGCTTTTGTTAATCGAACACGTTCACCGACTTTGAATTTGGCTTTTTCCCTAATTGATTTTTTACCGTAAAGATTTTTCCAAACTAAATGCTCATTATCAACCGTTACTTTACACGGTTTGAACCCGTTCGACCTGTGTACACTGTTATTATACTATCTAACAATTTTCGGTAAATCCTTAATGAAATTTGGTTTCTTAGTTTTAGTAATTAAACGATATATTTTGTTCTCGAGAGTTCTATTGGCGCGTTCTACGATTCCGCATTTTATGTCCCCGTAACTTACAAAATGTTTTATATCGTTCTTTTTTAAATAATCCTGTACGGTCTTATTAAGAAATTCCTTTCCTTGATCCGTATTAATTTTCATGGGTTTATTAACTTTGTGAATTTTTTTTAGCGCCTGTAGAACGTCTTTCCCGCTCTTTGTTTTCAAAGGTAACGCGGATAAAAAGCGCGATAAAACGTCAATGTTAACGAAAATATAATTATAATCCGGTTTCAACTCGTCCAAAACTATTAAATCCATTTGATGAATTTCATTCAGTGACGTCACATATGTTGGTGTACGAGCAAATTTAAGCTTTCGGTCTCTATGCAACGTATAGGGGTCTTGCGTTAACAACCATTTTTTAATTTTGGTCTTTGGAATTAAGGGCAAACTTTTTTCTAATCGCTTGACACCGCCTAATCCCCCTGGATTTTCAGGATCGTAATAGACTTTCTCTATGGTTTTATTCATGGCCGCGCGCTTTGACCTTTTAACTTGTAATAAAAATTAAACAAACCATATTCTTAAATTTATACCCTTTATTAAAACAAAAATTCTGTAATAATTTCATTTACATCGTTAACCATTGCATGAAATAAATTATGTATGTTTAAAGAACAATGTGGGTAGTTTTCGTTAAAATTATTTAGAGTCTTTTGATAATTGACCAGAGGAAGAGCTCTTTTCACATTAGCCTCAAGCCTTTCAGACCAATGCGAAGCTACGGGAAGCCACGTAATGTCATGAGCCAATTGAAAGTGACATGCTGTATTTTCACAGGATCCCGTTAACGACATTAGAATCTCGGTTAATTCGTCTTTAATACATTTCTTCATACACTGGTAACAGTTTTTTCTCTCCTGAATTTCCGTATTAAGACTTAAGCGAATAATTTTTAACCGCTCCCAGCTTGTTTTACACATTGCAAAACCGTTTGAAGTCGAGTACAAGACATTATACTTGTCATTAGCTCCGCGGACGTGCGAACGCAAATCAATAAATTTACCTCTTTGACATATAAATCCTTCGAGTTTTACGTAATCGGTTAGCCAACTATGAAATCGGGTTGGGGGTTTTGTCAAGTCAAAGAATGTGTCAATTTCATCGGAAAATGTCCATAAGTTTTCCCAAACGTTAAGATTAAATGAAACGTATTTTCTATGCCCTTGGCGTTTAATTTTAAGATCGGTACCCGGAATGTCATTTGAAAGAAAAATTTCCAGTTTATCGGAGAGATAATGAGAGCGTGACATGGTTGAACGATTGCAAGCGAGGAACTGTTAAACCGCTTAAGGTAAAGTGCTTTAAATGGGTTTTATTCGGCGTTATAAATTACTTTGCGATCGCGTGTTATCAAAATCTCATTATCGAATTCAAAATACATTATACATGTCACATTATGTGTTAATGCGTTTTTAAATTGCACATCGAGTCGTAAACTACCGTCCTTTCTAAGAGACATATAATCCCCACTAGCATTGTTGTCGCTTGTTAGATCGAATAGATACATGTTATACCCGGATTTAAAATTTTAAAACTTATGAAATTACCACGGTCGGCCCCATCGATCCCCATCGCGGAAAATAGACTCTGATAAGGTAAACAATAATTCCCTTCGTCGTAGTCCATTTGGAACCCATCGGGAGGATAACGATCAGGACCCACCGAGAGGGACAAACCGGTCACGTTTAAATGTTCAAATTGTAAACTATTACTATTCAATGACCCGATAAACGCATCTTCCTTGACAAAAACCACAATAGCTCGTTTCGGTAATCTACCTAAAATGATGTTATCGCGGTTTATACTCGTTAGGCCTCTCGCTACGCTAAAATTTTTAACAATCGTTTGCGTTAAGGGAAAGATAGCTGGAATATCTGATTCTAGCATTTTTGCATGCGCCAATACGATTGAAGGATTAACTTTAACTTTTGTCACGTACAAGTACGCTTGGTCTATAACTAGTTTATAATCCTTGCCTGCTTCCATAGACATGACGGTAGTTAGGCGCGGGCTTCTAACTAAACGAAATCGTACCGGAACTTGGTTTAACATAAACTTATTAATTTTGCAAATATCAACAGACAAAGGCCCCATTATTTCAAAGGATTGCGATTCTTTTGATCTTGAGCCTCGCTTCAGGGCCCCGTTGGACTCTGACTTGAACGTATCTAACCACATTTCCGAAGGCTTGGTCGTAGAGTCCATATAAAAGAGGCCATTTTGGAGTTGCGAATTTTTTGCATCTTCTCCATAGTTGACTAATTTTTCAATGTAGGAACTGTAAGCGTAGCAGTTGTTCGCGGACTGGGTAGAAGTATCCCCGAGATAACAATCGCATTGACTAAAAAGCGACCCTATAAGATTATTCGTTGGTGCCACTTTTGTTTCAGCGGCGGGGACATTCGATCCATCGTTATGTAAAAGTCTCAGTTTCAATTTTAACATAGTTTTTGATAAATCCATATATAAATCTTCCGACGCGGGAATAAAAAATTCCAGAGGGCCATTGTCCGATAAATTGTTTGTTGGTAAATATCTTATTTCCGTTGTGGTAATTACATTAGTATTGACCAATGGGCGTTGAAAAATATCCAGCTGACTTAGCATTCCCTCGTAAACCGCCATTATTATCCTAAAAAGTCAAGTTTGGTTCTTTTTGTAACTCTCCGTTTGGACACTTTTTTTCGTTTCCTAATGGGGCCCGTTCGTCGTTTACGGCAGCCGCTGCCAGACTGATTTCTCGTTAATCGATCAGCCGCTTTATGTAATAAATTGCTACCGGCGATTCTTAAATTGTTCTTTAACGTTTCTTTAGGGTCATGTCCTTGTTTTAAATCTTGCCACCATCTCTTGCCTACTCCAAAAGCCTCATTGGTCACGGGTTTGATAATGGGTGTTATATATTTTATAAGCTTTTTAAAAATTCCGCCCACGCCTCTTCCCCGTTGATAAACAGGTCCGGCAAAAAATGGTCCGCCACCATATTGTTCGCGGTAATATTTGAAATAACTTTCACTGTCGGCCATTTCGTCTCAAATGAAGTCTAATGACACTTTTTCCGTTTATAAAGGCTATTGTTTCGCCAAAATCCGTTTTCATGTCAATGTCAACTATTTCTGTATTATTTGTTCTCAAAGGATAGTAACCAATTTTGTCAAAAATAATAGATTTTTCAAACGGCTTATCATTTCCAGCTAGCGGTATTATTTTCATCAAAGGGGCAAACGTATCGCCTACATATTGAGGGTATATTAAATTTGAATATATATATAGTGTTCTGGCTCCCATTGATAAATCAGCAGCGTAGAGACTATCTGTATTGGCCAAGAGTTCACTAAAGCGCGTAAAGCCTAGCATTTCACCGAGACCTTTCTCAGATGAATGAAATATAATTGCAAACCCCGCCGCGGCTCCAATGTGAACGGATCCATTATGGTTAATGGTTAATTGAAATTTATCCCTTATTTCCTCATCCAAGGTTAACATCATTGCGTCTAAAATGTCTTGGACACTCGAGTAAGCACCAGTCGGTATTTGATAATCAATTCGAGTTTCGACTCTAAACGCGGCGTCTTGTACATTATCACTTCTAATTTCAATGTAATTAAAGTTATTTAACGATAAGGACTTTATATAACCAGCAAAAGGTTTCGTACAAAAATATGACCCAATATGAAATCCGTCTTTCCGATATGGATTTATGTTAGGTTCAAAATCGAGAAGCTCTTTAATTGGTCCATTGGGAATTCTAATATGGTAGTTATTGGTGGTTATCAAATTCCAACAGAGCCCGTTTGGTTTTGTGTGGAGTTCAATTTTAATTTCATTATCAAGCCCGAATTCTTTTAAACTTTCATTAAGCGCTGCAATAAGTTTGCGCACGACACTATATCGAAGGATATTTCCATTCTGGTCTTTCTCCGCTTCAATTTTACCCACTTTCACTGATATTTTAAAGTATGTAAACGGTTGCACGTTTTTAACGGTAGTCGTGGAAACTGCTAAAAATGACCGGTTTTTTTCTGTAATATTTTCCCATGTTGGCGGTAATATAATTTCGCTAATTCCAACTTCAAAATTTGAAGGTACATTTAAAGGTCGTCCTAAATTTACTTTATAAGTAGACGCTGTATTTTCCGGGTATAAATCGCTCGAAGCGTTACTCGGTAATGTTAAAAATAGATCGTCCATTGCAAAAATAATATGGCCACTAGTCTGAACCACCACGTAAACTTTAATTAGATACGATATTAACAACTGGTTATATACTATGACATTCCTTTCTAATTTATAGGGCTATTCACCTCTAGTTATCGATAACCTGATTCTGATTTCCAGTTTTTCCTGGATTTACTGATATAAAAGGACGGTATTTTTTCCATGTTTTCTCACAATTCGTTAATGTTTCTGATAAAAAGTCTTACGTTCCTTATGAAAAATCAACAATCTACTAGTAGCTGGGATCTCTCTCGACATGGTAATATACTTATAATAACATTCAAATTATTGTAAAATATTCCACCAAAAAATGTGTGTTAAGCTAGTCTTAAAACAACTTAATGTTTCCCCGACATACGTTCTAAAACGCCTCACTTGGTGGCGCTGGAGAAACTTTTTGACGGGGCCTCGTACCCAGTTTAACCCCCCCGACCTCCCATAAATCTTTCTATCATACACCTTATTTAAATTGAATAATACAATATATATATATATATATATATATATATTTATATATACGACCCAAAACAAAATACTAGCTCAAAATTATAGTTTTTTACCTTGTCAAATGACAATGATGAGTCCGTTACTGTTCGTTGAGCTTCACCAATGGCCGTTAGTAATGGCGTACATCCTAGAACGTTAAAATATTTTAAAAAATGTTCATTTTTAAGCCTAAAATTTTACCTGGAAAGTATGCGGCCAATATAATTCCTAGAAATCTAAAAAAATGTTAAAAGTTACGCGGTTAGATACTTAGCACAATTTAGTTCCCATTAGCAATAACTAGAGTGCCCGAAACCCTATTTAAAACGTTCAAAACTTAAAACATTATCTTAACAATACTTCTGGCTTAACTTTCTTTTGGAGAATGGCTATTTCGACCGCGTTGCTTAAGATGCTGGGTGTAGATGCTGGGTGAAGAAAGTGGCGCCATCTAACTTAAATATTATATATAAAAATTTAGTAATTTATAAAGTGTTATTAATATTGATATATAATAAACAAATTAGCCTGATATTTATGCTATATATTTAAAAAAGTTTTTGTTCGAAAATATATTTTTATGGTAATCTTGCAACGTAATACATAGATGGCGCTAGTGGGCTTGGAAAGGAGAGATTTTGGCAATTTTTCAGGAGGCGAGTTGCTTAAAATTATCGGTTAGGTTAAATGTTATATTATATTAATTATAAAGTGTTATGAATATTGGTATATATTAAACAAATTAGACTGATATTTATTTTATATATTTTTAACAGCCCAAAAATATATTTTTATGGTAGTGATTTAGTACAATAGATGGCGCTAGTGCGCTTGGAAAGTAGGGATTTTCGTGGAGGCGCGGTAAATTCGAAATGTCAATATAAAATGTTAAGTTATTTATCGTAAACTTTATGCTTTGTATAATAGGAATAATGGCCATCTGGTATAATGAATTCAATACGAGTTCTATGGGAGTCAAAAGAGTTTCAGCAACTAAATATTTGGACACTGATAATCCTGGACTCTGGACATCTGAAGAAGTCTTAAATTTCGAATTAGAGGATGAAGGTCCAAAATAGTTTCAGCAACTAAATATTTGGACACTGCTGATCCTGGACTCTGGACACCTGAAGAAGTCTTATACTTAGAGATTTATGGTTCGGTGTTGGTCAAATCGAAAATATTCAATACACATTTTTAACTATTTTTGTTTAACCACTTGTTGATCGACGCTTACACTTTCCCGCCAAAAATTAATATTCAAACACATAATAAACCTAAAGAGTTTAAACACTTGTTAATCGACGCTTACAATTTCTAACGGTCTTCAGAACACATGTTAAATTCGCGCCAAAACTTTAACAACCATATAGCTACCAGGTCATGAACCCTAACGGTTAATTATAAAGGTACAAACTTAAGCCATATATTAATATTCATGTCAAACATAAGTGTACATTAATAAACCTAAAGAGTTTAACCACTTGTTGATTTTTATACACGCGACGCTTACACTTTCCCGCCAAAAATTAATATTCAAACATATAATATAACTACTTGATGATCCTAAACACATGTTACTATCTAACAGGTCAATGACCCATAACGGTAATCCACCTAGTTAAACAATACCACGCTCATTAATATGCACCCTTTTTAAAACACTTGCTTACCTACTTGATTGACAGGTCAACTAATTAACACCTGTTAATCTCATTAATTATTCAGGTCACGCGCGCGTGACACGCGCCCGAGGGGGGGCGGAATCGCGATTCCCCGCTTCATTCCCCCCCCGCCACGCAGCTGGGGACGCGGTAGCCACGCCCCCTTTTGGCTAGGAATAGGGGGGTAAACTACTGATGTGATCAGAATTTATATACCGGTGCTCCCAACCGCTGCAGCCGCAGCTAGCCGTTTCATCCAGCCGAAGCCGCCGCTAGCCGTTCCATCCAGCCGCAGCCATGTGATCAGAATTTATATACCGGTGCTCCCAACCGCTGCAGCCGCAGCAAGCCGTTTCATCCAGCCGCAGCCGCCGCTAGCCGTTCCATCCAGCCGCAGCCATGTGATCAGAATTTATATACCGGTGCTCCAAGACCCCACCAGCCGTTCCGTCCAGCCGCAGCGATGTGATCCGAATTTATATACCGGTGCTCCCAACCGCTGCAGCCGCAGCTAGCCGTTTCATCCAGCCGCAGCCATGTGATCAGAATTTATATACCGGTGCTCCAAGACCCCACCAGCCGTTCCGTCCAGCCGCAGCGATGTGATCAGAATTTATATACCGGTGCTCCCAACCGCTGCAGCCGCAGCTAGCCGTTTCATCCAGCCGCAGACGCCGCTAGCCGTTGCATCCAGCCGCAGCCGCCGCTAGCCGTTCCATCCAGCCGCAGCCATGTGAGCAGAATTTATATACCGGTGCTCCAAGACCCCACCAGCCGTTTCGTCCAGCCGCAGCGATGTGATCAGAATTTATATATCGGTGCTCCCAACCGCTGCTGCCGCAGCTAGCCGTTTCATCCAGCCGCAGCCGCCGCTAGCCGTTCCATCCAGCCGCAGCCGCCGCTAGCCTTTCCATCCAGCCGCAGCCATGTGATCAGAATTTATATACCGGTGCTCCCAACCGCTGCAGCCGCAGCTAGCCGTTTCATCCAGCCGCAGCCATGTGATCAGAATTTATATACCGGTGCTCCCAACCGCTGCAGCTGCAGCTAGCCGTTCCATCCAGCCGCAGCCATGTGATCAGAATTTATATACCGGTGCTCACAACCACTGCAGCCACAGCTACCCGTTTCATCCAGCCGCAGCCGCCGCTAGCCGTTCCATCCAGCCGCAGCCATGTGATCAGAATTTATATAACGGTGCTCCCAACCGCTGCAGCCGCCGCTAGCCGTTCCATCCAGCCGCAGCCATGTGATCAGAATTTATATACCGGTGCTCCCAACCGCTGCAGCCGCATCTAGCCGTTTCATCCAGCCGCAGCCATGTGATCAGAATTTATATACCGGTGCTCCAAGACCCCACCAGCCGTTCCGTCCAGCCGCAGCGATGTGATCAGAATTTATATACCGGTGCTCCCAACCGCTGCAGCCGCAGCTAGCCGTTTCATCCAGCCGCAGACGCCGCTAGCCGTTGCATCCAGCCGCAGCCGCCGCTAGCCGTTCCATCCAGCCGCAGCCATGTGAGCAGAATTTATATACCGGTGCTCCAAGACCCCACCAGCCGTTTCGTCCAGCCGCAGCGATGTGATCAGAATTTATATATCGGTGCTCCCAACCGCTGCTGCCGCAGCTAGCCGTTTCATCCAGCCGCAGCCGCCGCTAGCCGTTCCATCCAGCCGCAGCCGCCGCTAGCCTTTCCATCCAGCCGCAGCCATGTGATCAGAATTTATATACCGGTGCTCCCAACCGCTGCAGCCGCAGCTAGCCGTTTCATCCAGCCGCAGCCATGTGATCAGAATTTATATACCGGTGCTCCCAACCGCTGCAGCTGCAGCTAGCCGTTCCATCCAGCCGCAGCCATGTGATCAGAATTTATATACCGGTGCTCACAACCACTGCAGCCACAGCTACCCGTTTCATCCAGCCGCAGCCGCCGCTAGCCGTTCCATCCAGCCGCAGCCATGTGATCAGAATTTATATAACGGTGCTCCCAACCGCTGCAGCCGCAGCTAGCCGTTTCATCCAGGCGCAGCCGACGCTAGCCGTTCCATCCAGCCGCAGCCATGTGATCAGAATTTATATACCAGTGCTCCCAACCGCTGCAGCCGCAGCTAGCCGTTTCATCCAGTCGCAGCCGCCGCTAGCCGTTCCATCCAGCCGCGGCCATGTGATCAGAATTTATATACCGGTGCTCCCAACCACTGCAGCCACAGCTAGCCGTTTCATCCAGGCGCAGCCGCCGCTAGCCATTCCATCCAGCCGCAGCCATGTGATCAGAATTTATATACCAGTGCTCCCAACCGCTGCAGCCGCAGCTAGCCGTTTCATCCAGTCGCAGCCGCCGCTAGCCGTTCCATCCAGCCGCAGCCATGTGATCAGAATTTATATACCGGTGCTCCCAACCACTGCAGCCGCAGCTAGCCGTTTCATCCAGCCGCAGACGCCGCTAGCCGTTCCATCCAGCCGCAGCCATGTGATCAGAATTTATATACCGGTGCTCCAAGACCCCACCAGCCGTTCCGTCCAGCCGCAGCGATGTGATCAGAATTTATATACCGGTGCTCCCAACCGCTGCAACCGCAGCTAGCCGTTTCATCCAGCCGCAGCCGCCGCTAGCCGTTCCATCCAGCCGCAGCCATGTGATGAGAATTGATATACCGGTGCTCCCAACCGCTGCAGCCGCAGCTAGCCGTTTCATCCAGTCGCAGCCGCCGCTAGCCGTTCCATCCAGCCGCAGCCATGTGATCAGAATTTATATACCGGTGCTCCCAACCGCTGCAGCCGCAGCAAGCCGTTTCATCCAGCCGCATCCGCCGCTAGCCGTTCCATCCAGCCGCAGCCATGTGATCAGAATTTATATACCGGTGCTCCAAGACCCCACCAGCCGTTCCGTCCAGCCGCAGCGATGTGATCCGAATTTATATACCGGTGCTCCCAACCGCTGCAGCCGCAGCTAGCCGTTCCATCCAGCCGCAGCCATGTGATCAGAATTTATATACCGGTGCTCCAAGACCCCACCAGCCGTTCCGTCCAGCCGCAGCGATGTGATCAGAATTTATATACCGGTGCTCCCAACCGCTGCAGCCGCAGCTAGCCGTTTCATCCAGCCGCAGCAGCCGCTAGCCGTTCCATCCAGCCGCAGCCGCCGCTAGCCGTTCCATCCAGCCGCAGCCATGTGATCAGAATTTATATACCGGTGCTCCAAGACCCCACCAGCCGTTTCGTCCAGCCGCAGCGATGTGATCAGAATTTATATATCGGTGCTCCCAACCGCTGCTGCCGCAGCTAGCCGTTTCATCCAGCCGCAGCCGCCGCTAGCCGTTCCATCCAGCCGCAGCCGCCGCTAGCCGTTCCATCCAGCCGCAGCCATGTGATCAGAATTTATATACCGGTGCTCCCAACCACTGCAGCCGCAGCTAGCCGTTTCATCCAGCCGCAGCCGCCGCCAGCCGTTCCATCCAGCCGCAGCCGCCGCTAGCCGTTCCATCCAGCCGCAGCCATGTGATCAGAATTTATATACCGGTGCTCCAAGACCCCACCAGCCGTTTCGTCCAGCCGCAGCCATGTGATCAGAATTTATATACCGGTGCTCCAAGACCCCACCAGCCGTTCCGTCCAGCCGCAGCGATGTGATCAGAATTTATATACCGGTGCTCCCAACCGCTGCAGCCGCAGCTAGCCGTTTCATCCAGCCGCAGCAGCCGCTAGCCGTTCCATCCAGCCGCAGCCGACGCTAGCCGTTCCATCCAGCCGCAGCCATGTGATCAGAATTTATATACCGGTGCTCCAAGACCCCACCAGCCGTTTCGTCCAGCCGCAGCGATGTGATCAGAATTTATATACCGGTGCTCCCAACCGCTGCAGCCGCAGCTAGCCGTTTCATCCAGCCGCAGCCATGTGATCAGAATTTATATACCGGTGCTCCCAACCGCTGCAGCTGCAGCTAGCCGTTCCATCCAGCCGCAGCCATGTGATCAGAATTTATATACCGGTGCTCCCAACCACTGCAGCCGCAGCTAGCCGTTTCATCAAGCCGCAGCCGCCGCTAGCCGTTCCATCCAGCCGCAGCCATGTGATCAGAATTTATATACCGGTGCTCCCAACCGCTGCAGCCGCAGCTAGCCGTTCCATCCAGCCGCAGCCATGTGATCAGATTTTATATACCAGTGCTCCCAACCGCTGCAGCCGCAGCTAGCCGTTTCATCCAGTCGCAGCCGCCGCTAGCCGTTCCATCCAGCCGCAGCCATGTGATCAGAATTTATATACCGGTGCTCCCAACCACTGCAGCCGCAGCTAGCCGTTTCATCCAGCCGCAGCCGCCGCCAGCCGTTCCATCCAGCCGCAGCCATGTGATCAGAATTTATATACCGGTGCTCCCAACCGCTGCAGCCGCAGCTAGCCGTTTCATCCAGGCGCAGCCGCCGCTAGCCATTCCATCCAGCCGCAGCCATGTGATCAGAATTTATATACCAGTGCTCCCAACCGCTGCAGCCGCAGCTAGCCGTTTCATCCAGTCGCAGCCGCCGCTAGCCGTTCCATCCAGCCGCAGCCATGTGATCAGAATTTATATAACGGTGCTCCCAACCGCTGCAGCCGCAGCTAGCCGTTTCATCCAGGCGCAGCCGACGCTAGCCGTTCCATCCAGCCGCAGCCCTGTGATCAGAATTTATATACCGGTGCTCCCAACCGCTGCAGCCACAGCTAGCCGTTTCATCCAGGCGCAGCCGCCGCTAGCCGTTCCATCCAGCCGCAGCCATGTGATCAGAATTTATATAACGGTGCTCCCAACCGCTGCAGCCGCAGCTAGCCGTTTCATCCAGGCGCAGCCGACGCTAGCCGTTCCATCCAGCCGCAGCCATGTGATCAGAATTTATATACCAGTGCTCCCAACCGCTGCAGCCGCAGCTAGCCGTTTCATCCAGTCGCAGCCGCCGCTAGCCGTTCCATCCAGCCGCAGCCATGTGATCAGAATTTATATACCGGTGCTCCCAACCACTGCAGCCACAGCTAGCCGTTTCATCCAGGCGCAGCCGCCGCTAGCCATTCCATCCAGCCGCAGCCATGTGATCAGAATTTATATACCAGTGCTCCCAACCGCTGCAGCCGCAGCTAGCCGTTTCATCCAGTCGCAGCCGCCGCTAGCCGTTCCATCCAGCCGCAGCCATGTGATCAGAATTTATATACCGGTGCTCCCAACCACTGCAGCCGCAGCTAGCCGTTTCATCCAGCCGCAGACGCCGCTAGCCGTTCCATCCAGCCGCAGCCATGTGATCAGAATTTATATACCGGTGCTCCAAGACCCCACCAGCCGTTCCGTCCAGCCGCAGCGATGTGATCAGAATTTATATACCGGTGCTCCCAACCGCTGCAACCGCAGCTAGCCGTTTCATCCAGCCGCAGCCGCCGCTAGCCGTTCCATTCAGCCGCAGCCATGTGATGAGAATTGATATACCGGTGCTCCCAACCGCTGCAGCCGCAGCTAGCCGTTTCATCCAGTCGCAGCCGCCGCTAGCCGTTCCATCCAGCCGCAGCCATGTGATCAGAATTTATATACCGGTGCTCCCAACCGCTGCAGCCGCAGCAAGCCGTTTCATCCAGCCGCATCCGCCGCTAGCCGTTCCATCCAGCCGCAGCCATGTGATCAGAATTTATATACCGGTGCTCCAAGACCCCACCAGCCGTTCCGTCCAGCCGCAGCGATGTGATCCGAATTTATATACCGGTGCTCCCAACCGCTGCAGCCGCAGCTAGCCGTTCCATCCAGCCGCAGCCATGTGATCAGAATTTATATACCGGTGCTCCAAGACCCCACCAGCCGTTCCGTCCAGCCGCAGCGATGTGATCAGAATTTATATACCGGTGCTCCCAACCGCTGCAGCCGCAGCTAGCCGTTTCATCCAGCCGCAGCAGCCGCTAGCCGTTCCATCCAGCCGCAGCCGCCGCTAGCCGTTCCATCCAGCCGCAGCCATGTGATCAGAATTTATATACCGGTGCTCCAAGACCCCACCAGCCGTTTCGTCCAGCCGCAGCGATGTGATCAGAATTTATATATCGGTGCTCCCAACCGCTGCTGCCGCAGCTAGCCGTTTCATCCAGCCGCAGCCGCCGCTAGCCGTTCCATCCAGCCGCAGCCGCCGCTAGCCGTTCCATCCAGCCGCAGCCATGTGATCAGAATTTATATACCGGTGCTCCCAACCACTGCAGCCGCAGCTAGCCGTTTCATCCAGCCGCAGCCGCCGCCAGCCGTTCCATCCAGCCGCAGCCGCCGCTAGCCGTTCCATCCAGCCGCAGCCATGTGATCAGAATTTATATACCGGTGCTCCAAGACTACACCAGCCGTTTCGTCCAGCCGCAGCCATGTGATCAGAATTTATATACCGGTGCTCCAAGACCCCACCAGCCGTTCCGTCCAGCCGCAGCGATGTGATCAGAATTTATATATCGGTGCTCCCAACCGCTGCTGCCGCAGCTAGCCGTTTCATCCAGCCGCAGCCGCCGCTAGCCGTTCCATCCAGCCGCAGCCGCCGCTAGCCGTTCCATCCAGCCGCAGCCATGTGATCAGAATTTATATACCGGTGCTCCCAACCACTGCAGCCGCAGCTAGCCGTTTCATCCAGCCGCAGCAGCCGCTAGCCGTTCCATCCAGCCGCAGTCGCCGCTAGCCGTTCCATCCAGCCGCAGCCATGTGATCAGAATTTATATACCGGTGCTCCAAGACCCCACCAGCCGTTTCGTCCAGCCGCAGCGATGTGATCAGAATTTATATACCGGTGCTCCCAACCGCTGCAGCCGCAGCTAGCCGTTTCATCCAGCCGCAGCCATGTTTTCAGAATTTATATACCGGTGCTCCCAACCGCTGCAGCTGCAGCTAGCCGTTCCATCCAGCCGCAGCCATGTGATCAGAATTTATATACCGGTGCTCCCAACCACTGCAGCCGCAGCTAGCCGTTTCATCAAGCCGCAGCCGCCGCTAGCCGTTCCATCCAGCCGCAGCCATGTGATCAGAATTTATATACCGGTGCTCCCAACCGCTGCAGCCGCAGCTAGCCGTTTCATCCAGGCGCAGCCGACGCTAGCCGTTCCATCCAGCCGCAGCCATGTGATCAGATTTTATATACCAGTGCTCCCAACCGCTGCAGCCGCAGCTAGCCGTTTCATCCAGTCGCAGCCGCCGCTAGCCGTTCCATCCAGCCGCAGCCATGTGATCAGAATTTATATACCGGTGCTCCCAACCACTGCAGCCGCAGCTAGCCGTTTCATCCAGCCGCAGCCGCCGCCAGCCGTTCCATCCAGCCGCAGCCATGTGATCAGAATTTATATACCGGTGCTCCCAACCGCTGCAGCCGCAGCTAGCCGTTTCATCCAGGCGCAGCCGCCGCTAGCCATTCCATCCAGCCGCAGCCATGTGATCAGAATTTATATACCAGTGCTCCCAACCGCTGCAGCCGCAGCTAGCCGTTTCATCCAGTCGCAGCCGCCGCTAGCCGTTCCATCCAGCCGCAGCCATGTGATCAGAATTTATATACCGGTGTTCCCAGCCGCTGCAGCCGCCAACAGCCGTTTCATCCATACGCAGCCGCAGCCGCAGCAAGCCGTTCCATCCAGCCGCAGCTGCAGAAAACCGTTCCGTCAAACCGCAACTGCTGGGTGTCTATCATCCTAAAACCTTACGCCAGCGTCAACAGCCTGGACAGGTGACAGACCAGCCTATACAGTGTGTCAGAATATATAGCCCGGTGTACTTAGTAACAGAGGTCATACCACCGGAGGACTATCATCATAGTGCTTTACGCCAACGTCCACCTAGCCCGGACAGGTGACAAATCCAGCATGAGTAGCAGAACCCTACTACTGATGGTCGCACCTTAGACGCAAGCCACCCCACTCAGCAGAAGGGCAGCAATGGGGTGATAATTTCCCACTTCGCACACAGCAGTGGGACTAAGAGTGGATGCTGTAGCAACTCCAGCCGACACCCTACCTACGTAGGTAAGGAGTCAAACCCTTTGTAGAGAGCTCCTAAAGGGGAACGACGAGCACACATCGGTCCAAGTAACCCGGCACAGCTGGCACCGGAGATCGCAGTGTTGTTGCAAAAAGCCGGGAAACAGGACCTCTGTGCCTCATAGGAGACCCCACCGCCCCAAACCAGGCTACCTAATCCTTCGAGGCGGCCAGTTTGCCTGTACCCTCTCCGTTAGCCTGAGCCGAAACTCAGTTTCCAGCCCTTTCCTGACCGAAGTCGGAGCATGAGATAGGACCATTTGAACGGAGCTAACATCTCCTAGTGCACCACCGCCCTTATGGGTTACAAAAGCCGGACCCTGCTTCCCCGGTAAAGCCACCAGTTATCGCACAATCTGACCCATTAAGGGACCGCTGCCGCCGGCATCAGACTATTGTATTTATACACCCCGTGCACTGGCTTAGCATTACTGGGGCTTATCATCATATGTACTGGCCGAGCCACCGATCTGTATACGAAGTTAGGAGTCACTTCCTAAAAGACATACACAATTAAGCATATGTAAGAAAGTAAGCCCTCTCATTCCCTATATACCCAGTGTGTGACTTAATCCAAGTAAACATGACCTTCGTGATCATCCGTTTCAACATCTTACGCATTTTATGGCATAAGCCATGATTATTTTTATGATTGCTTATTGCGTTAATAGCAAAAAGACAATCCGTAAATCCGTTGCAACATCAAATACTTTCATGTATTGCTAAGAACTCCAGATAAAATGCATCTACCTTTTCATTAATGCAACTGACCACGTTATAGACCTCTACACCGTTCTTTTACACAACAAAAGCCACTCTGGCACCCCTACTGGACAATGTTTATAATTCCCTTGACCGCTGGGTGGTCCTCTCGTGGGTCACCTGGGTAGAGGTAGTTACCACCTTGTAACTCCATCTCACAATGCTTGCTGTCTTCTCTGAAACAGAAGGACCTGAATACAGCAGCTTCCTGACTCACCAGCTATGACCCTTAGCGCATCGCTCGAGACAGTCCGGTAAGCACAAGTTATACGTAGGGCAGCAATTCTCAGCCGGCAGCCGTTCCCGTCCAGCCACGACTAAAGTTTTTGTCTGCTAGTGAAAGGAAGTGGCTTACGACTATTTTAAAGTCAACCGCATAGGGGGGGGGGGGCTAGTTTCTGAGAAACAGAGTTGCAGACATGAGATACGCTCCAAAAATTCCAAATTTGTCTACGTTAGGACAAGTGAAATAGAAGTTTTCACTAAATTTCACGATGGTAGGGTGCATAAGTCAATCTCTCGTGGAATTACCCATAATATAGAGTTGATCAATACCTATCTAAAGAAGTATCAATTGAAATTTCTTTATACACCGTTGATGAGATATTTCCGTTTCGCAGCACGTTTTAAAACCGTCAGTGCGGCGTGAAGTGATCACCAATACCGCAAACATCATCTTAGAAAATAACAGCCTCTTAAAAAGCCGAGAAAAGAGCGTCAATTATTCTTGGTCGTAGGTCGTCAATGACGTGGACTTCAGATTTTAACACGAGGTCCTTGAGTTGACCCCAAAAAAAATCGGTATTGCTTTACCATAATAGAGCAACTGTGGGTCTGTAGTCGTTAATGCAGACTTCGTTCATGGCACGAGGTTAGTCGTAGAGTCAACATTTAGGTGAACATCAATTTAATAATATCTTCCGAAAACTATTCCAGACATTTAATTTTAATTATTGGAGTGCGAAAAAAACAATTTCGAAGAAATATTATGTATTTTAAAGTTTTCGACGTATCTTACTACAGAGTTTTCGAGAAAACTGCTAAAAGGTCCACGATTGGTCCTTCGAATAATGTTCCTTTATTATCTCACTCATTCAAAAAACATAGTGGGGGAATCTACAGTAAAAAATTCAATTGTCACTTAACTGAACTTTAATTAGAATGAAAAAACAATGAGTTAGTCTCGATTATATTATTAATATGTTTGAATAAACATTTCAATTATTATTGTCATAAGCAGAATGTTTACAATAAACTGACAATATTTTATAAATTTAGATATTTTTCAAAATCTGTTATTCATTTTCTCCATCTTGGTGTCTAATATATAGAAATCATTTGAAATAATTATATTAAATTGAACATTTAATTATTTCATTTTATTGAACTAGCTCTAAGCACCCGACAATTCCCACGCAAATCGCCTAGGCTTCTTCGTTGTAGAATTTGGAAATGTTAATTTTGAAAAGTTAAAATGTAGATATTTGTTAAGGAAGATACCCGTGATAAGAATGGCGATAAAAATATAAATATTTCACTGAAACTATTTTAAAAGAGACTATAAATAAATTAGTTTCATTGTGAAATTTGTTAAATCATACAAGAAGAACACCGCTTGACTAGGGGTCTCAAACCCGAAAGCTCCGGGAATATGTATAAAAATTATAAATTTTAAAGATTTTAATAATAAAAACACCATGAAGTATCAGTCGTGATTTTAATACTCATTATAATTGGAAATTCAACCATTATATTAAAAAAATACAACGTACGACAGATATGGGACTTACTTATTTATTGTTATTTACGGGTGCCGTATACTTCGCTTAACTATATTTGGGTCACTGCGTGACCCACTTGTTGTTCCTTCCAGGGCGGTGCAGAAGGGAGGGGGGGGGGGACCAGGAGGGCCAAATCCTTGAGGCCCGGTTTTGCATTCTATTCCGAAAAGAGCCAAATTCCTCCATGTGCGTATTCATTTGTACCAAGAATATCGAACTGTATAAAGTACCTAGTTTCCGAATTTGTCTTATATTGTTGATTACGCTCTGTGATTTAAAGTCAAAATGAATCCATTTAGGGTTCTACTTAAAGAGCGTGAAGGAATCTAACTTTCATCATTCTGCCTTTCCAAAATTGGCACAAACGGCGTGCCTGCTTTGCGCGTGTGACGACCCGCCAAACACAGTGCACTGGGAGGAAGAACCATTTGATTAAAGGCACAACGTTAAACATAAGTGCACAAACCAACATACATTTTATCCCGGACAAATTGTTATATCCATTTATTTAAAAAATTTTATTGTTCGCAAAAAGTTTGTCCCCAAATGTTCGGTCTTCTTGATTTCACTTGAAGAAAGTTTCATACATTGCTTTTCTTGAATCATAGTTTACTCTGCAAGACAAAACATTCTTAACATATCATAATTTTTACACAAAAATGGAAAGTAAAAAACACAAAAGGAGGCATGTCTGTTCTGGATTTGAAAAGGTTTAGTCAATAAGGTTTGTATACTAACCGCAAAGACTTTTTAAGCTCATGATAATAAAGTGTTCAGCCAACAAGAAACATAATTTTACTTCAAAGTTGAATTTTATATGGTCTTCTAGCTTTCGATAAGATCAGAAAAATTAGCATAAAATAGTCGATGCAGATTCAAAGTACTTTTAAGGGTATTTAATAATATTTATAGCAACGCGTGCAAGATGTTTGTAAGAAAATCAAATATTTTTACCGCCTGTACATTTAAATAATTACCTCGACCAAGAAAACCATTATAATAAGTAGAAAACACTTAATCTGCAATTCACTCTCTATTTAATGAGCCATAAACACGCGAAAGGCGTCTGTATTGAGAGGATATAAAATATTGCTATAAACAAAGCGAAATGTTTATAAAAATGTGGCTTTTTTATTAATTTAGACCAAAATATAGCTTTATTGTTTTACCTTACATGTGCATAATTTTTATTAACAAATATTAATAATCAGCTAGGCTAATACCCAAGGCACCACCTTAGGCCTAAGTCATCGAGCGACTTTTAAAGCCTTTAATTCAGGTGGCCGGGTTTCAATGCGTAGGAGGGTGGTGGCAAGCCCTGCATGCCACGCGTTCGAGCCAACAGCTCCCTACACTAACTATTACCGTTAAACTCAACAAGTTTTTGTGGAAGGGGAAACCCAAGATCTCGGGGAAAACCCCTTAAATTCATATGTGTGTATATTTATTTGAATATAGATATGAGCAAATATAACAGTTTTGATGGATAATTTATGATTCATTAGAAACCATGAAACACCTTTTACAAGGACCCAAAAGGTGGTGGAAATCTAGTTTTTCGGAGAATTTCCAGACTTCTAAAATTATTTTCGGCACCCGTGACGTCAGAAAATGCAAAGCGTATCATTGGCTAATTGCCTCTAATGCATTTCTTTACACCGGGAATTAAAAGCGGGTTGGTTTAAAACCCAGAAATAAATCCTATGCAGTAATAATAGGTGTTTTTTTAAGTAAACGTGGCCTTCTTGTTTGAATGTAGCTACTACGTCACAGCTTTAGCTTTGGTATAATTACGAGTGCGCACTTAGGGCGCGAGAAACCTCGGATTCTCACGGGCGCGTTCAAACCGCGCGGGTCAAATCTATTCTAATAAAGCTATGACATCGTGACGTAAAAGGAACATAAAAACATTTTCAGCAAGCGTAGCTGAATTTATAAAAAGAACTATTGAAATAGGCATACACAAAGCTACGTAGCAGAAAATTGATATGAAAACGAACGTTCCTCGCGCATAAAAAACGTCGTGTCACACGCGTCGCGAAGCACGCGTTTTTTTTTTCAATAATAAGCCTAAAAGTATGATTAAAAGTAAACAGAATCCCTCAAATTCAGTTCCTTCTACTTGAGGAATGAAACAACAGCTTATATTTGCTCGTGCTACCTAGGAGTAACAAAGCACCTCACACAAGGAGAACGCAACCCGTCAAAAGTCATGCATTTTTTGTGTACAATTTTCATTGGTTAGACGCTTTAGCTCCTGTTGCCGTCGAAAGGGGAAAATTACGAAAATGTCTTCCCTCCATTTCGGTAAAACGCTCAGCGTAAAGGTTCGTCCAATGAAATTTGTACACAACAATTCTTTAGCGTGTTTAAATGCTAGCCGCGTTCTCCTTGTGTTTGTTGCTTCTAGGTGCTACGGAGGAGAAAAATTCGCGCTTAATTTCTGGATTTTGGAAAGCGAAAAAGGTAAGTTTCGGATCCAAAATTAGTTTCACCTATGCTTGGAAATTTGTTTCGACAATGAAATTATTGGAAAAAAAACTTCCAGGGCTTTAAAATAAGCCCTCTTTCATTCGATTTTATTACTATCGACTATTTGTGCAATCAACACTTTAATGCTTTCTGAATACGCACAAAATAAATATTTCATCTTAAAATTGTTCTAAGAGAGCAAAGAATAAGGTAACTAGTTTCAGACACGTTTTTTATGATGTTGATCACGATCTGGGATGTAAAGTAGAAATAAGTACTTTTGGGATGCTATTTAAAGAGATAGGAAGTATCATCTGAGTCAAAGCTCAACAGTAAATCTAATTGCAACAACTAGAATACATCATATTCCGGGCAAACCACCATATCCATGTATTTACAATTTTGAAATGTTCATAAATTGGTTTTATTGCATACTCCCACCCCTTGAGGGCCATAGGGGTCAGCCAACAAGAAACCAAATTATAGGGGTCAGCCAACAAGAAACCAAATTATAGGGGTCAGCCAACAAGAAACCAAATTATAGGGGTCAGCCAACAAGAAACCAAATTATAGGGGTCAGAAAACAAGAAACCAAATTATAGGGGTCAGCCAACAAGAAGCCAAATTATATGGGTGATGGGCAACTACGCCAATTAAGATTTACGCAGCTATCCTTGGGAAAATATACGCTTGTCATTAAAAAAAGTGAAATAAATCCAGATTTGTTTCTCGTGGAATTCTAGTAACGATCCTCACTAATTCCAAATACGTCATGGCCTATGATAACTAAGAGGAATATTTTGAACTTAAAATTCTAAAGGTCTATCTCTAACTGAATTCGGTTGATGTAACAACGCGTAATGACGAATGCGAGATAAATTAATACAAACTTTATTTACAAAAAAAAAGGAAACTAAAATATTTCAAATCTTATATATAAAATTCAGTTGTAAAACTATTCTACATGTATGGCATTGACATTTTATTTAAACTAGTACAGGTCATTCTTAATTGGAGGTTTCCGTCGACTCTCATGATACCTGCATGAGTACATATCTTTGCGATCTCTTTCCTGATCAAACAAGTGTATTCAGTAAAAAATAGGTTTTCTTCCATCGAACCAAAGTCATTCGTAAGTTTCAGATGATTTTCTACCAATTCTCAATTGAGAAAATGTATCTAGCACTTAGTGATGACAAAGTAATTTTTCTAAAAGTGTGAAAATATTTTCAGAAAACGAGGAAATTTCACCAATTTCACTACCCAGATAACTGTAGTGGTTTTGCGCAGAAAGCGTGGAAATGTTAAAAATTTTATTGAATAAGATGAAAACGATGCATGGGGATTTGGGAATCAATCGACGTATTTCTGATAGAGTTAGAGTGTAAACTCTAATTTCTATGGGTTATTGGAAAAATAAATGACCTTTCGAGCTCGGCCTTGTTATTTCCTCGCAGGTTCAACAAATGCATCCCTATCCGATCGTTTTGCATTTCAAGAATGATAAGTTAAAGGCAATTATTTATGGCTTGGTCCATATGAACAATGAGAGATACATAGTTGTGACATGATACCAGCGCTATTTTTTGTTTTGGAAAAAAAGTGTATAATTAGCTTAAGACCGGCTTATTAAATTTTAAATCAATTCCTTTTCGAGATTACCAGCATTTCTTAATATTACTAATTAAAATCATTCGTTACGGCAAAATTTTATTCTTAACTTTATTTGGAACAGTATCAATTCTTTAAAAAGCTGGTTTCACTTGTCAGCCTTATCTGACTTCCAAAAGTACAATAATGTGCTTTTGCCACTTGTTATAAATTTTATCGCTTCACTGATAAATATCAACTGAGACATTTGATGAAGGGAAAAAAGAGTTTGTCAGTTTTAAGGCTGTGTAAAGGTTCATTAGACATTTTTAACTGATTGGGATACAAAGAGCGCACCTTTACATAAATATCCGTATTATTTTAATTAATTAAATTGATTGGTTAATTCCTAAAACTTTGCTGTAGTTGAAGTGAAACTCAACCTTTTTGAAATTGAGTTTTGAGAAATAGTAAGAATCAATAATATTAGACGTAAATACCAAACCAATCCATCGAATATTAGAAACTGGGCCCAATAGAGCGTTCTACAGGGCGTTAACTAAAAAACCGATACAGAGCCATTTCCTTAAAACATGTTTTATGTAATGATTTGAAATTTGCAGGTTACATAGAGGGTGCAGGGGGACAAATGACAATGAAAATTTCAATGACCTTGAACCAGGTCTTCAAGGTCATTCAAATTTGATCTTGAGAACCATAAGGATTAGAAGAATGGTTCCAATTGTAAATGTGCTCTACGTTTAAGTGTAAGTCCAAACAGCTTTGACTTGATCTAATTTGACCAATGGGAAGCCGAGAAATGTTAGACCAAAAATTATAAGGTCATGTGTGGTATTCTAATCAAGACACGATATTTAATTGCTTTTAAATCGTAAACTACCAGATCTAATGGATCAAAATTGTCGTGACACTCTAAACTGAGTGGGCGAGTTCGAAATTTGTAACTTATGATGACCTTGAAACATTAGTTCAAGGTCATTCAAAATTTATTTCGAAAATCATTAGGATTAGGAGAATGGTTGCATTCAGAAAATGCTCGCCAAGGCTTTTTAAGACAAATTACCTTTCACCTGAGGTAAATAAACCAATAAAACTCCAAAATAAACGTTAATTAAGTGTTTTAAGACGTATTTTTATTAACTTTTTTAATATACATGTAAACTAAACCAGAATTATAAATAAATATGTAACTTATAAACATAAGAATTATTTACAAATAATTTAAATAAATAAATAATGGAAAATCTGAAGATTTACTTTCCCAATTCTGCCTGAGCTTCTCTGGTACTACGACGGGGATTTGCATTAAAATACGCTAAGACATCGACGTCTAAGTTGTCTACTTGGTTTTGTGGTCCTTTACTATTAAAAATACTTGGTACGTCTTAAATTAATTAATTAACGTTTATCTTGGAGTTTTATTGGTTTATTTACCTCGGGTAAAAGGTAATTTGACTTAGAAAGCCTTGGCGGGCATTTTTCCAATTGGAGCCTTGAAGACCTGGTTCAAGGTCTTTGAAATTTTCATTGTCATTTGTCCCCCTGCAACCCTCTATGTAACCTGCAAATTTCAAATTCTTACATAAAACATATTTTAAGTAATTGGCTCTGTATCGTTTTTTGTTAACAAACTGTATAAAAAAAAATTTTCATACAGACTAAAGAGCTAATTAAGCAGACCTTACAACTTTGTTATTTTTTGGAATGAGTTCTATTTTTTCTTGGGGAATCTTTCGTGGACGATAGTATTTTTAGGCCAGGTATTTTATGGAATTTTCCATTTTCTCAAGAAGGGGTTATCGAAATACCCTTTTAAGAACCAATAATGGGCCACTGAAATTAATTATGGGGGAGGGGAGAGGATACAAACTGATTATTTTGAACCATCTTGACCACTCTCATCGCAAACTGACCATTTTTGACCATATTGACCGCTCCTGATTCAAACCGGCCAATTTTTGCCATTTTACCCAATTTTAACTTTGAATGACCACTTTTACGCATGCTTGACATGAGCATCACAAAATTTTGCAAAGGGGGGGGGGATCCTTAGGTGCCCATGAAATTAGCATATAAATTCCCATGAGGAATTTCCGACTGGACCAAGGTAAACATTTCGAAAGGTCATAAAACTTGACATTTTGACTCTGCTTAAAAATCCGCCCAGCTGATACCTTCCTGGGGCATGGTCTAAAGCTGGCCATAAATTTTTCTCGGATCTCATACTTACAGTCCAAGACCTTCCCTTGTACCCCAAAACAATTAGTTAACCATGTTTACTCTACATACAGTAATATTATTTTACATTATTTAGAATTTCATTCCATTATTTTTGAAAATATGACCAATTCAAAAAGTGGTGGTGTTAGAGTTATTTTTAAAATATAAGAACTTAAACCTTATACGAACCTGACCATTGTTCATCGTAGTTGTCCAATTGAAAGGAAGTAGATTGTATAAGATTAAGATAACCGTATTAACATAGGACTTAATAGTGTTGATCGATTACCATCTTCAATTTAAAAAATACCGAACAAAAACGTTCCGACATTTTACTTGGACGAAATCGAGAGTGTCACCTCAAATCAAGGTATCGCTTCATGTGTCATAGCATACGCCAATTTAGTTAACCTAGCTATATCCATTCAATTATTATTGTAAAATAATAAGAGAAAGCATACTTAGAAAGATCACATAAGTTTGAAAGAAGCCTAAGCTTCAAATGATGTTAAAAATAATAAATATATTTTTCTTAAACTTGACTGAATACGGAGTAAAAAAACAATGTAACAAATAGTGCATCTCTTGAAATCCCTAAAAATCAAAGAAACCCCAAGCATGGAAAAGCCCGTGCAACATTATTGCTGGACTTGGTCTGTAAAATCTTGCCTATGCGCTCTGCAGAAGATCACTTGAAGGATGTGAAAATAAAAGCTTGAAGCCGTCTCTAGAATTTAATCCTGAAAATGCGCCTCAATAGACTTAACATTATAAGTTTTATCACTTTCATGGCGTAATTAAAGTTGCAATTTCTAATTTCAATCGTTTGAAGGCTTTAGCAAACACTCATCAATTCAACAATGCTCGGCTTTCGTATATTTCGCATATAATTTTTTTTACTCTAACGTACTGTTGTTAAGCTTAACTACATTTTTATTGAGCTTGGTATTGTCAATCTTTAAGCTTGCCAGCGAGTATTTTAATTTAGATATTTCTTCAGAATGCTCGTTAACTTTGCACTGAAGTTTATAGTTTTGATCTTGCTGCTTCGAGATAGTTCTTGCTAGATATAGAGGATGATCCTCAAGGGAATAGTCATGTTCATTTCCATTTTGTATTGGACTTGGAAAAGCTATATCCTAAGTATGACCCAAATTAATTTATGGTACTAGACTCGTTTCAGTTTCTTTCCATCTCATGAGATAGGACAGGTACAATTGAATCATATAGTTTACTAAAATATTTTGGTATTTTATTATCGTAACTTTTCCGGCCAGACTTATTGAAATAATAGCCACAAATAAGCTGATGCTTCAAGCCATATATCTTCCTTGTGGGTGTACTCCGTGGTAATTTCTCATAGAGTTGAATGCAATCAGATATGTTACTTTTGATCACTTGAATCCTTTGGAAATGGGCTGAATGTCACTTTGGGATTCTTAATTGCTGGGGATTTGCATCCTGAGATACAGCACCGTCTCCCACCCATCGGTTAATTTGGGAACTTTCCTTTTTTGACTTTAATTATTAATCATGAATAAAACTTTTCAGACTTCAGTGACTTGGCTTGAAAAGTAGCTCAGGGTTAGCTGAAAATGGTTTAAAATACTTAAAAAACTAACCAAATAATGTAAATTTTGATAAATATACAGTTATAGAACGATTGGATACCTGAAGAAAGTTTTCCAGTATTTAGTATTATATTTAACACTTATTTTAATTCCGTTTGTATCAACGCGACGTCTGTAGGCAAGCAGACATTTTTATTATGGTTCACTTTGGTTCACTAGGATAAAAGGCCAGAGAAATGAACTGATCTATAATGAACTGAAAAAGGGACGTTTACCCAGAATCCCTCTCGAGCTTTCTAGAATGACAAATTCTATTTTTTTTTGTTTACTTTGCTGTCGATATATGATATCGTGAAAATACGGTGTTTTGAAAATTCGAATTCTATTCAAATTAATTTTTTTTTGGATTTCTCTCGGCTATGGTAAGAGGAAATTTCTTTGAGCGTTAATCTAATAGTACATTGCGATGGTATGGCAGTCCTTTCACCCATAAGGTGACAGAAAACGTGATTAAACAATCATATATTTTCCACATATTTCTCGTTTTATATGGTAATATTTCCAATGGTGTTTTCGTAAATAATTGATTTTCTAATCGAATCAACGACACTTATAAGTTTACGATTCCGCTTAACAAATATTTTATTGAAAAAATTAACCTAGTAGTGAAAAGCAAATTTCTAAACACTTAATTCTAACTCATGATCAACTAACCAAGAAAATAATGAAATTATGGTGATTATACTTTCTAATATACATACAGAGTGCCCTATATACTATCTGAGGAAAACATCTTACTTCAATGATTTGGTCAAAGCGTCGAAAAGGTCAACGATTGGCCCTTCCAAGTTTTCAAAATGCGTCCCTCTATGAGCTCCTAGTTTCCTAATGAGAAGAGGGGAACTCTGCGGTGAAAAAATATGAAGCCTGTTAAATGAACTATAAATATGAAGGAATACACAACGATGGGTGGACTGGGAAGCATGAATGTTTGGGGAAATGGTTTTGGTTGGGGGGGGGGGGGCAATTTCATACCTTTTTTAATGTTCTTTTCCCTCGTGAAATATCAGAGTTGGACTACACTGGGATGTCGCGTACTCGGAAACTTGAGAGTCAACTGACCTTCACCTAATGTTTTTTTTTAATTTTAAGGAAATCAGCGGCGTAGAATGGAAGTCACAAGGGTCACGCACCCACCCCGAAATGTATTGCAGAAATATAAATTTTTTTTATTTATCTTTTTAGTAAATTTTTTACCACTACCTATACAATACCTTCTGTTTGAGTTTTTATTGAAATATATATTTACTTGATTAAATTTATCGTAAAACTTGTGCTACATTAAAATAGTGAAGCTTGTTTCTTGTGTTACTTAGTTTCTATTGAACATGAAAGTTTTATTTTCTTAAAATCATCATACTGAACTAAATAGAGTAAATGTAAGCTAATTAGAAATGTAATTACGATGGAACACTTTATGTTTATCTTTTAAATGAAGCGCTACATTGTAAACACAATTATTTACTAGTTTTGATTAACCGACACAATTATAACTTTATTTAAACGTACAATCATTATAAACTCGCATGTCTTACTAAGAGATGACTAGAAAGCGTACAAAACAAGATTAGAAGAAGACACTAGCAGGTTTGCTAAGAGGGCAGTACATATTCCTTATCTAGTTTCCAAATATCAAAGTATTTCCAATACCTTAATAGATAGGGAAGGGTCAATCACATATAAGGTGTAATATCATTTTATGCTGCAAAATAATAATAATATTTAATAATAATAATTATAATAATAATAATCAGCTAAGCTAAAACCCAAGGCACCACCTTAGGCCTAAGTCATCGAGTGACTTTTAAAGCCTTTAATTCAGGTGGCCGGGTTACAATGCGTAGGAGGGTGGTGGCAAGCCCTGCAAGCCAACAGCTCCCTACACTAACTGTAACCGTTAACCTGTGCAAGTTTTTATGGAAGGGGAAACCGAAGAGCTCGGGGAAAACCCCTTTAACCAGCGGGGAGATAACTTGCGAACTCAATGCAAATATATCAAATATTTTAAGTTGCAATTAAATCCTTTTTCTTATCTTATTCATTACAAAATAATAATAATAATGAAGTATTTTAAAACAGTTTTGCCCTATTTTACAATTAAAAGATTTCATGTTGAAGGTCGGTATTTCTGTTTGTTCAAGTTATTTCTATTTATAAGATAGTACGATATAAAAGTTCGGGGAAAAACATTTTTAAGCTTAAACCGCCCTATTCTTAATATGTAATTATAATTTTAGTTTATTTATTAGAAAAATATTGGTCGAAATTACCAATTACTAAAAATTCGCCTTGAAGCCCCATTTTAAATCACGATTTTTCCGAACAAAAATCCCGCTTTCGCGTCAAAACCAACCGCGAGAAGCTTCTCTATCGGCTTTTTTTAGTCACGAGAAGCAGATATCTAAATGGATTTGATATAGGCTTAATTTGAAATAAAAGCGCAACAAAAAAGCAAAAGCGAAAAGCCTGAAAAATATCATAATTGAAAACGGGGCTGAAGTCCACACGGAGCGTTCCGTTCGATCATATTAGAATGGGAGGTAAAACTATAAATAGTGAGCCTTGACTGTGAATGTAATTTCATAATTTGAAGGATAACGGTGCCTTAATAATTTGAAGGATTATTGTGCTTTAATAATTTTGGGGTGTAGACTAATTTTCGCGGAATTGAGGGGATACTTTTTTGTAATTTCAACTTTTTATTCCAAGAGGTAAAGGGGTTCGACAACGTCAATGTTTTCAGTTACACAAATTTTAATTAATATTAGCTACTAAGAAACTATTTTCTTAATTTAATAGTTTTTAAAGCTGGTTATTTTTTGAATCCACAGTCAACACACGGTTGAAAACATAGCTTGAACGTTGAGAAAAATGGTTCAAGAACAGCAACATGAATCTTGCAACATTATTTTCAGAAAAGCGACTCGTTTTTTAACGGTGCCTCACTCGGTAAACCTTGCCATTGAAAAGTTTTGGTAAAAGTGTTGCTGCGGCGAAACGATTTAGCGAAATTTTTAATTTCTTTCAAACAGTTTAGTTTTACAAAATTCATAGTACACATCTATTGCTCCATCTTAATTTCAAATTTGTTTTCAAAATATTAGAACCGACAAACTTTTGGGAAATCGTGTATATGAATTAAGTAAACAAAAATTCAGTAAGTTTGAAAAAGCAAAAATTTTGAAATTAGCCTGATATATAGGTTAACAATTTACCTAGTTATTTAATTAATAATTTATATGATTACTTGTTTGGCCAATCGAGCGTAACTTTAGAATTTCCCGGTGGGCAAAATATTAAACGTACCGAAGTTGAACTTAATCAGGTTTAGTTGATCTTCTTATTCAATCGAGGTGCGCCGAGATCATAATCAGACAAGTCGTTATCGAATCCATACCAAAATCGAAACATTTTACTGGGCTCACTAATTAAACCTCTTTTCCGTTTACATTATATTTACATCGGCATTAATAATAATATCTTTAAAAAGTTTTTTTGGAACGGTTTTGCTTTAACATACAATAGTCCATTAGGTTTTAAAAGCTATATCTTTTCCCAAAGCAGATTTAAATTCATGTGTTCTAACAAAGGATTTTTGTTTTGTATTTGAGTAAAGAACTGAGATACGTTTTTCGGTAAACAAATCCGAGTGTTTTGTTTAGGAAATAGTTAAAGAAACATAAATAAAGCAAAATAGGGAAAACATACATTTAAACAAAAAATGACACAGACAAGGGATAAAAGATGATTTGCCAGGCAAAATGCTGTGTGTTTGGCTGATAACAAAAATGTTTATTTAATTGCACCTCCAATATAGACCTTTTTATAAAACTTAATCAATATTGGAACTTAAATCTCTCGACAATGGCGTTAAATTTTGGATCATTAACGTATATTTAGTCCAAATCGTAAGGAAAGGGGGTCAAACAATGCTATGGGTCTTATGTCGTAAGGAATCGGATTTTTCACGCAACGTTTACCTCTCCAAATGTTTAAACCGTGTTTAAAACAACCATTTCGAAAAACACAAATTTGTTTAATTCTAAATGTTTTTTCAAAGATAACTTTTAGATGCTCTTTTTTTATTTAAAACTTTATTCAAATATTAAATAATAAATATTGGTAACATTAATCGTGGGCATACGAATTATCATTCGCTTTTCTGTTAAGGTGCTTGAAAATTGTGACCAGTTTGGATGCCTTCTCGGTTCTCAAACGGTTCCTCAGATTTCAATGAACTATTCCAAAATAAGAAAATATGCGATACAGTCCTGCCGAAGATGCAACTGCTGTATGAAGCTGTTCAACAAGATCCCATGTCTCCATTTTAATGTTTCCTTTCAAAGCTATTCACCAAGTCAAAGGCTTTACACCTTCTAGAGAGTGTTCCGAGATCAAATAAGACTTAAATGGGGATTAACGAGCACTTAATAGAATTACAACTGGCATGGAAAGTGTTTACATATTCTTTCTCATCTGTAAATGTTAATTCCCCGTTTTAATATCTTGGATCTAGCAAGAATGCTAAAACGTGAGTGGGCGTCAAAGCCATATTTACAGCATAAAATCGTCAATCACAAGTTAAAGAAATAGTTCTGTAAGTCTTACCGAAATTAGTAAGAAATACAGTTCCACTGACCAAAGTGACAGACGTACACTGTTTATAGTTAAAATGACTTTACTGTTTAATTTACTTACAGAAAAACACTGTAAAAGTTTCTTACATTTCAGAACTGTAACAAATATCTGTAACAAAACAGATATTTTTCTCAGTGTAACTAGGTGGGTAACGAAGTTCTAAGACGTGGAATTGGCAACTCCACTCGCGTATATGCGTTTATTGTGGCAGATTTCTTGACGACCACGAAAATGAAGAAAACCAATTCATTTGATAAATACATTATCATCGTTTGCATCTTCGATCCATCGCCACATGACGAGTATCGAGAGTTTGGAATACTGTGGGACACTCTTCCAGAAATGAAGTAGACTGTTGACGAACTATAAAGAGTTCTTACGTGGTAGAAACGACTTTGAAAATCCGTCGAGGCTTGTGGCATTATGGGCCAAGAGAAACTGTTGTAGTAGCGTGTAACGATATCCAGCACTGAGGACGACAACTGTCCGAAGAGTCAGTGACGGCGATCCCGTGGGGGCTCTGGGGCTCGAGCCCCCACAGGGAAATCCAAATGAGGGCAGAGCCCCCACAGAAATTAAATTGAGGAAAAATAGCAACCAGGGTAAAATTTATAATATCTTTGCCTTTATTTGGGTCCGAATTCAGTGTTTTGTTAGAAGTTATTTTGAGATTGCAGATGCGAGTAGCATCAAGATGATATAACCGTAAAATTGATTTCGATAGATTCGTCCAAACAGAAAATCGCCCCGTCGTGTACCATATTTTACCTAAAATACCTTCATTAAGTATGTGGCCAAGAAGGGTTTAATTATATAGCCACGTACACAGATATTTTTCTAAAGATATCGACTTAACTTTTATTATCAATGTAATCCATGCCGGATGAGATAATATAAAGAACACTTTTAAATATATATAGAAATTTAGAGCTGTAAATTTTCTTGCTTCAGTTTTAAGTATATGCATTTTTGGATGAAATAATAATGGCCCGGGCCCCCACAGAAATATTTTCCAATCGCCGCCGCTGTCACCACGTAGCCGAGTCGCTTCAGGTTTGCTGCTACGTCTCGCGTGAAAGCTCAAAGCGTTCATAACAAACTTGAATATCTTCTTAAATTAAATTCCCTGGATCTGCTACAAGGTGTACTAAATTTGGAGATTTATCAACCTTGATGTTGAGACTAGAGATGCTCTTACTTTTTCCCGGTAAACGTAATCATAATAATCATAATCATAATAATCAGCTAGGCTAATACCAAAGGCACCACCTTAGGCCTAAGTCATCAAGCGACTTTTGAATGAGGCTTGCTTCCGACTTTCCTGTATAATTAAGCCAGCAGGACGTCACTTTAGTTGGGAACAACAGATTTGGATTTATTTTCAGGGTATTGTTAAAGAAGAACACATGGTAGGTGAAACCGTTGACATACCAGTTGGATCTTCTTCCAGACACGGAAACGCATTCTTGGAGCTTTATTCCAAACTTTAATAAAGTTCGTAGCGTCGTTTGAAATATTTAACATACATCTCCTGAGCCGAAGACACCTCCATCATAATTGTTGCGGCTCTTTTTACTTCGTTCGTTATAGAATTTAGGCCGTTATCTTTAGTTTATAGTTTTCTTCAGACTCTTCGCAGTGGCGGCGATTGGAAAATATTTCTGTGGGGGCCCGGGCCATTATTATTTCATCCAAAAATGCATATACTTAAAACTGAAGCAAGAAAATGTACAGCTCTAAATTTCTATATATATTTAAAAGTGTCCTTTATATTATCTCATCCGGCATGGATTACATTGATAATAAAAGTTAAGTCGATATCTTTAGAAAAATATCTGTGTACATGGCTAGATAATTAAACCCTTCTTGGCCACATACTTAATGAAGGTATTTTAGGTAAAATATGGTACACGACGGGGCGATTTTCTGTTTGGACGAATCTATCGAAATCAATTTTACGGTTATATCATCTTAATGCTACTCGCATCTGCAATCTCAAAATAACTTCTAACAAAAGACTGAATTCGGACCCAAATAAAGGCAAAGAGATTATAAATTTTACCCTGGTTGCTATTTTTCCTCAATTTAATTTCTGTGGGGGTCTGCCCTCATTTGGATTTCCCTGTGGGGGCTCGAGCCCCAGAGCCCCCACTGGATCGCCGTCACTGCGTGGTGATAGATCAACAACTTCACAAGCTCAGCGATGAATGTATCTAAGGCAAGATGCACATGACAAAGTTTCGGCACTCGGCTTGATAAAGTAACGGAGACAGGGAAACGTATCCACTCCCATCTCTATGGTCAATCACCGATGCCCTCTATGAAGTGAAAACGATACTATGTGCTATTTAAGGTCGTATTATTAAGCATAGAAAACGATTATTTTTGACGAAAAAATTAGAAATACTACGAGCACACAGTTCGAGAACTATAGTCACCGATTATGGCCCAAAATACAACAATGAAGAATTTTGTCGAATGACAGTGCAGGAGGGACTCAACCACGATGCCGTACACTCCAGAGCAGAGTTGCTGAGAGTGATTAGCGAACCATAAATCTGTCTGAACCATGCGGAACACGAAGGCAGATTTACTAACGAAGCGTTAAATATGACAACGTACGTCCTAAATTGCACAGCACCGAACCGTAGTCCTGGATAATCACAACAACATATATTTAATTAAAGGCTGGTTTAAAATTGTGGTAACAATTATTATAAACAAATTATAACGCAAATAGCTTTTGTAAAAGCTTTAGCGTATAAAAAAGGATATTTTTAAAACCACTTGCCAAGTTGTCCTAGGAATTTGGGGTTTTTTAAATCGGCCTTTAATTAAATATATTTTCAATGTTGGTGGATCGCTGTCGAAGTTGCGTTATTAATAATCGCTTGATGTAGTTTAGGTGTTTCATAGATTCGACGAAAGTTTGTAAACGCGATAACTTCTCAACCGTTGGTTGTAGAGGGATAATTGTTCCACTTTCTAAATATGAACTGACCATTGTGAATTCAAAAACGTGCGGGTCAGTGCCGTAGAACCAATATTTAAAAAGTTGACAAAAATGAGATTTGACGGTTCCCGCCAAACTATTAATTTTTGGCGGACGAAACCGATAAATAAATAAAGATATTGGAAAATAAATAATAGTTGCAATTGGTTTCATCGTTCTATCTATTTAGTTTTCTAGCAGAATAAAAAGAAAGCAAATATTTCACCTGTCGAAGACTTTTAAAACAGAGTGTACCTGAAACCAATTCAAAGAAATCCATATAGGATTGTGTGTAAAACCTGTTCTAAGGGGAACGAATCTATTCTATTGTGTAGTTTACAAGCTTTCCTCCAGAAGGCGAACGAGCATTCGTTCTTATTTGAACGAAATAAAATATCTTGAACACACCGTTCTCTGTTACATACCTATAAAACGCTTTTGTTCATTTTTGAACAGACTGTTCTAAGTTGAAAATTTTCAGAACTACTTTTTCTAACAGTGTATGGTCAAGTTGGTTTACGATGACCTAACAAAACGGAAGAAGAATGTTCCAAATAAACAAACCTGTAGACATTTTCAAGATAACGCTGCCTGGAAAGACCTTCGTCCATTTACACTAGCGGTCAAGGGCAGTCGCTAGCCGCCGAAATGCTCGCTAAAACAATTGCGGATTGTGGTTCGCAAAAAGCTCAGGAAATAAATTGAGAAGTAAACGCTTTTTACCTTCTCTAAAAAGATAAATAACACAACACGGTAGGTCGGAATCTTTTAAATTAATAAAATTTGAGTGTCTAGCTCACTATCGCTTTCCGAAAAATGTTTTTGTCAAATTATTGTCAGAGCCAAGGCCTAACCACAAACATGATCTACGAGACTACGAAACACAAAAATAAGCCACCACTCTTAGCAAATTTACAAGTAAGAATAAATTATAATAGGGAATATAATACAAAACTTCTTTGGGTGTATTCTAAGCCTTGGTTTATTTATAGATCTGTATTTGCTGGTAAAGTATGCAGTGGGTTTTAACTAATGAGTCAGTAATGACATGGTTAATTTGTTCAGCTATCAACCAGCCACTGCCTTCTATAATACTAGGCCTAGAAGTAAGAAAAATAAAGGGGGTGGCGGTAATGATTTTGAAATATCCGATAGAGGTCACTTTTTTGGGTAGGGAAAGTGCGGGAAATCCAAACGTACGCGAAAAATTTAAATATTAAAAGCGAAAATACACTTTAATAATGCCAACATTCAATTTATAGGACTTTAATTTCTCTTAACAAATAATGAAATAGATTTAGTAAAAAACATTATTTAAAAATAAGCTTGGTTCTTCTACAGGTTTTTTTAAATCCATTAAAAAAATATTGCTTTGAAGCCACCAGTGACCGGAGACTGCTGATTGGCCGCAGCTGTTTAACCTTTTTTACCCCAAGCCAAAAAATCCAAGAGAGCGACATCTAGCGCAAAAATCATGTCAGCTTGGAAATGTCACTTAAAAAATCGACGTAGCTACCATTTCTAGGCCTAGTATTATAGAAGGCAGTGAACCAATGCTTATACCAATTCATCTACCGAGAAGAAACCTTGCCTCAGGTAGATTAGGAGTTGGGATAAAGATGTATTGGGATATTCAAGTTTATTTGGCATGCATCAAGAGCTTACCGAGCCAATTTGATGTATTACCTTAAAAGTGTTTGTTAGTTAATTCTACACGCTTATTTCATTTGTTACAATTTATACCTTGACTAGGCTATGTAAATGCCAGATAATTAGGTAGAACAACAACTTATATCAAAAAGCAGAACCACTCATTAACGTGTGATCAATATAGGATATTTAGCTAAAAATTAATTGTATTAACTAGATTAAAATCATGGAGACCACTATTGTACAATAGAAATTATTTTATTAAAACAAATATAAGCTACGCGGTATGTTCCCATTTAACCCAATTTTACCTTCTCCCAAAGTTATCAGTTATCCCAAAAACATGGTGTCCCATTTGTAACAATTCCATTTCTCCGAACCGGAGTTCATTTAACCCAAAAATATGTATTCCCATTTTTCCCAACGATCAAGTTTCCCAAACAAATTGATTCCCATTTCTCCCAACGATCAATATTCCCAAAAATATGGATTCCCCTTTCTCCCAACGATCAATATTCCCAAAAATATGGATTCCCCTTTCTCCCAATCATTATTTCCAAATATATGGTAATTGCGTGGTTAGGTTAGGTTAGGTTAGGTTAGGTTAGGTTAGGTTAGATTAGGTTAGTAGGCATATCCTAATTGTAGTAATATAAATAATTACTTGGACTTATTTCAAGTGTAATTTTGGGACAAATGGGATTTGGGATAACTATTTTGGGACAAATGGGATTGGGACAAATAGGATTTGGAGAAATGGGATTGGGATAAATGGGATTAGGAGAAATGGGAATTGGGAGAACTATTTTGGGCGAAATGGGGTAAACCAGCTACGCTACGGCCGTTACGACGACCAGTCTAGCGTCGTCGTCAGGCAATTACATACTAGCGTTTTGTCGAGATTTCAGAAGAGTTGACAGTAAGCAGGGTAATAGTAGTTCGAATATATGCCCAATCTTTATATGATGCAGGGTAGTAGTAGATAGAGTGTGTACGCAAACTTTATAACCCGTAAAGGCGAACTAAACAGCATATTTATAACTTATCTTGATTGAACAGGTCTTTATAGTATAGAGCGATCTCGTGAGCAGGGCCGTCGATATTGCTGATCATTTTATTAGAAATTTTTAACTTTACGATTTCGATGGACTCTGATGTTTAGTCTAATTGGGTTATTTTCATTAGCGATTTATTTGACGTTGTTGCTATCTATAACGTGTGTTTCTCCTTGGGAATGTTCTACGATAGCTTTAGGTCTTTTTAATCTCAGATCAGCCTTATGTTCTTTTAACCTAAATGATAGGCTACCTTTAGTTTGCCTAATGTAGCCCATTGCGCAGCTACATGTTAATCGGTAGATGCCACTTTGGTCATACTTAGTTACTTTGTCTTTTCTAGTTTGAAAATAGTTAGCAATTTGGTTGACAGGTTTATAAATGGGTTTAACTTTATTATTATTACATAGGTGGCCTATTTTTTCCGATAGTTTACTTTACGGTAATATTAAAAAAATTTCCTTTTTTCCGAACGGTTTTAATTTGGTATTATTGAGAGAGCTAGTTTTACTTTGCGTATAGTTTATTATCTTTTGAATAAATTTTAAATCAAACCCTCTTTTTAATGTTCGTCCTTACATATGTTGATAGCTCTTTCGGTATACGAATGGAAAGCAGATTTTTTCTGAGCGAAAGGACGTGCAGATTTATTATGTGGGGGGGGGCATGACCGAAAATGGCTTTCTGTAGACGGTTGTAAGGACATATGTAAGGACGAACAAGAATACAACCACACGCTATAGAAAATAACCCAATTAGACTAAACATCAGAGTCCATCGAAATCGTAAAGTAAAAAATTACTAATAAAATGATCAACAATATTGACGACCCTGCTCACGAGATCGCTCTATACTATAAAGACCTGTTCAATCAAGATAAGTTATAAATATGCCGTTTAGTTCGCCTTTACGGGTTATAAAGTTTGCGTATACACTCTATCTACTACTACCCTGCATGATATAAAGATTGTGCATATATTCGAACTACTATTACCCTGCTTACTGTCAACTCTTCTGAAATCTCGACAAAACGCTAGTATGTAATTGCCTGACGACGATGCTAGACTGGGCGTCGAAACGGCCGTAGCGTTGCTTTTATTTGTTTTAATAAAATAATTTTTATTGTACAATAGTGGTCTCCATGATTTTAATCTAGTTAGCTAGAAATTGCTTTAAGATAATAACCAATTTTTGTACAATCGTTAAATTATTGTTTTTTTCTTCATTGATTTATTTTATAACTAGATTTATTTTAATTGCTATCAGCTAAGTTTTTAAATAAATATTTTCCCAAAAACAAAATGATATGGCTCATTTTCTAACCGATAATTGTTTTCGTAAAATGTTCGCTTATAATAGTAATGAATCTTATTTCCATTCGTTATTTTATTGGTGTACCGTGTACCAACCATATTATAAAAATAAATTTTTAAATAACAAAACCAATAAACTGTGTAATAAATGCAACCAATCTAATAAATAATAAGTGTAAGCAGAATTAGATTGGGAAAAGTTACTACAGAGCCTGAAATTCTGGAAACGCAAATGCCTTTTAAAAGCGTGGGGGGGAAGTTCCTTTCTCGTGGAAAATTACATCACCTTCAAAAGGAGAGAAGATTCTCGAGGACGCTGGGTAACGATACCGCCATCTAACGTGAGCTAACGAATTTAAAATATCGTCTGCTATATCGTACGTTTTACAAGGCTTAGGTTTTAGTGTTGTTAGTTATGGAAGGGTGGGACTGGGATGACACCTATTTACCTAAGTTACTAATATATTTTAAAAAAATGCAAGTTGATTTGTTCAGTCAAGAACTGCGTTATTTAAAATATTTGCTTCAATATTCTGTACATTTTTTATTTATATGTAATGCCAAAATTCCTAAATACAAATTTATCTTTTTCATAATTTATTTCTACATGATAATTAAAATTGATCAGCTTTGAAATATCACAAACTAATGTCCCAACTACCACTGATTCTGTAAGGGTGGATTAACTCTTCGTTTTGATGTCCACGTTGGTTTTGTTAGCTTTTGAATTGTTTTCTTTTAAATTTCCTGCTTAAAAACCGATTTAAAACTTAGTGAAGGCTTAGTATTCTTTGCCGTTGTTTGGTTATTATTTGCCATTTTTTTATCAAAATTACATGCTACAGACTTATTTTTCGTTTTGATTCCTAATTAAATAATAACTATATTGAGTTGATGCATCCTAGGAGGATGGAAATTCATATTCCTAAGACGTTAAGCCGTTATATCGGCTGCGTGTTTCCCGTGGTTCTATAAATTTCCACCAGGTACCGATCTCGGTCTTACTCCCGTGATAAGGGCTCCAAAATTGTCATCCCGCCTAGTCTTCCGCTCTCTCTCTCTGTCTCTCCAGAGGTAAGTCAAAAGCGCCCACAGTGGGCTCTATGGCTCTATGATAACTTTCTCTAGTCTAATTCTGGTGTAAGAAAATTATATAATCAGAAGAAACTAATTTTCAAGCACTATTTTATTGCTTTAAAAAAGATTTTTGATAACCTCTCATTCTTCAGAAACTGATTTGCTTTCCCTTCGTGGCTATATTATATAAATATATTTTAATAAAATAACGGATTTAGCTATAAAAATTATAAACCCTAATAATAAAATTAGAGTAAGAAAATTATTAATTAGAAGAGCCAGGCTTTCGTCGTCAAAATTCAAGCGAACCATAACCACGAGATAGCTTTTTGCGTCAAAAATCCAGCTCTCCTATTGGACGGTGACTTAGGATTCGCTAAAACGTCTCTGCACCGCGATTTCGTTTGCTAGGATCGCCAAATAAACAGCTCGCTAAATCTGAATCGCTAAATTGCGATCCTGTTAAAATTAATAGGAATCGCAAAACGTCTCTGCACCAGGCCCTTAGTTATCTTTTATGTCGATAAGTTATCCATAAATAGTTAATCGGTTATGCTTATTCAAATTTTCTTTAAAAATTCCCAAACAATATGATTTTATAATTATGATAATTGTTTATTTATTCTACTATGTATGGTGAATTATTTCTGATACTGTAAAATTGATTTTGTTAATTAAACCATTATAAATATTTTGAAAGTTGCATTTTATTATTTAATATATTCAATATTTATAATTTAACATAATGATAGCTGTCAATTCCTATTTTTGATAGAAATCCTTTACAATTATTTTGAGTAAAACTTTCAAGTTTTTAATTTATGAATTTTTAATAGAATGTTCTATAGTCTATTGAACCATTTTGATAATCTATACAACTCTATAAGATTTCATAGCATATCTTTAGGAATTTTAAGGGGTAAGTTTTATTATTTTGTCATAATAATAAAAAATTAGTTTATTTCAATTTAATGCTTTGTAAACCAAAACTAAAACAAATTTAATATTTTCAAATAACACAATCTTTGTTTTAAATGTCTTTAAATATACGCATAGAACTGTGTTACTCTACTCTAAAACGTATCCAAAATTTACCGAAATAAATATTAAATATTTTACTGATAGCGATTAAAAATCTCGAAGAGTATGAAAAGAGTTGCAAGTTTGAATTCTAAGAAGAAATTATAAAATTTAAAAGTTAGGAAATTTAGAATAATAATGAGAAAGGGGTAAAAAACTCTGTCTATCTTTTACCACGACTTATCTAAAAAGATTGAAGGATCATGTTGCGTACGAAATATTTCATCGCACAGATAAATCGTCTGCAGAAGCCAGAAAAACATATCTTTATGTTTTTCTATAGGTTAATTCAGAGTTACCATTTCAAACAGTTTCAATTGAATTTAAATTAAAGCAACTGTCGGCTCTATCATTGCCACCTGTATTATGAAAAGGCCCCTGGTATTAGAGATGGTCATGAATCTATCCGATTCTTTGAAAAAAAGCGACTTTAGTAGAGAGCGTGGTGACATCTGTTAATTGCAAAGGAAGTTAAATTCAAAATTGCCAAATGATAAAGTCACCAGAGAGCATTTGTAGAGTATTATATTTAGACAACTTATACTTTATTTAGTGGGCTTTAACCCAATCTAAATTAGCCATGTAAAATATATTGCTTAAAATTACTGTAATTTATGTCATTGACCAATTTACAAACGATCCAATAAAAGCGAGGGGTACCTAAAAGTACCAGCCTTTTGGGTAAAAATGTAGCTTCACTAACTTGTTTTATGTCAACGATAAAGCTACTTAACGTCGAGCCGCAACTTGCTTTAAGGTTTCCTTAAGGTATATAAAAAATTTTAGACACAATGTGTGCAATGCTCTCGAGAATAACGACAAGAAACGAGCACGAGAGCCCGACGACAACGAGGAGGAAGAAAGGCCACGCTAGGTTCTCCGGTGTGTTGCTTTCTCCCAAGAATATTTCGTCTTTGTCCGTGATGCATCTATCATTCAGCTGGAAAAGCGGTTTATTTAAAGCATTTTCTATAATTCCTGTAGCAAAGAAGGTCCGAATCCTGTTATAAAAAGATTAAACATTCTTTATATAATAACCAATTTACCGAACGTTATCCCATGTCCCATACAAAAACGTTATAAAGAAATTCATAAGAATTAAATAAAGTCGTGATATGGATGTTTAGTTTTTAGAGTATCATTTATTGATATTTCTAATGAAACACCTTTTTAATGGTTTTTATAGATATCTCATAAAAATATCATTAAAAGTTTAAAGTATTCTTAGTGGCCCACTGAGCATTCTATAGAAACCCTTTAGGGAATGACTTATCTTAAGGGTTTCTATACATTTTCGTACAATCAATAACTATACAAATTCTAAACAATCCTTTGGAGCTGTTTAGAGGCAATGGGGTTATATAATTTTTAAGATGATTCTGAATATATTTCTAAACCAAACCCTTAGAATTATTCTAAAGGGTTTCGAAGATAATAGAATAAATTGAGGCAAAATGTATTATATCTGCGGCTTGCGTCATTCGATAATAATTATTTCAAAATGGGATTGGTCGTCTTTCGATAACTACTTTCTAGTAAATCTTCTGTAATAAGAACTTTTATTATTTTCACATAAACTCTTGAAGTAGGGTACAAAACCAAAATGATGTTTTATTTTAATCTAAATCTTACATAACATTCATCTTGTTCAAAGTGTCCAATTTGATTTTAGTTTCATTTGTCCAAAAAGCATTGCTAGTGATCCCAAGGTCATCGGGTGCTCTGTAGAATTTCGGGACGCTAGTTCCTGTTGGGCATAATGGTTTGAGTGTTCCCAAGAAGTCGTGCCAGAGAACATACACTCCTCCAGAAGATGGTTCATGGTTTTTTAATCTGTACAAAGCTCCTTTTTTATTCAGACGCTGATCATATTTTAAATATAAAAATTGTGGCAGTTAGTTACACTTAATTCATTTTACCATATCATGGAAAAGTGTGCGCCTTTAATGTGAATGTTTTCTAAAACGCAATATTTAAAAACCAGTAAAGTTTTTCACCTCCAACAATTCATCCAAAGTTATGGCGTTATCAGAGCAATAAATTCCTAGATCATTGTGGTTCATAACATCGTCCAAATTGTTGATATTATCTCGATGCCCATCGATGAGGTTTGCCAGTATAATTGAACACAGTACGTTGTGTAACACAATTAAAGAAAATGTCCAAGACATTAGGAGCATCCTTGTTTTTTTATCATTCCCTTCGTGCGACACTGCCAGTAAAAATTTTGGCAAATGTATCAAGAGGTGCCGTGGTGTTCTTTCTATTCTTATACTTTTATTATATCATAGGTTCAACAAAGCAGCTAAACGTCTCATAAATATCATCATTTGTGAGACTCTCTTAACACTGTTAATAAGTGCGTTTTTTAGCAGCTGCCAGGGAAATAGACCCGGACACGGCTGATTTGAGTGCAAAACTTTTAAAACTTGATTTAAGACGAACATATGCGTTGACTCCTTAAAACATTTTCTTGAATGACTTTTATTTTGAGGTAAGCTTTTACGGCTTGACTGGATACCAAATGGCGCCCGTCTTTTTTTTAATAGTTATTAAAATAATTTTTGGCTAGGTCTGATCTAATGAAAGCAAAAATAATATACTAGTCGCGTTTAAAAATGTCAAACATTTTCCAGTATTTTTAACTTTAGAGAAAATATTTTAAAATAGTTTCGGGGCAAATCTAACGTGTTGATATCAGAAATGATATATTAAACGTGAATTTCAAAACGTCGGCTTTTTTCGAAATATTATATGGAGGTATGAAGAACGGTGCCAAAGGTGTCTTTATTTTTTAATTATTTTCATAAATAAACCACAATTTATTGAAAGAGGCTCTGAGTACATGTACATTGTGGTTCAGCACCATTATCACTTGTTTGACGATTTATTTTTGGGCTGAACAAAAGAAAGCAAAGCCCATCTTTTATTTAGGGCCTCAAGGGACCATTTTCAGAGATATTTTCAAAAGTGTCTTTAATAAAAATATTATGACACCAAATCTACAAGGCCGGAATTCTCGTATTTTAAACGCTTTCCTGAGTCCATTTTTCAAGAATTCTTTAATTCAAGCTCTGGTATAAATTTTTGGTCTTCTTTTTAATAAGTTCCGTCGAGAAGCGTTTCCATTTAATCGCTCGGTTAAGCCTTAGCGCTGTCTGTTATTTTTTTCTTGTAATTTTAATTTTTCATTGTTTACCCATAAAATCAGTTTGGGGTTAGATTAGAATTTTCAATAAACATTTCATTCTTAAGTATATTTGGGAGTTTTATATCATTGGTATCAGGTCAAAAGGGATAATTTCTTAAAATGATAGCTACAATAATAAATAAATACTTATATTTTAGGAATTGAAATAATTTTTATTAAAGTGGAGTAAATTTATTAAAATGAAGGTGTTATACAAGGAATAACCAGATGCTACAAATGAAAAAAAATGTACCGTGAGAAAATTTAAATAATATTTGGTACTAAAGTTTTGGGAATTGCAGGTCAATTGACTTGAGATCACCCAAATCTGGAGCCCTGACTATATCATTGGGAATTGTTGTAAGCATCATTTTAAAGTGGGTGAGTTGAATTAAGGTAAAGTATAATTAGAACACTTACAAGGTTATGCTAATTTCATTTTAATCCAATTAATGAATTGATTCCAGCGATGTTCTAGGTTTTCGACCAATTGGTTTAAAATGTCATTGGCACGATCTTGCAAGTGTGAGTTGCGGGGCTCGGGGGAAACATTCGCATCATCTTGCCCACCTTCTACCATTGGCTCGGGAATTATCACACCTTCATCGAGGTATGCCTTTCGCACGACGAATGATGACAGTTCTGTATCGATAGCTATTCGCCGAATGTTCCCCATTGCAAAAAATGCAAGCATATGAAGATCTGAAGTAAGATAATTATAAAATTGCGCCAATAGTGACTTTTCACTGTTTGTAATATCAAAACGAAAATACTTCGATTTAATCGTTCTTCGAGAAATTGAAGGTGTAATGAATTCAATATTTAATAATAAAATAATCTGATTAGTTTTTATGTGATGAAATCAAATAAATACTGAACAGTTTACAACGGATCAATTGTGCCACCACCGCCTACGAAACATGCTTGAGCTCGTTTAACGACGGAGTTCAATTGTTCAAAAACTTGATGTTTTGACAACCAATCTTATAAAAATCAGATTCAATTCATTAACCTTCAATTTCCTGACTTCTGATTGAACAACTCAAAGTTATTTGAACTAATAATATGGCGAGCAACAACTCCCTAATTGTAACCCTATCCGTAAACCCAACGGTTCTCGAGATAGTTTTTGAATAACCTTGAAGACATGAACAACCTGTTAATCAAAACTAAAAAATTGTTCTTTTTTCGTTCTTCTTTTCGTTTTGTTATTAGATAGTAATAATGTTAAAGGAATTCTTGACAGCGTAACCCAATCTATTACGTGAATTTCGATTTGGGCCTTGGCAATTCCCATTTGTAGCTCAATAAATCCAGTTACAGGTTAAAAGTAGAAGTCGGGGACGATTAATCATCATCCATGTTTAAATTGATTTTTTTCGGGAAGAAATTGTAAACAAAGAAATTAACCGGTGAATATTTCGGAAAATGATTAAAAAACACGTATTATTCGTAAAATTTTAGCTTTTTATCGAAAAAATAACGTCGTTTTTCCGATTAATTTGACAAATTTATCAAAAATTAATCGGATAATACAGAAATATAAATTACTTGAGTAAAACGTTTTGTTCAAGTAATTTATATTTCTGTATTATCCGATTAATTTTTTGATAAATTTGTCAAATTAATCGGAAAAACGACGTTATTTTTTCGATAAAAAGCTAAAATTTTACGAATAATACGTGTTTTTTAATCAATTTCCGAAATATTTACCGGTTAATTTCTTTGTTTACATTCTCTTCCCGAAAAAAATCAATTTAAACATGGATGATGATTAATCGTCGCCGAATAATTTTGAGAGCTTTATCTATTGAATAAAAGTTAACCATCCCCGACCTCTGGTTAAAAGGTATAATGTAAATTTCAAAAAACTTTTTTGAAATCAATCATACTATTGTATCACTCATGATACATTCTTTTCAAAGGTACCTTTTTAGAAAATACTAGACTTCTGTCTCCTTAAAATGTCTCTCGAACGCGTTTTTGAAATGTATTGTATTTTAACAAGACACGCCCTCTTTCTCGTACATTAACGAGACCTTTTCGTTTCTGGAACGGGCCCTTAAGCCCCATTTTTATGATAGCTAGTATTGGTTAAAAAAATTAAAGGATAATATTAAATTTGGCGGGTTTTACCCAGCAGAAACGGAAAATATCTGTTTGAAACAGATCGCCGTGGAAACTGAAAATTCTTGCCGCTGTGAATGTTTTTACACGCTGGTAGTGAGCGGGAAAATGGGGGTTAATACTTTAATCTCCAAATAATAATCTCATGTCAGAGATGTGAAACTTCAAATCTATATGTTCGAGCTACATCACGACATGTATAAAGTTTCTCTGATCATCGAAACCGATCAGATTCACATGGTAAACATGATTTATATGAATTTATGGGCCAATATAATGAATTTTTTTTAAACATTTATGACAATTATTATTCACCCCTTACTAAATTTCTTTAAAATCTTAGTGCTAAAACCATTTCCAAAGTTGGATTGAGTATATAATGGCATTTCAGTGTCCCGAATCTACAGATACAGATACAAGCTCCTAACGTCATATCAATCATTTAAAAAATAAATCAATCGTAAATTTAACTTACTTTGATTAAAAAGAGCCTCAAAGAATAACCAAAAATATCCAACAGAGTTTTGGTTTTTGTGTGCTGAGATTCTTTGGATTACTGAGCTGATAACCGAGAGGAGAATATACGAAGTGAACACCGAAATGATTAACTGTAAATGCGCGAAAACAGAAGGTGTACAGTTCAGGTCAGTGGTTTCCGGCCGTTTTTAATTGTCCGCCATTATGATTGTGTTTATGTTTATGGGGGAGGGCTGGTTGGGGCTTTTTTGGACAGGTTTTCCAACGTTCATTTCACGCGTTATGCGATGCCGAAAACCATTCAGCTTTCACATTGAAAATTGGCTTAGAATTGCAAAAGTTATTACTACTATACCAAATTATTTTCCTCATCGCCTTAAGTTATTAGCTTTGAAGGTAATCAATTTGTGTATGAAATATCGCAACTTTTGAAATAATCAGGGAAACGTTTTTTCAGCCAGGCTTTGCTTAAGTGAAATAAGCTAATATTGAAGGCGCGCAGCTATTAACGGTCTTTAGCCTGTCTGTGGCAGGATTAATTCCTTTTAAGATATCACGAGTCTGCTTAATCGTTTCGCCCCAAAGTATTATAAAAGGTTTTATTCCTCACACAAATGAATATTCTATTAATTATGGTTCAAAAATATTTTCGAGGCTATTGACAATTCTCAAGGAATTAAGATACCCAGGTAGCAACAGCACGTGTAGATCCTGTGAATACTAGGTTATTATAGTGCAAGAGACGTGTGGAGAAATATTACACGTCGTCCACACGTGTTTCTGCGGTTTTTGTACACCAAATGAAGTTCGGGCACAAATACTCGTGGCCAACACGTGTTGTTTTCGGTTATCGTCCACGTAACAAAATTCGTGCACAAATACTCGTGGCCTACACGTGTTGGTTTCGGTTACCGTCCACTTAACAAAATTCGTGCACAAATACTCGTGGTCTACACGTGTAGGTTTCGGTTACCATACACGTAAAGATATTCAAATACAAGTGGTCTGCACGGGTGTTTTTGGTTTAAAATAAAACACCAATGCCATATAGTATTTCACGTTTGCAAAATGGTCTACAGGGGGGTGTGCTTGCTTAGTGTACCGCACCAAATATAATTAATAAGGCACTTAATTATCTATGTGCATGGTAAATTATCATAGGCGAAGATATTATTAAATGTAATTTTTTAACCTAATGTTTATTTTACAAAGTTTTGTTTTTCATTCAGGCTGTTAAATAAGAGTTATTGAGGATTTGGTTATATTTATGTCAGTGTTAAGTATCTGGTTTTTTTAGGCCCTTACACAGGTAGCAAAGCCACGTGTAAATTTCTGGATATTTGGTAATGGAATACACGTGTCCACAATATACTCATGTGTTCTACACGTGTTTCTTAGGGTTGCCGAACACGAAATGAAATTAGTGTAAATTTACACGTGACCTACGCGTGTTGATTTGGGTTAACGCAAACGATATTTAATTAGTGTACATTTACATTTGATGTACGCGGGTAGAGAGAAAGGTGTTACCGGCTGGTTAATGAGATTATCAGTCTGATATCTTATCTCATTAACCAGCTGGTAACAGCAAGATTTTCTCTCTGCTCTCGTTTCACCCTCCCCCCCGTTAACCAGAATGTTTTCCCAGCGCTGCTATCTTCGTTAACCATACCGCAATCAGTAGACTCTCTGCGTACCCCTTTTTCCCTCCCCATTCGCCAGAATTTATCATGGCTTCCATTAACCATAATTTTCATTCTCCAGATTCTGTACTACCCGCGCTACTATCTTCGTTAACCAAAAAAGCAATCCCTAGATTCTCTCTCTACTCTTTCCCCTCCCCCTTTTTCCTCTCCCCATTCGCTGAACGGTAATCGCCAAGATTATCTCTGCTTGCTCTCCCCATTCGCGGAAATATAATCGCCAAGATTTTTCTGCTTTTCATCAACCCATTCGCTGGAATATAATCGCCAAGCTTTTTCGGCCTTTTCCCCCCTCCCCAGTCGCCGGAATATAATCGCCAAGATTTTTCTGCTTTTCCTCAACCCATTCGCTGGAATATAATCGCCAAGCTTTTTCGGCCTTTCCCCCCCTCCCCAGTCGCCGGAATATAATCGCCAAGATTTTTCTGCTTTTCCTCAACCCATTCGCTGGAATATAATCGCCAAGATTTTTCGGCCTTTCCCCCCCTCCCCAGTCGCCGGAATATAATCGCCAAGATTTTTCTGCTTTTCCTCAACCCATTCGCTGGAATATAATCGCCAAGATTTTTCTGCTTTTCCTCAACCCATTCGCCGGAATATAATCGCCAAGATTTTTCTGCTTTTCCTCAACCCATTCGCTGGAATATAATCGCCAAGATTTTTCGGCCTTTCCCCCCCTCCCCAGTCGCCGGAATATAATCGCCAAGATTTTTCTGCTTTTCCTCAACCCATTCGCTGGAATATAATCGCCAAGCTTTTTCGGCCTTTTCCCCCCTCCCCAGTCGCTGAAATATAATCGCCAAGATTTTTCTGCTTTTCCTCAACCCATTCGCTGGAATATAATCGCCAAGATTTTTCTGCTTTTCCTCAACCCATTCGCTGGAATATAATCGCCAAGCTTTTTCGGCCTTTTCCCCCCTCCCCATTCGCTGGAATATAATCGCCAAGCTTTTTCGGCCTTTTCCCCCCTCCCCAGTCGCTGGAATATAATCGCCAAGATTTTCTCTCTGCCCTCGTTTCTCTCAGCGCTGTTATCTTCGTTAACCAGACTGTAACAGCAAGATTCTCCCCCTTCCCCCTATTAACCATAATCTCCAGAATCTGTATTCCCCGTGCTACCTCATTAACCAGATTATAATCGCTATATTCTCTCTGCACGCCCCCTCGCCCCGCCCCGTTAACCATTATTATTATCTCTCAATCCTAAGTCCGTAATCAGTAGACTCTCTCTCTCTCTGCTTCCCCTCCCCCCTAGTTACCCATATTTTCTTAAGCGCTGCTAATTTCAATAATTCCTGAACTCTTAAATATCCACCATCGCTCCCAATAGCTAGAAATCGGTTTTTCCCCCATTCGTTATAAATCGCAGCAGTTTGCCAGAATTAGTTTTACCTCACCGAAATACTTCATGTACCCAAAATTGGACCGCAAATTGTTTCTTTTTAGGGGAATCTCTATGGGAGTTTAAAAATACATTAAAGCTAAAAGGTCCAGTTTGGAGTACTTTTGGTCTGAAATGGGGTACATAGGGCCGAAAATGGTGACTTTGGTCGTTTATAGGGTACATTTGGTCCATTTTGGTCCATTTTTGGGTACATCGGAAATGCAGTTGGAAAAACGAAGAGCCGTAATTTTTTTCCACCCATCCCCAAATTTAAAGTTCTAACTTACGTATTTGTAGTGTCTAACAGCAGTATCGTCTGACATACGAGGGACAGTTACAAACGTCGTCTTCTTCAGGTACAGGTGAGAAGCTTTTATCGATGGCAGTAGTTGCTTTTGGCGCTGGTGGAATGTCCCATTCTTGCGAGAGATACTTTTTTCCGAGGGTGAATTATCCCTTGACGGACAGCGTGGGAAGGAAATGGCGTGTTCAAGTTCTGGTACGTCTCCTGATTCACAGTTTCCTAAGACTCCATGGCATTTGTAACATCGTACATCATCACCCCGTTGAATATAGTAGAATCCAGCCTTCGCTAGTTTATCTTTAGTGACGTTCGGGTTTTTCCAGTGACGAAATGTTTCAAGTCGATACGTTTCATTTTCCATAGTTGATCTAGACACAATATGTTCTATAGTTTCAAATGATACATTCTCTAAACCTACATTTATCACTAAGCCTACTAAACCAAATTTTATCAATATGGTTAAATTTCTACGCTAAAATTCTCAATATAAACGCTTTTTCAATAGGCAAATTGTTTGGAAAATTGTCTAAATATATATATAGTTTACTACAAAATAAAAATAGTAACTTACTTTCTACACTAATCTTACCCTATACAGGACCTAATTTAGGCCTAATTTTCTGTCTAATATATAAAAGAACGCCTAAAAATTTCATTTTAAATATAATAAAATAGAAACTTACATTTTTCTCTTTGACGGTCGGAATTCCTTAAGCCTATGCCGTAAAATAGAGCTGACGAACGGCTGAAAACGGAACAAAAACTGCGTGACCGTTAATGACTATTCCCAATGAGTGAAAGAAAGAACGCTATGGGACGTGTAGATAAGACTTGAGATATCGAAACTGAAACTAAGAATTGATTCCCATGACTACACTGACGTCATATCTAAAGTACCAGTGAAAAAAAACCCCCACTGACGGTTTATCAGGAGGAGGACCTCTAACGAGACTTTTCTGAACCTATTATCGTGTGGAAAAAACCCATTGCTCAAAGTTCTCTCAAAGTTCAGTTATATTATTAAACGTGCACATAAAAATGAACGAGCCACATGAGAATCGGTACGTCACGAGCCCCTATCGAGAATATTTGTTACTATGAAATTCTACATGTATAAAAAATAATACACTGGAATTTATAATATCTAAGCCCAATGGGGTCTCGATCGAGAAAACGGTTTAAAAGAATTGTTGGATTACCTCCAAAATTCGTCTGCTGCTGACGTCACCCAGATGAGATCCTATTGAACGAGATATTTCCGAACTAATAATTATCACGTGATCAAATCTGCAACTAATGATACTCATTGACGTCACATAATTTTCCCACATGAAAAAACCCTTTGTTGACGTCACATAATTAACCCAGTTTAATATCTAAAGTGGAACCTATTGTTTGACGTTACATAATTAACCCACTTGAAAAAATCCCATTGTAGATTCCTCTCGAGAGCTTTTGATGCAATCATATCCTAGAAAACAATACAATTAATAGAAATTTACATTAAATTAGTATACTATTAATACCATTTTGCGAACTACAGTGAAAAAAAGTTACAATTTTACGGTAGAAACGTTTTCAAAAAACCATTCTCATTTTAAACGCTTTTTCCATAACTTAATTGTCTAAAATATATAGTCTACAACAAAAACAAAATAGTAAATTACTTTCTACGCTAATCCTGGCCTAAAAAAAAGCAGAATACTAAAATTCATTTTTTAATTCTAATTCAGATTCCTACCTGGTAAGCCTAAATTTAATATACTAAGTATAATATGCCTTAAAGTTCAAATACTGTCTAATACAATAAATATTCATGAAAAATTCTTACTTTGTATGTACAATGAACGCTCCAAAAGGCTGAAAATGTAACATGGGACAAGACAGAATTTCTACTCAAACCTTTCCGATTGTAGCGTCAAATAAAACAAAGATCTCGCTAAGTCTAAGTTCAGTTATCTTATCAATGGTACGCGTGCGCGCGCGGAAAAATGAACGAGTCACGTGAGAATCGGTACGTCACGAGCCCCTATGCATAAATGTTAGGGCGTCTTACTAACATTAGCGGCCGTATTCTGCAGACTTTCCTAGGAAAGTTGGGATACGCCTTCTTTCTTTCAACTTTCTTCTGCGGTTTTCATTGGGCGCGACGTCACCAGTGAAGAGGGACCGTACATTTGCGACCCCTTTGTTCTGATTGGTTCTTGTTACGTCATGCAATGACGCCACGCGAGAGTGATCTTTATTCTGCCATCTGTGCGAGCCCAATGGAGCTAGATCAGTTCTGTTCAGTACAGCACGTGTTTTGCTACCTAGGTTCGACTTATTTTTAGCCCTATGAATTCTATCGCCATCTAGGCTACGCTGAAGGAGCTAGTTCAGCTCTGTTCGGTTTAGTTGAATTTTTGTCATGAGCTTATTTTTAACTCTATTTATGTTGTTGCCATCTAATACTGTTTTGGTGTAATAAATGCGCCAATTTTGAATTGTACATTCATCATGTGGCGCTGACTGTTCTTTTTGATTTACTTTGAAAATAACTATTACTTAGAATTAATATGTATTTTTTAATTATTTTATAAATAAAATTAAAATAAATTTGCATTGTTATAATTAAAATAGGAACAAATAATATTTGTAGGGATAGCGTTCATGCACAATGTCTGAGAAACAAGTCACTTGTTAATTTGCTTTTCACGAGTTAACAAATAAATTTTATTTCCATAAAAGTTTCTTTATTTATGTAAAATAGCATATATTTAACACTTAAAATAGGCCATTTATTTTGAAGTACAATGGCAAGTAGTAAAAGTTCCAGGTGGACTGAAGATGAAAAGGAGACATTGATGTCAGCCATGGAGACCCAGGTTTATGAAGAGATTCGACTTCATAAAGGAGGGTCTCTTACTCAAGCCCAACATAAAAAGTGGGAAAGTATAACCGCAATGGTAAATTCTGCTGGGGATAACAACAGAAGCTCCGCTGATGTTCGTAAGAAGTGGAGCGTCCTAAAAAGTGAAGCCCGGAAAGCCGCAGCTAAGGTTTCGGTTTTCATAAAGAAAACAGGGGGTGGATCCGGCACAGACGCTCCACAAATGACGCCCACTGAGGAGAGAGTAAAAGCACTATTACCATCAGTTACCTACTCAGGAATAACTGGTGGTATAGATACCTCCCTACCTAGTTCAAGGTAAATTTAATAACTTTTCAAGAATAAAGCCAGTAACGTAGTTCAAATAGAGGGCATGTGTAACCACAGACATCGTTCAAAGGGGGCCAATGTCCAGGGTAGTGCAAAAATTGTAATATAAAACCTCGTAATTGCATAGGGAAAACGTTAATTTAAGGGAGATCAATGGGGCACAGACAGTCGAAGCGGGGCAGTTGCACCATTTGCTCCAACCTGCGGGGGGGTATGTGGTCCCTAAAACATGTTTGCGTATGAAATTGTTTTATTTCACAATAATAAATGTGTTCCCTCCCCCTGAACTAAAATCGTGGCTACACCGCTGACATCAACACAAAGTTTATAGAATTTTATTATAAAACAGTGGACAATCGACGGTGCCTGATGCTGGAAATTTTAGTAATAGTAGTGGTTTCCTTGCAGAGGGTTCTGAATTGACTAGTGGTACATGGTAAGATTTGATATGAAAATAATTTAGGCATCCTATACAAAATGTCCTGGTTTCAGTGAATCGTTTGAAGGACCAATTCTATCCCTTGGTGATAGTTTTACGTTTTCCGAGTTCATGGAAGATTCTTGGGGAGTTGATCCAGAGGATACTGCAAATAAAATGTAAATATTAGTTATACATATTACTTTAAAAATGTGGTTTGATATATTACGCTCGCTATATAGCTGTGATGATAGTAATATTGACGATCCCATGTACTTGGGTGAAAAGTCTGGAGTGCCTGAAAGGTCAAAGTAAGTATATGTATTTATCTTTACGAGCCTTCGTTGATTAATAAAAATCGATAGGGGTGTGCAAATACCTTTTTTCGGAGACAAAATCAAATATAAAATCAAAAATTTTAAAAGTCAAATAATTTGGCCAAAAATATTTGATGAAATATTTCATAGTATTCAAATATCAAATACTAGATCAAATATCAAATAGTTTGGTTTTCAAATAGTGTCAAATAATTTGACTATTTGGTTTTCAAATAGTGTCAAATAATATGCATATTTGGTTTGCAAACTAATAAATTATTGAAATTATGCCAAAATTTAAGGGAAACGCCCGAAACGTTTTAAAGGTTAAAATAATAAAAAGTAAAATACAAGTTTAAATTCAAATTAGTAAAGTAACTTAACCTCCATTTCATTTATATTTAACAATAAGTCAATTACTCAATGAGACAATGAAAGCTTTAATCCAGCATTATTAATGCAGGTTTGGCAGTTTAACATAAATTTAAATAATTAATAAATCTAACTAGTAACTAAATAGTATTATAGTAGTAAAGAGACCTCAGACCAAGTTTCTTTACACTGGTCCAGCTTATACTTTTATTTTGGCTTTCATTTTTCCATTTTAAATTTTCCACTTTTCAGCCAATGGCAAACGTGCGCCAGCTTTAAAATTGTTTAGCGGGGAAACTCAGACAACTTCTAGCTGTCAATTGATTATTTGAGCAATTAATCAAATATTTGAAATCAACAAATACTATTTGAAGACCCCAAAGTATTTGATTTTGGAACTATTTGACCAAATACCAAACGATTTGATATTATCAAATACCTTTTATAGCTACTTTCAAATATCAAATTATTTGATCAAGAAATCAAATATTTGACAAAAAGTTTTAAGCACTATTTGATTTGGCAAACCGGTTATTTGATTTGGTATTTGGTCCAAATAATTTGATAGTACCAAATATTTTGCACACCCCTAATGAACAAATGATGTTGATAATTTATATTGATAAGTTGTACGACATTTAAGGGAAATCTACGTCACCTCAAAAGTGATTTGCAGATTGGAAGTCACTAGGACATATTTATCTTATTACTGATTTCCAGTAATGGTCAATGTCAATTCCAGCGATTGTCGATGTCAATTCCAGCTAATTTCTATGCGATATTCAATTCCATTTCAAGCTATAGATGATGTCATTTCCGGTGATAGTTGATGCCATTTCCAGTGATTTTAAATGTTATCTCCCCTTGCATTTAACATAACATTGACCTTCAAATTGAATACAAATATAAATAAGAGTAAGAAATTAGGAGGTAGATTGAGACTTACACCTACTGAAGAAGATTGTTGATCAAATTAATTTAAATTTACATATACTTGAATTCTAAATAACTCAGTTAAACATTGCACAATGTAATAATACATTTGATATTTGAAGGGACACGGCTAACATCTTGCAAAGTGAAAATGATAGTGCACAGTAAGAAAGTCCATTGATTTTTAACTCGTATCCAATTCGTCAAATAGCATTAATATTTTCAGAGACAACATCTTTGAGCCATTTATCACTTCTTTTACTGAGCAGATCACTGGTAAGATTCTAAGCCTTCACAGTCATTGCTTTCATTCACGTTTATTTTATCAAAGGGTATCGTTATGAAACGAGTGTGGCTGGAAGTAGCTCTGAAGCGCAGTTTGCCGTCGGTCAAAAAGTGGGCCAGACATCTACTCCCATTTCCAAGGCAGGATCATCTACTGGTAAGGGTTTTAATTAATGGTGGCACCAAAAATGGCTACTACAGTTACCTGCAATGTCAAGGCGTCTTGGCTATCCGCTACGAGACTATTGAGGACACTCTCCCCAATAGTTTCTGGCTATTTGGCCGTCGTCAGTCGTAGGTAGGTTCAGTTCCACCTCAGAGCATAATGCCATTACGATCTGTAGGTAACCAGAACAGAAAACGCCCACTCCCTTTCAAAGAGAAGGTTACGGCGACATTTGATGAGATTGTCCAAGACGAAAAAGAATTGCTGGTAGGCATTGAAACAATCAGTGCAAACCAGAAAGCGCTACTTCAGGAGTCAAAAAAACAAACTGAAGCAATGGAGAGGCAAGCAACTGCTATGGAGAGGCAAGCAACTGCTATGGAGAGGCAAGCAACTGCTATGGAGAGGCAAGCAACTGCTTTGGAGAGGCAAGCAACTGCTTTGGAGAGGCAGATTGATGTCCTCTGGACGCTGTTGGCAGCCGTTACTGGACAGGTGGCGCAACCTCAACCTACAAATGAGTAGTCATTAATTTTTTCTGGTAATGGTGCCCGAGGATAGGCCTGAACACGATAGTATTATAATGGGATACCTCGTTAAAAAAAACGCGCCTTTATTTCTACCTCTTGGGTGGTGTGGAAAAGAAATATCCCTATTGTGCTTGCTAAACTGTTGCAGAAATTAAATATAACATTACCTCTGCTTCTACACACAGGTCAACCAGGCTTTGCCTTAATCTACGCCCCCTCTGAAGATAGTTATTACCCTCTTCGGCAACAGCGATTACTTCTGGAGTCATGTGATGCTCATCAGCAATCCTACGAATTGCAACCTCAAGTTGACCTGTAAGTATGGAAATTTGTAGAAATAATAATAATGTTACCATTTGTTTAAAATCTTGCTACCTGGAGGAACAGGAATTGGAACATTTCTGTCAAGACAGAAGTTATGTAGCAGACAACAAGCGAAAGTTATTGCTACGACTTTGTCTGGTTGATATCTAAACCTTGATTTCAAGATGCCATTGACCCTTTCGATGACATTCCTACCTGTTAAATATTTATATAATTAAATATATATCACGTTTCTACAATTCATAATAGATAGTACAATTGTTCATAAAAAGAAGTATTTTTTAACCTCTCTTATGGCGTTTATTAAATTCGAACTCTTTGGGTGTACTAGGGTTTAGGATTGGAGTTACAAGCCAAGGCTGTAGTCCATATCCATTATCCCCTAATAAATAACCAGAAGGCATTTCTCCATCTGCAAACCTCTGGTACAGCCCACAGTGACACCAAATAAACGAATCATGAACGCATCCGGGCCAATTGACTACAGCATCCAAAATTCGTGTATCATTATCAGAAACCTACAAAAAAGTGTACAATTATGGTTACAATAAATAGTGATACTCTAAGCTAATTAAAGTACCAATTGAACATTGATCGAGTAGTTGCCTCTACGATCTAAATATTCTTGGCTATTAACCCTCGGTTCCTCCATGTTAATGTGGGTGCAATCTACCGCGCCCAGAATATTGGGTAACTTACACCACCTCAAAAATGAAATCTGAAAATATACAGCAATATATTATATTGTCCATGCATACAAAGTTTATGAAATTTACCTTGGTATTCTCAGTCATTTCATCTCCTAATGGATACGCTATCAAGTATCGTAGCTTTTGAGTTATGGCAGTTGTCACTCGTTCTATCGCCCGACTTACGGATCGCTGGCTCATACCATTTTCGTAATTCGCTGCCACAACTCTTTGACATGACCCAGAGCCATAAAATAAAAGAGCAGCTAAGATTTCTTGCTCCACAGTAATCACATACTTGTTGCTGATTTCTCTTTCTAAAAGAGGCCTCAATTCCTCAATAAGAACACTGACATCGTCCTTCCGCATTCTTAACTGATTGAGAAATTCTCTATCGGGCATTTGAAATGCATCTCGACGTGTTCTTCTATAAATTTCTTCTCTATTTGCAATAGCAGCAGCAGCAGCCACAACTACAGCAGCAGCGCCAGGAAACGCCATTTTGAAAAAAAGCAGACGACATAATATAGCTTCATAATCGATAGATGGCGATAGAGTTCATAGGGCTAAAAATAAGTGAAACCTAGGTAGCAAAATACGAGCTGTACTGAACAGAACTGATCTAGCTCCATTGAGGTCGCACAGATGGCAGATACAACATCACTATCGCGTGGCATTCGGCTTCTGTGCTGGAGTACTTGCGTTCGAGCTCGTTCAGGCTGCGGCTGGCGTAGTAAATCACTTTCTTTTCACCTGCTTGTTCTTGCAGTAAAACCGCACCGAGTCCCACACCGCTCGCGTCCGTATTGATGGAGAACTTCCCGTCCTCCGTCGGGTTCACTAGAATTGGGGGAACTATTAGACAGTCTCTCATTTTTTCAAATGCTACCTGTTGTTGGTCTGTCCACACGAATGGCTGATTTTTCTTCCTTAACTGACTTAGGGGAGCTGCTATGGTTGAAAAGTCCGGTATGAACCTCCTGAACCAGCCCGCCATTCCTAAAAACCGCATTATTTCCTTCACATTAGTTGGTCGAGGGTATTTTCGTAGCGCCTTGATCTTGTCTGTATCTCGGCTAACTCCTCCATGTCCCAAAACGTGTCCCAACAATTTTGCTTGTCTTTGAGCAAAACGACATTTGTCTATACGTATCGTAAGGTTTTCCGCCTGGAGAGTTGACAGTACGTAGGATAAATTATGTAGATGTGCTTCCCAACTGGACGTAGCAACGCAAAGATCATCGAGGTAGACACCCAATCCATACGTTTTCCTCTTCGGGTACGGGAACACGACATCCATCATTCTTTGGAAGGTGGCGGGCGCGTTGCACAGTCCAAATGGCATCTTCAAAAACTCGAAGGTTCCTAGGTGTGTGATGAACGCTGTCTTGGAAATGCTATCCGGGGCCATGGGGACTTGCCAATATCCTGCCCTCAAATCCAGCGTGGTGATGTAGGATGGATTGCCCAAACTGTCCATTAGATCATCAATGTTAGACATGGGATAACTATCCTTTTTTGCTACCTTGTTGGACTTGAAATTGACGCAGAAGCGGACGTCCCCTGTCTTCTTTGGAACGAGCACAACTGGGGAGGCCCACGGACTGTTTGAGGGTCGAATGATTCCATGTTGTAGCATTGATTGTACATGTTCTTCGATGTCCCTTTTTTCAGCTTCTGAGGTCCTAGGTAGTTTTACTGCGATTGGTGGTGCTTCTCCCGTGTCTATTTGGTGGTGAAAGGCTCTCGTAGTACCTGGTTGCTCGCTGAACACTTTCTGACATTGGGACACTAAGTTTGTTAGTTCAGTTTTTTGTTGTTCCGTAATAGGCAAATCCTTTGGTAGTTGCACTGGTTCGGGCGGGTGATCCTCCCGTTCGCAACCGTCACTAAAGGGGAATGACGTACACGGTATTCGTCTTAGTATCAATTTGCGAATTTTTGGCGCCGGCCGGGAATCGAACCTGGATCTGCCTCGTGCAAGAGATTTACTCTATCCACTCAGCCACCAACGCTTGTTAAGTTACGGTGATTTAAAAAAAAAAACAGCTTTGGCGAATATCCTTTACAAAGTTATAACGTTAGGTACTATAATTTATTCTACATCATTTTAAATATTTATAAATTAAATTAATCTTATATTTAATTAAATATTTATAAATCATATTAATCTTAAATTTAATTAAATATTTATAAATTATATTAATCTTATATTTAATTAAATATTTATAAATTATATTAATCTTATATTTAATTAAATATTAATAAATTATATTAATCTTGTATTTAATTAAATATTTATAAATTATATTAATATTATATTTAATTAAATATCTGAGTACTTTAATTTATTTGATCGTGTTCAGGAATTGAACTCGGGTCGCATCGTTACAATGCAGATAGTTTACCGCCGAGTCATTCACTTCCTTTAGGAAAATAAAAAGTAAAGAAACCATTATGATAAGGCGGGTTTTTTACCTTTTAATAACGCTTAGAAAAAGGATAATTATTCAAAACTCCCGCGGAAACTATATAAAAGTAATAATATAGCGCCACCGTGTGGAGAACTATCAATCAAACCGGGTAAAAACTATAATCTCTTACATTTTTCGAACTTTAGTCAAATCTCGAGGGGTCTAAAAAACCACAAAATAAGGGTATATAGTCAATTTAGTCTTTCTTAGTTCTTGGCTGTCAGACGAAATACTACAGGACCAGGCGCGGATCCAGGGGGGGGGGCAGAGGGGCCCGGGCCCGGGCCCCCCCTTGACCATAGACGTACTATATAAAGAGTAGTTAAAATATTTATTTTTAGGTTATATCAGTAGTACAGTGCAACCGCGCGAAAGCTCAACTAGTGTTTTCTTATGATAGCTCAAGTTAATTATTTGCTTGCTTCAAATATTCCTTTAAGTTTTCTTAGCCGATAGTACAGACGGCCAGCCCAAAATTTTATAAATATAGCAACAATAACCGTGAAACCATCGTATAAATATCCAAACAACGTGCATGGTGAAAGTAACATAGAGTAGGGAGTCCTACTTTACTCGCTTTTGAAAAGTATCGAGACATGTGTTTTATAGCAGCTCGTTATTCGATTCACGCGGTAAAAACTAATGTTGTCTTTGTTGCAGTGATGCACAAAACGTTTCCTATCGCTCTTTTACTTTCATCTTACATAGATGGCGGTAGCGATTCTATCTTTTAGGTCTTGTATCTCTGATAATTTTACAAATATCTTTTCATTATTTCGAATTCATAAGATAGATGGCAGGTTAATTCATTACTATCAATCTTATTTCCGAGAATTTGGGATGCAGTTCGATTCACGGTCTTTCAAGTGGTTTCAGATTTACCTTTAGATATTTCAAATAATTTTTTCTGCAGTATAAAAGCCTGTTGATTATTTAAGTATCATTTTCTTTAATGATAATTATAATTTATCTTTTAAAATCATATATTTAACAACATAGATGGCGGGAAAATCACTTACAATCCAACTTTTTGAGTTTTTGAAATTAAATTTCATTCACGCTCTTTCAAGTGTTTTTAGAATTATTTTTCGATATTTCAAATAATTTTTTTCTACAGTAAAAAAGCCTATTGATTATTTAAGTATCACTCTCTTTAATTAGATATCTTAATATATCATTTTTTCAATAACATAGATGGCGGGAAGGTCATTCAATGTCAAAACATTTATCTCTTTTAGCGCTCTTTCAAATTCAAGCCCAGTTCACACTATACAATTAATTGGGCCACTTAATCAAAACCAACTAATTGTTATCAAGAAAATTGAATAGTGTGAACAGAAAAATTGTAACCATTGTTCCATCTTTTTCTGTTTAGACTGTACAATTTTCTTGCTTACAATTAGTTGGTTTCAATTAAGTGGCCCAATTAATTTTATAGTGTGAACTGGGCTTTAGTTTCCAATATTTTAATTATTATATTACCATAATATTTTTTTATAATACAAGTGTCACCTTCAACCCTTTCCCCCAAATAGTCAAACGTGAGTATTCCCGTTATTTTTTTACCTTCATATGTAAAACAATGTATTATTTACGAGTAAATAGGCTTTAAAACCGAAATAAACGTTTTATGTCATTTATTAATTTTTATACGAAACTAACTGGGAAGCGATGCAAGTTGGTTACTTCTTATTTTACTATCGAGCGAGTAAAAACAAAACGATTTATTTTTCACCAGTCTAAAAATTGCCCCCCCCCTCTAAGGGCACGAGGATACGCTCATAATTTTAGACCCCATCACAGTTGCTTTGCGGCCAACTGCAAGAGTGCATATCGATGATAGGGCCCGCAACTGAATAAAGACGGCCGTACTTAAAAAAACGTTAGATTTCAAGGTCATTTGAGGCTCTTTCTCACTCTTCAACTGAGGGACAGGATAACTTGTGGTAGTATTTCGGGGGCAATGAAATACAAAGGAGGTGATCACTCCTCTCCTCTCTTTCAAGTTACCTCGTAAGCTTCAAACCTAATACGGTATGAAGTAGAGTACTAACAGCTCTTTTTTGCGCTCCGCCAGGTCTAGGTGGCGTTAAAACGTTTCCTCTCAAGAGAGAAATATATTTAGTTTCTATTCTTCTATAGGCTTAGTTCAAAAGTATCATTCTTTTTATATAACGAATTTTTAAAAGTTATTTAATTTTCCTATCGCATTCGTTTTATAGGGAAGGACGATCGTTTCAATTTCGTTAATTTTGGGTTTGATTTTTCATTTGAACTGTCATATCGTGTCCAGAAAGTGTCAAAAGACACGAGCGCGCCCATCACTGCTTTGTTGTTAGTAATTTTAAATTTCAAGTTTTTAAGGTAAGGTTAATTCTTTTGCATAATTTGGTTTCTGGCCTGGGTAGTTTTTGTTTATAAAACCTAAAAGTTTATCTTTTAATTACACTATAATTGAACGGAATAATAGAATGCAATTTGAAACAGAGAAAATGGATTTAAAACGATAGACTAAACTAAAACTTTAATTCTGCTGGAGTCATAGAAATATCGCTGGTATATTTTTCAAAGAAATGAGGACCGGAAGGGAGGGCAATGTCTTTCTAAAACTTGAAAGTTCATCACTTTCAACCCCTCATCTTTAAACGGTTCGTTACGAGAGAATAGTAGCAATAATTTTTAAATTTACAATGAGTCATCGATATCGTGATTCTGGTAGAACTTGGGAGTCTGAACTCCAGACTTTTTGTTTTAAATGCTCCATACCATTGAGTTGGGAATAAATAGAGGTACTAAACTAAATCTGGCTGGCCCGGGAACAATTTCGTTCCATAAGAAAACTATATCAACTTTATCGTTCTACCGTGGCGGCATCTGTCTCTATTGGTGGCAACTATATTACAATTGAATTTTTTCGCGAATCTGATGCGAAATTAATATGTATGATTTATCGTAACAACCAAACCTTTGAAGTTGTTTAAAAATATTTTTATTTTGTCAACACGATCCTTTTTAACTCAAGTTACGGTAAGTTAGCTAATATTAAAATTATTTATTTTTAGCCATAATTTTACAAAATATAGATGGCGCTACCGCCTAATTATAAAGATGAATTTCGCACAGTCTTATCAGAACAGGTCCCGCGTAACCATGGCAACCGAAATCGTAATTGTAATTCTAGCAGTATTTTTCCCAATTCAATGCTCCAGACGATGATTGGGGTCATTTAGCTGAATTCTTTAACTTAGGTTTGGCGAGGCGATTTAACATGTCGCCTCCCAGCACTGACATTGCATGCCTCGTATAAAGTCATTTTAAGCGTCTATTTAAATAGGATGGAGGTACGTGTTAACTAACCGTAGATGACGATACATGTTAACTAACCGTAGATGACGATACATGTTAGCTCAAATTGTAGACGGCGATACATGTTAGCTCGAATTGTAGACGGCGATACATGTTAGCTCAAATTGTAGACGGCGATACATGTTAGCTCTAACTGTAGACGGCGATACATGTTAGCTCTAACTGTAGATGGCAACACAAGTTAGCTCTAAGCTTAGATGGCGATAAAATGAAAAACTTAATAGACCCATAACAAAAGAGGGGCCGCAGACGAGGCTTAAGTGAGACCTCTGTCTGGACGGAACATCCTGTTTGTGACGTTTTGAACCACGTGACCGCCATTGAAATATACAGGCGGAAGTAAGGAAACGGATGTTCCGTCCAAATGATGAGTTGCCAGGTAAAAATGTTAATTTTCGGCCCCCGAACTTTCATCACTCAGTATAATTTATAATATTTACTTAAGTGTAAGTGTGTTTTGGTTTATGTTTCAATCACGATGAACTAAGACAAATCTTGTCTTAGACACTTAAGTACCAGTTCTGTACAATTACGTAGAAGGGATATATATTGTTGGGCTATTGATGAAAGTTAAATCAAGAACGTTTTATAGACTGTTCTGAATAAAAATAAACATTTATAATTTTGTATAATTCTGGTTGCCATTTTATTTTCTAATCACTCGCCCACAACATTACAGTTCTGGCAATCCCGAATCAAATAAATTTTCGATATAACGGCGACGGGAAATTATTCTCGTTAATTTATCGCGCGGCCTTAGGGAATATTCTTTTAACAAAATTTCGATAACTATCGTTGAATTAAAATTAGCCCTATTCCGTTAAAATTATAAACCAAAAAGCGAACGGTCGTTATAATACCATCTGTAGATATTTCTTTCATTAAAATTTGCTTCGTATTATACATGTATTCAACTTATAAACGTGTACTGTAAAAAAGGGTTAAATTCAATTGTGCAGTGTTATAGTACGTCTAACTCACTGTTGTAACAACTAACTTATGATATTCTGAATAAATTAATATTGGTCGTTTCGTCTCATTTTATTTATAATTAAAATTTTATACTTGGCGGGATAAAACTGGGATAACATTTTTAACAAATAACTTTAAATTTCGGAGATATATCTTAAAGAGCTAACTCGAGAAATTAATACCACTAGGGACTATTCTTCCGAGGAGAGGTATATTTTGGCTGGCCAACTTGTATTATCAATGATCGTTATCTAGTTATCTAATCTCATTGTATGCCATTTCTTATTCTGATAAGTTTACGTTTCACGGATATTTAAAATATCAATCTGTCAAAACTCGTATTATACATAGAAACGTAGAATAGTGCCGAAAATTCTCGATAGGGGTAGCCATTATCACGTTACAACGTGGTTCTTGTTATGGAACTTATGACAATAAGGTATAAACTTGGCTTATCTTTGATAAAAACGTCTCTTATTCCAAAGAAATTGTATATTTATCGAGAATGTACTTGCCCTTTTAGATATTTTGGAGGAAAAGGCCCTCAGAAATTTATGCTTATTTGCGTAAATATTCCATTTCAATCTATCCCTAACCTAAGCAGTGTTTATCCTTTATATTTAAATATAGCATATGATGTTTTTTATATTGACAACATTCAGATTAATCAGAAGCGATGATATAAGAAAAAGGTTTTATTGGAATATCCATTTCAGAAGATCAACGCCCATGAATGAATTAGACTAAATTTGGAATGATGTAACGAACAAGGGAATTGTAGGAAGATACAAGGTTATATCATATTAATGTGAAAAATGGATGGAAGGTGCGGAATAAGTAAACGTTATCTGAAACACTTAACTTGGAAGAAAATCAAAATAGGGCTGATATTGTTTCTACCCTCAGAACACACAATTCAAACTTTATATACGGAGATCCCCCAAAAATCGAGAACAGTTTATGAAAAGACTCGGTTCGAGTAAAAAGTACGTGTTTGTCTCCTTTGAATATATTCCAAATGGGTCGAAACAAATATATTCAGTGTCCAAGTTGCGAGAACCGAATACGTAGCTATAGATTAAGAACCCATAAATGTAAACGTACATCGTGTACAACGTGCAATAAATCGTTTAAATCACAACTGAGTGGACATATTAGACGTTGCAGTCTAAACCCTCACAAAGTAAACTTAGGCAAAGTAGAAGCGGAAATTGATAAACAACGAGTCCGCGCAGAAGCCGTTGCTCGATCTGGACTACCATCGCATCTCTTTGGAAATTTGCTTGGGTGGAACAAATGAAAACCCCTAAACGAATAAACAACGATATAGAACTTAGACCATGGCAGAAAAGTTTATTGGAACATTTAATTCTCTCAGACAGAAAAATAATATTTGTAATAGGAAAAGATAGAAATGAAGGAAAATCGTGGATGTTAAATTACTTGATATCCCGTAACCCCAATTTTACACATTGTCAGCAAGTGACAGTTTCGGGGAGTGAAATGCTTTTTCAATTGAAAAAGGTTTGCTCTGGTGTGAACCACTTTTTCTTTAACACCTTGAGAAGTACAAAAATATGCGACGAACACTTGGCAGTATTTGAAAGTTTAAAAGATGGTGAAATTGTTAGTACGAAATATAATTGTGTGAGTATAAATATTAGTACTCCAAATGTAGTTTGTGTATTTGGAAATTATATGCCTGAATCTTCCGGTTTAAGTTCTGATAGAATTGTACGATTTTATATAAAAAATAATTATTTATGTACATATTAATTATCAAATATGTATAGTAGAAATGTTAATATAAAATTTGCATAATTGGCGATTATATTCTGGCGACTGGGGAGGGGGAAAAAGGCCGAAAAATCTTGGCGATTATATTCCGGCGACTGGGGAGGGGGGAAAATGCCGAAAAATCTTGGCGATTATATTCCGGCGAATGGGGAGGGGGAAAAGGCCGAAAAATCTTGGCGATTATATTCCGGCGACTGGGGAGGGGGAAAAAGGCCGAAAAATCTTGGCGATTATATTCCGGCGACTGGGGAGGGGGAAAAAGGCCGAAAAATCTTGGCGATTATATTCCGGCGACTGGGGAGGGGGAAAAAGGCCGAAAAATCTTGGCGATTATATTCCGGCGACTGGGGAGGGGGAAAAAGGCCGAAAAATCTTGGCGATTATATTCCGGCGACTGAGGAGGGGGAAAAAGGCCGAAAAATCTTGGCGATTATATTCCGGCGACTGGGGAGGGGGAAAAAGGCCGAAAAATCTTGGCGATTATATTTGGGCGAATGGGGAGGGGGAAAAGGCCGAAAAATCTTGGCGATATTATATTCCGGCGACTGGGGAGGGGGAAAAAGGCCGAAAAATCTTGGCGATTATATTCCGGCGACTGGGGAGGGGGGAAAAGGCCAAAAAATCTTGGCGATTATATTCCGGCGACTGGGGAGGGGGGAAAATGCCGAAAAATCTTGGCGATTATATTCCGGCGAATGGGGAGGGGGAAAAGGCCGAAAAATCTTGGCGATTATATTCCGGCGACTGGGGAGGGGAAAAAAGGCCGAAAAATCTTGGCGATTATATTCCGGCGACTGGGGAGGTGGGAAAAAGGCCGAAAAATCTTGGCGATTATATTCCGGCGACTGGGGAGGGGGAAAAAGGCCGAAAAATCTTGGCGATTATATTCCGGCGACTGGGGAGGGGGAAAAAGGCCGAAAAATCTTGGCGATTATATTCCGGCGACTGGGGAGGGGGGAAAAGGCCGAAAAATCTTGGCGATTATATTCCGGCGACTGGGTAGGGGGAAAAGGCCGAAAAATCTTGGCGATTATATTCCGGCGACTGGGGATTGGGAAAAAGGCCGAAAAATCTTGGCGATTATATTCCGGCGACTGGGGAGGGGGAAAAAGGCCGAAAAATCTTGGCGATTATATTCCGGCGACTGGGGAGGCGGAAAAAGGCCGAAAAATCTTGGCGATTATATTCCGGCGACTGGGGAGGGGGAAAAGGCCGAAAAATCTTGGCGATTATATTCCGGCGACTGGGGAGGGGGAAAAAGGCCGAAAAATCTTGGCCATTATATTCCGGCGACTGGGGAGGGGGAAAAAGGCCGAAAAATCTTGGCGATTATATTCCGGCGACTGGGGAGGGGGAAAAAGGCCGAAAAATCTTGGCGATTATATTTGGGCGACTGGGGAGGGGGAAAAGGCCGAAAAATCTTGGCGATTATATTCCGGCGACTGGGGAGGGGGAAAAAGGTCGAAAAATCATGGCGATTATATTCCGGCGACTGGGGAGGGGGAAAAGGCCGAAAAATCTTCGCGATTATATTCCGGCGACTGGGGAGGGGGAAAAGGGCCGAAAAATCTTGGCGATTATATTCCGGCGACTGGGGAGGGGGAAAAAGGCCGAAAAATCTTGGCGATTATATTCCGGCGACTGGGGAGGGGGAAAAGGGCCGAAAAATCTTGGCGATTATATTCCGGCGACTGGGGAGGGGGAAAAAGGCCGAAAAATCTTGGCGATTATATTCCGGCGACTGGGGAGGGGGAAAAAGGCCGAAAAATCTTGGCGATTATATTCCGGCGACTGGGGAGGGGGAAAAAGGCCGAAAAATCTTGGCGATTATATTCCGGCGACTGGGGAGGGGGAAAAGGCCGAAAAATCTTGGCGATTATATTCCGGCGACTGGGGAGGGGGAAAAAGGCCGAAAAATCTTGGCGATTATATTCCGGCGACTGGGGAGGGGGAAAAAGGCCGAAAAATCTTGGCGATTATATTCCGGCGACTGGGGAGGGGGAAAAGGCCGAAAAATCTTGGCGATTATATTCCGGCGACTGGGGATTGGGAAAAAGGCCGAAAAATCTTGGCGATTATATTCCGGCGACTGGGGAGGGGGAAAAAGGCCGAAAAATCTTGGCGATTATATTCCGGCGACTGGGGAGGGGGAAAAAGGCCGAAAAATCTTGGCGATTATATTCCGGCGACTGGGGAGGGGGAAAAGGCCGAAAAATCTTGGCGATTATATTCCGGCGACTGGGGAGGGGGAAAAAGGCCGAAAAATCTTGGCGATTATATTCCGGCGACTGGGGAGGGGGAAAAAGGCCGAAAAATCTTGGCGATTATATTCCGGCGACTGGGGAGGGGGAAAAAGGCCGAAAAATCTTGGCGATTATATTTGGGCGACTGGGGAGGGGGAAAAGGCCGAAAAATCTTGGCGATTATATTCCGGCGACTGGGGAGGGGGAAAAAGGTCGAAAAATCATGGCGATTATATTCCGGCGACTGGGGAGGGGGAAAAAGGCCGAAAAATCTTGGCGATTATATTCCGGCGACTGGGGAGGGGGAAAAAGGCCGAAAAATCTTGGCGATTATATTTGGGCGACTGGGGAGGGGGAAAAGGCCGAAAAATCTTGGCGATTATATTCCGGCGACTGGGGAGGGGGAAAAAGGTCGAAAAATCATGGCGATTATATTCCGGCGACTGGGGAGGGGGAAAAGGCCGAAAATCTTCGCGATTATATTCCGGCGACTGGGGAGGGGGAAAAAGGCCGAAAAATCTTGGCGATTATATTCCGGCGACTGGGGAGGGGGAAAAGGCCGAAAAATCTTGGCGATTATATTCCGGCGACTGGGGAGGGGGAAAAAGGCCGAAAAATCTTGGCGATTATATTCCGGCGACTGGGGAGGGGGAAAAAGGCCGAAAAATCTTGGCGATTATATTCCGGCGACTGGGGAGGGGGAAAAAGGCCGAAAAATCTTGGCGATTATATTTGGGCGACTGGGGAGGGGGAAAAGGCCGAAAAATCTTGGCGATTATATTCCGGCGACTGGGGAGGGGGAAAAAGGTCGAAAAATCATGGCGATTATATTCCGGCGACTGGGGAGGGGGAAAAAGGCCGAAAAATCTTGGCGATTATATTCCGGCGACTGGGGAGGGGGAAAAAGGCCGAAAAATCTTGGCGATTATATTTGGGCGACTGGGGAGGGGGAAAAGGCCGAAAAATCTTGGCGATTATATTCCGGCGACTGGGGAGGGGGAAAAAGGTCGAAAAATCATGGCGATTATATTCCGGCGACTGGGGAGGGGGAAAAGGCCGAAAAATCTTCGCGATTATATTCCGGCGACTGGGGAGGGGGAAAAGGGCCGAAAAATCTTGGCGATTATATTCCGGCGACTGGGGAGGGGGAAAAAGGCCGAAAAATCTTGGCGATTATATTCCGGCGACTGGGGAGGGGGAAAAGGGCCGAAAAATCTTGGCGATTATATTCCGGCGACTGGGGAGGGGGAAAAAGGCCGAAAAATCTTGGCGATTATATTCCGGCGACTGGGGAGGGGGAAAAAGGCCGAAAAATCTTGGCGATTATATTCCGGCGACTGGGGAGGGGGAAAAAGGCCGAAAAATCTTGGCGATTATATTCCGGCGACTGGGGAGGGGGAAAAGGCCGAAAAATCTTGGCGATTATATTCCGGCGACTGGGGAGGGGGAAAAAGGCCGAAAAATCTTGGCGATTATATTCCGGCGACTGGGGAGGGGGAAAAAGGCCGAAAAATCTTGGCGATTATATTCCGGCGACTGGGGAGGGGGAAAAAGGCCGAAAAATCTTGGCGATTATATTTGGGCGAATGGGGAGGGGGAAAAGGCCGAAAAATCTTGGCGATTATATTCCGGCGACTGGGGAGGGGGAAAAAGGCCGAAAAATCTTGGCGATTATATTCCGGCGACTGGGGAGGGGGAAAAAGGCCGAAAAATCTTGGCGATTATATTCCGGCGACTGGGGAGGGGGAAAAATGCCGAAAAATCTTGGCGATTATATTCCGGCGAATGGGGAGGGGGAAAAGGCCGAAAAATCTTGGCGATTATATTCCGGCGACTGGGGAGGGGGGAAAAGGCCGAAAAATCTTGGCGATTATATTCCGGCGACTGGGGAGGGGGAAAAGGCCAAAAAATCTTGGCGATTATATTCCGGCGACTGGGGAGGGGGAAAAAGGCCGAAAAATCTTGGCGATTATATTCCGGCGACTGGGGAGGTGGGAAAAGGCCGAAAAATCTTGGCGATTATATTCCGGCGACTGGGGAGGGGGGAAAAGGCTGAAAAATCTTGGCGATTATATTCCGGCGAATGGGGAGGGGGAAAAGGCCGAAAAATCTTGGCGATTATATTCCGGCGAATGGGGAGGGGGAAAAGGCCGAAAAATCTTGGCGATTATATTCCGGCGACTGGGGAGGGGGGAAAAGGCCGAAAAATCTTGGCGATTATATTCCGGCGACTGGGGAGGGGGAAAAAGGCCAAAAAATCTTGGCGATTATATTCCGGCGACTGGGGAGGGGGAAAAAGGCCGAAAAATCTTGGCGATTATATTCCGGCGAATGGGGAGGGGGGAAAAGGACGAAAAATCTTGGCGATTATATTCCGGCGACTGGGGAGGGGGAAAAAGGCCGAACAATCTTGGCGATTATATTCCGGCGACTGGGGAGGGGGAAAAAGGCCGAAAAATCTTGGCGATTATATTCCGGCGACTGGGGAGGGGGAAAAGGCCGAAAAATCTTGGCGATTATATTCCGGCGACTGGGGAGGGGGAAAAAGGCCGAAAAATCTTGGCGATTATATTCCGGCGACTGGGGAGGGGGAAAAAGGCCGAAAAATCTTGGCGATTATATTCCGGCGACTGGGGAGGGGGAAAAAGGGCGAAAAATCTTGGCGATTATATTCCGGCGACTGATGAGGGGGAAAAAGGCCGAAAAATCTTGGCGATTATATTCCGGCGACTGGGGAGGGGGAAAAAGGCCGAAAAATCTTGGCGATTATATTCCGGCGACTGGGGAGGGGGAAAAGGCTGAAAAATCTTGGCGATTATATTCCGGCGACTGGGGAGGGGGAAAAGGCCGAAAAATCTTGGCGATTATATTCCGGCGACTGGGGTGGGGGAAAAAGGCCGAAAAATCTTGGCGATTATATTTGGGCTAATGGGGAGGGGGAAAAGGCCGAAAAATCTTGGCGATTATATTCCGGCGACTGGGGAGGGGGAAAAAGGCCGAAAAATCTTGGCGATTATATTTGGGCGAATGGGGAGGGGGAAAAGGCCGAAAAATCTTGGCGATTATATTCCGGCGACTGGGGAGGGGGAAAAGGCCGAAAAATCTTGGCGATTATATTTGGGCGAATGGGGAGGGGGAAAAGGCCGAAAAATCTTGGCGATTATATTCCGGCGACTGGGGAGGGGGAAAAGGCCGAAAAATCTTGGCGATTATATTTGGGCGAATGGGGAGGGGGAAAAGGCCGAAAAATCTTGGCGATTATATTCCGGCGATTGGGGAGGGGGAAAAAGGCCGAAAAATCTTGGCGATTATATTTGGGCGAATGGGGAGGGGGAAAAGGCCGAAAAATCTTGGCGATTATATTCCGGCGACTGGGGAGGGGGAAAAAGGCCGAAAAATCTTGGCGATTATATTTGGGCGAATGGGGAGGGGGAAAAGGCCGAAAAATCTTGGCGATTATATTCCGGCGACTGGGGAGGGGGGAAAAGGCCGAAAAATCTTGGCGATTATATTTGGGCGAATGGGGAGGGGGAAAAGGCCGAAAAATCTTGGCGATTATATTCCGGCGACTGGGGAGGGGGAAAAAGGGCGAAAAATCTTGGCGATTATATTCCGGCGACTGATGAGGGGGAAAAAGGCCGAAAAATCTTGGCGATTATATTCCGGCGACTGGGGAGGGGGAAAAAGGCCGAAAAATCTTGGCGATTATATTCCGGCGACTGGGGAGGGGGAAAAGGCTGAAAAATCTTGGCGATTATATTCCGGCGACTGGGGAGGGGGAAAAGGCCGAAAAATCTTGGCGATTATATTCCGGCGACTGGGGAGGGGGAAAAAGGCCGAAAAATCTTGGCGATTATATTTGGGCTAATGGGGAGGGGGAAAAGGCCGAAAAATCTTGGCGATTATATTCCGGCGACTGGGGAGGGGGAAAAAGGCCGAAAAATCTTGGCGATTATATTTGGGCGAATGGGGAGGGGGAAAAGGCCGAAAAATCTTGGCGATTATATTCCGGCGACTGGGGAGGGGGAAAAGGCCGAAAAATCTTGGCGATTATATTTGGGCGAATGGGGAGGGGGAAAAGGCCGAAAAATCTTGGCGATTATATTCCGGCGACTGGGGAGGGGGAAAAAGGCCGAAAAATCTTGGCGATTATATTTGGGCGAATGGGGAGGGGGAAAAGGCCGAAAAACATTGGCGATTATATTCCGGCGACTGGGGAGGGGGAAAAAGGCCGAAAAATCTTGGCGATTATATTTGGGCGACTGGGGAGGGGGAAAAGGCCGAAAAATCTTGGCGATTATATTCCGGCGACTGGGGAGGGGGGAAAAGGCCGAAAAATCTTGGCGATTATATTTGGGCGAATGGGGAGGGGGAAAAGGCCGAAAAATCTTGGCGATTATATTCCGGCGACTGGGGAGGGGGAAAAAGGCCGAAAAATCTTGGCGATTATATTTGGGCGAATGGGGAGGGGGAAAAGGCCGAAAAATCTTGGCGATTATATTCCGGCGACTGGGGAGGGGGGAAAAGGCCGAAAAATCTTGGCGATTATATTTGGGCGAATGGGGAGGGGGAAAAGGCCGAAAAATCTTGGCGATTATATTCCGGCGACTGGGGAGGGGGAAAAAGGGCGAAAAATCTTGGCGATTATATTCCGGCGACTGATGAGGGGGAAAAAGGCCGAAAAATCTTGGCGATTATATTCCGGCGACTGGGGAGGGGGAAAAAGGCCGAAAAATCTTGGCGATTATATTCCGGCGACTGGGGAGGGGGAAAAGGCTGAAAAATCTTGGCGATTATATTCCGGCGACTGGGGAGGGGGAAAAGGCCGAAAAATCTTGGCGATTATATTCCGGCGACTGGGGAGGGGGAAAAAGGCCGAAAAATCTTGGCGATTATATTTGGGCTAATGGGGAGGGGGAAAAGGCCGAAAAATCTTGGCGATTATATTCCGGCGACTGGGGAGGGGGAAAAAGGCCGAAAAATCTTGGCGATTATATTTGGGCGAATGGGGAGGGGGAAAAGGCCGAAAAATCTTGGCGATTATATTCCGGCGACTGGGGAGGGGGAAAAGGCCGAAAAATCTTGGCGATTATATTTGGGCGAATGGGGAGGGGGAAAAGGCCGAAAAATCTTGGCGATTATATTCCGGCGACTGGGGAGGGGGAAAAAGGCCGAAAAATCTTGGCGATTATATTTGGGCGAATGGGGAGGGGGAAAAGGCCGAAAAACATTGGCGATTATATTCCGGCGACTGGGGAGGGGGAAAAAGGCCGAAAAATCTTGGCGATTATATTTGGGCGACTGGGGAGGGGGAAAAGGCCGAAAAATCTTGGCGATTATATTCCGGCGACTGGGGAGGGGGGAAAAGGCCGAAAAATCTTGGCGATTATATTTGGGCGAATGGGGAGGGGGAAAAGGCCGAAAAATCTTGGCGATTATATTCCGGCGACTGGGGAGGGGGAAAAAGGCCGAAAAATCTTGGCGATTATATTTGGGCGAATGGGGAGGGGGAAAAGGCCGAAAAATCTTGGCGATTATATTCCGCCGACTGGGGAGGGGGAAAAAGGCCGAAAAATCTTGGCGATTATATTCCGGCGACTGGTGAGGGGGAAAAAGGCCGAAAAATCTTGGCGATTATATTCCGGCGAATGGGGAGGGGGAAAAGGCCGAAAAATCTTGGCGATTATATTCCGGCGACTGGGGAGGGGGACAAAAGCCGAAAAATCTTGGCGATTATATTCCGCCGACTGGGGAGGGGGAAAAAGGCCGAAAAATCTTGGCGATTATATTCCGGCGAATGGGGAGGGGGAAAAGGCCGAAAAATCTTGGCGATTATATTCCGGCGACTGGGGAGGGGGAAAAAGGCCGAAAAATCTTGGCGATTATATTTGGGCGAATGGGGAAGGGGAAAAGGCCGAAAAATCTTGGCGATTATATTCCGGCGACTGGGGAGGGGGAAAAAGGCCGATAAATCTTGGCGATTATATTCCGGCGAATGGGGAGGGGGAAAAGGCCGAAAAATCTTGGCGATTATATTCCGGCGACTGGGGAGGGGGAAAAAGGCCGAAAAATCTTGGCGATTATATTTGGGCGAATGGGGAGGGGGAAAAGGCCGAAAAATCTTGGCGATTATATTCCGGCGACTGGGGAGGGGGAAAAAGGCTGAAAAATCTTGGCGATTATATTTGGGCGAATGGGGAGGGGGAAAAGGCCGAAAAATTTTGGCGATTATATTCCGGCGACTGGGGAGGGGGAAAAAGGCCGAAAAATCTTGGCGATTATATTCCGGCGACTGGGGAGGGGGAAAAAGGCCGAAAAATCTTGGCGATTATATTCCGGCGACTGGGGAGGGGGAAAAAGGCCGAAAAATCTTGGCGATTATATTTGGGCGAATGGGGAGGGGGAAAAGGCCAAAAAATCTTGGCGATTATAATTCGGCGACTGGGGAGGGGGGAAAAGGCCGAAAAATCTTGCCGATTATATTCCGGCGAATGGGGAGGGGGAAAAGGCCGAAAAATCTTGGCGATTATATTCCGGCGACTGGGGAGGGGGAAAAAGGCCGAAAAATCTTGGCGATTATATTTGGGCGAATGGGGAGGGGGAAAAGGCCGAAAAATCTTGGCGATTATATTCCGGCGACTGGGGAGGGGGAAAAGGCCGAAAAATCTTGGCGATTATATTTGGGCGAATGGGGAGGGGGAAAAGGCCGAAAAATCTTGGCAATTATATTTGGGCGAATGGGGAGGGGGAAAAGGGCGAAAAATCTTGGCGATTATATTCCGGCGACTGGGGAGGGGGAAAAAGGCCGAAAAATCTTGGCGATTATATTTGGGCGAATGGGGAGGGGGAAAAGGCCGAAAAACATTGGCGATTATATTCCGGCGACTGGGGAGGGGGAAAAAGGCCGAAAAATCTTGGCGATTATATTTGGGCGACTGGGGAGGGGGAAAAGGCCGAAAAATCTTGGCGATTATATTCCGGCGACTGGGGAGGGGGGAAAAGGCCGAAAAATCTTGGCGATTATATTTGGGCGAATGGGGAGGGGGAAAAGGCCGAAAATTCTTGGCGATTATATTCCGGCGACTGGGGAGGGGGAAAAAGGCCGAAAAATCTTGGCGATTATATTTGGGCGAATGGGGAGGGGGAAAAGGCCGAAAAATCTTGGCGATTATATTCCGCCGACTGGGGAGGGGGAAAAAGGCCGAAAAATCTTGTCGATTATATTCCGGCGACTGGTGAGGGGGAAAAAGGCCGAAAAATCTTGGCGATTATATTCCGGCGAATGGGGAGGGGGAAAAGGCCGAAAAATCTTGGCGATTATATTCCGGCGACTGGGGAGGGGGACAAAAGCCGAAAAATCTTGGCGATTATATTCCGGCGACTGGGGAGGGGGAAAAAGGCCGAAAAATCTTGGCGATTATATTCCGGCGAATGGGGAGGGGGAAAAGGCCGAAAAATCTTGGCGATTATATTCCGGCGACTGGGGAGGGGGAAAAAGGCCGAAAAATCTTGGCGATTATATTTGGGCGAATGGGGAAGGGGAAAAGGCCGAAAAATCTTGGCGATTATATTCCGGCGACTGGGGAGGGGGAAAAAGGCCGATAAATCTTGGCGATTATATTCCGGCGAATGGGAAGGGGGAAAAGGCCGAAAAATCTTGGCGATTATATTCCGGCGACTGGGGAGGGGGAAAAAGGCCGAAAAATCTTGGCGATTATATTTGGGCGAATGGGGAGGGGGAAAAGGCCGAAAAATCTTGGCGATTATATTCCGGCGACTGGGGAGGGGGAAAAAGGCCGAAAAATCTTGGCGATTATATTTGGGCGAATGGGGAGGGGGAAAAGGCCGAAAAATCTTGGCGATTATATTCCGGCGACTGGGGAGGGGGAAAAAGGCCGAAAAATCTTGGCGATTATATTCCGGCGACTGGGGAGGGGGAAAAAGGCCGAAAAATCTTGGCGATTATATTCCGGCGACTGGGGAGGGGGAAAAAGGCCGAAAAATCTTGGCGATTATATTTGGGCGAATGGGGAGGGGGAAAAGGCCGAAAATCTTGGCGATTATAATTCGGCGACTGGGGAGGGGGGAAAAGGCCGAAAAATCTTGGCGATTATATTCCGGCGAATGGGGAGGGGGAAAAGGCCGAAAAATCTTGGCGATTATATTCCGGCGACTGGGGAGGGGGAAAAAGGCCGAAAAATCTTGGCGATTATATTTGGGCGAATGGGGAGGGGGAAAAGGCCGAAAAATCTTGGCGATTATATTCCGGCGACTGGGGAGGGGGAAAAAGGCCGAAAAATCTTGGCGATTATATCCCGGCGACTGGGGAGGGGAAAAAGGCCGAAAAATCTAGGCGATTATATTTGGGCGAATGGGGAGATGAAGCCGAGAGAATCTTGGCGATTACCGTTCAGCGAATGGGGAGAGGAAAAAGGGGGAGGGGGAAAGAGTAGATGGAGAGAATCTAGGGATTGCTTTTTTGTTTAACGAAGATAGTAGCGCGGGTAGTACAGAATCTGGAGAATGAAAATTATGGTTAATGGAAGCCATGATAAATTCTGGCGAATGGGGAGGGAAAAAGGGGTACGCAGAGAGTCTACTGATTGCGGTACGGTTAACGAAGATAGCAGCGCTGGGAAAACATTCTGGTTAACGGGGGGGAGGGTGAAACGAGAGCAGAGAGATAATCTTGCTGTTACCAGCTGGTTAATGAGATAAGATATCAGACTGATAATCTTATTAACCAGCCGGTAACACCTTTCTCTCTGCGGGTTTCTTTGGGTTACCATACACGAAATTAAATTAGTGTAAATTGACACGTGAGTTGCGCGTGTGGATTTTGGTTACAACACGAAATTAAATT